>NC_066883.1:38189158-38858801 GCF_022985175.1 Labeo rohita
TTTAAAACCAAAATCAATAGAATTATTAAATCATAAAAGAAAAAAAGAACATTAAATAATCTCAACGCCGAGGTCACCGGGTTTGGGAGCAGAGAGCCGTGTGATTGGCTGCGTGATTGGCCGAGCCCTGTCGTGATTGGTTGATTAGACTCACGGCGAGAGGATCGGCTGTGAAAGCGGCGACACTATTCCTCATCTCGTTCTCACTGCCGCGCAGAGGAATCAGAGACACGTTACCGAAGCGAGCGTCCAGCGGTGCCGAGCGACTCACCGCGCGAGACTTCAACCACTCCGCCGGCCACACGCGACCACCGTTCTGACAGAGACAGAGAGAAACATAAATACATACATGCAGCACATCTGATCCGTCACGCGTTTGTGGCTCATATGATACAGTGAGAATGTGGAGGAAAAACAGGTGCTGATACTGATGCGATGAAACTCTGCTGATCGTAACGTAAATCAATGAGATCTTTATCACAGTACAGCAGATACCGACAGAAATCAAGTTTAAAAAGTTCGTCAAGACCAACTTTAAGTTGGCTTGAGAAAGCTGGACCAGAACATTTGAAAAAGTTTGAAAAGTTCAAGAAGTTTGATGCTTTTCCATCTGAAATAGATTGAAGTTTAAAGTAGTTTTAAAAGGTTAAAGTTTAAATACAGTCTCGGGTAGACTGATAGACTGATAGCATGTTGTTAGCATGTTACTTACATGATCAGGATGTAACTAGCATGTTATAATGATTAGCAAATTGTTAGCATGACTAGCAAGTTGCTTGCAAGTTTAACATTATCAGCAAGTTATCATGTTGCTTGCATGTTTTCTAACAATTAGCAAGATGCTAGCATGTTTCTAACATGATTAGCAAGTTGTGAGCGTGATTAGCAAGTTGTTAACATGTTGCTAGTATGTTTCTAACATGATTAACAAGATGCTAGCATGTTTCTTACATGGTTACCAAGTTGTTAGCATGTTGCTAGCATGATTAGCAAAGGCTAGCATGTTTCTAACATGGTTATTAAGTTGTTAGCATGTTGCTAGCACGATTAGCAAGATGCTAGCATGTTTCTAACATGATTAGCAAGTTGGTAGCAAGATTCTAGCATGATTAACACATTTTTAGCATGATTAGCAAGTTGTTAGCATGTTTCTAACATGATTATCAATCATGTTAGAAACATGCTAATAAGCATGATTAGCAAGATGCTACCATGTTTCTAACATGGTTAGCAAGTTGTTAACAGGTTAGTAGCATGATTAACAATTTGCTAGCATGTTTCTAGCATGATTAGCAAGTTGGTAACATGATTCTAGCATGATTAGCAAATTACTAGCATGATTAGCAAGTTGCTAACGTGTTTCTACCATGATTAGCAAAATGCTAGCATGTTTCTAACATGATTAGCAAGTTGTTAACATGTTTCTACCATGATTAGCAAAATGCTAGCACGTTTCTAACATGATTCTAACATTAGTACGTTGCTAGCATGTTTGTAGCATGATTAGCAAGATAGATGCATGGATGGATGGATGAGTTTGAATTAGTTTAAATGGATTAGAATTATAGTACATAGAAAAGGAAGTTTGACTGAGTCTCAAGGGATTCTGGGAGTTCTGTCAGTTGGAGTTTGAATAGTGTTGCTCATTTGAACATTCCGTCAATGTAAGTCTGTGGGATTTTTCCAAGGTTTAATTGTCATTTTTAGGAAAACCATAAGTCTGATCAGTTTGAAGAGATACAGCAACAAAACTTCAGATCAGTCTGAAGATCTGGATTGAGTTTGGTGGTTCTAGCTTGAAAGCTCTAAGGGGGGGTTAGCGTTTGGGAATTTTAGTCTCAGAAGAAGAATATTAAGTTTAAATAGCATTTCAGCAAGGCAGCTTTCTCAAGCCAACTTAATGGTGATTCACAAACCCATTCCGATCTAAATCAAATGATTCGTGACACACAGTCCGATTGGAGCGCTTCGAAACAGTGAATCATTTTGTGAAGCAATGGTTTAACTGATTCAGAGTTTTAAAAAAAAGCTCAGTTTCACCCATCACTATGTACTTTTTAAAATCATTACAAGCTCTTTTAATCAGACCTGGTTTGATCGAAGTCATGAGTTTGAATCAATCGGAGGGTTCCAGCGTAAATGACTCACTCAAATGATTTGTTTCATCTGTTCCTCCACTTTTCATGTCTTCAGTCATGTTTACACAACACTGTCAGTTCTACTACTGGCTAAGCTCACTACTTTTCTGACATTAACCGAAATAAGTGAAAAAAGTATGTTTTTTTGAATTGTTGAATTTTGCATCAAAAGATATGTGCCTATTGAAAAAAATGTAACATTTATGTCATAGATACTTTGTCTTTTAATAATTCAAGCACGGGCCTTAAAATTAAAAAAGTTAAATTCAAGCACTTCAAGCACCCCGTTATAGGGTTAAAAATCCTCTTAGACTGACCTGAATACTCATGAAAGTAGCGAACCATTCCCTCATTTCATTCTGCGTGTCACAGCAGAGATACCTGACACAGAAACACATCAAAACACACACGTTCACATTCCTTAAGAGGTTAAAGTCACAGCATATAGCGCATTATTTACAAAACAACACAAAATAACACACATATACAATAACAATGATTCTCACCACTGCTGTCTCTCCTGCTTTTCCTGTTTGTCACTTTCATAGACGACTGTGAGACCCCAACTACAGACACACAGAGAGAATAAAGAGTTAAACACGACTCAATCTCTTATCGTATTGATTTCAACAGATGATCATGTCTGGATGCTCTTAAAAGAGCAGAAACTCTGAATGTGGAGAAGTCAATGATATAAAGAAGCAGACATTATTAAGATGTTTTTTTTTCAGGTCTGATCGTCTCTGAGACGCATTTATTACACTGACGTCTGAATGAAGCAGCTCATCTCAATATGATTTAAACACTTCACAGCTCAAACAGAACAAACTAGAGGATTCATGTGAGAGCTTTAACAGCACATTTGCTCCTTTAACCCTATAAAGTCAGGGCTCTGCAGTGCGACTGAAAACTCCCGCGTGCGACTACGAAAAAATATTTAGGAGCAGCAGTGCGACTGACCCCATCAAATATTTGTGTTTGCTCTGACGGGAGCTTCAAAACTTTGAGCAACGCATCACACACATATCTCACAAATCCTTTCATGAACAAAGTGTACATAAGAGATTGATTGTGCAGTGAAGAGAACTTCGTGAGATTGCGACGAACTAAGATGAGTGACAGCTTTTAATAATTTTTAAGTCTGACTATAACTGAGTCACAACTGAGACGCTGCGCATCTCTATTTAAACACAGCGGTGTTTCGTTTATGAATGAACGTGCATTTTTAAACAAATCTTGAATCTGACTGAGTCAATGATTCAATTTCCCATTCATAAAGACACTCACTTGCTTTATTCATAAATGAATCAGCTGTTCGAACGAATCAAATGAACGAATGATTCAGTAATTAAATCAGTGACTTGCCGCCACCTACTGGCAGATTTAGTTTCATTTTCAAAGTATCTTTTCAGTTATTTAAATCGTTTAATATTTCTAGATTCAAAATGTCATATTTAAAACATTAATCTCAACATGAATTTATGAATTTGATTGCACTCATTAAACCTGAAAATACACCTACAAGCCACTTTTGTGTGTACAAATTAATACTGATTTACTTTAATTGGTATCTTTTTCTGTTGTTTTAATTAGATGTTTTAAAAAGCTTAAAATATATTTGTAAACAATTTGACGTAAAAGATGAGATCCTTTTAATAAAGTAAGAAAAATGCCATTACAAAGGTAAAAACAAAATTCCCCTGTAAATCACTTTAAGGAGTCAAATATCACCTCGTAATGGAAAGGCTAATTTTTGATCAGATTTTTTATTATTGATTAGAAGGTGCTACTGAAATTTTGTCTGTGCTTCTAAAAAGAAAAGTAGGGCCCTAAAAGCCTGATGTAGCTTATCTGATACATAAATTGCATTGCATTAAATGTTTGGATCATTTCAATCTTATCTTACTAAGACATATTATTGGAGATATAGAGTGAACACTGATATTTGCATATACATTTACATTTACATAGTTTTGTGTCAGGATCTGCTCTACTGTTATAAAGATCTCACTGATATACATTATATTTATTTATTATATTTCATCATATAAATATCAGCAAATTGCATATTTGTGCTCAGTTTGAGTCTCTGAATAAAACTAATTATCTCAGTATTTCAGATTATATGAGCCACAAAAGCCTGATGGAGCAACATGTATTTTTGTTTTAGATTTTCTGTTCCATTTTGAAACGTGAGCTTTTTTGGAGTTAGACATTACAGGGTTAAACAGTGCTGAAAATGAGCATCTCCGATTCTGTGTTGACTCACACTGACACCTGCTGGTCAGAAATCTCAGCACAGCCGCTTCTGAGCAATGTTCAACACGTGTGCACTATTATGAGTTTGAAGTTAGCAGTAAAACTTTCCAAAATGCACATTGTTTTAAAGCAGCTTTAAAGAAAATCAAACCTTAGATGATCTTCATTTCATGAGCACCTTAATATGCTGTCTAGTTGAAAAGCTGACTGGGGTTCGGTACAGATTCAGTTCATAATTCAGATTTATTCTCACCATGTTGGTGGACGGAGCCTCTTTTTAATGCCGTGATAGACTTTCAGACACTTGACCGGCCACTCTCGCTCTGGACGATTACTCTATAGAAACAGAAAAAGAGAAAGAAAGCGATAAACCTACTGAAACACACAGCCACACACTTACACACACTCCATGTAGAACCCAAAACTAGAGGAAAACCACCACCTGAGAACCCATTAAACCAGAGCAAGAGAGAGCAGCAGACACTAAACCTCTACCTACACACACACACACACACCCAAAGTTTCCACATAATGTGAATTAATGACCACAGACACCCAAACTGTAAAGAAACCCTCTCTCTCTCACACACACACACACTATCTGTACTCACATACTGCAGCTCTGGGCTTTGCAGCTTTTGGAGATTCTGTGTATGAGAGTTTCAAAGTAAAACAAGCAATCACTTCTCTGCTCTCACACACAAGATTATCATTAACTAAAACTAAAACCATAAATAAAATAAAAGCTGAAAAATACACAAAAATATTTTACTTCAGCCAGTAGCCAACATTTTTCATTTTCATTTTATTTAACTTAATGTTCTAAAATAGCTAAAACCTGAAATAAAATGTATAAAAATTATATAGGTAAAACAATTAATAAAAATGACTAAAACTTCCAATTTTGAAAAAAAAAAAAAAAAAAACATGTAAAAAGTGTTAAACATTAAACGACCTCCCTTTTAAATGATGTGGATAACATAAAATTAAAATTAACTAAAATTGATAAAAACCAAAATTATAAACATGGGTTTATAAATACAAGACAAAAAATGGTTTAAGCATAAAAACAATAAGTGTAATACTGCTTTAAATTGTTGCAAAACAAAAAAAAAAACAATTTGTGTTTAATATAATTGCATTTTTGTTTTAGTTTTTCTGAGCCAAAAATAAATATCATACATTTTCCCTAATTTACAGAAGGCTACTAATACGTCATTCAGTGTAACAATCTTGTCAGGCATATTTAAAACAAAAATCAGTTTATGACATATTAAAAGACTAATTACTTTCACCCCAAATACTAATTAGTTGTAATTCTACATTTAAAAATTTTTGCCCGTTTGTCAGTAAGAATTTTTTACTCATCTAAAACGCAATAAAAATTAAAATGCTCCCTTTTTCTTTTATATATTTTAATATGTACATATGTATTTAGAATAAGCATGTTGTTTAAATTGATACATAAATATTGTCTTACACTGAATGACAATGTAACATTATTTCAACCAAATTTCGACATTTTATTCTCCAGTGATCATCACAATTATATAAAATGTTTTAATTTAATATATGACAAAAATTCTACAATTATTCCAGGTAAAACATTTTTAAAAATGCCCATTAACACGTTTTCTGAATAAAAATGTGGTCCACATCATTTAAAGCGGAAGGTCTTTTTTTATTTTTACCAAAAATTTACATAATTTTTTTACAAAATGGTTTCACTTCCTCTTTCAATAATTATGAATGAGTCTTGAGTAACCAATTCAACATCTTGTGTATTTATAAATATAACCTTGTCATATCTTCTTTCAAAGCAATAAATTAATTCCTTGATGAAGTACTGGGTTCTCCTTATGTAGTTTATTATAAATGCATTCACTCCGTTACATTTAAATGTAATACCATCTCAGTGATACTACAATAACACTGTCACTATATTTACATACATCACATTGAGGTTTAAAGTCTAAGCCATATTCTGATTACGATTTTTATATCCATACAGATGCATTCAGAATATTCCTCTATGATTGTTGTAAGTCTGCCAATATGGATTTTCTGAATAATGTGTTTACATGCAATATATTTCCCAGTGAATCAGATTGTGGTGTTTGCATGATGTGCATGTAAACATAATCAATCATTCTGTCCATCGCTGTTACGTGTTTGACGTCACATCACTGACATCAATGTCCACCTGATGAATCTCAATGCGAGCGGATGTTTATTTAATGAGAGCTATTACTCAGAGGTCAGGCAGAGGTCAGAGAGGTCATTCACATCGGAGATGCTGGACAATGACCACATTTTTGATACAAATAATTTTAAAGTCTCCTTCAATTACGCAAACACATATGACACACACACACACACTCTTACCCGGATTTCTTTATAGAGTCTGAGCGAGGTGCTGGTGAGGATGAAGTATCGGTCGTTGAAGCTCCCGGTGCTCAAACCCAGCAGACTCCTCTCCTCTTTGAACTTCATCATGCCGTGTTTGGACACCTCCACTTTACTGGCTGTAGCAAACACACACACACACACATATTCACACAAGTCCTCAAGATGACAAAAGCATTAAAATGAGCTAAAACAATAATTCATTTCTCTTACCCAGATAGACCAGCATGGCCTCCATGGAGAAGTGCTTCTTGACCAGCAGGTGACTGCCGGTGCCCAAAGAATGAAAGATGGGCAGAACTTTCTCCTGATAGTGCAGCGGCCGCTCTGACACACACACAAGCACCTGTGAGCAACTGCATTACTGTAACATGTATGGTGAGCAACCGGTGACCCGGCGTTCCGCAACTCACCTGTTTCTTCCTTGTCATTCACCTCAAAGCAGCACCAGTAGTCTTTCTCCTTAACACTGATTTTTCGTCTGTCCAAAATCTCAAACGTCAGTTCAGCTGCCGTCATCGTGGCAGGAATCTAGAGGTCAAACGTGAACATTTATGCTTTGCACAAACGTGAAATGAATATGATATACACTGGCGTACAAAGGTTTGGATCAGTAAGACTTCTTTTTTTAAAGAAGTCTCTTATGCTCATCAAGGCTGCATTTATCTGATCAAAAATACAGAAAAAAACAGTAATTTTGCTAAATGTTTTTACAATGTAAAATAATGGTTTTTATTTTAAAATACTTTGAAAGATAATTTATTCCTGTGATGCATTGCTGAATTTTCATCAGCTGTTACTCCAGTCTTAACTGTCACATGATCCTTCAGAAATCATTCTAATATGCGGATTTATTATCAGTGTTGTGCTACTTAATATTTTTTTGGAAACTGTGATACTTTTTCAGGATTCTTTTATCAATAAAAGGTTAAATAGAGCAGAATTTATTTAAAATAGAAGGATTTTATTAAGGATGTGTTAAATGAATAAAAAGTGATAGCACAGATTTACATTGTTATTCATCAAAGAATTCTGGAAAAAAATATTTGGCAGTACAACTGTTTCCAACATTGATAATTCTAATAATAAATCAGCATATTAGAATGATTTCTGAAGGATCATGTGACACTGAAGACTGGAGTAATGATGCTGAAAATTCAGCTTTGTATAACAGGAATAAATTATATTTTAAAGTATATTAAAATAAAAAGACATATTTTATATTGTAATAAAATTTTGCAATATTACCGTTTTTTTTCTGTATTTTTGCTGAAATAAATACAGCCTTGATGAGCATAAGAGACTATTTTTAAACTTAAAAAACAAAGTCTTATTGATCCCAAACTTTTGAACACAGTGTACATCTTTTAAATGTAAAGCCGGACACATCTCCTCTACTAAAAGCATTTTTAAACACCCATTGATATTGTTCAGATTTTTTAAAATAAGCCTTCAGGTTCAAAGGTTAAACGCACCTTTACATGCTGCTCGGCCGTTTCCTTCTTCTCCTCCAGGTAAACTGTACAGATAAAATCACCACTGCCCTAAAAACACACACACATACACATACATTAGTCACAAATAACAAACTCTTTAAATAAATAATTAGAATAAACAATTACCAATTGTAATTAAAAAATTACAATAAAACATCACAATGTGATTTTTTGTGTGTGAGGGAACAAAAGAGGGTTGATGATTTAATTGAAAGCAAATAATTAATTGAAATCATAAAAATATAAAATATGTGTATATTTATATATATATATATATATATATATATATATATATATATATATATATATATATATATATATATATATTTTTTTTTTTTTTTTTTTTTTTTTTTAATTTATTTTTTTCCCCCAACAAAACTGCAAATATGTTGTTAAATTACTTAAATATTATTTTGTTAAATATTAGCTTAAAAGTTTAAATCTGTAAAGTTGTGATGCATGACTTAGTAAATAGCACAATAATTGTAACTCGTACCGTTCCAGCTTTAGGTGTGAGGTTGTCTCTGAGCTTTATGATGTATGTGATCTCATCTAACTGCTTTTTCAGCTGCTGCTCGTTCACCTGCAATACACACACACACACATCAGTAATGTGCTGCCACTGCAGTCTCATCAATAGATGGCGCTAGTGAGTATGTATCTGGTGCTGAATGTAACTTTACTTTAAATTGTCCTTTGAAAATAAAAATTTCTGTGCAGATTTCTGTCTAAACACACACAAACTTACATCGAATATGGTGACGTAGTGTTGGATGAGATCCTCGATGACCCGACCGGCGCTGTAGTCCTTCCCGTCCGCCTGGAAGAGAGTCGGTCCGAAAACAATGGCCAGATTGTGAAGATTCATCTGATTGAGATCCGCAAATCGCTGAACGCTGCGAACGCACACACATCAGAAGGTATGGAAGAGAATCTCAACACTTTTCTGAAAGGAGAGCTAAGGAAGCGCTCTATGAGAAAGAGGAAGACTGCTCGTCTCACCAGTATAAATGATTAACTAGCGCTCGTAGTGTCGCCTGATTGACTCGGGGAAGGTTACTGAAGAGAAGACGATACTGACAGATCCGACTGCTCTCATCTGAAAAACCTGAACACACACACACACGACAACTGGATTACTTTCAGGCGTATTCATATTAACATCAAGGCAAGACACTATAGGCAACACCATTGCTTTTTCTTTTTACACCATCTTCTTTTGCACTAGTGAAAAGAAAAGATCAAAAATTTATATTTAAGTGTTTATTTTATTGCACTTTATCTATTTGCATCTGCAGAAATTACAATTACAATACATGATTATATATAAACATCCTGTTTTCTTGAGTTGTTTCTCCACTTCAGCAGCACCTACATACACCAAAATGTTTAGGTTTTATTCCTATCTATATCTAAAGGTTTTTACTGAAGGGTTTGTTCATATTTTATTTGACTGGTTTTATTATTGATTTGCTTTAATTTACAATCACAATCTTTAAAGGCCGTTTTCTCAAAATCAGTTTCCTCTTCTATTTCAGCAGCACTTACATACACCAAAAGTTAATGTTTTATTCCTAAATATATTCTGAAGGTTTTTGCTAAGGGGTGTGTTCATATATTCATTCAACTGTTTTTATTTTTGCACTTTATCTATTTGTGTCCACAGAAATTGGAATTACAACACATAATTATACATAAACATGCTGTTTTCTTGAGTTTTTTCTCCACTTCAGCAGCACTTACATACACCAAAACTTTTAGGTTTTATTCCTATCTATATTCTGAAGGTTTTTACTGAAGGGTTTGTTCATATTTTATTTGACTGGTTTTATTATTGATTTGATTTAATTTACAATCACAATCTTTAAAGGCCGTTTTCTCAAAATCAGTTTCCTCTTCTATTTCAGCAGCACTTACATACACCAAAAGTTAATGTTTTATTCCTAAATATATTCTGAAGGTTTTTGCTGAGGGGTGTGTCCATATATTCATTCAACTGTTTTTATTTTTGCACTTTATTTATTTGCGTCTGCAGAAATTACAATTACAGCACATAATTATACATAAGCATTTTTTTTCCTGAGTTTTTTCTCCACTTCAGCAGCACTTACATACACCAAAACTTAGAATTTTATTCCTCTCTATATTCTGAAGGTTTTTACTGAAGGGTTTGTTCATATTTCATTCTAATGGTTTTATTATTGATTTAAATTTACAATAAAATCTTTAAAGGTTGTTTTCTCAAAATCAGTTTCTTCCTCCACTTCAGCAGCACTTACATACACCAAAAGTTAATGTTCAATTCCTAAATATATTCTGAAGGTTTTTGCTGAGGGGTGTGTTCATATATTCAACTGTTTTTATTTTTGCACTTTATCTATTCGCGTCTGCAGAAATTACAACACATAATTATACATAAACATGCTGTTTTCTTGAGTTTTTTCTCCACTTCAGCAGCACTTACATACACCAAAACTTTTAGGTTTTATTCCTATCTATATTCTGAAGGTTTTTACTGAAGGGTTTGTTCATATTTTATTTGACTGGTTTTATTATTGATTTGATTTAATTTACAATCACAATCTTTAAAGGCCGTTTTCTCAAAATCAGTTTCCTCTTCTATTTCAGCAGCACTTACATACACCAAAAGTTAATGTTTTATTCCTAAATATATTCTGAAGGTTTTTGCTGAGGGGTGTGTCCATATATTCATTCAACTGTTTTTATTTTTGCACTTTATTTATTTGCGTCTGCAGAAATTACAATTACAGCACATAATTATACATAAGCATTTTTTTTCCTGAGTTTTTTCTCCACTTCAGCAGCACTTACATACACCAAAACTTAGAATTTTATTCCTCTCTATATTCTGAAGGTTTTTACTGAAGGGTTTGTTCATATTTCATTCTAATGGTTTTATTATTGATTTAAATTTACAATAAAATCTTTAAAGGTTGTTTTCTCAAAATCAGTTTCTTCCTCCACTTCAGCAGCACTTACATACACCAAAAGTTAATGTTCAATTCCTAAATATATTCTGAAGGTTTTTGCTGAGGGGTGTGTTCATATATTCAACTGTTTTTATTTTTGCACTTTATCTATTCGCGTCTGCAGAAATTACAACACATAATTATACATAAACATGCTGTTTTCTTGAGTTTTTTCTCCACTTCAGCAGCACTTACATACACCAAAACTTAGAGTTTTATTCCCATCTACATTCTGAAGGTTTTTACTGAAGGATTTGTTCATGTATCATTCACACTGATTTCTGTAACACTTTATTCCTAAAGTGTGATAAAAAGAAAAATCCAAAATCCCTTCTGTAAAAACATTTAACTCTAGTATGTCAACGAAATCAAACAAGTATTTTGAAAGAATGCTCAAATTTCTGTTCTGAAAAGGTATGCAAATTAGTGCATATTTAACTAGATATTGCATCTTTAAACATATCTTTTCAGAAACTACTAAAAAAAAAACAAGTGTCTTAATGTACTATGAATAATCAACTTGGGAAAGTATTCTACCAGTATAAAGTATTCTACCAGTATAAAGTATTCTACCAGTATATCTACCAGTTAAAATTTTAGCTGTAGCATCTTGCCATAATAATTCAATATTATAATATTCCAGTGGTCTATACCTGTAGCGGTGAGCCAGTTTTGTGCCTCCTGGCCAAACAATCCCTCCTCGATGTCTCTGAAGAAGCGCTTGAGGACGTTGGAGACGTCGTCCACCTGATGTTCACCTTCTTTCAGCCAAACGCATCTTGCGTCCCGTCTGAACTCCTCCAGCAGAGCGGCGATCTTACTGTTCACACCACTTTTACGGTAAATCCCCTCTGACGTCAGACCTGCACGACACAAGAACACACACTTATGATGTTTCGTGGACAGTGATATCTAAAAACATCATTAGAAGAGCAACTCTTGACCTTTCTGACTCAAAGTCCAACTGTCAAACTCAATATTCAAAAGACTCCCAAATAATATGAAACACAAATAGTTGTGGCGTTTTCTGGTTAGTATTTCAGTCTATCATTGCTTTAAAGTCCATAAAGTGTGTAAAGTGTTTTCTTGTTAAAGTTTTTATCATGTGACGCTCCACACTTTCACTCCTAAACAAAGTTCTGTCTGAGCGTCACCTGATTGACAAACACTTGGCAAAATCATTCCAAACGAATCATGAAAATGAATTATAGTGAGCTCAGCAGTGCAGACAGTCAGCTGATGTTTGCAGTGACACATTTACTTCCATGGTTTCATGTCGTCATCTGTTAATATAAGATGACGTTAACATCTAGGAGCTCATTAACTCTCATTAGCTGAGCTCACTGTTTATTACTAGTTAGTAAGTTAAAGATTAGATGATTACTGAGAAACAACAGGAGTCTGTAGTTTAAGTGACATTTTTGCGATATGTGTATGTACTTGTTTTTATTATACTTACATTGTGCAATACCCAACAGCAAAACATATGACTGGTCCTCACTAGTTAAAAAGTTCAAATAGACTACATCAGAATAGAGTGTAGTACCATATTGTGTGGTGAAATGAATGCAGCGCTCCACGATCACGGGAATGTTGGCCTCCGTCAGCTGCTGCTGACTCAGTGTGTCTCCAGAACTCCCAGCAGCCCTCTGGATGGCCGCCGCCCAGCCCTGGAAATCCAGCTTCCTCTCGCCCTCGATGTACAGCGTCCTGCAGGGAGACGTCCTGTTAGTCAGCGTCCGCCCGCCATCACACACACAAGACTTCTAAACGGGTTAACCTGCTCACCTGCCTCGTTCCACCAGAACCAGAACCTCATTCTCCGACTGGATCGCTGCACACACACACATTCAGTTTAGATTCAGAGCAATTCTGAACGGATCTAAATGTAAGGCCTCCATCAACATTCTCACATTTCATTCTTCTCAACTGTCGATGTTTTCATGACATTTGTGCTGATTTTTGTGACACTTAGCTCATTTTGGTGATGTTGTTGACTCAGGTGGTATTTTTTGTTGTTTTGATGGTATTTTTATTGATTGTGGTGACATTTTTGTTGATTTTAATGTTATTGTTGTTGGTTTTGGTGGTATTGTTGCTGTTGTGATGTAATTTTTGTAGATTCTGGTGGTATTTCTGTTAATTTTGCTGGCATTTATTATGATTTTGGTGGTATTTTAGCCGTTTTGGTGTCATTTTTGCTGATTTTGGTGATATTTTTGCGGTTTTGGTCTATAAAAATACTGTATTTAAATAAAAATATTTATTAAAATAGGCAATTTCCAGATTTTAAAGTATTTTAAATTGCCATTTAAATTATATTAAATAATTATTAATGTTATAATACACACATATACAAACAATAATCAATAATGATTGATTTTGGTGGTATTTTTGCTGAATGTCGTGGTATTTTTGTTAGTTTTGTTATCATTTTTGCTGATTTTGGCGACATTTTTATTGATTTTGGTAGTATTTTTGCTCCTCTTGGTGAGATTTTTGTTGAATTTGTTGTCATTTTTGCTGGTTATGGTGACATTTTTGTTGGTTTAGGTGTTGTTTTTGCTGATTTTGGCTGCATTTTTATTGATTTTGGTGGCATTTCTGCTGATTTTGGTGGCATTTCTGCTGATTTTGGTGGCATTTTTGTTGGTTTAGGTGTTTTTGCTGATTTTGGCAGCATTTTATTGATTTTGGTGGCATTTCTGCTGATTTTGGTGGCATTTTCGTTGTCATTTTTGCTGGTTTTGGTGACATTTTTGTTGGTTTAGGTGTTTTTGCTGATTTTGGCAGCATTTTATTGATTTTGGTGGCATTTCTGCTGATTTTGGTGGTATTTCTATTGATTTTGGTGGTATTTTTATTGATTTTGGTGGCATTTTTGTTGTCATTTTTGCTGGTTTAGGTGTTTTTGCTGATTTTGGCAGCATTTTACTGATTTTGGTGGTATTTTTGTTCGTTTTTGGTGTGATTTCTGTTGAATTTGGTGACGTGTCTGCTGATTTTGGCGGCATTTTTATTGATTTTGGTGGTATTTTTGTTTTGGTCTATAATAAATTACATTTAAATAAAAATATTTATTAAAAGAGTCAATATACAGATTTTGAAGTATTTTAAATATGTTATTTAAATTACACTACATTAAATCATTATTAATGTTGTTATAAAACATTCATATAGTTTAATAATGATTGATTTTGGTGGCATTTTTGTTGATTTTAATGGTATTTTTACAGTTTTGGTCTTATTTTTGTTCATTTTAGTGGCAGTTTTGATTTTGGTGATTTTTTTTTTTTTTATTTTAGTGTCATTTCTGGTCTATTTTGCTTGCAATTTTGATAGTTTTGAAGTCAATTTTGCTGGTCTGGTGGCATTTTTGCCCCTAATCCCTGTTAATCTCCACCCCAGGGTTTTGTGTGTGTGACTCACAGAGCTCCAGGAGCTTCTGCAGGTCGATGGTCTCGTCTGCGGTGTGCTCCTCCAGCCGGATGTGTAGGCTGGATCCCACCAGACAAAACCAGCCCAGTCTCGACATCTCCAGGTTCAATCTGTCTTTATACCGCAGCCGGCCGATGCGCTCAAAGTCCTTCAGCAACAGATCCTCCGCACCCGCAGGAATGAACGACTGTAACACAGACAGACAACGTGCAAATGAGACACTGTCCAAACCTGATAAAACCCGTCGACCGGTTGAGAACAGGTGTGACGTCACCTTTGCGATGGATTTGACCCACTCGCGCATGGTCTCCGGATTATCAGTGCCGAACAGATACAAGCGCTCCGCGTCCGAGTACAGCTCAAACGTGTGATCGTACCTGCAGAAGGAGATGTGAATATTATCAGGCCCTACAGAAGAGAAAGATGACAGTTCTTAAACACATGCTGTGTGCCAGATTACCCATGAGTCTCAGGAGGGTTGACAGCCAGACAGACGATCTCCTTCATCTTCAGTCCTCCGTTCGGTGTAGCGTTTTTGTCACTTTCATAGTAGCTAAAATTCCCGTCATTCAGCACACACCAGCGCCGACTGAACTCTAACAGACACAGACAGAATCGAATCAAATTGAATTCACTGGAAAATATTTTGTACATTTAAACACAACTTTTCAAGAAAGAAATCTCACCTTCTTTTCCCTTCTTCTCTGTGATTGGTCGAGCCATGGAGGCGATCTTAAATAGAAACCCATTATGCGTGACGGAGGGCGGGGCCATGTAGTGCACCCTGTCGACGGCAACCTTCACCTCTGACCTCGGGAGTTCTGTAGGTCAAAAGGTCAAACGTGAGTAAACGCATCAGCTGTATGTCAACGGTCGTCATAGTAACGGTCTCCTGGGCACACACCTGTGTTGCGGTTCTGCGTGAGGAACTCCACCTGCAGGTTCTGTCCGTGGTGTTGGGCCAGAACGATCGGAGAGGGCAGCTCGGGGTCGCCGGTGTCACAGCTCACATCGGCGCCGCAGAACACCAGCGCCAGCGTCTCGCACACATCGCTCGACTGAACGTTAATGCACAGCGCCTGCGGAGAGAGAACACCAGCGCAGTGATGTCACGGCACGAGAATCCACAGCGGATCATGGGAACATGTGTGGAACATGTGTGTGTGTGTCAGTGACGTCCCTCAATCAGTGAAATTCAAACTCGGTCACAAAGTGAAGTCAGATGTTTCTGAGCACATTCACCATACCATTTGAAATGACATGAGCTCAACGAAGGAAGGAACAATGTCTGTTCATACAGAACCAACACACAAGAAAACAGACAGAGAAAGTAAACTGCCTCATCAACAAGACAACTGAGTTACCTGAACAACTAGTTAACTAGCTGATCCCAGGAAGGTGGTGCTTTTGCTGGTTTTGGTGTCATTTTTGTCTATTTTGGTTGCATTTTTGTTGGTTTTGGCAGCACTGTTTATGATTTTAGTGGTATTTTTGCTGGTTTTGGAGTAATTTTTGTCTATTTTAGTTGCATTTTTGTTGGTTTTGGCAGCATTTTTATGATTCTGCTTGCATTCTTGTTGGTTTTATTGGAATTTCAAGATTTTGGAGGTATTTTTGCTGGTTTTGGTGTCATTTTTATGTATTTTGGTTGTTTTTGGCGGCATTTTTTATGATTTTGGTGGTATTTTTGCTGGTTTTGGAGTATTTTTTGTCTATTTTGCTTGCATTTTTGTTGGTTTTATTGGAATTTCAAGATTTTGGTGGTATTTTTGCTGGCTTTGGTGTCATTTTTGTCTATTTTAAGTGCATTTTTGTTAATTGTGGCGGCAATTTTTATGATTTTTTTATTATTTTATATTTTTGTATTCATTTTGTCTACTTCGGTTTTACTTTTTGTTGGTTTTGGTGGAATTTCAAGACTTTGTTTTAGCTGGCCGCGGTATAATGGTGCTGCTTTAGGGTCATTATGAGTAATGAACCCTAAATGTTATCTTTCAACATATAAATATAATAAAATATTCAGAATGTTTTATTGCTTATATAATAATTATATAATTATAATATAATATTTTAATAATTATTTTTTCAAATAATTGATTTACAGATTTTGTAAAAAAAAGTATTTTAATATTTAATTAATTAAAATTAAAAATTATTATAATACAAGTGATAACTTAATCTTATTAAACACATTTTAATGATTATTATAAGAACAGTAATACTAAAAAATATTTAATATTCTTTTTTTTTAAAATCTATATTTAAATAAAATTTTATCTGAAAAATATTTAAATAGTCAATTTACAGATTTTAAGTATTTTAAATATTTAATTTAAATTATATTTTTTAAATTATATTCATTTGAATTATTTAATGTTGTTTTAATGTATGCACACACACATAAAGAGAGTTTAATGACAATTACAATAATAATATAAAAACATTAAAATTAATAATATGATATAATATTAATATTTTTATTGAATTATACATTTAAAAAAATAAATAAAATAAAAAATTAAAATGACTCAAAAAGCAACTGATTATTGGTTGGTGGATGACTAGTTGGCCATCCTGACCCATCCCTAAATGAGAAAGAGACTGTGTTGTGATTGTGTAAGTGAGAGGATGTTTGGACAGCTGAAAATCAACCTCCATAATCACAGCAGGACACACACACACAGACACACACACACAGATGCACACAGAGTAAATGAAACCAGACCCACAAAGTAATCTGTGTAAATCGCAGCTCATTTAAAAACAATCTATGAGTCTCTTTCTCAATAACACAGACAGAAATCAAACTAACGTCCTTCGCACAGACGATAAAGCCCAGAAATATTCAACATGCTGTTATTTCAGAAATGCAGTGAGGTCACAAGGAGGAAGTAGGACAGATACTATTCCTGCACAAGGAGGTACGATAAGAGTAAATGTGGTAAAAGTGTCTCAAAGTTCACGTCAGAGTGGCTGGAAATGATCCGGACGAACAAAAATATAACATTTCTGACTGACATTACAAGTGACTCATCAGCTGCTGCATCATGACGTTCGTTACACAACGGTCATTGGGTTGAGTCCAGCAGAACGAACACTAAACAAAGCTAAAAGTTACCAAACATATAAATGTAAGTGTAGGGGAAAATAATCAAAAAACAAATGTCTGAAATGACTGTGTGTTTGAGAAATGTTCCTGTGTGTCCTCTGAATTCCCCTGCTCTGCTGCAGACCACCCACCTGAAGTCAACACACTCACACACACACACACACACACACACACACACACACACACACACACACGCACACACACGTTTGTTTTTGTGAATTGTGGGGACTTTCCATAGACTTCCATAGACCGCAGGCCGGTCCCCACAATGTCAAAAATTTCAGGTTTTACTATCCTTGTGGGGACATTTGGTCCCCACAATGTAGCAAAAAAACACACACACACACACACACACAACATGCAAGTAGTTATCTGACAAACAGGAAACAGTTTGTAGAAATTGGTGAACATAAATCTGTATATATGAACATACCTTGTGGTGTACCTCAAGGATCAGTTTTAGGTCCAAAATTGTTTATAATGTATATTGAAGATATGTGTAGAGTATCAAATATATTAAAATTTATTTTATTTGCAGATGATACAAATATATTCTGTTCTGGTGATAATTTACAACAGCTTTTGAAGGTGATGACAATTGAAATTAATAAATTAAAACATTGGTTTGATGTAAATAAATTGTCATTAAATATAAGTAAAACTAAGATTATGTTATTTGGAAGATATAAAATAAATCCTCAAATTGAATTGAAAATTGCTAATAAAAATATAGAAAGAGTATATGAAAATAAGTTTCTTGGTGTAATTTTAGATTATAAGTTATGTTGGAAACCTCAAATAAAGTATGTTAAAGCAAAATTGGCTAAGACTATAGCTATTTTGAAGAAAGCAAGATATATTTTGGATAACAAATCAATGCATATTTTGTATAATATATTTATATTACTGTATTTGAGTTATTGTGTAGAGATTTGGGGAAATACCTACAAGAGCAATTTACAACCAATATGTTTATTACAAAAGAGAGCAATCAGAATTATTAATAATGTGGGATATCTGGAACAGACAAATATATTATTTTTGAAGTCAAATATATTGAAGTTTATTGATTTGGTTAAATTTAAAACTGCACAAGTTATGTTCAAAGCAAGAAATGTGTTACTTCCGGGTAACTTACAAAAAATGTTTTTGGAAAGGCAGGGTGGGTATAATTTGAGGGAAAAGTCAAACTTTAAAAATACTAAAATAAGAACAACTTTAAAAAGTATGTGTATCTCTGTCTGTGGGGTGCAGCTGTGGAATGGTTTGGAGCATGTGTTGAAGCATTGTAGAAACATTAAACAGTTTAAAACATTGTATAAAACCAGTTTACTTAAAGGCTATGTGGATATACACAGGTGATTGTGAGAGTTGTGGGGGTTAAAAGGTGGATTGTATGAGAATGGGTGATTTGGTTGTTTTGGGAAGAAATTATTTGGTTGGTGTTTAGTTTTTGTGGAATTGTTCTCTTACAAAGATATTGGTATAATTAAAAGATATAAGGGAACTTCGGAATTGTATAGGGGGTGGGAATAAATAAGCTTTAGCTTCATCTCACTCCTTTTCGAACATTTTTTTTTTTGTACTGTATGAAGTTTTTTTGGGATGTTTTTGTTGGCACAGCAACACATGTATATATATATATATATATATATATATATATATTAGTTTGTTTTAAATTATGTTTTGTTCTAAATAAAATGAAATGAAATGAAAAACACACACACACACACACACACACGTATATACATACATATACACTACCGTTCAAAAGTTTGGGGTCAGTACATTTTTATTGTTTCTTCTTTTTTTTTTTTTTTTTAAGTTTATTAAAAGTTAAATAAATAATTTACATTGTTATAAAATATTTATATTTTGAATAAACACTGTACTTTTTAAACTTGTTATTCATGAAAGAATCCTGAAAAAAAAAAAAAAAAAAAAAAAAATCACAGGTTCCAAAAAATATTTGGCAGCACAACTGTTGATATTATCCAACATTGATCATTCGAATAATAAATCCGCATATTAGAATGATTTCTGAAGGATCATGTGACACTTAAGACTGGAGTAACAGCTGATAAAAATTCAGCTTTTCATCACAGGAATAAATTCTATTTTAAAGTACGTTAAAATAAAAAACATTATTTTATATTGTAAAAACATTTTGCAATATTACTGTTTTTTTTCTATATTTTTAATTAAATAAATGCAGCCTTGATGAGCATAAGAGACTTCTTTAAAGACTATTACAAGTCTTACTGACCCCAAACTTTTGAACGGTAGTGTATATCAGATCTGGAGTATGTGTGTGTGTGTGTGTGTGTGTGTGTGTGTGTGTGTGCCTTGGGTTTCCAAATCAATGTAACTGTCTGTGCGTCTGTTAAAAGTGCTATAAAACCACAGGTCTGGATCCACCCAAACCAGACAGTGTGTGTGTGTGTGTGTGTGTGTGTGTGTGTAAAGCATACACTGGAATGGAGAAGCAGACAGTACATAATCCTAAAAACACAAGCAGAAAAATACAGACAGTAATCTCCCTGAAATAAGCAAATATCCAGAAACCATCTGCGGCCAATAAAGCAAACGAACACACCGATGACATCATCATCACCAGACTCGCCTGGGCTCAAACACACACTGTACACCAGTGACTCACAAACTTTTTCTGTCAGCCGAAACTCTTAGATGTCAAATATTTACTTGAAGTCGCCCTGAGATCTTACGTTAATATTTCAATAATTTCACAACATATTTACATCTTCACAGTATTGTGATTTGCTTAAAGGTCACATGACATGCATGTAAACGAAGTAATATATAGCTGTATTTTTTATTTTGATCTTTTTATTTGAACATTTAAATATATAGAGCTGCCCGACAAGACAAAATATTATATTGCAATAAATTAGCAATTGTTATCATGTACAACCTTATCATGAAACTTTATTATTATTACTAGATAAAAAAGTTTGTCTAGACAAACTTTAGGTTGGCTTGAGAAAGTCTAGCCTGAAAGTTTAAAGCAGCTGTAAAAGCTTGAAGTTTTAAACTTTATATAGATTAGATGATTAGCATGTTGCTAGTATGATTCGAATGTTGTTGCCATGTTTCTAACATTTTTCTAGCATGTTTAGCATATTTTAGCATGATTAACATGTTACTTGCATGATTAGCATGTTACTACCCTGTTTCTAGCATGATTAACAAGTTACTAGCATGTTTCTGACATGGCTAGCTAGTTACTAGCATGCTTCTATTATGATTAGCATGTTGGTAGCATGTTTTCTGGCATGACTAACAAGTTACTAGCATTCTTGTAGCATGATTTCTAACATGTTTATAGCATGATTAACATGTTACTTGCATGTTTAGCATGTTACTGGCGTGTTGCTAACATGTTGCTAGCCTGTTTCTGGCATGACTAGCAAGTTACTGGCATTCTTCTAGCATGATTAACAAGTTATTAGCATGATTAACATGTTGTTAGCATGATTACCAAGTTAACAGCATATTGATAGTATGTTTCTAACATGACTTGCACATCACCAACATGTTTCTTGCATGATTAGCATGCTATTAGCATAATTAGCATGTTGCTAGTATGTTTTCTGGAATGACGAACAAGCTACTAACATTCATTTAGCATGATTAGCATGTTATTAGCATGATTAGCATGTTGTTAGCATGTTTTCTGGCATGACTAACAAGTTACTAGCATTCTTCTAACATGATTAGCATGTTATTACCATGTTATTAGCATGATTAGCATGCTATTAGCATGATTAGCATGCTATTAGCATGTTGCTAGCATGTTTCTAACATGATTAGCAAGTTAAATTATGTTTCTAACCTGACTTGCACATCACTAGCATTTTGCCAGCATGTTTCTGGCATGATTAGCATGTTATTAGCATGATTAGCATGTTGCTAGCATGTTTCTAACAAGATTAGCAAGTTAATAGCATGTTTATATTATGTTTCTAACATGACTTGCACATCACTATCATGTTGCCAGCACATTTCTGGCATGATTAGCATGCTATTAGCATGATTAGAATGTTGCTAGCATGTTTTCTGGCATGACGAACAAGCTACTAGTATTCATCTAGCATGATTAGCATGTTGTTACTATGTTTTCTGGCATGACTAACAGCTTATTAACATTCTTCTAGCATGATTAGCATGTCATTAGCATGTTTCTAGCATGATTAGCAAATTAATAGCATGCTGCTAGCATGTTTCTAGCATAATCAACAATATTATGTGTGGTGATTTTGCAGTGTTTCATCACATATGAAGATTGCTCTCAAATTGCTGCTGAAACCTTATTAAGGATATTATTATATTATTATTTAATAATCATTATTATTATTTTTTAACATTACAAAAATAAATAAATATTACTTCTACAAATTGCAGTTGTACTGTAAAATAAAAAAAAAGAAATTTAATTATATTAGTTATTATTATTAATTATAAAAAATACAAATTTAATAATTCATTCAATCCTGAAGCTTTTATTTGCAAACCTGCTGTAAATGTCTGTCCTTCAGTAACATCAGTGAATACAGTGACTGTAAACAAGTAAATAGCAGTACTGTGTATTTCACCTAATTTCATTTCTAAACCCTCCGTGTTTTTATTCTCGGACAGTCAGCAACGTAATTTACAGACTTTCAATCTCCACCCAAACAAAAGCAAAGTTAACAAGCATTTCCTGAAGAAAACAGAAGTGATGAAACCACCTAAAATAAGTCTAGAATCATTTAAACACAAAAAACATGTCAAAACTTAACAGAGACACACAACAGCAAATCACCTTTTAGCATGAAAATGAAAACAAGCAAAAACACCAATCAGAATCAACCTGTCATCAATGATGGTTTAATAATATATGAGACACACAAACACACACACACACACACAAACACGCACACACACGCACACACACACACACACACACAAACACAAGAAACCCCTCCAGCGTGTGTGAACGTGTTTGTTTATAACATGTAGCACTGAGATTCCAGACGACTGTAATGGAAACACACACACACACACACACACACAAACCTCTTACACAACCTACAGTGTGTGTTTCCAGCAGATTAAATCAGATACACACACTGAATTAATCTGACAGCAGGCAGGAAAAACTAAAGAGAAACGTTACATACAGTGATCAGGATGTTGTCATTACAACTTCCACAACAGGACACAAACTCACTCACTCTCTCTCTCTCTCTCTCTCTCTCTCACACACACACACACACACACACACACACACACACACACACACACACACACACACACACACACACACGTTTATTTAGTTACCTAAGTGGGCAGATTACATAGACACTTTATTGTTTTTATATACAGTTAGTTAAATACTACAACAAAACACTAACCCACAAACTAACCGCAACAGAAAACTTTGGGGCATTTCTTCAGTTAAAAAACGTTTTATATTGTTTTTACAGCTGTGAATGTTCACAAAAGGAGGTGTTTGAGGTTGTCACACACACACAGAGCACTTTGACACAGAAAAACAGAGAAAAAAGAGAAGAAAAGCGTGTCAGGCAGGAGAGAAATTCCACACGACATACACACACATATGACATCATACTGAAACACACATGAACACACAATACAAGCACACACATACCAGCATAACATTAACACAGAACAGAAACACACTCATTCATCAAGACATTAGTAAATCAGTGTGTGTGTGTGTGTGTGTGTGTGTGTGTGTGTGTGTGAGAGACACAAAGCCATCCATTGAGGAAGGTAAAACTGCTGCTACAGAAAGAATGTGAAGAGACACACAATCATGGTCTCCTGCTCATTCTCTCGCTCTGTATATTGTTGGGTGGGTCTGTCTTAGCATTCCTTAGTCTTGCAGCACAAATACACACTCACACACACACACACACAGACAGAGCACATGTGTCTAATGTGATGTGTGTGTCTTCCAGTAAATGTAACTAACATCATGTGAAAGATGCAGAAAACCTTCAATCAGCAAAACACACTTAGAAAACACTTAAAACATCAACATAAACACTTATAACACATACTTAAAATACACTTAAATGCAAACACTTAAAAAAACATTTACACACACTTACAGCACTCTTACAACACAGATTTAAAATAAACACACCAAACTTAACACACACACTTAAAAACAGACTTAGAACATCCACAAACTCACTCTTCTGAAAAAACACACGCTATTAGAAAATAATGCACACAAGTCACATTTGAGAAAACCCAAACCATTTTAAACAACAGAAAATGCTGCAACAACTCACCCAGCTGACTGGTACGAGGCTGAAAGTTCAAAGGTCAGGTGTGCGAGTGTGTGTGTGTGTGTGTGTGTGAGAGAGAGATATAGGAACAGTGCAGAGATGCACAAACACACACTAACGTGAAACACGGCCGACTGAACAACAGAATGAGAGAATGAAGGGCAGAGAGGGGTGGTGTGGGCGGAGCCTATGAATGAGTGGGCGGGGCTTGATAAATCACTGCACTAGGAGCTGGGGGCGGAGCTTAGTCACAGTCTGATCAACAAACCTGAAACTGCCTCTCTCGCTATCTTTCAGTCTGATTAGCAATCTGATGCAGGAATGACTCAAAACAGAAGATGGATATTCAACAAAATTACACATATACATCAACTTTTAAAGGGAGGAGAAAACTATAATATAAAATCTGGATCCTGCAGAAAAACCACTGATGCAAAACTATGGGTAGGGGTCAAAGGTCACTCACAAAGTTCTGTATGATGCATCATAATGCAGTTAAAGATCACATGTCAGAGCATTCTGCTGCGTCTGTCTGTCTGTCTGTCATCAGCCCGTCTCTCTCTCATCCGTCTCTCTTTATGTGAGTGAATGGACTCTTTGTCTCTCTGTTTCTTCTCTTCCCACTGAAACAGCACAGAGGAATCCTGGGAGCTCATAAGTGTGTGTGTGTGTGTGTGTTTTAGGAAGCAGATCACATCACGCTGTGATTGGTTTTGTGTTGTTTTGGTGGACTGCAGTGAAAGCTTCCTGTGTATTTGTGTGTGTTAGTGTTCGTACAAATGAATCATCTCATCAGAACTTCACACACACACACGCACACACACACACACACACATATATCAGTGCTCATCACAGACACAATGGTGATGACTCTAGATAAAGTCCAACACTAACCGTAAATCCCACATGAACTGATTGACATCGGAACATCAAACACTTAAACATGACAAAAATACCACTGTTTCACTGTAACACACACACACACACACACACACACACACACACACACACACACACACACACACATACACACACACCACAGTGAACAAACTCAGATGACAGACTTGAACTAATGCCAGTATTTGTGGCCCTGGACCACAAAACCAGGAGCAATTTTTTTTGCATCACAACAATACATTTGATTAATATTCAGTTATCAGGGCTCTATGCTTACTTTTTTTTTTTTTTTTTACAGTACAGTAAATATTTCTAGAGCACGTTTTAATCAATAATTCAAAAATCTGATAAAAAAAAATTAGCCTTTTCATTACGAGGTGATATTTGACTCCCTAAAGTGATTTAAAGGGGAATTTTATTTTTTCCTTTGTAATGGCATTTTCTAACTTTATTAAAAGTATGTTATCGTTTTTTAAAATTATATTTTACAAGTGTTTTAAAATTTCTAATTAAAACAACAGCATAAGTTACCAATAAAATGAAATCAGTATTAACAAAATTAATTTGTACTACAGAGGTGGCACAGAAAAACACAAAAGTGGCTTGTAGGTGTATTTTCTGATGTTTAATGAGGCTCCGAGGTGGCGTGAGTGCATTTAAATTGTGTTGAGATTAATGTTTTAAACATAACATTTTAAATATAGGAATTTAAATAACTGAAAAGTTTAAAAATGAAACTAAAACTGCCAGTAGGTGGCGGCAAGTCACTGATTTAATTGCTGAATCATTTGTTCATTTGATTCGTTCGAACAGCTGATTCACTCAGGAATAAAGCAAGTGAGTGTCTTGAAATTGAATCACTGACTCACATTGATTCACTTCGACTCACTTGAGATTAATATTCATTTCTTGTTTATTTAACTGTTGTTTAATAAACTGTTGTTTATTAAACTCCCTTAAAAATCATTAAAAGCTGTCACTCATCTTTGTTCATTGCTCTCTTCACTGCACAATCAATCTCTGTTTACACTTTGTTTATGAAAGGATTGCTCAGATATGTCTGTGATACGTTACTCAACGTTGAAAACACACAGAAACCTTTGAAGCTCCCCTCAGCGCAAACACAAATATGCTGACCAGATCAGTCAAATATTTTTTCAGTCACACGCAGTGGTTTTCAGTCACAAATGCAAGAAAGCAATGTTTTTGCAAGTAGTGTTTTGCTTAAGACAGTACAAACCCATTGACCAGACTGTCCTTCACAGTTTTCATTTCATTCACAAACCATAAAATATTATGTGTTTTGTGTTTACGCTGACTTACGTTATTCAGTTCTTTCTGGTTGCCGAACAGCGGGTGATATCGGCGGTATTTCCCCTCGCGGTATTTTGCCGTGATGAAGCGGCGTCGGTCCTCGCTGCTGCTGTTCAGGTTCAAGGCCTCGCTGGGCGGGACGTTCGCCGCCCAAAACTGATTGGCTCGTTCGTTTCCTAGAGCGAGGAACAGCTGGGAAACAAGGAGAGGACTGATAAAGAGAAACGCAAGGATTTCAAGACTCAGAGAAAAATACAAATAAACAGCAAAACAAAACGCACCTGGATGAGATCTTCCGTCCAGACCTTCTTGTCCATCTTGAGACTGCGTACTTTCGATATGCTCGGGCCGAGACCGCGATGCTCTCCTGTCACAGACAAACACACAGACCAGCTGAAGAACTAATGCAGCACGATTTGGGGAAAAATGTAATGGCAATTTTTATTTCAAATGTAGAACTGCATAATTTGGCCACAACTTTGCAATTATATATCAAATGTCTATAAAATAATAATAAGAAGAAAAAGAACTTTAAATTATTAGATTATAATAAATAATAATTATTATTATTATTATTATTATTATTAAATAAAAAACAAAAATTACTAAATAAAACAAAATAAGGCTTCATTATAATATTTAGATGTAATAAAAAAAACGTATTTAAGAAAAAAATAATAATAATTGTATTACATTACAACTGTAAAATTCCAATACTGTTTTTTAACTATATCTACTTAGCTTTCATTTATTTTTTATTTCAATATTTAATATTTAGAATTGATTTATTTAGAATTTAGATTATTTTTGTTTTATCATTTATATTGTTTGTTATATATATTTTGTTGATATGCACTTTTCATTGTGGTTGGTGCATGATGAATTTACATAATACAAAAGGTTGCACACCAGCTTTCCTCATGCTTGTTCAGCTGTCATTGATCGTGATTGGTCGTTACCTGCACATCGCTTGCAGAAAACCACAGCCAGGTTGATAGCCGCCCACTCGGGTTTGGCAGCGCTGCAGTCGGCACACATCTGATTGGACGGCTCCGCCCAGATGCGCTCAGCCACTTCGTAATTGGACAACGCTTCTGCGATAGAATCACGCATGGCCTCCACCCACTGATCCTTCAGCTGGTCCGTATCTGCTACAAAACTACAGAAACACACACACATCACATAACTTCTCTCCTGCATCTGCACAAATATCCAATGCTGTCTGTTTCTGGTAATAGTGCAGTATTACATGTGACCCTGGAGCACAAAACCAGTATTTGTAGCAATAGCCAATAATACATTGTACGGGTCAAAATGATAAATTTTTGTATTATGCCAAAAATCATTAGGATATTAAGTAAAGATCATGTTCCATGAAGATATTTTCTACATTTCCGACTTAATTTTTGATTAGTAATATGCTTGCTAAGAACTTCATTTGGACAACTTTATTGATGATTTTCTCAATATTTTGATTTTTTTTTGCATGCCAGATTCCAGGTTTTCAAATCGCTGTATCTCAGCCAAATATCGCCCTATCCTAATAAACCAATAAATCCAATAAATCTCAATTTCAATAAAAACAAAAAAGACCCTTATGACTGGTTTTGTGGTTCAGGGTCAGAAATGCATCTGATTAATGGTGCTGAAGCATCCCATAAAAATCAGCAGAGACACATGTTTCCCAGAGTTCAGTTATTTTAGTTTTTAATTTAGTTGCATTAGTGTTATTTATAGTAATTTCACTTCATCTGCCCTGATTTAAACTTCTTCAAGTTCTTAAATTTTACGTAAGGTCACTTAAGACTTAAGACCTTTTTTTTACAATATTTTTTAATATTTTATATTTTGAGTTAAATTTAATTGTTAAATTTTAGTAATTGTATGTGCTTTTTGTAGTTGAGTTTTTTTCTTTCTATTTTTATTTTTTATTCAAATATATATAGATATTTTTTTATTTTAGTAGAGTAACACATTTATTTTAATTCAGTTCATATTTATATTTTCGTTTTGTATTCGTTTATAAGTAGTTCTGTTTTGGCGGTATGTAAATAAATTGCGCTGGGTTTTCTACTGAAGTACACTGAGTTAAACTGGTGCATTTCACACACAGATGTCACATCTGACCTTCAGATTCACTGAGCAGCACAAAAGAGGAAAAAACTCTGCAAACGAGAACAAATATACAAAACCACAACAGATGTGAGAGATGGGGCCAGAGCTCTCACACACACACACACATACAGAGTTATTTCAGCTGGCCGGATGAACTGACACAAAGTGACTTGAATAAAACAGATAAAAAGAGCATAAATAAGATCAACAGAAACATGAATGCATGACGGGCAGAATCTTGAACAGGAGCTGAGCAGTTATGAATACATGAATGTGAACGAACAAATGAATGAACGAGTCATTACATGAACAAGCAAGTGAAAGTCTCACCTGAAAATGCGGTACGGTGTGGTTAGATCAAACGCTCTCCGATCCACTTCCTTTACATTTCCAACATTCATATCGATGGAGGTGATGCCGATTCCCAGACGATAATCCTAAACACACACACGATACAAATATATACTATGTTTACTATGTTTGCTTGCTTCCAGGATTTTTCAAGCGCTACTTTTTAGACTCTTAAGGACTTTAATTAGAAATCCCACTTATGGTTTAATGTTTTCTATGTTCTACTGAATAAAAACGATGTGCAAAATCGCTCCAAAGTCCCAATCTGAATCAAATGATTCGTGATCCACACTCCTAGGTTCTGATCTAATGCAAAAGATTCACAAACCTGCTCTGAAGTTCTGATCTAAATCAATTGATTTGTGATCCATGCTCCGAAGTCCCGATTTGAACAATGATTCCCAAACCATCATTTCAAATCGGGACTCGAACCGCAGAGTGCAAATCACAAATCATTAAATTCGCGATACACAAAGTTTCGATCTGAATCAAATGACTCGCAAACCCGCTCTGATGTTCTGATTTAAATCAAATGATTTCCAATATGCGATTTGAAGGCCCGAACTGAATCAAATGATTCACGATACGCGATCTGACTGGAGCGTTTCGAAACAGTGAATCATGTCACAACGTAATGGTTTTTAAAATCATTCCAAGCGATGACAAACTTATTTTGATAGAAATAAAAAGAAGTCACGAGTTTGAATCAGTCTGAGCTGTTCTAGTGCAAATGACTCACTCAACTGATTTGGTTCGTCTGTTCCTCTTTTTTGCATCTTCAGTCATGTTCACACGACACTGTCAGTACTACTACTGGTTTAGCTTGATAGTTTTATGACATTAACTAAAACACGCAAAAAAAAAGTATGCTTTTTTTTTAATTGCATGAAAAGATATGTGATTATTAAAATATTAAACACTTTTTTTCATAGATACATTGTCTTTCAATAAGTTAAGCACTTTTCAAGTCTTCAGGAATAATTGCTGTTTTCAAGGGTTTTCCAGACGTTAAATTTTAAAGAGTCAAATTCAAGGACTTTAAGCACCTTGTACGAACCCTGTATGTTTTATCATATTTTACTAAAACCCCCAATCTATGCAGATATAAATGATGTAACTAAACATCTGTTGATATAAAACAGACAAATGTAACAGCACACACACAAATGCAAATTTACAACTCCCAATGAACTGATTCACTGAAATGAATCTGATTCCTCTGACTCCATTAAAAAGCATCATGAGCAACGTAAAAACACGCTGATGCAGAATTCTGTATCTATAATCACATTATTATAAATAATAAACTCATTACTGTGTAGTAAAGCATGAAAGTGTTTCGTTTCTGAAAACAGACAGAATGAGAGTTTACCTCAGTGTTTTTGTAGAGGAAGACTTTATCGGCACACACCACCGTGTAGAGTTTGGAGCGCAGGCCGCGCAGCTCCAGGTAACCCTTCATCTCGTAGTTCATGCAGGGGTTAAAGGACATATCCAGACTGGTCCGCCCGCGGGACACCCCGACACAGCTCTTCAACGCCACCACCCAATCGCTCCGCTCCGCTGACAAACACACACACACAGGGTTCATACAAATACTGTAAAATGAAATTCCACAACATTTCAAGCACTACTTTTTGGATTTTCAAAGACTTTAATTAGAGATCTCACTTATTAAACAATGTCTTATCTTCCAAATTCTAGAAAAAGATAAATAAAATATAAAATATACTAATAAAACAATAGGGCAAAAATAAAGCGAAGCACATGCAAAGTATGCAATGATGTCAACTTAAACAAAAAGAGAAAGAGAAATAAAGCACATAATATTTAAAATAGGTATTGGTAGGGACGTGTCATAGCATCTCTACTAAATTCTACACCCTTGAAAATCATAAAATCATCATATATAGTTTTCTCCAGAAGAACAGATTCAGCTTATGGAATGTAAGTCAGACACTGAAGTCAGTTCCGATCTTAATAATGATTCGCGAACAATCGGATCAGGACTCGGAACGTGGAATGCGAATCATTCAATTCGCGAAATGATTCATGATCCACACTTCAAAGTTCCGATCTTAATAATGATTTGCAAACCATCGGATCAGGACTCGGAACGTGGATTATGAATCATTCAATTCGCGAAATGATTCACGATCCACGCTTCAAAGTTTCGATTTGAATAATGATTCGCGAACCATCGGATCAAGACTCGGAACGTGGATTACGAATCATTCAATTCGCAAAATGATTCATGATCCGAGAACCACCGGATCAAGACTCGGAGAGTGGAATGCGAATCATTCAATTCGCGAAATGATTCACGATCCACGCTTCAAAGTTTCGATTTGAATAATGATTCGCGAACCATCGGATCAGGACTCGGAACGTGGATCACGAATCATTCAATTCGGCTCCTAACTTCCGATCTAAAACAAATGATTCGTGATATGCGATTTGAAGCCTGAGCTGAGTCAAATGATTCGCGATCCAATCAAATGAATGTGATGAAGTCACGAGTTTGAATCATTCGGAGCTGTTCCAGCGTAAATGACTCACTCAATCGATTCGATTCGTCTGTTCCTCTTTTTTATGACATTAACTGAAATAACTGAAAAAAGTATAATGTTTTTTGAATTCTGTGTAAAAAGATATGTGTGTATACAATTATTTCATAGATACATTGTCTTTCAATAATTCAAGCACTTTATTTTTCAAGTACCTCTTGAGGAATATTGCTATTTTCAAGGGTTTTTCAGTCCTTATATTTCAAAAAGTCAAATTTAAGCACCTTGTATGAACTCTGCACACACTTGAGTCATTTCAGTGAGCGGACGTCCTGCATTCTGTGTGAAATTGACTGTTTTCACAAACATCACACTAGGCTGATGTTAACAAGTGTAATATACGTTTACATCCTGTGACTGCACTGCTGAAACTGTTTTAGTGTTTAACTGTAACTGTTAGTGCAGGTTTAATAAAAAATAAACACTTAAATTTATTACAAACATTTTTTTCTGATGAAGAATAAACATGTTTTTTATAATAATAATAATAATTTATTATTATTATTATTATTATTATTATTATAAAAAAACATGTTTATTCTTCATCTGAAAAAAAATGTTTGTGATAATTAAAATAAGAAAAAGAATCAAAATAAACACTTAAAATGTAATATTATTAATATTATTATTATTAATAAAATAAAAAAGGTTAAATATAGTGAAGTTTATTTTGTTTATTTTGCACCAGACAGTTCTGTGTTGTGGGGTCAGATCATTTTAATTAATTCATCATTTTCATTAATTAAAAAAATATATATAAATCAATAATTAAAAAGAATGATTAAATATAAGTTATTCTTTCCCAGAAAGACTGTGCTAATATTTGTGCTGAACTGTGTGTGTGCTGTATGTCCTTGTGTATTTGTGTTGTGAGGTCAGTTGTTCACATGAACTTTAGTTTCACCAGACCACAAAACCTCACTGATCATTAGTGTGTCTCTCATTCGCAAACACACTTTATCATCTGCTTTAAACAATACACACACACACACACGAGTCTGTACACTCACAATCGCTCTCGGCTCGGAACAGGAAAGTGCGATTGTGCGTCACCACTTCAAACTTCTGCTCGCCCACCGTGACCACGCCGGTGATGGACGCTGTTGGTATGATTCTCTTCGAGTAGATGTCCTGCAAACACACACACACACACACACACACACACCCACACCCATACAGAGAGGCGTTTAATCAGCAGCGGATGTTAAAGGCCTTGTGAAGTGAGATGCATTCATAAAACACTGAAGAACATCAGGTCTTTTCACATGCCATCAAGAGTGACGCCGCAAACGTGACATTAACCAATCAGAATCACCTTCTCAGTGTCGAAGTATCTCAGGTATTCAGTATCCAGTTTGACCCAGCGCCGCTGGTAGATCAGAGACCTGCACACACACACACACACACACACACACAGTGGTTAAAGTAATGCTCTGGCCTCAGTAGAAGTGAATCAATAGTATCTGCAGCATCACATATATTTATCATTTATTTAGTGCTTTATTTACACCACTAAATGATCTTGCAGAATTGTTCAAATAAATTCAGTTATAATTTTTAGTTCTAAATAACTACAAATACAGAATGGCAGAAATCTTCAGTCACTAAGATGAGTTATATAACTATAAAAGTGTGTTATTTCAAAGTGTCTAAATCTGATTTTGTGTCTATATCATTTTGACGTATAATCACACACTTTAGCAGCATGTTAACATGCATAATGTGTAAATCTTGAGAATGTGACACACTAAATTAAATAATTTCAGTGTTTTCTTTTCGTGCCTTATCAATGTTTAACTGTTTTTCAAAAAGGTTTGTGATTTAAAGAAAGCTTTTAATTAAATAACAAAACAAATGGAAATAAATTAACAATTATATTAATAGCAATAAATAATAAAAATTGTAAAAAGGATGAAACATTTTATTTATTTGCAAGTCATGTGACCATTAACTCAAATGCAAAAATTACTGAAAATATTTTAATATATTTTTTTATAATAAAAATGAGTCCAACAAGGGGAAAAGTTCAGATAATCACAGAAATTGTATTTTGTTTGTAAATTTCACCTCTTATTGGACTTTTTTTTACTGACTTTTTATTATTATTATTAATTATATTATTTAAAAACTCCAGTATTTGGACATCTCACAGCTTTTTTGCCAATCTGTTTTGAATAAATATTAAACAAATTCTCTTTAATTTTTTTAACAACTGACATTGAGTCTCCTCATGGAATCACGTGGAAGACCAAATCAAACTCCATATTTAGAAATAAAATAGATTTGTCTATTAGTCTCTGATGAGTTAAAATTTTGAAACAAAATTATATAAGTAGCGATAAAGTAAAATAAAACAATACATTGAAAAAAAAATTGGCGCAGAAAAAAATTTTAACTCAGGAACTGCCAGTATATTTCACAATTAATTACAAATAAATGTTATGAAACATTTTCAATTCATGTAAAAATGCTAAAATACTTCAAAACGTGTACATCGCTGTGGTACAGCAAATGCATTTTTGCTTTAAGGCAGTAAATCAAACACAATCCAAAACTGATGTCCTTTATGTTTAGGTTTGGGAAATCTGATTCAGTTTAGGGAGTCAGTTCGTTCAAATGAGTCATATAAAAGACCGTTTCTTTAAAATTCTAAAGTGTGAAACACACACGCACGCACCCCTGAGGAGGATTCTTGTCCAGCCAGCCCATTTTAATAACCGGGACGCTGGTGGAGGCGAGGTCATCCCGAGGGGGCGGAGCACTAACGTGTCCTGTGATGGGCAGGTAGATGCTGTTCTGAGAGCCGGAGATCGGAGAGAAATCTTCAATCCATGAACCCCGCCTGAGAGAGATAGAGAAAGAGAGAGAGATGGGGAGATCAGCAAAAGAGGGAAGTGTTACATTATCACATTGCAACATGACACAAACTTCTCAAATTGCCAAATCAACGTCAACGAACTAACTTCATCCTTACAGTAACAATGCAGGAATGTACACATTTGCGTAATTGCTGACTGCAGGAAAATAAAAGCGACTCACTTGACAGATACGGATTCGTAACAGCTGGTGTCATCGTCCAGTAGCTCGTCATCGCTGCACAGGCTGTTGTAGCGGGGTTTTGCCGCCTTGGGAACCACCAAGGACATCTGCTGGAGGAAGCAGCTGTCAATCATACAGCGTCTGTCCTTATTGGACAATTCTGAGGTGTTGGGAATAAACAGTGTGTGAAAGGATCTCGACGCACCTTGCTGGCCATGTCTATGAGTTTAGCGTCTCTGCTGGGCTCGCGCTCGTCATATTCATCTGAACTTTCATCTGAATCCAACTCTACAGGGAGTCATGATGAACAGAATGAGGGAAACAGGAACAGACAAAGATACAGATACATTTCAGTGCAACATTTCTGTATTTCACAATGCAAAGCACACGACTCGACCTTCTGATTTTTAACATCTTATTCGAACTTGCAATTCTTACAAGACTGTTTCTTCAAGGCTGTATCTTCTATTGCATGTTTTAGCAATATGAATCTAACATTATTTAAATAAATAATAATAAAAAATCATAGTAATATTAATATTTAAACTTCCGTTAATAGTAAGTGTCCTACAGTGGCAAAGATCTCATTCCCAGAAGGCACTGAGAACAGGTTGGGTTGGTGTTAGACAGCGCTGATAAGCAGGATGTTTGCGCTCCAAATGTGAGCGTCTCATCTGGTCACCTGGAAAGTCTAAACGCCGCTAAAGGAAGAACAATCTCTGAGGACAAAAACTCTAAACTGCTGAACACAGAAACCGAAGACAGCAGAGCAACACACACACAAACAAGTACACGCAGCCTTGTCCAAATACTCACACTTGCAGTCTTTGCACTTGACCACTTATGACGTCATATCTTGTATTTGGCCAAAGTGTTCAAGTGAGACCACAAGTGAGCTTTATTTTTATTTTCAATACTTTGTATTTTCAAATCACCGTCTAAGTGTCTGTTCAGTAGTGCCTTTAACAGATGACTCAACTTTATCTGCGGCGCTTCTAATGAAGTGACAAAAACCAGTAGCAAATGTTGTACTAAATAAGTATCACCACTACTCATCTTTGCACCAATAAAACGTGCAACACTGTGTTTCTACCAAATTAGATGTAATATCTAAGTATTATATTAATATTTAACTTACACTCGAATGGTTTCTGTGACCTCTCACGAGATCTCGGCAAAATGTTTCACGATTTCTTTCCAGAACATGATGCATGATGGGATACACTAAGCCTCGAATACTGCTCCTGAGTGGTACTCAAGATAGTGTGGATTTAGTGTGCGTTAAGGCATTGCATTGCACTTTGGCATGTTTAAGGCCTGGGACATTTTTGCGCACTTACTTCCCGTCGCGTGCACACGCTTTCAAGTGGCCAAGACCACAAGTGTGGGTATTTGGACAAGGCATAACAAACAATCACACACGCTCACTCATGCATGTGCACACACACACTGGCACAATTACGCATACACACACTTTCTCGATCACGCATGCACACACTTACGCATGAACTCTCCCACAGTCACGAATGCACACACACTAATGAACACGCATAAAAATGTGTCCTGATGTGTCACAAAAACACACACACACACACACACACACTCACACAATCATGCATGCACACTCTCTCCCACAGTCATGCATGCACACACACACACACACACACACTCACAATCATGCATGCCCGCACACACACACACTCACAATCATGCATGCACACGCACACACACTCACAATCATGCATGCACACACACACACACACAATCATGCATGCACACACACACACACAATCATACATGCACGCACACACACACACACACTCACAATCATGCATGCACACACACACACACAATCATACATGCACGCACACACACACACACACTCACAATCATGCATGCACACACACACACACACACACAATCATACATGCACGCACACACACACACACACACTCACAATCATGCCTGCACAAGCACACACACTAACAATCATGCATGCACGCACACACACTCTCACAATCATGCATGCACACTCTCTCCCAGTCACGCATTCACACACACACACACACACACACACACACACACAATCATGCATGCACGCACACACACACTCACAATCAGGCATCCACGTGCTCACTCTCATAATCATGCATGTTCACCCTCTCCCAGTCACGCATACACACACACACACACACTCACAATCATGCATGCACGCACACACACACTCTCACAATCATGCATGCACGCACACACACACTCTCACAATCATGCATGCACACACGTCTGGTTTATTATCTTTGTGGGGACTCTTCATAGGCGCAATGGTTTTTATACTGTCCACACTGTATTTTCTATCCCCTTACCCTAACCCTACCCCTAAACCTAACCCTCACAGAAAACTTTCTGCATGATTTATAAGCTTTTGTACCCATGGGGACCTCAAGCCGGTCCCCACAATGTCAAAAATTTCAGGTTTTACTATCCTTGTGGGGACATTTGGTCCCCACAATGAAGCAAAAACAAGTACACACACACGCACACACACTCTCACAATCACGCATGCACACTCTCTCCCAGTCACACATGCACAAACACACACACTCACAGTAATGCATGCACGCACTCACACACACTCTCACAATCACACATGCATACACACACATACTCTCACAATCATGCATGCACACATACACACACTCTCACGATCAAGCATGCACACTCTCTCCCAGTCACACATGCACACACAATTATGTATGCATGCATACACACACACTCTCACAATCATGCATGTACGCACACACACACACTCACAATCATGCATGCACGCGCTCACACGTACTCTCATAATCACACATGCACACACACACACTCTCACAATCATGCATGTACGCACACACATCAATCACGCATGCACGCGCTCACACGTACTCTCATAATCACACATGCACACACACACACTCTCACAATCATGCATGCACGCACACACACACACTCTCACAATAATGCATGCACACACACACACACGTTTCGTTTCCTCATGGGGACCTAAAAAATGTCCCCACAAGGTCAAAAATTTACTGGTATTATTGCTATCCTTGTGGGGGACATTTGGTCCCCATAACGTGATAAATACCAGGTACACACACAAACACACAATCATGCACACACACAATCATGAAGTGAAAGTGACAATGTATAGTCAAGTGACCCATACTCGAAATTGGTCTTCTGCATTTAACCCTTGCTTAACCCTTGCGGCATTTAACCCTTGGTCCGTTACCATTTCACCGTTGTGTGTGTGTGTGCACTTCAGTCATGGTATTGAAGTTGGAAAGAGCACTGTTCATTCACAATCCCCACCTTCAATTCCTGCTGGTGCGGGAATCGAACCAGCTACCTTTGGGTTACAAGCCTGACACTCTAGCCATTAGGCCATGACTAACAAATGTTCTCACACATGCACACACTTGCGCACACTTGCACATTCACACACACTCTCTCACACATGCACACACACACAATCACACACTCTCTCTCTCACAATCACGCATGTGGCACACACCACTCACGCACACGCACTCTAACACACACACACGCAGTCACACACTCACTCGCACACACACACATACTAGCATGCACACACACCACTCACACAATCAGCTGTACAAGCTACTACAGATGACTAAAAGCTGGTCTGACGAGATCTACAGCTCTAGCTGAGTTTATTTACCCAGAGATACTCAACAAAAGGACGAGCTGTCAAGAACAATGATAAAAACTACCAGGAATGTAATTTTGGTTCCGATTTCACTTAATCATTCCGGTTTCTCAATGCCAGTTCTAGGATGTTCTGGGTTCAGTTGCTAAGCTGTTGTGGGTGGTTGCTAGGGTGTTTCTAGGCGGTTGTTACTTTATCAGTACACTGACCCAAGCAAACACAGCCCATCTACGTCCGTCTTTCTCTCACGGGGTGTTTAAGACAGACTGAGAGCGACCGCGTCGGTGAATAAACCACACACAGTTGCATTAATGCATGAGAACTATAAGCCACAAAATGCTTCATCTTTAAGCAGCTTTGAGCTCATCTGCTAAAATAACAGCTTCTCTTCCTAGAAAACCAACCAAATATGTTGCTGACGTCACGTTGCACCCTTCATCCAATCAGATGCTACATATAATGCGAAAGCCACGCCCCTGATCCCTACACCATCAGCAGGCTGTCAATCACATTTATAGATGTGATGCAAACTAAAGCCTATTGGCCATTTAGAAAAAGTGGAACAAGCTCTTTGAAATGTCAACTTCCTATTTTAATGACACATGAAAGAAACCAGCTTCTGTCATATTGGTGGTTTAAAGTGAGTTTAGCCATGCTAGATTAAGATTAAAGTCATGATATGTTTTCTTTAGTAAAATTAATCTGTCTACTAACTGTTTTTGAGTGGCAGCGGCGGGACGTCTCTCCTCTGGCTCTCGCTCTGAGGTCTGATGATCCGAGGCGGGATGTGTGGGACTCGATCCGTGTCTGAAGGATCATCTGCAGGAGAGCTGGAGGAGCAGACAGAGGAAGCTTCATCATTACTCAGATCAGAGGACAGTTTGCTGAACAGCCGACTGAACTTCTTCATTGTGAAAGAATGTCAGTGAGAGAATTCAACGCTAACGATAAACAGATAAGAGCTCCATTCCGACGCTGACAGAGATTAGGACAGTGCGTCTCGGGTTCGTGACGCTGCACGTCTCTGAGTTCAGAAGCACTTGACGCAACAGGTTCAATGAGAGCAGATAGTAATCGACCAACACACCTGTACTGAGTCACTCATCAGGTGAACACACTGACAGAAGCATTCAATTTGAGTCACATAAAATCTTAACGGAATAAACAAGTTCAAGTAAAAACTTCCTGTATATTACATAATACTACATGATGATTAATCATATCCATGTTTGCATAACTATAGAATGAACAACAACAAAGTGTAATGCTTAATTAGAAAATCAAACATTATTTTATTAACACTACCAGAAAAAAAAAAAACAATAAATGTTTTAATATTTCTGAAAGTCAATTCTGCTCATCGAGGCTGCATGTACTCGATCAAAAATACAGCAAAAAATCTGAAATATTTTTTTCAATTTAAAACAGCTGTTTTCTATGTGAATATCTGTTAAACTGTAATTTATTTCTGTGATGCGCAGCTGAATTTTCAGCATCATTACTCCAGTCTTCAGAGTCATATGATCCTTCAGAAATCATTCTAATATACTGATTTGCTGCTCAACACATATTCTGATTATTAGCAATGTTGAAAACAGTTGTGCTGCACATTATTTTGGTGAAAAACTGTGATACATTTTATCTTTTAGGATTCTTTGATGATTAGAATGTTTATAAGAACAGCTTTTTTTTAATTAGGAATCTTTTGTAACATTATAAATGTCTTTTTATTTATTAATTTAATGCTTCCTTGATTAATAAAACTAATAATTTCTTCTTTTTTTATCTTCATATCACAATTTCAACAAAAATATATAACACTGAAGACTGGAGTAATGATGCTGAAAATTCTGATTTGATCACAAAAATAAAACACACTTTAACAGATGTTCAGACAGACGAAAGATGTTTTAAATTATAATAATTTTTTACAATTCCTACTATATTTTTGGATCAAATAAATCCAGCCTAGGTGAGCAAAAGAGTCAAAAACAATAAAAAAACAATAATAAAAAAAAAAAAACAGCTGGTAGTATATTTGCCTGATAAACTTGTCCTAATTTTTGAACACAACAGACAGTAAACAAGCTTACTACAGCGGTAAAAGAGATTCTGCAGGGGTTTTTTACTCACACGACAAACACTGTGTAAATGTGAAGAAAGGGTGAGTATCTGACATTCACTCTACTTTTACAGAGAATACAGGAATTCACAGGTTTATTTCAGTGTCTGAGCAGCGTTTGTTGAACATTTATCAGAGTGGAAACACATTTCCTCATGTGTGTTAAAGATCAGGCCCATGTGGACGGTCAAACAATGCCTCTTCCTGTGACCAGCGGAACAAATGACCATCAGCTTTACAAAACAAAACATCTGTTAAATAGTGAGTTATGATGAAGCTTATACTACCGCTTCAGCTCTGTAACTTCCACCACATTTCTAAGTAAAGCTTCACCAACTCACAAACGACCTCAGGAGAACCAGGAAAATCCAGAGAGACGTTAGCTAAGAAATCACTGACGACATCCTGATGTTAAAGAATAACCACTAACCAAAGAGCAGCACAATGAATGCTGGAGAGACTCATTCAGACTGATTCATACTTTTCTTCTGCTTTCACATCCTCATTTTAACCAACAAATGTTTTTTCAAAACATGACTTTTTTTTGCATTTTCACATGCTGTAATTTCTGGATCAACTAAAAATATACATTACATAGCATATGCTTTTATCCAAGCAAATCTTTTTAAGCAAACACGTGAAGTGTTAATAATGCAAGGTTTCTTATAAAATAAAGACTATATGATCCGTGCATGTACGCGGCAGCAGCTTCTATACGAACACACATTTATAGAGCACAGACAGACTGAGTTGACTGCAGTTTCACTAGTTCATGTGTCATTGTGAAAACAGAAACGGCTGCTTTCTGACAGCATTGTGAAAACGGCAGCAGAGCCTGTGACGAGGCTTTTCCAGCTCATCTGAACACCTTGTCAGAAGGGGCAATGGAAAGCACAATGATACTGGACTTTGGAACAGCAGAAACCTTCTGTACCAGTACTTATCATAAACAGACAACTCAAGTCCACGGCAGAATTGCATATCTTCTAGATAAAACAATTGGGTAAATAACAGTCCTTCATGCCCTGATAACATGACCTTTTAGCCTGAGAAAGAGCTACTAAAAAAGCCCATCTGCTGTTGTCTCCACCCAGGTAGAAAAGCTTGTAGATGCATGAATCTACTTGTGTGACGACTTTATGAATAAACATTTCTAGAGGAATCGTTATTATGGATTATGGACTTAGTAAAAAATGTCTTGATGGATTTGTTTCAGCTTTTGTCTTCTTAAAATGTTAACTGATGGACTGGAGTGGGTTATTGTGATGTTTTTGTCAGCTGTTCGGACTTTCATTCTGACGGCACCCATTCACTGCACACTCAAATGTAGTCACCCTCAGATCATCCAAGATAAAGATGAATTTGTTGGTTCATCAGATTTGTAGAAATGTGTTATTCCATCACTGTCTCACCAATGGATGTGAATGGGTGCCGTCAGAATGAGAGCCAAACAGCTGATAAAAACATCACAATAATCCACAAGTAATCCACACCACTCCAGTCCATCAGTTCACATCTTGAGAAGACAAAAGATGGTGCTTGATCTGTGCAGATTTCTCTTCCGATTAAGACCAGACCACTTTTTCACTGGAGGAAGTGTTATTATGGATTATGGAGTATGATATTTTAGTTAAAAACATCTTGATGGATTTATTTCAGCTTTTGTCTTCTTAAAATGTTAACTGATGGACTGGAGTGGATTATTGTGATGTTTTTGTCAGCTGTTCAGACTCTCATTCTGACGGCACCCATTCACTGCACACTCAAATGTACTCACCCTCAGATTGTCCAAGATATAGATCAATTTGTTTATTCATCAGATTTGTAGAAATGTGGTATTCCTTCACTGTCTCACCAATGGATCCACTGTAGTGAATGGGTGCCGTCAGAACGAGAGTCCAAACATCTGATAAAAACAACACAATAATCCACAAGTAATCCAAAATATGAGTCCATAAACCCTAATGCTTTTTCCAGTGAAACTGTTTATCTCCTGTTGTCTCTCACCTAAAACATACAGTTTTTGTCTTTTTACGGACTGGAGTGGTGTGTATTACTGTGATGTTTCTATCAGCTGTTCGGACTCTCATTCTGACGGCACCCATTCACTGCACACTCAAATATACTCTCAGATCATCCAAGATATAGATGAATTTGTTGGTTTATCAGATTTGGAGAAACGTGTAATTCAAATCACTGTCTCACCAATGGATGTGAATGGATGCCGTCAGAATGAGAGTCCAAACAGCTGATAGAAACATCACAATAATCCACACCACTCCAGTCCATCAGTTAACATCTTGAGAAATCCATTATTGAGACGTTTTTAACTAAAATACGAGTCCATAATCCATAATAACACTTCCTTTAGTGAAAAAGTGGTCTGGTCTGAATCAGGAAAGAAATCTGCAATGATCAAGCACCGATTACAAGTCTTCTGTCTTCTCAAGATGTGAACTGATGGACTGGAGTGGTGTGGATTATTTGTGAATTGTGTTGTTTTTATCAGCTGTTTGGAATCTCATTCTGACGGCACCCATTCACTGCAGAGGATCCATCGGTGAGACTTTCTCCGAATCTGATGAAGAAACACTCCTAATCATCTTGGATCAACTGAAGCATTCCTTGAATAATCCAAAGTAATCAGAAGTGCTCAGCACAAACACAAGCCAATCAACATCACTAAGCAAAAAACACTTCTCTAAAGTACAAACTGACAGAAATAACCCGAACGGTCAGCCATGGTCACTTGCTAAACATCAGGAAGTGAACTGTACAATACAGAGTTCAACAGCGAGCGCTTATATCAGTCGAGTTACCGAACGCTCTCTCCCTGATGAATGATGGTTTTTGTGCGAACCCCCAAATAAAGTGAGAAATGACGCGTTTACGTCTGAGGCAGATAAGAAACCTACAGCACGTTTTGGCTGGAAGGCAAGAGAAAGGAACGACATGAACACAAACCACCAGAAATAAGTAGTTGCGGTTTACAGTGCAGAGCATCAGCTCATAAATACAGCTGTGATGCCATCGGAAATTATCGTAAGGCTCTGAAGAGCATAAGATACTTACAACAGCTGCTTAAAATAATGAGAAACCAAAATACATCTACAAAAACTAACCAACATCACGGCAGTGAGACTCGCTTTACATCTCACATCTACAGAAAATATAGTCTAGTTTGACTCTGTTTGTGTTGTGATGAAACACTAAAGAAACCTCAACACACACATCCTGAACACGCAATATCATGACAACAACACTGATCAAACAAACAGAAATCATCGTAAAAACGTGCAAAATGAAAAGACACAAAGTACATAAGGAAACAGAACAACAGGCATTCACTTCCACATTGAACTTACGTGCTCAAACACGCCAAATAAGGCCATCAGAGAGTGATGAGAGTGACCCAAACCCTGTTATACACCAAGAATCGTCTGGAGGAGAGAGCGGAACAAATGCAGTCCAGTAAACGTGTGGGAAAAAAAACGACAGAGCCGGAGAACCACGTCGAGAACGAGTGAACCAGACCTAAAACAACCACACAGAAGACAGGCGGAAGTGGAAAACACTTTTAGACGTGAACGCGTCTGTATGCGAGCCTCTGTGCAAGCCTCTGTGCGGAGACCTTAAAAAAAAAAAAAAAAAAAAAAAACCCAAAGAGCTTCCTGAAATCTACCTCCTGTTTCTCCTGTTCACAAAAATGACCGGTGAACTTTCAGTTTTACTAAACTTTGTTTTGCAAAATGAAAATGAACCATGCATTTATTTACTTTTCTTCAAAATTGTCAATGCAATGAAAATGCAGTGAAAACTTTAATGTGGAAAACATTATATTGGCTATTATTATTGGGATTTTTAAGTTTTTATTACTACAGTAATCTTTAATAGTAATTTAGATTAAAAAAAATATAATAAAAGCAAATGCAAAAATAATTCTATATTTAAGATTAAGTTACATATTTAAAAAATTACTTAAAAATAGCAGTGCAACTATACTTTGCATAATAAAAAATAAACCCTGCCTTTATCTACTTTTTGCACTGTGAAATTATTTTTCTTCAAAATTCTCATTATTGTTATGAAAACTGTAATGTGAAAAATATATTATATTATTTAAATCATAATTAAACATCATGATTTAAGTCATTATTACAGAAATCTATAATAGTAATTTTTTAAGTTGTAAAAAATAATTATATATTAAAAGATATTAATTATATATTATATTTATATACTAAATTATTTAAAAAATTGCTATGTAATTATACTTTGCATAATGAAAATGAACCCTGCATTTATTCATTTTATTGCATTGTAAAATTATTTTCCTTCAAAATTCTCATTATTGTAATGAGGGAAATAGTCATGGTGTAATGTGAAACATTAAAATCATAATTTGTGCTACATGGGAGTCTTAAAAAATACTTTTTACAACAACCTTTAATAGTAATTTAAAAAAATTAAAAATAATAAAAGGTACACATAAAAATAATTTTACATTACAAATAATACATTATATATAATATTTATGTTTTCAAATAAATATATTACAATACTGTATAATTATATTTTGCAGAATAAAAATGAACCATGCATTTATTTATTTTATTGCACTGTGAATTTATTTTTCTTCAAAATTCTCATTATTGTAATGAATTTATTGTAATTATTTAAATCATAATTATACATCATTGGATTTCTCTCATTATTACAGTAATCTTTAATAGTAATTTAAAATTAAAAAGCATAATAAAAGCAAATGTAAAAATAATCCGATATTAAAGATATTAAATGACATATTATATTAAATTAAATGAAATTAATCCTGAATTTATTTATTTTATTGTATTGTAAAAAAAAAAAAAATATATATATATATATATATATATATATATATATATATATATATATACATATACATATATATATATATATATATATATATATATATATATATATATATATATATATATATATATATATATATATATATATATATATATATATATATATATATATATATATTTAAAATTCTCATTGTATTGAAGAAAATAGTAATTAGGTGTAAAATGAAACACATTTAAATTAAATTAAATTAAATTAAAATTAAAAGTAAACATAAAAATTACAAATATTACATTATATATTATATTTATGTAAAAATAAAAAAAATGTATTTTGCATAATGAACCCTGCATTTATTGGATGAACTAAATTTTATTATTTTTATTATATTATTCTACTGTATTGTGAAATTATTTTTCTTCAAAATTCTCATCACTGCAATGAAGAAAAATTGTCATTAAATGTAAAAGTAAATATAAAAATTATTTTGTGTTAAAAACATTAAGATATATTAATATATAAAATGACACAAATGTTCACAGTACTGTATAATGAGAATGATAATCTACAAACAAACTCAAAGTAAAGTGTACAGACCCTTTACAGTACAGAGATTAAGATTTTCTTTGCAATAAAGTAATGAGAGCACTTAATCATCATGAAAAAAATATCCAATGTCTGATACTTTTCAAAACGTCTCAGAAACGGGAATCTAAAACCACAACTTCTCAAATAAAAACATTCACATGCTGACAGCAAACAATCTTTCTGGAAAATTACACTCATTTCAAGACGCTTGTGGGAATACAGCTGTGCGTGTGTCTGGAGGAGGTGTCACGCATGGCATTGTGGGTCAGTAGCACATCGAAACGACACAGATTGATCACAGGAGAACCAATGACATCTAGTGCTCAACATGCAGAACAACATCACAGAACTGAACACATCCAAAAAATAACACTCACTCAACGCCAAACAAGCTAAAACTTCAAGAGTAAATCAAAGCACACAGTACAAAGTACAAAGCAATGACCGTCACACGTAAGACCGTAGGAATTATTATTATTAAATAATATAAATACAACAATCCAGCTTCACTGCTGATTTTCTCAGTTAATTTCAGACCAGTGACTCAATTAGGGAAACTAGCGTTATATCATATACACACACAAATGTAAAGGTAGATACGACAACCCATCAAAATAAAAGTCCAGTCCAGTTTGCTTAATTCTCAATAATTAAAGATAAATGAAATTAATGTTTTATACCTTCATTTAATAACCAGAATATTTTAAATACACAACACAGAATTTCTGAGGGTAAAAAACTTTCATAAGGCTATTTTAAGCATAAATTTGAATAAATTAAGTATGCATTCAAATAATTAGACATGCTAAAACGCACAATTTGATAACAATAAAACATATGGTGAGAAAAAATAAAACAATGGAATTTGGGAAAAAATAAAACCCCTACTCAACGCAGCTTAAAAACTACCTAGCTGTCCTGTTTAATGAACAAATCCTCAAAAAATAAAAAATAAATAAATAAATAAAAAAATTCACATTATTCATAAGTTACAGAAATTAAAAAAAGTAAAGTAAACAAAAAGTTAATACATTTTTTAATTAAAATCTAAAAATCAAATAAAATTTCAAATCACATACAATTTAAAATAAAATTTAAATATTAAAAATAGAAAAAATAAAAATTTAATTTTCCAAAATAATCAGCTATTTCGGACCCGTATTTGTTGTGATTATTTGTGGCTCAAAAAAAAAAGACATTAATTATTAAAAAAAAAAAAAATCTAATTATTCATAAGTTACAGAAATGTAAATAAATAAAATTTTAAATGAAATAAAATGTACAATCAAATAAAATTTAAAAAATGATTTAATAATCATGTCACATCTAGTAGAATACTCTCAGTGCTCACCAGAGGGCGGCGCTCTCACCATCCACATTCACAGTATGCTGAATCACACTAACCGAACACACTCCCACTGGCAGGAAGAGCTTGTCATGTCATTTTCCAGCTCTGACTCATTTGCACTGGTCCGTTTGACCCGTGTGACGGTCTGCAGGCCTCCTGACTCAATGACCTCGAGTCAGTGCACAGGAAACACAAAAACTACAGTTTGTGCAAGAGTATTGTGTAAAAGCATTGAGTCAGGAGTGTTATTCTGCTGTGTTCACATTAACAAAATGTGCTTAGTATGCGAATCGTCAATTTGCACAGAATACTTGGATAATTTGCTCAAATGTGCAGTGTGAGGTGATCTATCCCACAATGCAATGCACTTAACTTGGTGATAAAGGAAATGCAAGAGTGGAACATTGCTTTTCCCATTCATTTTGCCAATAGGGGTGTTTAAAAAAAGACACAAGACTGTGATGTTCATGGCTTTAACGAGACTATAATCACGTTACATCACTGAACTAAAAACAATGAAGAAATAAAAAAAAAAAAAATGGACTTAAAGGTGTAAACAGCTGATTTAAACTGGTGTAGATTTCTGTGCAGAATCATGGGTCATGTAGTTTTTCACCATGATTATTTAAAAAAATAGGGGCTGATGGTTTAAACAGAAGCTTGAAGCATTGATTAACAACCTCGTAGCTCAAAGTACGTCTGTCTTAAAAAGTTTTATAAGTCACCATTAAAAATCAATACGTCTATGGAGAACATAAATGGGTTTTTTATTACTGAAACAGACTGTTGCACTCTATTAAACCAACCACAAGACCAAACAATCACACTTTATCTACAGTCTCAGTCTCTGCAGTGTTACTCATTAATTTAACAAACTTTTAAACAGAAAAAAAAACATCATAATTAATGATATACTTTTTCCAATAGTCATTTATAAATAATTTATTTTAAAAAATAAATAAATAAATCAAGCTCTACGCAGAAATCATTAAACAGACTGCAGCGATGCACCACATTTCTGGCAACTCAGATATTTTGCCAAAAATATTAATTTTCAATATTCAAAACTGTTTTTGTTTAGAAAATTTACATGCAAAATTTGATTTGTTTATCACAAATGTTCATACAAAAAAAGATTTTTTTTTTTTTTTGAAAATTATAAATAACAGAAATACTAAAATAAAGTTTCATAGCTGGTGTATTTTTCCCAGCTATTTTGGACGGGTGACTCAATCCAGTTTAAAAACCACCCAAAATATAGGACAATTTTTAATAAATACACGCACTATATTACATATTCATTACATTTCAATCGTTGTTTAATCTAAATTTTTATTCTTGACTATTTTAATTCATTTTAAATCAATTTTTAAATCATTTTAACATTTTTAAATCCAATGTTTTTATTTGTTGTGATTATTATTATTTTTTTTAATGATTATTTTAACTCCTTTTATATGTAAAGCACTTTGAATTACCATTGTGTGTGAAATGTTCTATGTAAATAAACTTGCCTAAAATTATCTGTGCATTTTAAATTTTTACATTTTAAATGTTTCATTTGAATTTTTTTATCGTTAATTATTAAATTAATAAATGTAATTAATTAATAATTATTAAATAAATACAATTAACAGTTACTAATTAAAATAATGCATTTAAATAAAAAAAAACAATTATTAAAGAATAAAAAAAATATTAATTAAATATACTACTATTAATAATATTAATAAATAATATTTAAAATAAAATGTAATTAGTAAAATGTGAGTCATTGAATTCATGCTACTACTTAACAATTATTTAAGTTTAAAATAAAATTTGCTAATTGTTAATTTTCAGTTGTACGCTTCAGTCATTTTATTTAATGTAACCTTATTTTAATTTTCTTTTTGTGTTAAAAGAGTGAGTCGTTGAATTATTCATGCAACCGATTCATTAAAAAGCTTCATTCAGGAACAAGGCAAGTGACTCTTTATGAATGAATCACTGAATCACTGAGTTGTTCAAAAACACTGATTCATTCAGAAACAAAATACCACTTTGTCGCTCACTATTTTTGTGGCAAAACAGAGCAAAAAACACACAATATTCCGTCTAAAATGCCAGACTACTGAACTACATATAAATACAAGACAAAAACTCATTCAGGGGCATTTGATTCTCATATATTGAATTTCAGGGTCATTATAAATGTGAAAAATCAATGAAAACTTTAATTTCGGTATAGAAAATTCAGTATTACATACTAAACAGTGCAGCAGTTACACCAAACAAATAAAGTGCGTCCTGTACCTGATCAAGGGCGGGCTTCCGGATGACGTGCTTCTGGGATGTGTAGTCCTGGGGCAGACGGAGGCGCGTGGAGGTGGAACGGGGGGTCTGTAGGGGACCGGAGGAGGTGACGGGCTATCTCTGGGCTCTTTAGAGACGCCCACGGCGTAGCTCTTAGGAGGAAGAGGAGGAGCGCCCGCTTCTCCCTGAGAGGGAGACGAACACTGCTCGTACAGGTGGAAGCGCTCCGATGAGGAGGATGAAGAGGATGAGGGAGTGGGGGACACAGGAGACTGTTTCCTCTCGCTCGTCTGGAGATGCTGCACCGGCCCTTTAAGAGACAGGTGTTCTGGGCGTGGCCTCGGAGTCGGGATGGGCTTGGATCGTTCAGCAGGTGTGGGCGTTTCCCTTTGTTCAGGAACGCCGACGGGGTCAGGAGCGGTCACCGTGGTTACCGATCCAGGCGTGAAGGGGACGGGAGGTCGATTGGGCGTGACCCGAGGCGGGACGGGAGGCGGTCGCCTACCAGCGACGCTGTTTTCTGTTGTGCCGCCGTCTGGAGTCATTTTGAATCTGGTCCTCTCTCGGGCGACGGGTCTGTCCTCCTCTCGCTCCTCGTCCTCCTCCATGGTCACCGCCGAGGGGAAGAGCTTGTGCAGGCTGCCGAGGATCCGCTTCCTGTGGCCGGGCAGAGCCACGCCCATCTGCTGCAGTTGGGCGGAGGTTAGATCCTGACACTCCCACAGCGTTCGCAGTCCGGCTTCCTGGAAGGCCGAGCAGTACTGGTCGAGCCGGAGGCCATTCAGCCACTCGGCCACAGGCTGGGAACTCTCCGGCGGGACGAAGGACATGACCAGAACACGATGCTGCAGGACGAACACTGCAGGAATTCTTCTACATGGGATGAGGTCAAGGAATCATCGTCTATTGACACAGAGAGAGAGAGAGAGAGAGAGAGAGAGATCATCAGACTGATTAGGATTTATAAAGATTAGAAATTTACTGAGCGCACGGTCTAATGAAAAGAATGTAAAAAATAATTAATAATTTAAAAAAATGTGTGTTCTGGATTATTTGTTTATTTATTTATTTAATGTGGGACAGAATTTATTTATTTATTTATTTATTTATTTATTTATTGTGGGTCAGTATTTATTTATTTATTTATTTATTTATTGTGGGTCAGTATTTATTTATTTATTTATTGTGGGTCAGAATTTATTTATTTATTTAATGTGGGTCAGAATTTATTTATTTAATGTGGGTCATATTTTTTTATTTATTTATTGTAGGTCAGAATTAATTAATTTATTTATTGTGGGTTAGAATTTATTTATTTATTTATTTATTAATGCATTTATTTATTTGATGTGGGTCAGAATTTAATTTGATTTATTTATTGTGGGTCAGAACTGATTTATTTATTTATTATTTGTTTATTTATTGTGAATCAGAATTTTATTTTTATTTTTTAAATTTAAAAAGATTGAAAATTGAGTAGTAAATATCCAACGGTGGGTTAATTTACTGGCCATAAATATTTTGATGACCATAAAACCATTGCATTAATTTTTATTTAAAAAAAAAACATAAATTTTGGGGAATATTCTTCACAATCCATAGTTTAAAACCACTCTACAGAGACGTGCGTCTTTAGTGCTCCAGTGAACAGCATTACAGAAAACATCAGCAGTCATACACTGCACGAGACTGTCTGCATCTCTTACTGAAACCGAACGTGCATGAACACTCACTGTCATTTTGTTCCTCATATTTTCACTCTAACGAAAACATGTGGTGAAAATTCTGCACGGAATTCCTGTAGAAAAAGAACTTAAGGCATCCGAGATGTTTACTTAAGCAGACTAAGATCACAAGACATTTATAATACAAGAGCAACAATATGCACAGTAGCTCATACAAGAGTCTGATGAAATCAGTATGATTTTTTTTCCCAAATTTTGTGTTTTTTATTTTATTAACATTTTTCTGTATTTCATTCAAATGGCTTAATTAAATTTTAATAATTATTATTATTTTTTAATTCATTAAACTTTTATATGTACTAATCTATTTTTAAAAAATACTAATAATTTTCAAAAATATATATTTATATATTTTTTTGTTAATAGAAATTTACTATCAAAAAAACGAATGCTTTTCATGCGATTTATTTTAAATTGTTAATCAAATGAAATTTGAATCATTTTACTATTTTGCAGCACCTAACAGTTACCCGTCAGATGACAAGACCATTATATTTACACCCTGCAGGTTTTCTAAAGGTATATTTAAGACTTTTTGTAGACCACTTCATGAGCAAACATAAGAAGTCTCATTTCATGAGAAACCAATCAATATTTAGTGTTTCAAATTAAAAATATTTGCCCATAGGCTCAAAACATCAACTTAATTCAAAGGGGAAACAAGGTTTTTATATGCCATTTGTTCAGTTTTGAAATGCAAACCCGATTAATTTTGATCAGTTTCTCAGAAAACAAGATTTTATATCTTTATTTTGTAAATGCATCTTGATTTAAGGACGTTCAGAAACTTCTCCTGAAAAGCATGACAGAAATAAGGAAGGCATTCATTTTTGCAGTTCATGCAACATTGCCACTACTAAGACCTTTTCAGGCCTTAATTTGTGTAAGGGTGAATTAAGACCTTGTAAAAGCCATTTTTACTCCATTATGACACGCTGACATTTATAGCCTCAGCAAAACACTCAAACAAAAACTAATATCAATGCCCACATCATTAAGACAGCAACATTTGAGAAAAACTCACTTCCTGCATGCAATTTCCTGTTCCTGCTCAGATAAGATCATTTTCCAGCTCATTATCAGTCAGATGAACTACAGATATTAATAGACCATGCCTTTATAAAGAGCCGTCACGCATGATTTCTAAATCACTCTACGTTATAATATACAGAAGCTGTGCTGCTGAAATGTTTTGGAACGAGCGACTGAAGCTTTCAACCCACTCATGTTCCCACCACAGACGAGAGACAGACAGACGACAGACAGACAGACCGTCTGGAGGAGCGCTGGTCATGCGGTTCGACTCCTCACCATCACAAAACACCATTCACGCACACAAAAACAGAAGCAGCTCCTTCCACCTCCAATCCTTTTCTGTTTTAACACCGGTTCCTCAAACATCATTATCGATAATACCGTCTCCTGTCAGGGACAGCACAAGTTGCTCTTTTACTCTAAACACACTGGTGCAACACTTAAAGATTTAGCAATGTTAGTAACGCTGTGTCCGTTTTTCCCACACGACTGCTGCAACTGACCGCAGTTGCTTAAAAATGCTGAACCACAGAGTTACTTCTGAGGAGCATCCGAGTTGTTAAACAGACCTGATGAATCGCAATCAGACATTTAAACTGAAGAAACTCGTCGTTGGATCATCACATGACCGACGTCAAGATGAGTGCGTTTCATATTCAGGTTACTGTAAAAGTGAACATTCCAAACGCTTCATGTGCTTCACATGAAACTCTCGTGAATCATTTTCAGCCAAAGGCACTTCCTCCTCTTCTTCTGAGTTATAATTAGCTCATATCAGGAAATCATCATCAGATATCAAAGAGGTCTTAAGATGATCAGTTTGGCTGAAACTCTCTTACAAGTTTAATGCTCAAATGTATTATTAATATAATAACTAAAAGCAGTAAGCAAATCAAACTCCCACACAGATCAACAATCAAACCAAGTTTTTAGAATGCTTCCTCATTTAAAAGAACTGTATCATTTTACCAGGAAGTGCATCTGTTAAATGCAAACAAACACTTCAAAGTGTGAAACGGCCGGGTGTGTGTTTGTGAACTGGGTAAAACCGTCCATTTCCACGAGAAAAACTAAAAAGACTTCAAGAGGTATTCTCTAACATACAATACATGCTGTTGTCTAAGAAAGAGATTTGCATGTGTAATTAAAACCCAACACTCACACACACACACTCACACATATGAATATCCCTGTCAGCGGTGGAAAACTAGACGCTCCACATTCATGAGTGAATCTTCAGGTCACGTGTGTTTGCAGAAACATGAGAGCAGCTCATCTGAACACGAATCCCAATCCAAAGCACAAACTAACCAAATATAGAGGAGTCTAAACTGTAACTTGTAGTTTAAGGTCATAACAAGTATAAAAAAAGATGATGATATAAATACAGGCCTTCTGCACGTCTTAAAGTGAAAACACAGCATGGTTGAGTTTGTAGTCATTGAATACTGCGCAGTTATGCCAATAAACAGCTTATGATCTCCTCAACATTGTTTTTACACAGCATTCAGTATACAGATCTTACTAGTAACGCACACTATTTATACAATTGACTATATATATATATATAATCATTGCGTTTTGTATACTTATTGCCATGACTGTTTTTCCATCCATAGGTTCACTTCCAGAAAGCAATTTACAGATAATATACTCACCCCCTTGTCATCCAAGATGTTCATGTCTTTCTTTCTTCAGTCGTAAAGAAATTATGGTTTTTGAGGAAAACATTTCAGGATTTTTCTCCATATAATGGACTGATATGGCGCCCCAAGTTTGAACTTCCAAAATGTAGCTTAAATGCGGCTTCAAACGATCACAAATGCGGTTGTAAACAATCCCAGCTGAGGAAGAAGGGTCTTATCTAGCAAAACGATTGGTTATTTTCTAAAAAAAAATTGCAGTTTTATATACTTTTTAACCCTTAAACGCTCGTCTTGTCTTACTCTCCCTGAACTCTTATTCTGACTCAAGACAGTTAGTGTATGTGGAAAAACTCCAATCGTATTTTCTCCCTCAACTTCAAAATCATCCTATATCACTTTTTTACCTTTTTTGTTAAGGGTGTTTGATCTTTGCATGTTCACTTTGCAAACACTGTGTCTGTTCTTCTGCAGTGATGTAGGATGATACTGAAATGATTTTTGAAGTTGAGGGAGAAAATACGATTGGAGTTTTTCGACATACCCTAACTGTCTTGAGTCAGAATACACAGAGTTCAGGGAGAGAAAGACAAGACGAGTGTTTGACATTAAAAAGTATTTAAATTGTATATTTTTTTAATGAAAATATCAGATCGTTTTGCTAGATAAGACCCTTCTTCCTCAGCTGGGATCGTTTACAACCGCATTTGTGATCGTTTGAAGCTGCATTTAAACTGTATTTTGGAAGTTCAAACTCGGGGCGCCATATCAGTCCATTATATGGAGAAAAATCCTGAAATGTTTTCCTCAAAAAACAATTTACTTTACGACTGAAGAAAGAAAGACATGAACATCTTGGATGACAAGGGGGTTGTTCTGTAAACTGTTGTTCTGGAAGTGGACTTCTCCTTTAAAATGCTAACTGAGAAAGAAAAACTTTACTTACAGGGCTATACACTTGCTTTACTTAAAAAAATTAGGACCACAGTTAAAATTTCAGGAGCACCTTCTAATCAATAATCAAAAAATCTGATCAAAAATTAGGGGAGGTCGATTGGGCGTGACCCGAGGCGGGACCATTATGAGGTGATATTTGACTCCTTAAAGTGTTTTACAGGGCAATTTTCTTTTACCTTTGTAATGGCATTTTTCTAACTTTATTAAAAGTATGTCATCTTTTATGTAAATTTAAAAAAAAAAAATAATAATATTTTATAAGCTTTTTAAAATTTCTAATTAACACCACAGACTAAAAACAAGTAGAATAAGTTGCCAATAAAATGAAATCAGTGTTAGAAAAATGTATTTGTACTACAGAGGTGGCACATTTTCATGTTTAATGTGGCTCAGAGGGGCACGAGTGCAATCAAATTCACAAATTCATGTTGAGATTAATGTTTTAAACATAAAATTTTGAATATAGAAATATTAAATGATTTAAATAACTGAAAAGATACTTTAAAAATGAAACTAAATCTGCCAGTAGGTGGCAGCAAGCCACTGATTTTAATTGTTGAATCATTCATTCATTTGATTCATTCGAACAGCTGATTCATTCAGGAATAAAGCAAGTGAGTGTCTTTATGAATGGGAAATTGAATCATTGACTCACTGGATTCGTTTAAAAAACCCACGTTCATTCATAAACGAAACACCGCTGTGTGAATGGAGATGCACAGCGGCTCAGTTGTGACTATTTTTGACAACGAAATAGAGCAAAATCAGGCAATAGTGTTATAGTCAGACAGATATTAACTTCCTGTTTATTTAACTTATAATAAATCAATATCTCATTTACAAACTCCCTTATAAATCATTAAAGCTGTCACTCATCTTAGTTCATCGCAGTCTCACAAAGTTTCAGTATAATGAATGAAGCTCTCCATACTGCACAATCAATCTCTTATTTACACTTTGTCCATGAAAGGATTGGAGAGATATGTCTGTGACACGTTACTCAAAGCTTTGAATTTCCCCTCAGCGCCAACACAAATATGCTGATCGGGCCAGTCGCACTGCTCCTCCTAAATATTTTTTTATAGTCGCACACAGTAGTTTGACTAAAATGGTCACACTGTAGAGCCCTGACTTAAGACAGAGGTTTCATCACTAGCGTTTAACTTTTGAGCACCACTACTGATCATTCATTTCTGAACAGGAGTTGTCTTTCTAAACTCTCTACTCGTATGTGATGGAGGGCGAGAAAGCGGTTAGTGAGAAGTGAAACAAGCAGCGCGTTTGGGATTGTGAACTCACGTTGGTACTGAAATTCTCAAATCCTCACTAAAGCTGACACACACACACACACAGTCGCACACACACTCATGACTCAGTCTCACCCCTCCTGCATTTGACTGACTGTCATGGTTATTCAGCCCATGACCTTTGACCTCTGAGTGTATCAACAGTTGAACTTGAGACATCAGACTCTGTGTACGTCAAGAGACCGTTCAAAGGAAGCAGAAGGTGAAATTAAATCAGATAGTATTTGTAGACTACCGTAGCCAAATGCACAGTATTGGTGGATATTATAGGCAGTGTATGCATCTATGCTGACAAAAATACAAGCAGATGAAGACATCTTAGTAAGGACACCCATATACAGTTATCCCCTTTTGATGATTTTTTTATCATTATATTTTTGTGTCAAAATCCAGTCATACTGTGTGAGGAAAACGACATTTTTTTGCACAAAGAATTTATTTTAGAAAATATTTTTAAAAAGTAAATTATGAGAAAAAAGTAGCGAATGCAAACATTAAAATAATGATGTTAAACATATTGAATTAATATCTTAAGTGCACTTATTAACTTTGGCAGCCCTACAAATTACATTAAATATAAAAAATAAATAAATAAGAAATAAATAAATAAATACATATTTTGTTACATTTTGTGGCCCCCAGTTTAAAAATAAATAATTACAAGAAAAATAAAAGATGTATATAACCGCAATTAATGTCTTGATTTCTGACCTTCTGTAGAAAGCAGAATTAAATATTACATTTAGTGAATGTAAATATATGTGATCAAAATAATGAGAAAATCACCTTTAAAGTTGTCCAAATAAAGTTCTTAGCAAAGCATATTACTAATCAAAAATGAAGTTTTGATATATTTACAGTAGGAAATTTACAAAATGGAACATGATCTTTAGGATTTTTGGCATAAAAGAAAAATCATTCATTTTGACCCATACAGTGTATTTTTGGCTATTGCTACAAATATGCCCGTGATACTTAAGACTGCTTTTGTGGTCCAGGGTCACATATGCATTGCTAAGAACTTAATTTGGACAACTTTAAAGGCTATTTTCTCAATATTTAGATTTTTTTGCACCCTCAGATTCCAATTCTTCAAATAGTTGTATCTCGGTCAAATATTGTCCTATCATAACAAACCATACATCATTGTAAAGCTTATTTATTCAGATGATGTACAAATTTCAGATTATGTATAAATCTCAATTTTAAAAAAAAATTACCCTTATGACAAAAAAACAATTATGTTAAAAATATTTAGTTAATACATCTCATGTGCACACAACAACTTAGGCAGCCCTAAAAATAAATAAATAAACCCTCTCAAAGTTTTTTTAGATCCCCTACCAAAGTCTTACGGCCTCTAGTTCGAAAACCCCATCTTAGTAGAAAACGTGAGTCACAAACGGAAGCCATCCTACCACTGTACACAGCCTAAAAAGCAGCATATGTCAGCCTTCACACACACATTTAGTCCAAAAAAACCACGAGGAGGAGAAATAACACTGCTGTGCAATTAAAGGCAATGAAACACTTCACAGCCTCTATAAAACATTCTGCTCAGAACAACACATTAGACTGAAACAGGATGAATAGAGAAAAGAAGCGTCTCAGTTGTGGTTAACATCTTACTGGCACATGCTTACAAAGTCACACAAAAACGCAAACGGTGTGAAGTTTTGACCAGCAACTCGAGAACTCGCTTAAGAGATGTTTATATGCTTGCAAGCATCAATAAACATTATCAACCAGCGAACGGCTTGCTCACCATCAGGCCATCCAATTCGAAGTGAATGGGTGCCGTCACAATGAGAGTCCAAACAGCTGATAAAAACATCGCAATAATCCACTCCAGAGAATCCTTCAGAGAAACCTGCTCAGATCAAACACTGTTTACAAGCCAAAAGAGATCTGAACGTTAAAGCTTTTGCCTTCTCAAGACGTTAACTGATGGACTGGAGTGGTGTGGATTACTTGTGAAATACTGCAATGATTTTATCAGCTGTTTGAACTCTCATTCTGCCGGCACCCATTCACTGCAGTTATGACATTTCAACAAATCTGATGAAGAAAGAAACTCATCCATATCTTGGATGGTCTGAAGATAAGCACATTTATATCAGATTTTCATTTCTGGCTGAAGTATTCATGACTGATAGTTTTAGATAGCAAATAGCAAATGCGATGGCAAATAAGATGTTTATTACCCATCGATAGTACTGTTAGTAGGTACTGGAACTGAAACGAGAACTAGCACTTCTGTTAATCAGCAAACTAATCACCTATTTCTATCTAAAATCAGCCGTTTATTACCCAAGTCAGATCATCTGCTGCTTTATAGTTGCATATAAGAAAATTTGATTAAACACTGATGTAACAAATAAAAAAGGCGAATTGGCCATAAACTCACAGGGAACTGGAAGCGCTGAGGAACATTCGCTGAAAGAAACGCTAGACTGAGCCGCTTCAGTGTTTACAACAAACATCAACCTGATTAACATTCCAGCCACATCACAGGACTAGTTAACCCCTCCACACACACCTCACACAGATCTCTATTATGAGCGTTAAAGGAACTGAAATCGTCCTGTGCATGCAGAGCACGACTGTAGTCGCTGGTATTGGTGCTGTATCTCTTTAAGAAGTCTATTAGTCGACCCACAACGCCTGTGAAATCCTGTGGTTTGAGACCACATCCCTCAAACGCGCACACACACACACGTTATACATACCTAGTGCTGTCAGACTCACTTCAACTCACTATAGTGTTTCCTTCATGCTTAACAAGTGCATCTGAACACACACACTTGTGGCAAGCTATTTTAACATTTAATCTATTAAGGCCAGTTCACACCAAAACCGCTAACAATAACTGTAACTATAAAGATATCGTTCTAAAAATCATTTCAAATTTAAGAGAACAGCAGAGTTCACACCAGGACTATAAAGATAATGATACAGGGGAACGACATCATTGGGATCACTTTCAGAACAATTTTTTACACCCCATGAACAATAAAATGTTTTATTATTTTATTATAAATCAGAGCGTTTGCACTAGATTTACTTTAGTTGAAGTCATGTAAGTGCAACAGAAACAGCACTTATTCTTCAGTTACTAGTGCTTATTCATTGGGTACTAGTACATTTTAAAAAGATACTAGTACTTACTTATTAGATACTAGTTCTTATTTATTATATACTAGTACATTAGATAGTACCTATTAAATAGATACTAGTACTCATTCATTAAATACTAGTACTTATTTCAGTAGTGACTAGTAACTATTCTGTTTTTTCTAGCAACAAATGTAATTTTTTTGCCATTGACTTCTATGGGAATCTGTCATTGAGATATGAACTATTCAGTTTAACTAGTATGTATTCCAGATGTGACTAGTACATAATTTATATGTACTAGTAGTTATTCATTAGGTACTTGCACTTATTTTTAAGATACTAGTACTTACTCATTAGATACTCTTACCTATTAAATAGATACTAGCTCGTATTTATTACACACTAGTACTTATTCATTAGATACTAGTACTTTCAATTTCAATAGAGACTAGTAACTAGTAACAGACTAGAGACTAGTTCTTTCTAGTAACAGACATTAAAAGTCTGTATCACAAGTATGCAAAAAAGTTACGGTACAGCCCTGATATGATATTTATTGTTTTGACTGAAGGAAAAAATGAAATAATAATAATAAAATCGGTGTCTTAGCTCCATCTTGTCATCAACATCTAAACATAAAAATTTGCTATTCATGTATTGCACAAAAGCAACAAGAACAACTATATAAAACAAAAACGATTAATAGGCGTAAGCATAGGCAGAGTTTCTATTTATAACGTGTTTGCAGCGTTAAACAATGTTGATTTCTGAAATGCAATGGACAATCAGAGAATCCACTCACCACTCGAACTGCCGTGCATTCTGCAACCACACACGCAGCAGCCTATTGCGTTTAGTTAAAATAACAGCGGTTTGTGAATGTTGATGCTTTAATAACAAATATTTTATCAGAGCGTTTATGCTGGGATGCAAGACACAAGTTCACTATTTCATGTAAATTTCGTGGATGTACAGAGAAAAAGTAACGTAACGAGTAATGTAACTAATTACCAGTGTTGGGCACGTACCTTTAAAAAAGTAATTAGTTATAGTTACTAGTTACTTCTCACAAATAGTAACTGAGTTAGTAACTGAGTTACATCATTATAAAAGTAACTAATTACCAGGCAAAGTAACTATTGCGTTACTTAAAAAAAAATCTAATTTAATATAACTATGAAATAAATATAAAACATTGTACACTAATCTACACTATTTTAATGTTGTTGTGGGCAGTGTTGGGAATGTTACTTTGAAAAGTAATTAGTTATAGTTACTAGTTACTTCTCACAAATAGTAACTGAGTTAGTAACAGAGTTGCATCATTATAAAAGCCATTAGAACTTTAGTAATTAGAATAACCATGTGTGAATGCATGTTTGTCATGTTGACTGAACTTAGGACTGGTGGTGATATTGTTTGTAATTTAGTGTTTCTATGAACGTCTTGTTACTACCACGAATTCTACTATTAATAACAATATTAAACACACTAAGGTTTAATGAGCTGCTGGGTTCATGAATATTAATCACGTTGTCTGCATTCGCTCGAACTGATTTGCTGTAATCAAAACAGGGACGATAATAGGTGAGCACCAGCCAATGAGATTGCTGTTTGCACATTAGTTCCGCCTACTACCGGAGAAACCGGCAGTTCTTAAAAGCTGAAGTATTCCAAAGGAGCTCGGTTGTTTTGAGAGGAAAATACAACAAAGAATATCGTTTACACGTAGCGCGTCAATTCTGCATGGTATAAGACTCTGTCGCTCTGTATGTTTCTTTGGGTGTGTGAGACAAAGTGACGGCTAGTCGTGTGCCTTCACACTAGAGTTTACAGCTCGTCAAATACAGGTACGCTGCGCATCCATTCAGATGAACTGAAAAATAAAATTATAATAATATTATAATAAATGATAGTAACGCCGTATTTTTTTGGCAGTAACGGTAGCGTTAGTAACACTGTTTATTTATAACGCTGTTATTCCCATCACTGCTAATTTTGAAATGAAGTAATCAGAACAGTAATTTGATTACTTTTCAAAGGAGTAATCAGTAATCAGTAATTTAATTACATTTTCAGAGTAACTTGCCCAACACTGTTCAACATATAATTACCACTGAGCAGAAATGTACATTTAAAATGATCAAATGTTAAAACGGCTTGCCATACACACACACACACACTCACACACACACAAACAAACACAAACACAAACACACACAAATACTGAGCATTTACCGGGTAAAGAGACAAACATTCCAGCGACTGAGCAACCAGACAGAAAAACAGAAAGAGGCAAAGACAGAAAAACAGAGAGGAAAAGAGAGAAAGATAGAAATACCGAGAGAGACTGAAAACTGACAGAAAAACTACCGAAATGTAAATCAGAAAATAATCCGACAGTCTTTTCTTACACTTTTGACTAAAGGATTTCCATTTTCAGTGTGATTTCTAGCCGATGAAATATTTCTGAGGGTTACTGAAATGACATATAATCTATATTCACTACAGAAATGTCCCGTTATAAAGACCTGGAAAGTCTATTTTTAAAATAATATGGATGTTTAGAGATTTTCGTGTCTGTGGGGCTGCAGGAGAATCACGTACCGAGATTTGTCCGAGTTTGTCCTGATAAAATCATCGACGCGTGTCTGAGTAAATTCCGCTTACTGACTGAAAAACGCGCAAAACGCGCTCAAGAGTTCGACAAACTAAACGTAAACTCACAAACAATCTCTCTGATGAATATGAATGAGTTACACACTTACAGACTCGTCTGTGGCAGAACTTCAACGTGTTTTTATCGCTCCGGTTGTTGTTGTTTTTCTCCGGATGGTTGTATGTTAGTCAGTGCCCGTCAGACGCTCCAATCCACTGAAACTCTCAGTAAAAGCCTGTAAGAAACTTCCGTAGGCGGCGCGTCACGTAAACGCGTGAAACTCCACAGCCAGCGACTGACGCGACGCGACGCAACGCAACACTCAGGGCGGCAAATACCGCTAATGGCGGTTGCTATGATACACAACGGTCACATTGTTCGGTGGGCGGCCCAGAGCACGCAAACACTGTGGAACCTCACGACGCGCTTGTCTGCTTAGACACATTTCTATGATTATATAAGTGTAATCATTTAAAAAGTATAACTTATAAGGATTGTTGGCTGGCGTACATATTCGCTCTGTGAATTTGAAAAGTTAATTTCAAATCCTCATCATATTCTCACACTCGACTCTGATTGGTCCATCCCGCGCAGCGCGGAGGAAAGTAACACACAAGGTTAAAGCGATGCCCCTGTATTGCTTTCAGTCAACATTAAAAACAGCTACTCTTTGTTTGTTTGTTTGTTTTTATATATGATTTATTTTAGGTTTTTTATTATTATGTATCAATTCAATGTACAAAAACACTCATTCATTAATTAATATTAATTATTATTATTAATTATCTGTGACCCTGGACTACAAAACCAGTCACAACGGTCAATTAATTATATGAACGAATAAGCCCTCTATTGAATTATGGTTTGTTAGGATAGGACAATATTTGGCCGAGATACAACTACACTGTAAAAAATAAAAAACACAATTTGTTGAGTCAGCTTAAAATAATTTGTTACCCTGCTGCCTTAAAATTTTAAGTTCAGTCAACTAAAATAAGTTTAGTCAACTTGAAATGTTAAGTTGTACTAAGTAACAGTGGTAACATTGGTAAGTAACCCAGCTGCCTTAAAATTTTAAGTTGATTCAACTCAAATATCTAAGTTGTCACTTAGTATAATTTAACATTTCAAGTTGAATACACTTTTTTTGAGTTGACTGAACTTAAAATTTTAAGGCAGCCAGGTTACAAATTATTTTAAGTTGACTCAACAAATTGTTTTTTACAGTGTACTTGTAAAAAATGCAAAATACTGAGGAAATCGCCTTTAAAGTTCAAATGAAGTTCTTAGCAATGCATATTACTAATCAAAAAATAAGTTTTTATATATTTATGGTAGGAAATGTACTAAATATCTTCATTAAGAAAGATCTTAATATCCTGATGATTTTTGGCATAAAAGACAAATCAATAATTTTAATTTATATATATATATATATATTACTATTATATATATTATATTTATTATCAAATAAAACGTACAAAAAGACTGCATTTATATCATATATATTATTTTATGTTATTTATTCATTATATATTGTATATAATTTCTTTAAAATATGTAGTTAGTTTCTATATATAATTTATATTTATTGATTTTATATACTATTTATTTTTTTCTGTCAATGAAATGTACAAAAACATTTAAAATATTTATTTATTTAATCTTTATAATTTATATAATTTTACTCTTAATGTAATTAAAAATGACTCTACGTTTTAAAGTAAATCTATGTTCTATATTCTGATGTAGTCTGGTGTTTATGGACATTAACAGTAGTATTACACACGTTGGCCGACAGGCGGCGCTACAGGACTGTGAGTGAATATGAACCTGTGCCATGACAGAACAGCATACTGCACAGCATAATGCCTACTGCTGGATTTAGCATGCAATATGCGGTTATTTCAAATAGTAGCACGCTGCATTATTTTCATTTTTACAATGCATGTTTATTTCAGACTGTTTTATTCTCAGAAATAGAAAAATGTAGCATTTTTAGTGTCTTTTCTGCATAAATGCATCTAATTGGTCACAAGCCAGCTACATTGCATTATTGGATGCTGTACATTTTGTAATATGTCATCCAGGTGTTCCCTTCATAGTGTGCACACTGTACATCATACACTGCACAAACAGCACATGTTCAGTATAGTAGAGAGTAGACGTCATTTAAACTATGAGACTGAACAGAGGCTGCGGTGAAATGTTTAATTGTCAGCTGTTTGCTTCATAAACAGATATTAAGTATGTTTTTCATCATCATCATCATCATCAGTAGACAACAGTGTAGGATGAGAGTGAGTCAGAGTCTAGCAGGCGAGCGGCTCGGATGCCTCGTGTGGGCGCTTCAACAGCTCACATCGTCTGTTTGTGCTGTGGGAGGCTGAAGAGTGTGTGTGTGCCCGAAACGAAATGCTTTCTTAAGAGGTGAATCACCAGGATATTTAGTGATTTGTGTTGATTTGAATCCGGATTTGTGTGCTTGGAGTCTTCACCAGATAATCATTAAAAGAACAGGTCACCCAGAAATGTGCTCACTCTCAGGCCATCCAAGATTAGAGTTTGTTTGTTTATCACATTTGTAGAAATGTGTCATTCCATCAGTGTCTCACCAACGGATCCTCTGTAGTGAATGGGTGCCGTCAGAATGAGAGCCCAAACAGCTGGTAAAAACATCATAATAATCCACAAGTAACCCACACCACTCCAGTCCATCAGTTCACATCTCAAGAACACAAAATCTGAAACGAATACATCAAGATGTTTTTAACTAAAATACATTGAGTCCATAATCCATAATAACACTTCCTCCAGTGCAAAAGTGGTCTGGTCTGAATCAGGAGAGAAATCTGCAAAGATCAAGCACCGTTTACAAGCCAATATGTGGATGAATTTTGATGTGAGAGACAACAGGAGATGGACATTTTTTTTCACTGGAGGAAGCAACATTATGGATTATGGACAAACGAATGATACTGTTTTCTGAGAATGGCCCGTCATCATATAAGGTCACATGACATAACACTTTCTTGTGGTTTGACTGTACTGTAGTGTTCACGTGGCCTTACAACAGTTATCTAACAGGAAGTGAACACACACAACTGTATGTTGGAGTGTGTGTGTGTGTGTCAGATTGATCTTTTCACTGTCAGCAGCATCAGATCTCATTAGTGTCTTCTTTAACACCGATAATGAGTCTCAGAAACTGACATGATGGACAGAATGAGAGACAGAGACAGACAGATGAGTGAACGAAGGATAAATATAAGTTTTTTAAATTGTTCATCATTGTATTTACTCTATATCAGTTCTGCTGTCTATTTCATACTTATTTGTTATATATATATGTATAAAACAAATTATAATTTTTTTAACTATTTTAATTTTGCAGTTTTAATTGCACAAAGCAAACACTGCAAATACTTCATCAAATTGGATGTACAAGTAATTTCAAATCATTTTTTTTTTAAATTCTTATCTAAGTCTTGTATAACTTAGATAATGAAGTTGAAATTAGTTAAATTACGTTAATTGAATTAAAGAAATGGAAAGAAATAGGTTGACATGACTTACTGATCACACCTTTTTATAAGGCAAACTGTAAGTTATTTATTCTCCAGTGTTTTCAATTTTTGTTTCTTTGTAATTATTTGTGAAATTTGTGAAATTGTGAAACAATTTCTGAGTGAAAACTGTTTTTGCGCCAGTGTTTATTTCAGTGTATTTATGAATCATTTTTTCTTTTGTAGATGTAATCAAACATCCTCAGAGAGAGTGTTTCTCATATTGATCTCACTTCTGTAAACAGTTTTGTAAATAAAAACACAGAATGTCAGGGGTGTGAGTGAGCTCATGTGATCAGACTGCTGGGCACAGGGACTCCACACGTGGCTGCCATGACAACACATCTGTGTGTGTGTGTGGACGGACGGGTTCTGAGTCAGACCACCAGAGCTGCTGCATCACTCTGTCTCTGTGTGTGTGTGTGTGTGTGTGTGTGTGTCAATCTTCTGAGCGTGTGCAGCCAAACACTCGTCATAGTCTGAGTGAATGAGTTTCTGCTCAGCTGAACTGTTTTGTGTTTTCTCTGAAACGTTCCAAAACAACACCATTTATTTTAAAATATAAATCTTTTAGAACATTAAATGTCTTTACTGGCACTTCATCAATTTAATGCTTCCTTGATGAATAAAAGTATTAATAAACTACTGAATGGTAGTGTATCATGTTTCCACAAAAATATTGGGCAGCACAACTGTTTTCAACATTGATAATAATCAGACATGTTTGTGGCAGGATTCATACAGATACTGTAAAATGAATATCCAGGACTTTTTAAACACTACTTTTTTGATTTTCAAGGATTTATGTATTTATTTAGTAACTATGCTTTAACCATGGTATTTTTAGTAAACTGTGATTAAACAAAAAAAACATTTTACTATAGTAAAAAACACTTTTACTAGTAAAACCAGGGTTAATTTTCTTAAAGGATTTGTATTTATGTATGCTTTTTTTTTCTTTTCGTTTTTATAACTGTTCTGCATTAATGGTTTGATGTTTTCTAAGGTTTAATAAAAATAAAAAATCAGAAAAAAAAATTGCGAACCCGCTTTGATGTCGCGATCTGAATCAAATCATTCGCGATCCGCGCTCCAAAGTACCCATTTGCATCAAAATATTTAGGAACCCGCTCTGAAGTTCAGATGTAAATCAACTGATTCGCGAACCATCACTTCAGATCAGGACTCGGAGCGCGGATCGCGAATCATTCTATGCATGGAATGATTCGCGAACTCGCTCCGAAGTCGATCCCGATCTGAATCAAATGAATTGCGAATCTGCTCCGAAGTTCCGATCTAAATTAAATGATTCGCGATAGGCGATTTGAAGTCCCGATCTGAATTAAGTGATTCGCAAACCATCATTTCAAATCAGGACTCGGAGCACGGATCACAAATCATTCAATTCACGAAATAATTTGCGAACCCACTCCGAAGTCCCGATCTAAATCAAATAATTCACAAACTCCGAAGTCGATCCCGATCTGAATCAACGAATCGCAATCAGCGCTCCAAAGTACCAGTATTAATAATGATTCGCGAACCATCATTTCAGATCAGGATTCGAAAGCGCGGAGCGCGAATCATTCAATGCACGGAATGATTCGCGAACTCGCTCCGAAGTCGATCCCAATCTGAATCAAATGAATCGCGAATCCGCTCCGAAGTTCCGATCTAAATTAAATGATTCGCGAACCCGCTCCGAAGTCGATCCCGATCTGAATCGCGATCAGCGCTCCAAAGTACCGATATAAATAAAGATTTGCGAACCATCATTTCAGATCAGGACTCGGAGCTCGGATTGCGAATCATTCAATTCAAGAAATAATTTGCGAACCCACTCCAAAGTCCAGATCTAAATCAAACGATTCGCGATACGTAAAGTTCTGATCTAAATCGAAGTTCCGATTCACTAAACGTGCTTCTTAAAATCATTACAAGGGATGTCTACATTCAAAAATGAGTGTCTCTTTTAATTTGTTTTTTGCTAGTGAATCGTTTGAAGTGAATTATCAAAATCACGAGTTTGAATCAGTCAGAGCGGTTCCAGCGTAAATGACTCACTCAATTGATTCGGTTCATCCGTTCCTCTTTTGGCCTCTACAGACATGTTTACACGACACTGTCAGTCCTACTACTGGTTTAGCTCGCTAGTTTTATGATATTAACTGAAATAAGCAGAAAATGTATGATGATTACAAATAAAATACCAATATTTTCATTCTAAAGATAACACATATCCAACACAAATCGACTCCATATTGAGGTGAGGTAACCGGTTTACTGCTAACTAGCTGATGTGATGTTGCTCATTGTGAAACAGAAGGTCAGAAGGTCAGAGTAATCTTTCCCTATGTTTTCACTTAAATAACTCGTGTGTTGCAAACGCATTTTCCTGTCGACTTGACGTCTTTCTCTAGTAGTTTTTGTTGTAATAAACAGAAGACACAAGGCAGAGCTCCAAAAACACAGGCAGTAATTTGTTTTTAATTCTTCGTTACTACATTCATTCATTGAACTCTAGTGTCGTACAGCAGATCGACATCGGCGCCCTCTGTGTGTCTGGAGACAAACTGCATGCGTGCATAAGGTCAGGGATCAGAAATCACATCATCATTATTCAAAATCATTTACATCTGTGTAACCAAATTTATCTGGATTCAGCACTTCATTGGGCTGCTCTGACAGGGAATGGAGCTCAGAACCGCTCACATGGACGTATGTCAGTTGTTTCCCTCGTCGTCGCTGTGTTCGGCACGCTCGTCTTTGCTCTCGCTGAGTGAGCTCTCGTCGATGTTCTCCAGCGATTCGGCGTGTTGGATGGAGAGTTCGGACAGCGGGATGTTGGACAGCGGATTCTGCTCCGGAAACAACCACGGCTTAAAACCTGGACTGTGCTTCTGCTTCCACTCGGGATACCGAAGACACGCTTTACTGATGCGCTTCATTGCCTGAGACACACACACACACACACACACACACACAAACACACTGATGTTATGAGAAATTACAAACACTTTTAAAAATAGGAAAATTAGATTCAAATTAATACATTAAAAAAAAACATATCCTAAAAGTAGATTTTTCACTAGAAGAAAAGTTAAACACACAAGATAAAAAAAATTACAATAAATTATAAAATACAAATAAAAACATTTTTTAAAATACAACAGTTTGATTATAATAAACAATGAAAATTTGTATTATTAATTATTATTATTATATAAATAAATATAAATAAATAGATTTTATAAATAAATATTTAAATAAATTAAAAGTTTAAAAATAGTTAAAAAGTGAACTAAAAAGTACTTTTCAAGTGTCTGTACATTATCAGAGTGTTTATCTTTAGAAAACTTTACTTCACAACATTGCAAAGCATAATGTACTTTTTACTGCACTATATTTCGCATTAAATATCATTTAATACTTTCTTACACTCAAATAAAAGTAATTCAAAGATTTACTTGAGTACAAGAAAGTACTACATTTTTGATGTTCTTAAGTATTAAAGGTAAAACAAACAACAACAACTTTTTATGAAATGTAGTGCAGTAAAAAGTATGACAACATGCAAGTAAAGTTGTCCAAAGAAAAACACTCTGATAAACTGCAGGTACTTTTTACATTTACTTGAGTAAAGTAAAAACTACCGTCCACCTAAAATACAAAATAAAATGGTATACAAAAAAAACAAAAAAAAAAACAAATGGAAAATAATTATAAGAGTAGATTAATATTTTTAAAACTAACAAAAACTGGTTACATTAAATTATAAAACATAAATATTTAAATAAATAAATAAATAATAAAAATGATTACAATAAACTGAAGTTTTGATTAAATAAATAATAAAAAATTATGGTAAAAATTTAGTTAGAAACATTAATAAAATTATCTGAGAGTGTAAACAGGCCTTTAAGCAGCACAAAAACATGCATATTATCAACAAAATCCCTAAAAATATTAAGATACGATTTTTTGTCAGTACGTCACAGCCCTGTCTGATATTAGCCTCTTAATTAACAGAGGACTGAAACTGAAGAGCGTTTGTATTCATCCAGACACACAAACACACACGCTAATTTAATCACAGACACACATTTAGACACACTGCAGCTCTTTGTCTCACCGACGTCTCAGAATAGTTGTTTGTATCATCTGTTGCTTTACTTCTGTAGTCTTTCTTTTGCTCTTTCTAAAATCAATTCCAGTAAAACTTTATTTACTAAAGCTGAACATCCGGCATTAATGTCTGACTTTATGATTCATCACAATTGCAGTGATGCTGTTGAAATGATTGTGTTCATGATGTCAGTGTGTGTTTAATATTTCAAAGTTTCTTCGGTCACTCAGTGTCTCTTTATTTATCAATTAATCAATCAATCATCTGTTCTTTCACTCTGTGACGTTTCAAACTGATGACCTACTTTAACACACACACACACACACACACTCATGTCTGTCATTCCGTGTGTTTTTAGGGTTAATTGTGTTAGGAATGAAGAACAGATGAAGAGCTACAGAACAAATAACCTTCAGAGAGCAGGACAAACAAGTGCAGGAACAAACGAGTGTAAGGATGGCGTGAACTACTGCACTCTTTACTCACTTTAGGCGCCAAGAATTGGGAAGACTTGTTAACAACCCACTTGGGAAGAGAACCTGAGAGAGACACAATGAAAGATCTAGTTTAGAATAAAGCGTTTGATTCAGGGCTATAGATCGAGCTCAGTCAAAGTAAAACAATGTAAAAATTCAACAAAGTAAAAAATGTGATTAAAATAAATAAAAGCAATAGAAAAATACAACAGTAAAAATGTAAATTAAAATAAATAAATTATAAAATAATAGTATAAAAGTACAAAAATAAATGAACAAATAATAATCAATGGAAAAATATGGTTAAAAAACTTAAAATAAATTACAAAAATAAAACGAACCGGTTAAAATTAAAAATGATTAACACATATTAAGTTAAATAATACAAATACATTCAAAAAAAAAAAAAAAAAAAAAAAAAAAAAAAAATTAAGTGTGTGTGTACCTTTCGGGTCCACCTGTGCCAGGTATGTTAAGGTGCAGCTGGTGGGGCCAGTGCGTTGGATCAAATATCCCGTCTGGATGGAAACGGCTCGCACCAGATCCTTCTTAGGAGGATATTTCTAAAACACATGCACACAAAATCAATCAATCAATCAATCAACATATCAGACTGGAATGACACTCAGTAGTGCATCACTATGGTTACAGGAACACTATGAGCTCTCATTCTACATCCCACAATGATCAAAAAGACACTCAGGCCTCTGTGTGTGAGTGAGTGAGTTTTTGTCAGTGTGTGTGATGGACAATGAGAAGAACAGAGAGAAACCAATATATGACTCTCTCTTTCTCTCTCAGTGATGACAGTCAGATCAATGTAGTGTGAAGCTGCAGCAGACCAGTCTGATCATGTGACTACAGATTCCACAACTTTATGAGAGACACACGCATGCGTGTGCACGCACATCTGTATAGAATCACAGTGACACGCTCCAGCTGTTGTAGTCAACACAGACCATCATCACATCATTAGTAACGATCAGAAGATCGTTAGCAGCAGAATCATTACTGTCCTGACGGTCACACAAACACACGTCACTACTGAACCGTACAGAGGAATCAATGCAGCGCTGCACACTCAATCACGAACAGAACAGCCATCGCCGAACTTTAAACAAACATTTACATGAAGTCCGCCTGAGATTTTAAGTTAACATTTCAGTAATTGAATAACATATTTGTAGGATCACAGTTCTCTGAAAGTGTTATTTCAGACTAGCTGAAATAAAAGTTCCAAAAAACACATTTAAGTGATTATTATATTGCACTTTATCTATTTGCACCTGTAGATTTCAAGTACAGTACATCTTTAAAAGTTTGTTTTTGCACTTCAGCAGCACTTACATACACCAAAACTTAAGAGTTTTATTCCTGTCTATATTCTGAAGGTTTTTCCTGAAGGGTTTGTTCATATATCATTCACACTGATTTATACAACATTTTATACCTAAAACATGGTGAAAATAACACATTTTTCAAGGCAGTGAGTTTGTTTCTCCACTTCAGCAGCACTTACATGGACCAAAACTTAGAGTTTTATTCCTCTCTATATTCTGAAGGTTTTTACTGAAGGGTTTGTTCATATATCATTCACATTGATTTATACAACACTTTATTCCTAAAAACATGGCGAAAATTCTACATTTTGAAGGTAGTGAGTTTATTTCTCCACTTCAGTAGCACTTACAAACACCAAAACTTAGAGTTTTATTCCTCTTTATATTCTGAAGGATTTTACTGAAGGGTTTGTTCATATATCATTCACACTGATTTTTTACAACATTTTATTCCTAAAAACACGGCGAAAACACAAATTTTTAAAGGCAGTGAGTTTGTTTCTGCACTTCAGCAGCACTTAGATACACCAAAACTTAGAGTTTTATTCCTCTCTATATTCTGAAAGTTTTTACAGAGGGGTTTGTTCATATATCATTCACACTGATTTATACAACACTTTTTCCTAAAAACATGGCGTAAATGCACATTTTTATAGGAAACAAGTTTGTTTCTCCAATTCAGGAGCCTAAACTTGGTTGAAAGAGTTTTTTCCTCTCTATATTCTGCATATATCATGCACACTGTGGTAAAAATCTATTTTTCTGTCTGCTGACAGTATTATCTAATTTATGGAGTGATAAACTCTAATATGACAACAAAACCGAACAAGAATTTTGAACCTAGACTTATCAAAAGTTCACTTCATATTTCATTTGCATAGTAGAACATTTTAGAAAACATAATAAAGTATAATAAAGTAGTACATCAATGACACTAAATTACAACAGCATCACTCACAGCGTGTTTGACAGAGTAGTTCATGATGATGTAATCATTTCCCATGGGCAGCCAGGAGCGCAGGGTGATGACATCGCGGTTCTTCAGCGGTTTAGGACACTTCCCTAAAAAGGATCAACGCTGAGCATGAGCAACATCTCATAAAACCATCAGTCAGCTGATGTTCATTTCATAAACGCAAAGTAAATTGCATTTGATTTTTAAAGACTAACGCAGCACAGTGGCAGTACTTACAGGAGTAATAGCCAACATCTGCATTGACCGTCAGTTTGCCGATGTCGAACGTCTCGATGACATTTGCGTCCCATTTCCGCCGATACTCGATGTCGTGGAGCACGTCGTACATGGTCTCAGCTGTAATGTCCTTACAGAGCATCCGACACTGAGCGAAGAGCAGAAGAACATCGTTACCTACCCAGAATGCATCACAGGCCAATAAAATAATAAAAATAAATAAAAGATTAAAAATTTAAATACATCTTAACTTATCTCCACTAGTTGCTAAGGCAACATTTCTCATTTAGTTTAACAATGTACTAAAATAACTAAAACTGAAACAAAAATGAATAGAATTTTTTAAATCCCAAACCTAATAAAAATGACAAAAACATAAATGAAAAACTAAAATGAAAACAGAATTTAAAATGAAAATCTGAAATATAAAAAAATAAGTTTAATTGAATTTAAAGTAGCAAGATAGCTAATAAAGCAAACTTTAAACAAATAAAAAAACCCAATAAACATTACATATTTTTTAAAAAAAAAAAGAATAAAACAACAAAATTGCTACATTTTGAAAACAAAAACTAATAAAAATGACAAAATGTTTTTCTCTTCCTGGAAATCATCCTGGACCAATATGTTGATGACATTATACTGTACAAATATTTTGTGAAGTAGCAGATCATATTTATGGCTGTGTCATAAAATAAAGGCCGTAAATGAAGCTCAACACACATCTGTGATCACTCAAGCATAAGTAACCCTAAAACACAAACACACGCGTGTAACTAATGACCTACATCAGGTGAAATGAGGCTGCAGTTACTCTGATTCTGAAGAGATTTGTGAAATATTAAACCAGGCCATTAAAGTAGACCTCGTCTCAACAGCACCTGTGTTTTATAGAGCAATGACAAGAACGAGAGAACCAATGAAAAACAGCTGGAGGCAAAGAAATGACACACTAAAGTCTTCCTGCTCTAAAACTCACTAGTGATAAAAGTAAAAAAAAAAAAAAAAAAAAAGGAAACCATGAGATAAAACGATGTGAAGATTTATGCAGAACAAAGTTCCACAGCAGTTACAAACAGGGTCATTCTCATTAACTGAAACTAAAAGTATTAAGACGTTTTTTGTTAACTTAAAGCTGAAGTAAAATAAAATATAATATTAGATGAAAAATGTACTTTTTAAATTTTTATTCATAAAAGGTATGTTTTTTGCCAAGGCAACATCTCATTTTTATTTAGTTTGATTTAAACACTAAATCAGAAACTGGAATTAAACAAAAACTAAAACTGAAGAAAAAAAAAAAAAAAAAAAAAAAAAAAAAAAACTAATAAAAATACAAAAAGAGATAGTATTAAATATTTAAAAAGCACATCAAATTACTGAAAACAAAGTTTATAAAAATTGAAAATATAAAAGCTAATTTAAAATTATTAATAATATCTATAATAGTATTTAAGTAATACTAAAATAACACTGACTCACAAGTTTTAATGATTAACCAGAGATCAAAAGGTTCAGAACATGTTTTAAAAATAGAAATAACTTCATGCAACACACTGGATTGATGTAACACAGACTCAGACTCAATCCCTGACCAAAGTTATATCTCCTTAAATTGCTTGTTGACATGAAACATTAGCTCATGCGAGTTAAACAAGAGAAGCACTGTGACCTCGAGTAAAAGTCCCTGGAGCAGACGCTGAACTCACTTTACTGCATGTGTTCGCTGTAAACACAATTCTGATGGCTCACTACAAAAACTGATCACTGGAAACAAAGCAAGAGAGTCGCCAAAGCAAACCAAATGTAGCAAACTAGCTCTAGTTTTTGAAGTTTTAAGGAAGACACTCCAGGAAAAAACTGAAGGTCTTGTTACTCATTTCACTTCTGAACTGGTTAATAAATTACAAAACACATTAACATATAAGTCCTAAGACGACCAGCAGAGAGGATGAAAAATGAGGAAAGTTTAAAAAAATAAATACATAACAATAATAATTAGATAAAATATAATAAAAAGCCTACACAACATGAACATAAACTCTTCTGAGTGTTTATTTTACTGCATTTTATCTATTTGCGCCTGATTTCAATTACAGCACATATCTTTAAGAGTTTGTTTCTCCACTTCAGCAGCACTTACATACACAAAAACTTAGAGTTTTATTCCTGTCTATATTCTGAAGGTTTTTACTGAGGGGTTTGTTCATATATCATTCACACTGATTTATACAACATTTTATTCCTAAAAACATGGCGAATATGACTATTTTTAAAGGTTTTGAGTTTTTATCTCACATGAAGCAGCACTTACATGCACCAAAACTTACAGTTTTATTCCTGTCTTTATTCTGAAGGTTTTTACTGAGGGGTTTGTTCATGTATCATTCACATTGATTTATACAACATTGTATTCCTAAAACATGGCGAAAATGCTTATTTTTAAAGGTTTTGAGTTTTTATTTCACATGAAGCAGCACTTCCATGCACTAAAACTTACAGTTTTATTCCTCTCTATATTCTGATATTTTCTACTGAGGGGTTTGTTCATATCATTCACACTGATTTATATGTCATTTTATGGCAAAAATGTATTTGTTTTCCTGCATGTCTGTATGAAACAGGAATAGATAAATAAATCTTATACATGAGATAAAAGATGAAAGAGGAAAGTTGTCATGAATCTAAATTATGATTGTTTATAGTGAATTACAGTCAAATTTAAAACAAAATGCACATACAATTCATTAAATGTAATTCTTAAATTGCAGGTCTGTATAATAAACAAAAAAAAAAAAAAAAAATCAGAAAAGACAAAAAAGATCCCTCGATGCATTGCAAATGATATGGATCATAAACAATGCTACAATATAAAAGAGAGAGAATGAAATAACCTCAAAATAGCTCAAAAAGTATTGGTCGAGGTCATAGGTTTGATTTCCAGAGAAAGCAAGAACTGAACAAATGTGTACTTCAAATGCAATGCAATTGCAATACTTGTAAATGTAAAAATGATCATAAGAAACTAAACTATGCTGTTATTAATAAAACAACTATCATTATAAATGACTTTTAGGAACAAATGCAATGAAAAAAGTGTGACATGAAAAGTATGTGTATGTCTGGACATCTCTCGGGCTGTAACACGTCACTAGCTGCAGCTGCAGTTGGTTTGTGTGACTGCGCAGAATCATCATCCTGTCATTCAGCTGAATGATGCTCAGGTGAACAGCAGTGATACGACACAGCATTCACTCTGACATGAGGAGACTGATATAAAACAGCCATTGTACGCTGACAGAACATCAGAATGAGTTGTTCAGGAATGACAGATGAGAGTGATCTGAAATAAACAAAACATAAACCTCCTGATCGTCCTGATCACTGATGGGCTTTATGTCACGACAATGACCGAATGACTGATCATCCCGCATATATACTACATATTAAACACTCTACATCCACATCCAGAACCAATACTAAAATAAAACAAACACGCATGCACATGCACACAAATATCAGTTCTGTCCTGCTTAATAATAATAATGTAGTTCATAAAACATTATTTTTAATATACGTGTATAAAAAGATTAAACGTGATTTAGAAATAAATAAATAAAGTTGAAGCCATCTATAACAGCAGCAAATATGATCATTAGTGGCTGTAGCGCTGACGGTCAATCTGTGGTGAAAGAGGCAGAAGGACCGAAACGCCTGAGTGGGATTTCCTGAAGCTCCACTGGAGCCCAACATCATGAGTGGGAGGACAGACCGTGTGTGTGTGTGTGTGTGTGTGGTTTGGGGGAAGCCCAACAGCTTTAAGGAGAATCTGACATCTATAGCCGCCCACATAGAGCTGCACACTCATACATATGTGTGTGTTCATGTGTTCTGGTTTGTAGCACATCATGCCTGCAGTTGTGTTTCTTCACGGACATCAATTCTTTCATCATCAACACACACACAGAGTACCATGATCTCCAACTGAAGTCTTTCTGTGATCTGTGTGTTCGTTTCACCTGCTAATGAGCCGAAAACGAGCCATAAACCAGCAGCGGTAGGGATTCTAATGCAGTGAATCCACTGCCAGCTTCAGTCTGTGACTCTTTCAAAGGAATTTGTGCAGAAAACATTTGCCTGAAGCTCCGGACGATAAGAAATACTCAAACTACTGCTACATAAAATGCAAATGAAAGCAGGTTATCAGCCACACTGAGACGAGGAACGGCGAAACGCTTCACAGATGTGACGCCCTTTACACACACCACTGCAATATCGCTCACACACTGCACACTTTGCAACAGAAGATCTAGATCAAACACACACACCTAAATGTGGACACTGCATATAGTTCTATTGTTTTTATATACAGCTATATACACTATGTATTTATTTATTTTACTTTTTTCTCACTTCTAGGTACAAAATTGTCCTTATAATAATATATATTATATTTACACATTGAGTGATAATGGTTGGGTCTGTGTGAAATGGTTTGTTCCAGCAAGTCTCCAGAGATGCGTCGTTCCTCCAGAGAGACATGAAGAACAAACACACGCTGATCACGAGGGAGAATCGTGTTTTATTACTCACACACACATGCATTTCTCCTCTGGTCTCATTTGGACATTTATTACATCATTAGTTTTCTTTCTCCATAAGCGGCCAATAAAAGCAGACGCTGAACCTTCAGAAAACAATGCTTAACAATGTTATAGGAGCTATATGTTTCATTTAAAGGGGTCATCGGATGCCCATTTTCCACAATTTGATATGATTCTTTAGGGTCTTAACGAAAAGTCTCTAATATACTTTGGTTAAAAATTAATTCTCAATGGTTGTGTAAAACAACACCCTTTTTATCTTGTCAAAATCATCTCTGCAAAAACCATCTCATTCTGGTCGAGGCTGCTTTAAATGCAAATGAGCTCTGCTCGCCCCGCCCCTCTCTTCTCTCTGTGGAGTGACGAGCCTGTTTACTTTAGCTGCATTTAGCCACGTTTAGCTGCTAAACTTTATTAGGAAAGGCGATCGCAAAGATTCATAAAAAACCCTTATACTCACTTCTGCTGTAAGTGAAGCTGGATCACAAATGATTCACGTGAACATAGACGGATATATGTAGATCGGGAGGTTCATTCCCTTCACAAACAAACGTAATCCACTGCATCTTCAGCTCAGATGTCGGGAGTAAATGACGACCACTATGTTCATTATTACATCCAGCAACACAACACCTCAATCGCTCAATTCTTGTCTAACTTACATCCCTGCTCCGGCATCAAAACAATGGAGGTCGGACTGTTACAGCTGATCTGAGGTAAGACGCTCATGTCAATCAACTATGGTGGGAGTGTCCTCTGTCATGTGACAGCATAACGACAGACATCTGAGAACGGCTCGATTTGAAAAAGGGAATATTTTTTTACAGATTAATTAAAAACCACTGCATGGATTTTTATCATTATAGGGTAGATTTGTACATACACTGACAACACACATTAATGTTCAAACAACATGTAAAAGTGAACTTAGCATCCGATGAGCCTTTTAAAAAGTTACAGTACAGTATGAATGGACAGTGTGAAGAACTTCTAAATATGACAACACAAATGAAGATCTAAAACGAACCGCACACTCTTCTTGATTTTATGCGACAAAAAAATTCTCTTCTTAAAGGGACAGTTCACCAAAAATAATCATTCTGTCATTATTTGTTCACCTGCATGTCATTAAAAATCAGCATTATTTTAGTATCACTGAGATACTACTACAGGTTTTATACATATTTTATGTAGTTTAACTATTGTTTTATTGTTGTTTAACTGTTTAAAAGATTTCAGAATTGTTTAATCAGCTTAGTTTTCATTTTATTTTAGTTAATGTTTTGGTAATTTGCTCCTTTTTTTTACATTTTATTTTTATTATTTTATGTCTATATATTTCCGTGGGGATTTTTTCTACATCAAATTTTTTTTTAACTTTAACTAAAAGTTAGTTAACTTCTTATGTGTGCACTGTGTGTAAATATTATGTATATATAAATACAAACACATTCATGTATATATTTAAGAATTATTTACCAGTATATGTATTGATTATAATTTTTATATTATATAATTTATATTATATATAAATAAAATATATTTTGTACATAAATAACATTTCTCTTAAATATATACATTAATTTGTGTGTATTTATATATACATAATAATTACACAAACATATATTAGCCAAACTTAAACTTTTATTTTGTATGTGATTAATTGTGATTAATCATTTGACAGCCCTACTTCTTTCTTCTGTGGATCACTACATAAGATAATTTGAGAAACGTCTAAGTGTTTTTTGTCCATACAATGAAAGTCAATGGGGTTCAAAGTTATTTGGTAGTAAATGATGAATGACTATTTTGTCTGCTTTAAGCATACGCCGGCAAATGCACGACAATTCAACTGTAAACCACACGCATTTGAATGAAAATGAAGCCCTTAACATCAATTTCATGGCCTGACTATAATGTTCACTACTAATACTAATGCTACTACTGCTACTGATGATGGCGGCAATATTTATCTCTTCACTACAGATCACTGCAGATAAAACTGCATGTGTGTGAGAGAGAGAGAGAGAGAATATTTATTCACTGAATCTCGCTCGCCCTCGTTCTCTCTGGCCTTTTGTCTGCAGGCTATAGTGTATTTCTCACACTTCAGCATTTTGTGTTATTATGCTTTACTGCTGTTTCACCCACAGGAACACGCGTCGGCACACACACACACACACACACACACACACACACACACACACACGAATGCAGATTTCATAGTTACACTTATTCATTCAGCAGATTCCTTCACAGAAACACACAAGTGAAGCTCTGCGTTACAATAGTGAGAGTCAGTTTTCACTGCAAATGAAACGTTTTTAAGTCATCAGTGATATTAGAGACGACTGAAACTCCAAACGTATAAAGTATCTGTGATCTGAGAGAGACGCTGGTGTCAGAACAAAGAATCTACTCAATTAATTTTTTCGGTTTCAGTGCTGATTTTGGAACTGAAAATCAGCCTGTAAATCCCCTGCTGCTTGACCTGCTTTAAACGGGAATATGAACAGGGGATATTTAGAAGAGCTACGTAACCTTTATAGATTAATACCAGCTAATGCAAAGTTTCTGAGAACTGCAATTAAATGCAGGCTTGAATACAAAAATGAAATGATTGAGAGTGAAAAATCATAAGAACAGACAAAACAACGTCTTTGAATGTAAGTCTGAGCTTATGCACCTTTTGAATAAAAAAACAAATTTCCCCCAGAACACGATTGGGCAGGTTTTGAGTAGCAATTGACCTGGCAACCCTTTTTGTGGCTCATTTTGGCTCCAAAACGGAGGCGAATGAGCTCAGATCAATGAGGCCTACGATCAATCAGCTCCAAAATGAAACGCAGAACACAGTGCCAATGGAAAGAAAACAAGCTTATATAAAAACTGAATCCAAGATTCGGTGATAATACAGTATAGCATAACAAAATAAATAAATAAAAATAAAATAAATTACAAGCAATTTTTTGCAGGCCCAGTCAATGTAACCAGGAAAAATAAATAAATAAATACATAAATAATCAAAAATGTAAAAAATTATCAGTTTTTTTGGAAAGGTTGTTAAATGCAAGAAAAATGCCTACTTTAAGGTTTAAAATAACTTTTGTAAAAAATAAAATGCCAACATGCTTGTTCTGACCTGTGCTTATTAAAAATAAATAAATAAATAAATTGTATGTATATATATATATATTTTTTTTTTTTTCTCAGAAATAATTAAATAGGATGCATTCTAATGTACGTAATTATGTATTAAAATGTTTATTGTTTTAATGGCTTTTAACCCCTTTTTTGTCTTTACATTAGTGCTGTCAAATGATTAATCGTGATTAATCGCTTACAAAATAAAAGTTTCAGTTTGCCTCATCTTGTTTACTGTGTGTAATTATTATGTATATATAAATACAAACACATTCATGTATGTATTCAAGAAATATTTAGAAGTATATGTATCATGTCATTTTTATATAATTTATATTATATATAAATAAACATATTTTGTACACAACATATTGTACACAACAGTACACACACACATACAGTATATTAGCCAAAGTCAAACTTTTATTTTGTATTAATTGTGATTAATCTTTGACAGCCCTTCTTTATATACTGCTTACAAATGCTTATTCACACCACTGTGATCTCTAGTACTATTTGTGACTTGAACACCACTAATAAACACACTAGGTGTTTATGGTTAACAGGTTGTGTGACAGTCTGCACTGCAGAATGACGGCCTGAATTATAATAATAAAAGAGATGTTTCCTGTTCTTTCTGCTGAAGAAAAACAAACACGCATTCTCAACACACACACGCATAAACACACACACACAGGTCTGTTCTGTCGGCGTCGTTTATCAGCTGCTTTCCTAAAGACAGACAGATCTAAGAAAAGAGCCCGAGGTCGATATTTCTGTTCACCTTCGTGTCTCTGTCAAACAGGAGCGATAATTCCTGTGAAATGAACGTGGGTTTGGCTGCTCTGTAAACAGCCAATCATTCCGCCTGATTTCCCTTTTTCCGCTTTACTTCTGCAACGCATAATGTCGCTTCTTTGTTTGATAGATTTCTTCCTATTTTGTGAACAAAGGGCCTGTGTGTGTGTGTGTGATGCACAGGTGAGCTCTCAGGTGAGCTGCGTGAGAATCCAACACCTGAACAAGCAGGATTTGAACTTTATGAACTCAGAGTTTCATGCATAACCTTGAGCAAACAGACACACAAAAGATCCGGTATTAATAGAAAACTGGACGCTGTGTAGCTAGAACACAGCGGTTTGAGTCTGTGAGCACGAGCTGAACTCATTTCATAAACGGATCTTGGCACGTTTGTGCCGACGACAGACTCTACGTGACTCTCGCCGGTGTGAGAAGACAAACACACGCGTGGACATCCTGCTGAGTTTCCGTTACAGTTCAAACACACACGTATGTGTGCGTCAACACCTGCTGGATAAACCTGCTCGCCCGTCACACACCCGGATGTGCCCGTTAAACACACACCACTCACACACTTGAGCTCTCCAGTGCCTCAGCGATGAGTTTAACCCCATAAATGGTCAGAACTTGTGTGTCGTTGCCCACAATTTATCCAGTAAAAGTGTAACTGAACAAACATTACCTTCAGCTGGTGCTTCATGTGTGTTTTTCTGTCAAATCTTGACTGATTTCGACCAAGTAAATGTCAGAATAACTGTAGTCATATTTCCAAATTACAGCATCTTGGCTTTTCTTGATTCTCCATGAATTTTTAGTCTCAAATCTGATCATCAGGACCTTTTGAAGATCTTTATTTTTTCATCTCTCAATCATCATTGCATTGCATTATATTTTTGGATCTTTAAGGCCTCTAAAGAAGCGTCACAGACCAGCAGAATCCACATCAGACCACATCTGACCTCACTGACTTACATTACAACCAGAATTTCATACTTTTTGTCCATATACAGTAAATATAAGCATTTGCACTAAATTGCATATATTTTTTAATAAAATTAAGCTGTTTTTTCCTCCATATTCTCACTATATCAGACTATATGAGCCGTAAATGCATGATGGATCAAATACGATTTAATTGTTCTTTTATATTTTGTCACTCTTTGAAAAACTGAACTCTTATATCAGGCTTTAAAGGGTTAATAGATGACCGATCATCATATCGTGAATTCAAAAAGATCCTCAAGGCTTCTAAAAAAGCATCACATGAAGCTCCAGACCAGCAGAAGCCACTTTAGACCACATCAGATCTCAATGATTTGCATTACAACTAGAATTTCATAAGAATTTTGTCCATATACAGCAAATATAAGCATTTGCACCAAATTGCATGCATTTTTAATAAATATATCAGACTATATGAGCCATAAATGCATGATGGATCAAATACGTTTTAATTCTTTCTTTTACATTTTGTCTCATTGGAAAACGAATGGACTACTATATCAGGCTTTAAAGGGTTAATATATGACTGATCATCTAAAGTGAGTTTATAAAGATCTTCGAGGCTTCTAAAGAAGCGTCAGCAGAAGCCACTTTAGACCACATCAGATCTCAATGATTTGCATTACAGCCAGAACTTAATACTTTTGTCCATATACAGCAAATATAAGCATTTGCATCAAATTGCATGCATTTTTAATAAGTATATCAGACATAAATGCATGATGGATCAAATATGATCCTAAACAAAAACATTTTTTTTCCATATTTTCTGTTATATTGGATGCACTCTGTCAAACTGCATGCGTTTTGAATAAAACTGAGCAATTTTTACTCTATATTTTGACTATATCAGTGTATTTGAGCCATAAATACATGATGGATCAAATATGTTTCAATTTTTTTTATATATATATTTTGTCTCATTGGAAAACATGGACTACTATATCAGGTTAACAAATGACTGATCATCTAAAGTGAGTTCATAAAGATCTCCAAGGCCTCTAAAGAAGACCAGCAGAACCCACATTAGACCACATCAGATCTCATTGATTTATATTCCAACCACAATTTCATACTTTTGTCCATATGCAGTAAATTTAATAGCATGCATTTTTAATAAACTTGAGCTGTTTTTACTCCGTATAAAAGCCTGATGGATCAAATACGATTTGATTTTACTTTTACATTGTTTCTTTTTGAAAAATTTGGACTATTACATCCGGCTTTACAAGGTTAATATATGACTGATCATCTAAAGTGAGTTCATAAAGATCTTCAAGGCCTCTAAAGAAGCATCACATGAAGCTCCAGACCAGCAGAAGCCACATCAGACCACATCCGCTCACCTTGATCTTGTGTAAACTCTTTTCCTCCTCCAGCACCTGGATCCACACGCTGATGTTGTTTTTGTTGTAGGTGAGATTCCAGCCTTCCTCGGACTGACACTCGTGGCTGAACCGGCTGAAAGCTCGGTCGTCCGGGATCAGAACCTCTTCCCCGGACATCATCATCTTCATCATCCTCCTCCTCCTCCTGCTGCTGCTGCTGCTGCTGCTGCTGCTGAACCTGCGGCACTCGGAGCTGAAACCGGATCCCGGATGAAACTAACTGCAGAGTTTGCTTTTAAACTTTAGTTTTACGGAGATGATTCTCAGCCGCCGGTGGATGATCCGACGCGCGTCGCGTGATGATTAGCGCGAATGAGACGCGCGTTAAACGCACGGGCGGTTTCTCTCTCTTTCCCTGAACCGAGTCTCCGCGGTTTCGGATCCCTGATTCGCGTCAGTCGAGTCTGATGTTCAAACATATGCTCGTATGCGCGTTTTCCGCAGGCGTGTGACGCGTGTCGCTCCCGTGCGGAAGCGCGAGTTTAAAGATGCAGATGTGAATAAACTCGCGTTTGAGTTCGCGGGGAAATAACAGACGCAACAATGTAACACGGTTCCCGGTGTAACAGCTGTTACATCCCGCTGCTGCGTGTGTGTGTGTGTAATTGATGAGCAAAGGCGGGAGCGCGCAGGCATGACTGACAGCTGAGCTCCGCCCACCATCGTGCACGCGCACATCGCTGACGTGTTATTAGAGCTTCCCATCATAACCATCGCATTTATCGATTTCCTCTTCTGAATGTTCGTGTGTTCAGATTGCTCTTCATACAAAAATAACATCATACATGAGAAAATAATGCATTATGAGGCTTCAGTAAGTCTTCATAAACTTTATAAAATTGCTGTTATTTGGTATTTTAACATTATTGAGGCAAAATAATGCAAAGGCATGCAATTCGGTGCTAAGGAGAATTTGCACTTGCTAATAAATACTTTATATATATATTGAGATTATATATTTTTTGAGATTAATTTATGTTTAATGATCAACAGATTGAGACAATACTACTACTACTATTAATATTTCTTCTAAATAAAAACATTGAATACGTTTAATAGTAAATTTAATACAGAAATAATAAATCAATAATTTAAATAAATAAATATTTATTTACTAAATGTTAATTTGTTAATTGTTAAATCTATTTAATGGTGAAAGTAATACATAATAATAATAATTAACATTAAACGCATTTAATAGTAAAATTAATCATTACATAAATAATAAAACAATAATTTAAATAAATAAATATGTATTTATTAAATGTTAATTTGTTAATTATTAAATCTATTTAATGGTAAATGTAATGCATAATAATAATAATAATAATAATTAAATAAATAAATATTTATGTTAATTTATTAAATCTATTTAATGGTGAATGTAATACACAATAATAATAATAATAATAATAATAATGATAAATGTGTTTAATAGTAAAATTAATACACAAATAATAAAACAATAATTTAAATAAATAAATAAATATTTATTAATGAATGTTCATTTGTTAATTATTAAATCTATTTAATGGTGAATGTAATGCATAATAATAATAATAATAATAAATGTGTTTAATAGTAAAATTAGTACACAAATAATAAAACAATAATTTCAATAAATAAATACATATTTATTAATGAATGTTCATTTGTTAATTATTAAATATATTTAATGGTGAATGTAATGCATAATAATAATAATAATAATAATAATAATAATAATAATAGAAACATTAATTAAATGTGTTTAATAGTACATTTTATACATAATAAATTAAAAATATAAATAAATAAATGAATATTTACGTTAATTTATTAAATATATTTAATGGTGAATATAATAATAATAATAATAATAAACATTAAATGTGTTTAATAGTAAAATTAATACATAAATAATAAATCAATAATTTAAATAAATTATAATTTATTTATTAAATGTTAATTTGTTAATTATTAAATCTATTTCATGGTGAATGTAATACATAATAATAATAATAATAATAATAATAATAATAATATAAACATTAATTAAATGTTTAATATTACATTTAATACATAAAAATACAGCAATATTTTAGATAAATAAATATTTATTAATTAATTAAATGTATTTAATAATGTCATAAAAATAATTATTACATAAATAATAAATATTTGATTAAATACATTTTAATACATTTAAATGTAATAAATAATGTGTAAATTAAATTAATGAAATAAAAGATATAAATATATAAATATATAATTTTAATAAAATAAAAACTGCATCACACAGTGTTTTATGAAGTGTTTAAGAGCCTGCTTAAGACAACTGATCTCAAACATCCACTTAAAACACCAAAACACCAAGACACTGAGCAAAAATCATGATTTAAAGTGTTTAAATGTCATTGTGCCATTTTATATTTTGATAATAAGGACAGACACGAAGCAGAAGACGTGAGACACACACCACAGGAAGTTTGCGGTGTGGAAGTGTTAGGTTAAATTTTTCATCAAACCACAGTCACCTGAGAGAAACATCCGTACGATCTGTACCAAACCTCGTCTGATGACAAACACACATTTACGCCACATGCACCGTATGTTACGCTCAGATCTGCGTCTCTCAGACATCCATAAACTCTACTGAAGCCTGAAGATCAGGAATGAAAATGCGTGCGTGCGGTTTGAGTACTTTAGACTCTCATGTAAAGTCAATAGATCTTATAAGAGCAGAATTTAAATGTCTTGACTGTGGCGCCTTTCTCCATTAATGACCATTCAGCTAATCAAACACAGCGAATATTTGTTTGAATGTGAGCTTATTTTAAACCTTTGCACTGGTCATTCTGGCAGTGATGAAGAATAAAACCTCTTGTTTTATACGTCAGCATAAATGTGCAGTGATAGAGTTCAGCTGAATCTTAACACAGTGTATTGTGCATGATGGAAATTGGGTTTTTTTTTACTGTTAAAAGGAGTTTCAGTCATTGTGGATGTGGATTGAGTCCAGCACTGGTACAGAAATATCATTAATACTTTCTACTTGCAACTAAAAAAGTGATAATTTAATGTCAATAATTTCATAATATTAAAGATTATTGAATAATAATGTAGAATGCAAAGAGATTCTGACTGCATTCAGGTCTAACACTCATTTTTGCATTAATATTCTGCTTTTGTTCAAATCTATTGGCTCATGCTTTTTGTGAGTTTAGGCGCCACCTGCAGGTCACACGAGTCATATGATCATCATATCTCATAATGTACAGTATGGGCCTGATACTGGTGATTCAAATAATAATTTAATAATAAAAATATTAATATCAAACTCTAAGCTGAAGCAGATAATTTTTTCTTTCGTCTCTCATCTTGATCCACTTGAAAATAAAAATAAAAAATACGCTAAAAAAGTGTATTAAATTAAATTAAATTAAATTAAATAATTTAATTTAATTATTATTTTATATTTTATATATTATATTATATATTTAAAAAATGTTTTTTTTATTATTATGTAAAAAAAATGGTACAATTTTTAATTCAAAATAATTTTATCTCTACGTTTTCATGGGCTAAATATAATTAATTAACCATTTAAATATAATAAATTGCCATCAAACCTTGAGCAAAAGCAGAAAAATTTACTTTCGCCTATCATCTTGATCCGCTTGGAAAGAAAATGTAAAAACTGTGGTTAATTTGCAAAAACTGTATTTTTTTTTTACATTACAGTATATTATAATTAATTTAATTTAAGTATTTACTTTACTTTAATTTCATTTCATTTAATTTCATTTTATTTTATTATACATTGATCTTTTGTCTTGCATCTTGATCTAGTTGGAAAGAAAATGTAAAAACTGTGGTTAGTTTGCAAAAATAGTGTTTTTTAAACTTTACAGTGTATTATAATTAATTTTATTTAATTATTTAATTTTATTTAATTAAATTTTATTTTATTTTATTACATTGATCTTTTGTCTCGCATCTTGATCCACTTGGAAAGAAAATGTAAAAACTGTGGTTAGTTTGCAAAAATAGTGTTTTTTAAACTTTACAGTGTATTATAATTAATTAATTTTATTTTATTTTATTATTACTATTATTATTATTATGCATTTTTCTTTCATCTCTCATCTCGATCTAGTTGGAAAGAAAATTTTAATTCTGGTTAAATTGAAAAACCTTTTTTTACATTACAGTGTGATATATTTAATTTAATTTAATTTAATTATTAAATTTTATTTTATTATTAATATTATTATTATTATTATTATATATACACACACATTTTTTCCCAACATATATATATAACTACACATAATACAAAACAAAATAATATATATTAAAAAAAAAAATTCTGAGTGTATGCGGTGCGGTAGTGACGTTATTACACTACACTTCCCATGATTCCGCGCGCACGGCGGATGTTTTTCGTTTACCGGACACACGTTTCTGCTCTCGTGCTCTGATCTTCCTGCTGAATTAAACCCACAAACCGGCCGTCGGTGAGATCAGAGAAACACCACAACTAAACACACCGTCTTATCTGTTCACGGAACCGGCTGTTATTATCGCGTCAGCTCGGACGGTCGCGATGTTCCTGTCTTCGGTACCGGCGCGCGTCCTGATGCGAAGGTCGCGCAGTCTGTCGCCGTGCCGCGCGCTGCAAACCGGCCACGGCGAGGCCTCCCGCTTCCGAAACCTCTGCGAGCTCGAACCGAACCGGAGCCCGGTGGCCAGCGGCTCGCGAGCGTCCAGAAAGAGCGTTGTGAGCGAGGAGTCGCACATGCAGTACCATCAGCTGGCCAGCAGGTGGCGAGTGAGCCTGGAGGGCCGCCGGAGCAGCTGGGCGAGTCTGACCGCCGCGGGGCGCTACAGGGACGGACACCACAGCCGCTCAGACTCCGCTGGCGCTGCCGGAGCCGCGGGCGTCATCTCAGCCGCGGCCCTCGCCTTCTGCTTTAAGAAAGACAGCGATGATAAAGGTCACAAACGCTCCACATACACACGGAGTTATAATAATAATAATAACATTCACATTTTCACTCTGAGATGCTGTGTTCGGTGTTATTATAAGAGAATTTTTCCCTGTGTGCAGCTGAAGCTCTTCTAGATGCTGCCAGATCCAGTAACACTGAGGAGGTGATCAGGTGAGATCAAAATAATGTCGGTGTGATGGTTCTCCTCTGTCGACTCTGACTTTTCTTAAGAAACACACGTTAAAACTGATCAAAAATGACATTAAACACATTTATGATGTTATCAAAAATTCAGAGTTATTCCAGCTTTTTCATGGTTTAAATCGGGGGTTTTCAACTTTCACTTTTTTAAAAAATTTTAAATAATAAATAAATAAGAAAAAGTAACAAAATACAGCAAATAATAAATAAGCAGATCACATAACAATAAACATACTTTCTCTCAATATATATATATATATATATATATATATATTAATTGTCAAATTAATATATATTAATTATTCATATATTAATTGATTTTAAGTGCCACGAACCACCAAATATGAACATTTTGTGTAAATGACCCCCATTTTAAAATTTGTAAATATTTACACTGTGAAAAATTAATATTGTAAATATCAAATACTTTTCAGAAAATATTTTGTTTTTGTTAAATTTTCATTATTATGATTTTTTTCTGCTGATAGATGTTGTTTTATTTATTTATTTTTCTTATTTTATTGATTGATTTAATTGTGTGATTGATTATTTGATTTTAACCTTGTTTGCTTATTTTTCTACATGTTATTGTATTTTGTTATATTTTAGTAATCAATTGGTGTTATGTATTAATTTAAATGTATTTATTTTTTATTTATTTGAATGCAGGTAAAGTATTGTTTTAGTCTAATTTCTATTCATTTTAATCTATTAATTTATTTAAATCTATTTGTCTTAATCTATTTATTTATTTATTTGATTGATTGATAATTTAATTTTAACCTTATTTACTTGTTATATTTTAGTAATCAGCTGGTGTTGATTATATATTTATTTAAACCTAATTTCTAATTTCTGTTTATTTTAGTCTTTTAATTTATTTAAATCTATTTGTTTTATTGTATTTATTTTATTGATTGAACTTTTATTTGAACCTTTTTTACATATTTTTCTACACTGTATCATATTTTGTTATATTTTAGTAATCATTTGGTGTTGATTATGTATTAACTTAAACAAATTTTATTTGTTTGAATGCAAATAATTAATGTATTGTTTTAATCTAATTTCTATTTATTTTAATCTATTAATTTCTTTTAATCTGTTTTATTCTATTTATTTATTATAATATAATTTATTTAATATTTGTATTTTTTTGTATTATTCTTCTTTTTTTTTCTCCCAGTTTTTTCACCATTTTCTCTAAACCTTTCCACGCCCCATGTGAGTCCCTGGATCCCGGGTTGAAAGCCCGTAGTTTAAATGAGTTCTAGGCCCCTGTCTGATATTTTTTTTTTCTATTTGTAATCAAAACAAATAAAATAACACACATAATGTGAGTTTAAAAATATTTCCATATGTCCATGTCTCTTGTAATGCTCTAGAATTTATCAGCTCTCTTTGGAGAAAATGAAAGTCAGTTTACAGACACTGATCAGGAGTGTTTATGTTTGTAATGATTGTGTGGGTATTGTCATGTGTTTACATCAGTGTCTTCTCTCCAGTGTTTCTGCTCATCATGTTCATGCAGTGCTGTGTGTGTGTGCTAGGGGGCGACAGTGATTGTGCCTTTGCTTCACACAGACTGATGTTAAAAACTTATTTTGTGAAGAAAAATATTTTCATCAACACATGACGAGGTTTGACAGACAGTAGCAGGAGATAAAAGATCATCCCCACCCTTAGTGTGTTTCATCAGTGTAGTAGTTTATTACTGTTATACTTATTTTAACCTTATTTTTACATTTTTGCATTCGAAAAATGTTTTTCTCCAAACTTAATTTACCAGTTTTTTTTTATTTTATTTATTTATTTATTTATTTATTTTAACCTATTTATTTATATATTGTTAAAAGTTGTGATGGAAATTGTGTAGGAGATGTGGGATAGACACAAATTGTGCAAAAAGAGATATTTGTTTTCGTATAATATTTTTTTTATGTTTACTATAATCAGTTGTTATAGTTTTAATATTTTTAAAAAAGTTTTTATGGTGGATTTATATGGTTGTATTTTAACATTGATGATCTGTGTCTGTTATGAGAGTAAAACAATAAAATCTAGACATAATCAGCATTTAAAAAACTGAGATGAGGGTATATTTCCAATAACAACAAAACTCTGGTGTAGTAACAAAGACTGATATAATAACCCTGCTGAGACGCATATGTTGAGCGTCTGAACGTCTGTCAGAAACTGAAGAAGACATCGTGTGAGAGTGTTTTGGGTTTCTGCCGTTTGGGCCCCGAAAGGCAATCGGTGCAGATGGCTGTGTGTGTGTGTGTGTGTGTGTGTGAGACAGCAGATGTGTTAAGTGTTTTAAGTTAGAGGTCAGTCTGGTGAGGACGAGTAAGTGTCGCAGCTCACTGTTGACTGTAAACACACACACTCGCAGCCTCAGGGCAGGTTTTTCTGTCTGTCCTGTGCAGTGTTCTCACTAATGCTCTTTCTCTCTGTCTCAGGTCGTTGGCGCAGGGAGCCGATCCAAACAGTCGACACCGTTTGGGCTGGACGGCTCTCATGGTGGCCGCCATGAACAGACAGCACAAGTGAGTGTGTGTGTGTGTGTTTCTGAAAGAAGTCTCTTCTGCTCACCAAGACAGCATTTATTTGAACAAAAATAGAGTAAAAATACTGATATATTTTTAGGATTTCAAATCACTGTTTTTAATGTGAATCTGTGCTAAAACATAATTTATTTTTGTGATCAAATCTGCATTTTCAGCATCATTACTCGTCTTCAGTGTCACATGATCCTTCAGAAATCATTCTAATATACTGATTTGCTGCTTAAGAAACATTCTGATTATTATCAATGTTGAAAACAGCTGTGCCGCCCAATATTGTTGCAGAAACTGTGATGTATTTTATTTTTCACAATTTACAGATAAATAGAAAGTTCAAAAGAACAGCATTTATTTAAACAAAAATACAGTAAAAATACTGATATATTTTTAGGATTTCAAATCACTGTTTTTAATGTGAATCTGTGCTAAAACATAATTTATTTTTGTGATCAAATCTGCATTTTCAGCATCATTACTCGTCTTCAGTGTCACATGATCCTTCAGAAATCATTCTGATATGCTGATTTGCTGCTCAACACACATTTCTGATTATTAGCAATATTAAAAACAGAATATTTTGTGGAAACCATCATGCAATTTAGTTTTTAGGATTCGCAGATCAAAAGAAACAGGTCAAAAGAACAAAATTTATTTACAGCATTCCCTTTTTAATCAATATAATGCATCACAGATGAATAAAAGTATGAATTTCTTTAGAAATATCTTACCAGACTTGTGAACAGGATTATGTCTGTCATTGTTACTGGACTTTACTACCACTAGTACTTGTGTGTGTGTTTCTGAAAGAAGTCTCTTCTGCTCACCAAGACAGCATTTATTTGAACAAAAATAGAGTATAAATACTGATATATTTTTAGGATTTCAAATCACTGTTTTTAATGTAAATCTGTGCTAAAACATAATTTATTTTTGTGATCAAATCTGCATTTTCAGCATCATTACTCGTCTTCAGTGTCACATGATCCTTCAGAAATCATTCTAATATGCTGATCTGCTGCTCAACAAACATTTATGATTATTAGCAATATTGAAAACAGACTATTTTGTGGAAACCATCATGCATTTTAGTTTTTAGGATTTGCAGATCAAAAGAAACAGGTCAAAAGAACAACATTTATTTACAGCATTCCCTTTTTAATCAATATAATGCATCACAGATGAATAAAAGTATGAATTTCCTTAGAAATATCTTACCAGACTTGTGAACAGGATTATGTCGGTCATTGTTACTGGACTTTACTACCACTAGTACTTGTGTGTGTGTGTGTGTGTGTGTGTGTGTGTGTGTGTGTGTGTGTACAAATGTTTGTCTCAGTCTTGATCACTCTGAGCTCTTAATTACTGCTTCATTAGCTGCTGCTATAAACACACGTACAGCAGACCATGTGTGTATGTAAGTGTGTGTTGTGTTCATTTGTTAGACAGATGCTCTGAATGTGTGTGTGTGTTTGTGAACTCTTTACCCAGAATGCCGTGGCAGAGCTTGTGTGTCAGAGACCCACAGAACCTTTAATTTAATTCAATTAAAGCTCACTTAACAAACACACACAGACGGAGGAGAGACAGAAGGAGAAAGAGGGAGGAGGTCGCCAAATCCAATTTTTGGAGTCAGTGTCACCCCTCGTTTGAGACGGGACTCATTTCACTGTGTCAACACCCCCCCCAACCACACACACAGAACAGAATCTAACCAGAAACTAGTAATGTAGAGAAAAGAAGAACTGAGTAAAAACCAAACCCATGAAGTTCATGTCGTCCCAAATCTCCTTGACTTTCTTTAGTTTTTCATAAAATTAGATATTTTGGGAAATGTCTCAGCGTACTTTTGTCCATACAATGAAAGTCAATGGGGTCCAATGTTATTTAGCACTTAATATTTTTCAAAATACCAAAATAAAAGAAAACCATACAGGTTTGGAATGATGTGAAAGAAGTAAATGATGACAGAATGATCACTTTAGAGAGAATGAACCCTTTTTTGCATTTAAACATTATTTTTTTGATAATATTATAATATGTACAAATTTAGGAGTTCTTTTAATTAATGTAATTCACTTTATTTTCATTATATATATATTCATATTTTCTTTTTCTATAATACAGTAAAAATACTAAAATGTTTTTAAAACTAAAATCAGCTTTAACAAATATTGCTATATTTTGTAAATATCTACAATATAACTAATATAGCTTACAATGTATTATTATATATATTAGTATATATAATGTTGTGCATTATATCAAATATTTTTATTTCTTGTATCAGACTAAGGTTTCTTGAAAATAATGTCACAATGCAAAAAGTCATAGTGGTCTTAAAAACATTTACATTTTTGTTTGTTAAGATTAAACTTTAAACTAAATGAATTAACATGGACAACACTTCTACAGCATTTATTATTATCTTATTAATGTTAATTTTACTTTTTAAAATTAATTCACTAACACGAACAAATGAAAAATAATTGTATATTTATTGTCAAAAATAAAAAAATCTTAAATATATTGCTCATTGTTAGTTCATATTGGTTAATGCATTACCAAATGAGGCTTTATAGTAAAGCATTACCATAATTTCTGATTTTGTTTGACTACTCTGATGACTGCTAATTTCTATAATAATATATGAAACGGTATGTAATGTTATTGTCACATGATGATAAAACATTGCTTGTTTAATTTAGTGACTGTCATCCAGTTATTGTCTCAAATAAAAATGCTTATGTTTCTTTTCAGTTGCATTTTTAAAACATTTGAAAATCTGATCCAATAATTACTTAAAAAGAAGGTAATCAGTGTTGCCAAGTCCACGGTTTTCCCGCGGAATTGGGCTACTTTAACGCTTTTGTTTTTCATGTCTGCGGGTTGAAGCGACCCCAAAAACGTGATATTTATCCCCTGGAATGCAAATGTTACCAGGGAAACCCTGCCAAAAAATGTGTATTTTACCCCAACAATGCGAATTGGGCAGGTTTTATGTGAAAACCTGGCAACCCTAAGGGTATTGTTAAAATCACTGCGGTTTTAATGCAGTAGTTCATCCACATATTCATGAATCCAGAACATTAGCATGTTTCACACACACTGCAGTGATGGTGTGAATAGTATGGATGTATAGTGTTTAGTTTTCTCTCTCTTGGCTCCATCTCTGTTCATCCGTCACACATGCAGTGAGTGTGTGTGTGTGTGTGTGTGTGTGTGTGTGTGTTGTGTGTGTGCGTGATAATACATCACGTCTCTTTTCGAGTGATTTTGATAAAAACAGACGGCCAAACTGTTGAAACCGTCACTCTCTCACTCACTGGAAATTGATTAATGGTGTTTCTATCAGTGTCTCTATTGAAAATATTATCATTTATCACCGACGCCTCACTGTGTGTGTGTGTGTGTGTGTGTGTGTGTTCCTCTCTCTCTGTCTCTGTTATGAGTGGCATAACTCACAGTCCTGTGTCTTCCTGTCATTCAAAGCCCCTGGTGGCCAATCAGAGCTGCAGGGGGAGTGAGGCTCCGCCCACACAGGCTCATATTTCAGCACTGACTGTGATGCATCAACGACCTTCATCTCTCACATGTTGGTGATGCTCAGTCTGTTCTTGTGATGGACTGATGTATCTGAGCAGATGTTGGTAAAGATGTGGTTTAGTTGTCTGGCTTTCAATGAACGTTTTAAGTCTCAGATGGCAGAATTGAATGTGTAGGGCCTTGCCAAATCTGTTTTACCTTTCCCCAAATTCAGTTTCTTCCCATTTAATATTTTTTGGACACTTTTAAATGGACTATTAAATGTTAGTAACCAAAAAGCATGCTTAATTAACTGAAATTATGAAGCTTACAGAATTTAACAGTAGTTTATTAAAAGTCTGGCTAAAATTACATTTTTAGGGCAATATGAAATATGTTTTTCCCTCTAAATTATGCCTTTTTCCTTCTTATTTTAATATTTCTGGAATCTATTTTAAGGTTTAATTAAATTGTAGTAGTAATACAAATTTGCTGTTCCTGTTCACGGTTAAAAATTGTGTGATATTCCTTAAAATGTTTTCATAACATTTTATTATTATTATTGCTTTGTGAAATTAATTTTTCTGTCACAATTTATTCAAGTTAAACCAATATTTTATTTGATTTATTCAATCTAAAATTTGCCAAATTCAGTGACATTCTGCGTTATACATTAAATTCAGTTTTTACAACTGAATTCTGTTGCGTTTTTTTCCACATCACAGAATTCAAAGGGCCCTAAATCTGCATTCAGAAGTGTCAGGATTGTTCTCAAAATCACATACTAAAACTAAATCACAACAGCGACCACAGCGTCTGAGTTTAAAAGTCTTTTAAAAACCCATTTGTACTCTTCTTGTGCTTTAAATGTCTTGTGAATGTCTGTCTCAATTTTGGTGATGGGCTTAAGCAATTTTGTACAGCACTTTGGTCAACCAAGGTTGTTTTAAATGTGCTTTATAAATAAATTAAACTTGAAACTTGATTGAAATATTTGGTAGTAAGTGAAAGTCAAAGCAGGTTTATTGCATTTTCTTTGCATGGTGGAGAGGAACATTTATTCATGAAAATATTACACTTTTTTTATTCATTTATTAAAGTGCAGTACTATTTAAGTGATCTGCAAACCAATGTTATTTACTTTCATTGATACACCCAGTTTTTGTTATAATTGTATTTTTATATATTATATATGGTTTAAATATATTTTGGTTTAATTAATGGTTTAACTTATTTATTTAACAGTACAGTATTTATTTAAAAGGTTAAGGTTAAAAGGTTTTCTAATAATATACACTACTGTTCAAGAGTTTGGTGTCAGTAAATATTTATTCAATCTTTTTTTGAAAGAAATTAATACTTTTATTTGCCAAGAATGTGTTAAAAAATAAAAAATGATAGCATAGATTTGCATTCTTAGAAAATAATTATATTTTGAATAAATGTTGTTCTTTTTATCTTGTTGTTATTCAAAGAATCCTGAGATTTTTAAGACTGGAAATAACAGTTAATGAAAATTCAGCTTTGCGTCGCAGGAATAAATTATATTTTAAAGTATATTAAAAAAACATTATTTTATATTGTAATAACATTTCGCAATATTACAGTTTTTTTCTGTATTTTTGTTTAAATAAATGCAGCCTTGATGAGCATAAGCGACTTCTTTAAAAAAACATTACAAGTCTTACTGATCCAAACTTTTGAGCGGTAGTGTGTATAAAAAATTCTAAAATATGCGTAATTTTTTAGTGAGGAACTGAAACTTTGCAAATGTTTTAAGACCCTCAAAATACACATAATTTATTTTTCTGCAATAATTTTTTTTAAGAAAATTAGCCATTTAAAATAATTGTACAAGTCGTTTTTGACCCGGCTGTGTATGAAGCACCGTTAGGTGTCAAGAATACTTTTTGTTCAACTATAAAGTTATGTTAGTGTCAGAAAACCTTTGTAAAATATATTCAGCCGCTTCTCCATATCTCACACACTTTTGGACTGAATTTAGTTGACGAACATGAGCATGTTTGTATTGATGTACTATTGTTGCGTGAAAACTGATCACTTTATCATCTGAAACTGAAAGTTTATGTAAGTGCAGTGACGTTTTTTGTCTGAAAACTTTCCAGAGTAATATTTATGTTGCTTTGGTAGAAATATACTTTAGGAATAAAATACTTTAGGAATTGGGATTGGATTAGAATTGCAAAAAATCAGTTCTGTTACTCTAGAGTTAAATATTTAAGAAGTGTAAGAAGTAATTCAGTGTAGCTAGTCTTTAATTTACTTTTCTACATTTAAGTGGTTTCTAATTAATTGTGTTTAATGTTTGGGTTGCCAAGGGATGAAAAATAATTTGGTAATCTTTTGGATTTTTTGAAAACTTTCAAAGTTTTGGAAAGGTTTCCACTTTATAGAAATTGTCTGAAATTGCAACACTGTTTAGTTTAAATGCATGTGTTTAAATCGAGTTTTTCACAAAAATATGCATAATTTTGGACTGGTATTTTAGCAATCGTGACTTCAACTCCTTTCATTCCAATGGGGTTAATACTGATAATTCTCAAATTATATGTAGTTATAAATGTCATACAATGATATTTTCAAATCAAATTTCTCATCAATATTGAAAAAAATATATAGGATTATTATTATAGTTTTGTTAGTGTGGTTCATGTGTAATGTGCAATTTCAAAAAAAAAAATCTCAGTTTTATCAGTAAGTAAATGTGAATTTTTCTCACATTCACTCATTAATGAGAAATTGCTGATTAGATGCAATATGGTTTTTTTTGAAAAATATTAAGTTATATTAAGCTTCTTTGAGTCAAAACGCACCCAGAATGTGAAAATCTACAGGTTATGAATGCATTATGAAGGTTAAATTAAAATTTTAGTTTGCTGCCAGCGATTTGGAAGTTGAAGTTTGGATGTCCACATTTAACCCAAAATCCTAATGTTCCTGTAGTTTGCGAACTGCACGTGAATCTCAAAGCAGATCTATCACTTCGTCAGAGATGTCTTGTGTCTGGTCAAGTGTGTTTCTGTATATTTCGGGTGGTTTTGTTGGGCGTCGTGGCGGGACAGACGCTCCGACAGCGTGATCAAAGTCTGCGACTGTTTCTCTTTTAAAAGCGAGAAGGATGTGCTTTAGACGGAGCTGTTTGCTGAGCTTTGATGTGTGTGAGACTGTTTGCGCTCTTAACCCAGCGACGGCCACCACCCAGATCTGTCCATTCACGTGGACAATGACCCGCCATGAAGAGGAGCCCTTGTTGACCGTTCCGATCCAGCGGCACAAGGCCTCGCTCCAGGATAAAGAGCGCAGGAGTGAGGGAGCGAACTGAAAGGCTCTGGAGAGGGGGATTAGCGCTCATTTAGGCCTGGGATTATTCTGGAGTGGATGGGAACGGGCCGTGAGTTCGGACCCTCATATCAAGCCTTTAATATTCATTTAAAGCAGTGACGTTGCTAACTTAAGCACATACGGTTTGTCAGGCGTCTTGAAGTAGATTGTTATCAACATAATGCACGTTTTCCAGAAACCAGCTACGATTTCCTAACTAGCTGTGTGGAAAAATCCTGTTTTATCAGATTTAATTTGACTTGCATCTTCTGTAAAACTTTACTGAATCATTTTTACTAAAGCATTTTTTCCCCATTTTCATCTTTAAATGCCGCTGTCCATGCTTGTAATTCAGTGCTTTCATTTTCCTCTAGGTTTATTAATTATTTATTATACGTCTGTCTGTTCAATTTAAATTCTGTCATCCTAATTAATTAGGATCGATCGATTGTTTTGTGCCAGATAAATACTTTAGGAATTGGGATTGGATTGGAATTGCAAAAAATCAGTTCTGTTATTGTGTAGTTAAATATTTAAGAAGTGCATTGTCCAATTGAGTGTAGTTAGTCTTTAATTCACTTCTCTATATTTAAGTGGTTTCTAATTAATTGTGTGTAGCGTTTGGGTTGCCAAGGGATGAAAAGAAAATCCGGTAAATGGGAGGAAACTTTCCAGGATTTTTTGGCAACTTTCCAAAGTTTTGGAAATTTTTGGAAGGGTTCCAGTTTATGGAAATTTCCCGCCTTTTGTATCCCTGTTTAGTTTAAATGTATGTTTAAATACTGACTGTATCAAAAAAAATATGATATATATTGTTTGATATTAAAATAATTAAATTCTATAAACTAGAGTGTTTTATTATTTAGGTTTTATTAATATTTAATTCTGTCAGATCAGATGTTTTATGCTAAATAAATCCTGACTGGAATGCAAAAATTAAATTGTCACCTGAAGTTCATCAATTTAGATAGTTTAGTTGTGTAACTAATTGTTTAAATGAGCAGTGGGACTAGTTTAACTAGTTTAAGTCATGAGCAGTGTGTGGTTTGGTAAAATATCTGCATTGACACTTGAACACAGATGCACTTTGACCTTTGCTCGTACCACCTGTCAGATACACATGGACGCAGCTGGACGCAACTCCAGGTGTGTGTGTGTGTGTGTGTGCACATGTGAGAGAGAGTGTGTGTGTGTGCGTGTGATCGGAAGGAAGCGTCCTGTGTGAGATGTGTTTTGTAAACACAGGTTCACAGAGGCAGGTGTGTGTCCGTATGTTCACTGTGATCTCATCATGTTGTTTTGAGCGTCTGTGTGCAGTAATGTCTGTTGTTTCAATGAATACTGACGGTTTTAAGCGTAATAACTCTGTCCTGATATAACTCTCAGCATTCACTCTCTTTGTGTTTTCTTGAATGTTTTATACATGTATGAGGTAATTTACGTTTCTAATATCCGTTTTGGTTATAGAGAACAGTTGTAACTGTGATTGTGCAAGTTTGTAAAATGTTCATTAAAGTGTCAGTGTGACAAAAGAATTCTAAAAGTTGAACAGTTGTTATTCAAAAACATGCAGTGATTTTTAAAATATTCAATAATCGTTATTCAAATAATGTAAAATAATTTTGTATATATTGAACAATCATTTTTCTAAATTGTGCAGCATTTTTTAAATATTAAATCAGCTTTAAAAAGTTAACTAACCTTTTTTTTAAATATTGAAAAATCATTTAAATAATGTGCTGCAGTAATTTTTAAAATATTGAATAATAGTAATATAAAATGATAATTTTCAAAATATAGAATGATCGTTATTCAAATAATATCCTGCAATAATTTTTTAAATATTGAACCATTATTATAAAAAAAAAAAATGTTTTTAACTGTAGGATCTTTTTTATGTTTTTAAAGACGTCTCTTCTGCTCACCAAGCCTGCATTTATTTGATCCAAAATACAGCAAAAACAGTAAAATTTAGAAATATTTTTACTATTTGAAATAACCCTTTTCCATTTGAATATATTTTAAAAAGTAATTTATTCCAGGGATTTCAAAGCTGATTTTTTTTTTAGCATCATTACTCCATGATTATGTTGTCAACAGCTGAGTAGAATTTTTCAGCTTTCTTTAAAGAATAGAAAGTTCAAAAGAACAGCATTTATCTGAAATAGAACTTTAGAAATGTCTTTATCATCTTGTATCACTTTTGATTCATTTAAAGCATTCTTGCTAAATAAAAGTATTAATTTCTATCATTTCTTTACCAAAAATACATACAAAATATATATATTCTGACTTCAAGCTTTTGAATGGGACAGTGTAATATTACAAAGGCTTTTTATTTGAAATCTGATCTTTGGATCTTTCTATTCATCAAAGAATCCTACAAAAATGTACTCAACTGGTTTAAATATTGATGATAATAATAATAATGTTTGTTGAGCAGCAAATCAGCATATTAGAATGATTTCTGAAGGATCATGTGACACTGAAGACTGGAGTAATGATGCTGAAAATTCAGCTGCACATCACAGAAATCAATTACAGTTTAAAATATATTCAAATTGAAAACTGTTATTTTAAATAGTAAAAATATTTCAGAATTTTAAAGTTTTTGCTTTACTTTGGATCAAATAAATGCAGGCTTGGTGAGTAGAAAATACTTCCTTAAAAATTTTTTTGACTGGTAGTGTATATGATGTATTTTACTTTTCTAATATCCATTTTATTTTATTATTATTTTACAGTGTAGTAAAAATATGCAATGATTTTTTTTTTAAATATTGAACATTATTTAAAAAAAAATGCGGCAACATTTTAAAAAAAGAAAAAAATTATTATTAAAGTACCTTAATTTTTTTAAATATATTGAAAAATCATTATTCAAATAATGTGCTGCAGTAACTTTCTACATACTGAACCATCTTTATTTAAGAAATGTGTTCAACTGTATGTAGGTGAGTTAAAAATTAGTTGTTTGATTTAATTGTGTACAACGTTCTGAAGTGTCTTGCTTTATTTTGATTTCTTAAATTGAGTTTAATTTTTAGTTTATGAAAGCGTATATGCAGAATAACGTGTGGAATAATAACAAACTTCTGACTAGAGAAATCTGCATGTTTCTTGAAACTGTTGATCTCTTTTGGAGGACGTGTTTGAGTTTGTGCTTTGCTCAGGGTCACTACTCTTTGCTCTCACACATATGCTCTCACATCTCACAAAACTCATAGATAAACATACTGACCCTGAGAACATCACACACACACACACACACACACACACGCACACACTGCTGCAGGTCACAACATCACCCGCGTTCTCCTGACCCAAAATATGCTGCTGTTCCTGGCACGTTTAAAACACCTCCATGTCTAGAATTAAGCGTCATGCTTGTGTGTGTGATTTTCCTGAACCGTGTGTGTGTCGTGGTCAGAATGTTGTTTGTCTTGACGCTGCACTGACTCTTTTCGGGAGTGTGTGTTCCGTTCGCTCGAGTGTTCTGAAACCCTGGACCGCTCCGGGCCAGCAGCGTCTCCATGGTGACAGTGGCCCCTCCCACCACACGCTTGCCCCGCCCATCAGTGGAGTCAAACATCTGTCAGTCAAGATACTGAATCACTGATCATTTCTCAGCTTGAGTTTCTGTCTGTATGTTGTGTGGATGTTTATTGATCAGTTTACATGTTCATTGATTAACACTTTTATTCTTTTATTCTTTCTGACACATTCACTTACTTGTTGAATAAATGAGTTTATTTGCAAAAACTGATTACTCCGTTTTAAAAATGTTCAAAAATCATGTTTTTTATTGTTACCATGTTTTTATTATGTTAGCTGTTATTTTTACTTAATCAGAACAACCCAACTGCAGTCTGATTGAGATTGAGTGGAATGCACAATGAAAAAACATGGTTTTTAAAAAATGTTTAAAAACGGAGTTATCTGTTTTAGCAAATATCTGTTTTAGAATATTGTATAATCACAAGTTATTTCAGTAATTTTTCATATATTGAATAGTCATTATACTGTATGAACAATGTATGTGACCGTAATTTTCTAAATAATAAATAATCATTACTCAAATAATATGCTGCTGTAATTTTCTAAATATTGAATAAGCGTTATTCAAATAATGTGATGCTTTATTTTTCTAAATATTGAACAGTCGTTATTAAAATAATGTAATAATATTCTAAATGTTAGATAACCGTTATTCAAATAATGATGCAATAACTTTCTAAATATTAAACAATCATTATTAAAATAATGTCATGCAGTAATTTTCTAAATATTATTATTCAAATAACGTGACTCAAGTTTTCTAAATATTAAATAATCATTATTCAAATAATGACTGCAGTAATTTTTCAAATATTCTGTAGTCATTATCCAAATAATGTGAGATGAAAAAAATCTAAATATTAAAAAGATTGGTATTCCAATAATGTGATACAATTATTTTCTAAATATTGAAAAGTGAGTATTAAAATAATGTGACGAAATTGTCTAAATATTGCATAATCATTATTAAAATAATGTGGCAGTTGTTTTAATACTGAATTATCATTAATAATTATTACAGCACACATAATGTGCTGTCATAATTATCTAAATCTTGAATAATCATTATTTAAATAATAATATTTTAAAATAATGTGATGTAATAATTTTCTAATTGTTAGATAATTGTTATTCAAATAATATGTAATAATTGTCTAAATATTGAATAATTATTATTTAAATAATGTGAAAATAATTGTTTTCAAATACTGAACAATCATTACTAAAATAATGTCATGCAATAATTTTCTAAATATTGAATAAACATTATTTAAATAATGTGAAAATAATTGTTTTTATATATTGAACAATCATTATTAAAATAATTTCATGCAATAATTTTCTAAATATTAAATAAACATTATTTAAATAATGTGAAAATAATTGTTTTTATATATTGAACAATCATTATTAAAATAATTTCATGCAATAATTTTCTAAATATTAAATAAACATTATTTAAATAATGTGAAAATAATTGTTTTTATATATTGAACAATCATTATTAAAATAATTGCATGCAATAATTTTCTAAATATTAAATAAACATTATTTAAATAATGTGAAAATAATTGTTTTTAAATATTGAACAATCATTATTAAAATGTCATGCAATAAGTTTCTAAATATTGATCAATCAATATTTAAATAATGTGGCTACAAGTTTTACTGTTATTCAAATAATATGATGCAATAATTTTCTAAATATTGAATAATTATTATTTAAATCATGTGAAAATATTTTTTGAAATATTGAACAATCATTATTAAAATAATGTCATGCAATAATTTTCTAAATATTGATCAATCATTACTAAAATAATGTGATGTAATCATTTTCTACATGTTAGGTAATCGTTATTCTAATAAAAAAGCACAATAATGTTCTAAATATTGAAAAACCAATGCAAATCACCTGAAATGGTTGTGATTTTTGTGTTCATATATTGAGTGATTGTGTGTGTTTGTGTGCTGAATCTGTTACTGACGTGTGTGTTTTTGTCTGTCAGTGTGGTGAAGGTCCTGCTGGAGGCGGGTGCCGACCCGAACCTGGGCGACGACTTCAGCAGCGTGTATGAAACGGCACGAGAGAAGGGCGTTCACTCCTTAGAGGGTGAGACGCGCATCTACACGTGCTTCACCATCATCATCATCATCATCATCACCACTGATATCAATAAACCCATCCACACACACATGTAAACACAGCAGGAGTGTGTGTTATTACACAGATCAATTTTAGCACGCTCATTTTGTGGCGTTTGCATATCGGCACTCGATTTATTTAGCAGCGTGTTGTTTGTAAGTGTTTTCCGTCTCTCTCACACACGCACGCGCACACACGCACGCACGTCATATCTGGCTGCTGTATGTATATTACTCACATTTGTTTTGTTGGCAGTTTTTTGGTCTTGAAGGAGCATCTTTCCCTGAAGCACCATGATGAATGAGTGTGTGCGAGTGTGTGTGTGGAATATGAGAATATTCCAGCAGGCCGTGTGTGTGTGCGTGTGTGTGTGTGATGGATCGCCGGGCTCTGGTCGTCTGACGGTTTATTGGGTTTTGTTGTGATTATCTGGCTCTTAGACATTAGTTACCCGTGACGACCCGCCTGACAGCAGCCCAGAGAGAAAATATGTTTCTGCACACGGACAGAAGAAAAACACTGTTGCCGCTTTATGATTTATTTGCGCGCGTCTGCGCCGAGAATAATTGTGCGCTTTATGTGAGCGCTTTTACATGCGTTTGTGCTTAATTCGAGCGGTTTGTCTTATTTTAAGAACGTCGTCAGCCGCTTCTGCTTCATTTTTAGCGTCAGTCTCTGTGTCTCTGTTGAAGTGTTTTCTTCAAAAACTACGTTTTTATTGCAGAAACAGTGCACAATAAATCAAATAAAAAAAAACATGCGAATAGCTCAAATGGAGTAAACGTGTAGCATTAAAGACCCCGTGAAATCACTTTGTTTTTCCTGTTTCCTGCTGAAAAGGAAGTTGTGGGGAATCTTTTTTTGCTTCATGAATGTCTTTGGAGCACAGGATGATATTTTGTGGTATTTTGAGTGTTTTTTCACATTATTAACGTTAGCTAATTTTTTTTTAATTTTAAGAACAATACTAATAAAAAAAATAAGATAATATTTTAAAATAATATTTTAAAATTAAGTGTACAGTTGTGGAAAAAAGTGGAATTTAATAATCAGCAAAACATATATAAATGTTAGTATCATTAATTATGCAAAAGAAACATTGTGCAACCAACAATCAGCAATTTTTTTTAATGTAAACAAATAATAATTAAAAACGTGAATTACTGAATTAAATCTATTTCAGTCTACTTTTACTATTGACTGTTATTATTGTGAGTAAAAAAACATCTAAAAACAATTAATATTGCCATCTTCCATATTATATTATTATGCATTTGAGCTCAAAAATACTTTTTTTTTTTTCTTAATTGATTAAAGACAACTTTTATGAATTTATGAGCCCTTAAACATAAATAAAATTTAACAAATAAATAAATAAATAAATAAAATGCCATTAAATAAAATGGCAAAAAAAAATGGAAATTGCGAATCAGGAAAAAATATTTAAAATTTAAGTTATTATATTATTTAGAAAATAATTGTAAAAATTATTAAAATATAAAAAAAGTATTTAAATTATAAAATTAATAAAACAGTTATTTAAATGTCTCAGTCTAGTTTTTTATCTGCATTATTTGGGTTTGATGAACTTGTGAAACATCTGAAAACAATTGATATTGTCATCCTCCTCATTGTATTATATATTTGAGCTCAAAAATACTTTTTTTGACTTGATTAAAAACAACTTTTACGAATTTATGAGCTCTTAAACATAAATAAAAAGAAATAAATTAAATGTCATTAAATAAAACGACTGTTTGACAGAAAATTGGAAATTGCAAAACCAAGAAAAAATATTCAAAATTTAAAATAATCTATTATGTTATTTAGAAAATAAATTATTTAAAAAATTATTAAAATATAAAAAAAATAGTAAAATTCTAAAAATATTTTTAAATGATTTCAATGTCTCGATCTAGTTTTTTATCTGCATTATTTGGGTTTGATGAACGTCTGAAATCATGTGTTATTCAGCATGTCATGTGTGATTGAATTCAAGCACTGGAGTGTTTAATTGTTTGTGTTCATCTGTGTTCACAACATACGTTCACGGTGTCTGTCATTCATTCATCACATCACAGCAAACCTGCTTGATTTCAGATCAGTAAAGCTGATCTTGATTTTGTGGATTGTGTCTGTCAGTGCTGGTGAGCCGCGAGGACGAGTTCAGCAATCGTCTCAGCAGCCGCGCTTCTTTCCGGGGCTGTTCTGCTCTGCATTACGCCGCGCTGGCCGACGACCTGCGGACCGTACGGATGCTGCTGGACGCAGGTGAGGTCACATGACCCTCAGAACACACACACACACACACACACACACACAGTTCACAGAGATGCCCATGAACAAAATGGTTTTGTTCCTGAATGAATCTGTGTTTTTGAATGATTCAGTGATTCATTCATAAAGAGTCACTTGCCTTGTTCCTGAACGAAGCTTTTTGAATGAATCGGTTGCATGAATAATTCAACGACTCACTCTTTTAACACATAAAAAGAGAATTGAAATAAGATTTCATTAATTAAAATGACTGTAACGCATACAACTGAAAATTAACAATTGGCAAGATTTATTTTAAACTTAAATAATTGTTAATTAGTAACATGAATTCACCGTCTCACGTTTTACTAATTAATATAATAATTTAAATTGATCTGAAATCATTTAAAATACTTATTTAATATTATGTATTAATATTATTAATTGTATATTATTTAATATTTTTATTTTTAATATTTTTTATTTAATTCAATTAATTAGTAATATGAATTCAGTGACTCACATTTTACTAATTAATATAATTAATTTAAATGTATCTAAAATTGTTTAAAATATTTCTTTAATATTATTTATTAATATTATTAATAGTATATTATTTAATATTATTTTATTTTTAATATTTTGTATTTAAATCAATTAATTAGTAACATGAATTCAGTGACTCATATTTTACTAATTAATATAATTAATTTAAATGTATCTGAAATTGTTTAAAATATTTATTTAATATTATTTATTAATATTATTAATAGTATAGTATTTAATTTTTTAACAATATTTTTTATTTAAATCAATTAATTAGTAACATGAATTCAGTGACTCATATTTTACTAATTAATATAATTAATTTAAATGTATCTGAAATTGTTTAAAATATATATTTAATATTATTTATTAATATTATTAATAGTATATTATTTAATATTATTTTATTTTTGATACATTTTTATTTAAATCAATTAATTAGTAACATGAATTCATTGACTCATAGTTTACAAATTAATATAATTAATTTAAATTTATCTGAAATTGTTTAAAAAATATATTTAATATAATTTATTACTATTATTAATAGTATATTATTTTATTTTCAATACATTTTATTTTTTTTTATTTAAATCAGTTAATTAGTAACATGAATTCAGTTAGTCGCATGTTACTAACTAATGTAGTTTATTTAAATTTATTTATAACAGATTTTACTTGTGTCATTTAATGTAAAAATAAATTAAAAACATTTCAGCATTCAAAATATTATTTACACCGCAATAACAACATATGTTAGTGTAAATGCTGCTTCTGTAGTGTAAAAATGGATTTTGTTGACTGGTAACAGTGTCTCATTATTCTGAATTTATTGATTAAATGTAAAAATGTGACCTTAAAGATGATGCATACATCTAATAAGGGTGGAAAAAATGCCCTGATGAAGGTAAACAACGAGTTTTATGTCCATATCTATTGATCTAAGCAGTCAGATGCACCGTTTTCACCTGCTGGAGCAGAAAACAGGTGAAAATGCCCGAGTGTTTGTGCTGAGCGTCTGCGTTTGACTGTCTCTCTGTGTAATACAGAGCATCGGCGCTCTCTTCCTGTTAGCCTGAGGCTGGCCAGCTTAACCTTTGACCTCTGGAGTAAAGACACTGTGGCTTATGTGACCTGCACATGAGAGGTGACAGGAAGGTGTGTGTGTGTGTGTGTGTAATGTGATTTACATGAGCGTGTTATTATAGCCGCAGGGCGCTCACACACACACACACACACACAGGCTGCGTCTCCGTCTGATGTCTGATGTGCGGTTCCACACTCACTTTAAGCATCAACACTTTCTATAAATCACTGGATGTTTTTGGGAGCAGATGCATTTTCAGATTGAAGTGACAGAAATGAGCCGAAACAAAGAACAAAATCGCTCGTTTTGATGCAGAGAAATTGGATTACGCCGTTCGGGCGCATTACCCAGAAGTCTTAGTGGAGCGAGGCCACGCCCCCTCAGACAGAGCAGCGCCGCGCGTCCCGCCGAGGTGTATCTATCACGCCGATGACATCATCAGTGTGAGACAGACAGCGCCGCCGCGCTAATGCAATGAGAATGAGACGAGCGCATTACAGGAGTCCATCCGTCTGTCTGTGTGTTTGCGTTTAACGTGAAATCACCATTAACTCGCTTCATTCATATTCCTGCACTCGTTGGGAACGATTCATTCGTTATTCTGCAGAAAAATAATGTTTGCCTTCATGCTCTTTCATTTCAATGTAATGACTTATTCCACCTCTGAAACAGCTTCTGTGATTTACCAATTGTATTTTTATGCTTATTTTGTTGAGTAGTATTGGCCAATATGCTGAAGATGATAAACTACAGCAGTCTGTATTGTGTGCTTCTCGTAAACGGTATTATTTTGCCATTGATTTTTATCGAGCCGTTCCAAATCAGTCACAATGAGGGTTCTTGATGCTTAAGATGCTGACTATGAAGATAGCAGACGGCCAATCAACTCAATGGCTTTTATAACAAAGCAGATGACCTTTATTGTTCTTAAATCACTACTTTTATTTTGTAATATATGAATTATTATAATAATGACAATAAGTCATAATACTATGGAGGACAAGAAATGACCTAAATATAAATAAATAAATAAATAAATACATAAATGTAGAAATAAATAAAAAAATAGAAATAAATATAGTATAACACAAATGGTACAAAAAGTAGAACAATTAAAAGTGACAGTTTTGACAAAATGATTTATTCATTCATTAATTCATTTATGTATTTCTACATTTATCTTTTTCTGTTTTTCTACATTTATTTATTTATTTCTGCATTTATGTATATATTAATTTATTTATTTATACTTAAGTCATTTCTCGTCCTCCATATAATACATAAATTTAAAAAATATATATATTAGGGCTGTTAAAAGATTAATCATGATTAATCGCATACAAAATAAAAGTTTGAGTTTGCCTAATAAATGTGTGTGTACTGTGTGTAATTATTATGTATATATAAATACACACAAATTAACATATTTAAGAGAAATATGTTATTTATGTACAAAATAGTTTTATTTGTATATAATATAAGTTCTGTAAAAATTATAATAAATACATATACTTGTAAATATTTTTAAAATATGAATGTGCTTGTATTTATATATACATAAAAATTACACACAATACAAACATATGTTAGGCAAACTCAGACTTTGTATGCGATTAATGGCGATTATATAAATAATATATAAATAATTTTATGTAGATATGTAAAATACATTCTAAATGTATATTATTCTTTTATGAATCATGATACATAATTAGAATAACTAATAAATATATATGCAATTATTTATTATATTTATATACTTGTAAAAATTATGTAAAATATCCTATTATTCCTATTATATCCTAAAATTATCAGATGAATGTAAGACATATTACAAACTGTAATAATAATTGTAATAAATACATATATATATATTTATATATTAGTATAATATATGAAGATTTTATTTTCAAAAACAAATAAGTCTGTTTTTTTATTTTACTTTTTAATTTAATTAAGTATATTATAAAATAAATTATTATATGAATCATGTAATACATAATACATAATTAGAATAAATAAGTATAATCATTTTTATATATTTATATACACACAAAATTGTTAAATATTCTATCATTAAAATACATTTTTATATGAATAATACATGTAGAAGAATTTAATACAATTTGTAATAAAATTCTAATCTTTACATTTGAAATGTAAAATAACTTTTAAAAGTATTAAAAGAACTTTGCTTCTGAAAAGTTATTTCATCAAGGTGGCATTTTGATAAAAAATACAGTAAAAATAGTGAAATATTTTTACAATTTAAAACAGCTGTTTTCTGTGTGAATATCTTTTAAACTGTAATTGATTTCTGTGATGCGCAGCTGAATTTTCAGCATCATTACTCCAGTCTTCAGAGTCACATGATCCTTCACAAATCATTCTCATATGCTGATCTGCTGATCAACAAACATTTCTGATTATTAGCAATGTTGAAAACAGTTGTGCTGCGCAATATTTTTGTGGAAACCATCATACATTTTATTTTTGAGGATTCGCAGATGAATAAAAAGTTCAAAGGAACAGCATTTATTTGAAATAGAAATTTTCTGTAACATTATAAATGTCTTTACTGTCACTTTTGATCAATTTAACGCATGCTTGATGAATAAAAGTAACAATTTCTTAATAATAATTGGCCGTGATTGTGTTATGCAGCATGTGCACAGATGCCATTTTTCTTCATAAGTATTTTTTCGAACTTCCAAGGGCATTTTTCATCAGTTTTGCGCTGTAAGTCTGCTGAAGTTCCAAACACACACCTGCGGGCAGGTGAGCAGCTTTATTTCCCTGATGAGCGTGCGGTCAGCGCCAGTCTCGATCTATCACTGCTGTCCTGGAGGTGTGAGGGCTCTGAGCTCTGACCGCCGCCCCAGTAGAGCTCACCCTGCCTGGGGACGGAGCGAGCGGGACGCCCCTGACTCCCGGCGGTCGTGGGACGTGACGAATCACCCGCGCGGTGAACTCTGACCCCGGGGGTCAAAGCGGCCCGCGGTTCAGCGCACCGCCACCAGCTGCAGCGAGCGCGTGTGTGTGTGTCGCCCTGAAGCCGTGAGCCCGGCGGGAACGGTGTGTGATATTAGACGACTAAATGATGCTATTTATTATGTCGCTACGAGAGACTCGCTGCGGAGGAGAGACGAGCTCGTCTTGTATTTCTTTATTAGTTTTCCTGTTTCTGTTTGTCCACTATCGATTGAGATTTGTTAGACGGACACGTTTAAGGTTTTATCAATAATCCGAGCGATTACCCACAATGCCCGGGGACTCGACAGCTCCGCGAAGACGCCCGTGTACGGGTATTGATCGCGCGTTCGCGGATAAACTGTATTTTACGAGTGGGGAAGGAAGTGTTTGTTCCGTGTCTAATTTAATGTGGGATGATGTTTTTATTTCTGCCTGTTTCTTTGTGTTAGAGTCCAGCGCTGAGACAGTCATGTGACACAGGGCGAGGTTTTACTATAGTTTGTACCGCAGTAAATGCGTATGCGGGACTGCGGGACTCCGGGACTCGTCCCAAACACATCAAGATGAGAGAACTTGTCGTTAAACAAAAGCAGGACAGAGCTGAGTTGTTTAGCTACTTGCCGTATTAATCCAGAATTTATAAAAGTGTCTTTTAATTAAAGATGTTGCGTAATATCTTAAATAGATTATTGTTATATTATTATATCTTAAAAATATATATATATTGAATTGCTACTTTTACTTGATGATCATTACAGATTATAAGAACAAAGTTTGCATCTTTTATTTTATTGGGGTAAACATAAACAATATTTTTGGGTATATAATTAGGTTTTTATTTTTCTCCCTTTATATTTTAATGGTTAAATTACAAGTTAATTTGACGTGCGTCCAAATTTAAAAATTGCAAATCTTCATCTGAGATAAATTTTATGCACTGGATTTTTAAAGTAGTCATGAACACACACCAATTTTTTTATTTTCTGCAAGAATTATTGGATTTAGAGCATTACTTAATTTTAAAATTACAATAGCATTTTGATCAGACTGTCCACCCTATACTTAATGGAAATGTATTTCCACCACATAATAAAAATATTATAAAGGTTATCGTGACTTTATCTCTCAATTCTGACTTTTTTCCTCACAATTGCAAGTTTTTTTTGTTTTTGTTTTGTTTTGTTTTTTTTAACAATTCAGATTTTTTTTCTCAGAATTTTGTATCTTGCAATTGCCAGTTACAGACTGTAAAATATAAACTTGCAATTCTGACATTTTTCTCAGAAATGTGAGTTATTAGTCATGAGATGTAAACTCAGAATTCAGAATTTTTTTTCACTGAAATGCAAGTTTATGTCTCACCATTCTCAGAAATGCAAGTTATTAATTTCATGATGTAAACTCGCAATTTTTACTTTCTTGGAATTTGCGGTTATATCTCGCATTGCAATTCTGACTTCTTTCTGAGAAATGTTTTATTGATTGTGAGACAAACTCAGAATTCAGACTTTTCACAGAACAGCAAGTTTATATCTCACAATTGAAGAGTTCTTGCGAGATGTTTAACTATATAATTCCGAAAAAAAAAGTCAATTACGAGTTAACATCTTGCAGTTCTTAGAAATGCAAGTTATTCATTGCGAAATGTAAACTCGCATTTCTGACTCTTTCTTGGAATTGCAAGTTTACATCTTTCATCGCAACTCTGAATTTTCTCCGAAATGCAAATTATAAATTGCAAGATTCAAAATAAAAGAAAGAAAAGAAAACTTGTAATTCAGACTTTTTTAATATAATTGCGTTTTTTTTGTCTTGCAATTGAGAGTTATTGTGAGATGTAAACAGAATTCTGAGAGATTTGAGATTTTACCTTTGCAAAGTAAATAGCAAAGGTGAAATCTCTCATTGCAATTCTGCATTGTCAGTATTGCAAGTTTATATCTCACATCACATTTCTGACTCTTTCTTGGAATTGCAAGTGTGCATCTTGCATCGCAGCTCTGATTTTTCTCAGAAATGTAAATTATTAATAGCAAGATGTAAACTCAGAATTCAGAGGAAAAAGTCAACTTTTAAAATTCAGACTTTTTTTTAAAGTGTGATTTTTCTATCTTGCAATTGAGAGTTAACAGAATGGAAACAGAATCCTGGGGGAAAAAAGTCAGAAATGCGAGTTTACATCTCGCAGTTCTCAGCAATACAAGTTATTAATTGCGCGATGTGAACTCACAATTCTGCTTCTTTTTATTGGAATTTGCAAGGTTATATCTCACATCGCAATTCTGACTTTTTTTTCTCAGAAATGTGTTAATTGTGAGACAAGTTCAGAATTTGGACTTTTCACAGAATTGCAAGTTTATATATCGCAATTGAAGAGATATTGCAAGATGTTTAGCCTTAGAATTCTTAAAAAAAAAAAAAAAAGCAGAATTGCAAATTTACATCTCACAGTTCTCAGAAATGTTGGAGATGTAAACTTAATTCTGACTTTTTTTTTCTCTGAATTGCAAGTTTATTTCTCGCAGTTCAATTCTGAATTGCGAAAAAAAAAAAAGTCAGAATTGTGGGATTTTTCTCAAAAATGCAAGTTTTTTTAGAAAAAAGTCTACCTTTTAGACTTCTTTTTTTTTTTTTTTTTTTTTTTTTTTTTTTAAGTCTTCCATAATACTTTGTGCGGTTCAAATGCCGTCGTGTTTTTGCTGCATCGGCACGTGTGCGTGTGTGTGTGTGCGGGGCAGGTCAGGGCAAAAGGCAGCGCTAAACACGACGGCTGACACACACTGCGGTGTGTTTTAATTGTCAAACACAAGCACAGTGTGACGTCATCACCGCAGGACACGAGCACGCGCGCTGACGTCCGGATGCAGCCGGTGCGCTCGACGCCCCCCGCCCGAGAGTCATTCACCGCCCGCTTTCCACGCAGACCTCTGACTGAGAGCAACCGCTTGACCCCACACCCTAACGTTAACCCCTGACCTCTGACCTCTCGCCGTGTGCAGGTGCCAACCCCTTACGGAAGAACGACCTGGGACACACGCCGCTGACGTACGCCAAAGAGGGAGAGATGGCCACGCTGCTGAAAGAGGCCCAGAACACGGTAAAACGTGCTGAAGTTAGTCACACAGCTTGTTTAGAGGAGGAAATGCGCACAAATTGTTGCAGTCTACAGACTCAAATAGCCACCCTGATTTGAACACATTTTACCCTGTGGAATCCGTCTCCAGATCTCAGATCAGTTGGGGCTGTTAATGTGTGTGTAATCTGCTGATTTGTGTGTATTTAGTCTGGATTAGGGCTGTAATCCACAGTAATCCTGTTGGAGGGTTAATGAGCTGCAGGTGAAGCCATCATGATCCCGTATCACTGTTACAGGCTTCAGGGCGACACACACACTCACACACACTCACACACACCTGCTGACAGACTCTGATCAGCTGATGACGTCACTGATAAAACTCAGACACTCTTTCATATAAAGGTGAATATAGAATTATATATACAGTACACTCATGTGACACAGTATTGTGACTATATAGCAAATCTCAATACAATATATATAAATATATACAATAATATATATAAATGTATAAATAATATATATAAATATTTCTAATATTTTGTAAATACATAAATACTAATATTTAATTTGTTAATAAATAAAATCTGTTGTTAAGTGACCAGAAAGTAACTTTATTTATTTTTTTATTCATTATTAATTTCATCAGTTTATTTATACTGCATTTCTGTAGCTCAAACAGTGGGTCCTGGGTTTGATTCCCAGGGAAAGCAAGAACTGATCAAATGCAAATCTTAAATGCAATGCAATTCGCTTTGCAATAAAAGCGTTTTTGATAAAAGCATCTGCCAATTGCGTAAATGTAAATAAAATATTTGTAGCTCCACCCCATTATTTGCTATTACTCCAGATCTTCTTGATTGACTGAGCTGACAAATTAAAGATTCCAAAACAAAGATTCACATATAATGTGTTCACCCCATTGTCATCCAAGACGTTTATGTCTTTCTTTCTTTCGTAAAGAAATTGTTTTTTGAGGAAAACATTACAGGATTTTTCTCCATATAATGGACTGATATGGTGCCCTGATCTGAACTTCCAAAATGCAGTTTAAATGTGGCTTCAAATGATCAAATATAAAAAACATTCATTTTCAAATTTCGACGTCGCTTGATTTTAAAAAACACGTAGTGATGGGTAAAACACTGCAAATCAGTTAAACCAGTTGAATCACACAGTGATTCACCGTTTTGAAGCACTCCAATTGGATCTCGTATCACGAATCATTTGATTCAGAACGGGTTTCAAATCGATTCGCGCCTCGAGTTCTGATCTGAATTAATGGTTTGTGAATCATTATTCAGATCGTGACTTCAGACCGCAGATCACAAATCAATTAATTTGTCGGAACTTCAGAACAGGTTCATGAATCGTTTTCTTTAGATCAGAACTTCAGAGTTTGTATTGTGAATCATTTGATTAAGATCGTGACTTCGGAGGCGATGGTGAATCATTTGTTTCAGATCAGGATTTTAGAATGATTTCTTTTTCTTAAACAGAAGAAAACATCAAACCATTAATGCAGGACAGTTATAAAAACAAAACAAATTCCTTAAGAAAATTAACCATGGTTTTACCATAGTAAAGGTGTGGTATACTTTGTAATACTTTGCATGTGCTTCACTATATTGTTCCAATTTTTTATTAGTATATTTTTATCTATGCATCTTTTTTAGAATGTGAAAGGAAGACATTGTTTGATAAGTGAGATCTCTGCAGTCCTTAAATCAAGAGTAGTGCGTGAAAACTCCTGGAATTTCACTTTACAGTATCTTTACAAACCCTGATCTGTGTCAGATTGTATGTTACTGAAACGTTATTTCAAACACTTATATTCATTATCTTTATCTTGTGTGTGTGTGCGTGTGCGTGTGTTTGTGTGTGTGTGTAGTTTGGGGAGGCGCAGCGGAAGCGCGAGGCGGAGGAGAGGAGGAAGTTTCCTCTGGAGCGCAGGCTGAAGGAGCACATCATTGGACAGGAAGGAGCCATCAATACAGTGGCATCAGGTACACACACACACACACACACACACACACACACACACAAGCCCTGTGCATGATGGTCCACACAACTCCAGTCATGAGCGTCTAATCAACTCTGCTTCATTTTTATTCCAACAAATGCTCTGTTTGTACTGGACAGCGCAAAAAGTTCTTCTGTGTGTCTTCTTTTGGTTTTCTTTGTGTCTGTGGGTGCAGATAATTGATTAATGCAGATGTGTGTGTGCGTGTGTGTGTGTGTGTGTGTGTGTGCCTGGGTGTGCGTGTGTGTGTGTGTGCGCATAACGCAGCTGCTCCAGAGTTTCGTCTGCTTCATAACTCAATTACTGGTCCTTCCTGCCGGCGTCTCCGTCTCTCCATCACTTCCTGTGTCGTTCTGTTTCCAGCAGATCGGTTGACTCTCTCCAGTCCTCATGTTTGTCGTCTCTCCTCATACTTCATTTCTTTTCTTTGATTTTTCTCCTGTGTGTGTGTGTCTGTGTGTGTGTGTGTCTCTCTCTCCTCTACGAGTCCCAGGACAGACAGAGAGACAGATATGAGTTAAAACACAATAACATACGCCTCTAATAAATACTCAACACACACACGCACACACACATTGAGGGGTGTTTGTTTATCGATCAGTGAGCTTTTACAAAAGTGTGTGTTTGTATGCACACATATATGGGGCAGATAAATTTGTTACATTTTTGCAGTTACATTGTTGCAGTTTTGCAAAGTTACATTTACGTTTTTGCAGTTACATTGTTGCAGTTTTGCAAAGTTACTTTTCATTTACATTTTTCCAGTTCTATGCCTTTTGTTTAAACGAGAGTTGTGCATTTTCTGAGATTTACTTTCTGCATTGAATGTCAGTATGCTTTAGGTGGTTTCTACAGTGTTGCTATGCAGTTGCTACTGTATATTATATCTGAGTTTTGTAGCAGGTTGCTGTGTAGTTGCTAAGGTGACTTACTGCTGATATTCTGGTCTGTGGAGTCTGTGTGAGTGTTTTCACCTGGTCCAGCACGGTTTTGATCAGCTGCTCTTCTGGCAGGGATTCGTTGAGTGATTTTGCTCATCGTTCACAGATCTTTGTTCTGTGTGTCCATCAGTAGTGAGACGCCCGTCCTCGATAGATAGAGAGAGACAGCAGAGGAAATAGTGACGCTTCAGTGAGCCCAATCTCTGCCTCTGATTTGATAAATGGACAGTTATTGCTGTGGCAAATTGTCCCGAAAGCAATTGGATCCCATCAGCACTGTGATAAAACCAGCGTTATTGATCTGTGAGAGCTGATATAGTGAATACATCAGCCCGAGTCACAGAGACACACACGCGTGTGTATGTGCTGCTGCTTCTGCTGCGTCACACACACTTACACAAATCAAACCTCTCAATGTGTTTTAATGATCTGACGCAGTAAAGCTGATTTTGTGCATTTGATAAACTTGAACCAGTGTTATTTTAGCACTGATGTACTGTAGTATTTGTTACTAATTTTTAATTAGTTTATTTTTATATTTTTGGTTTTTACTTTAATTTTAGTACATTTTAGTACATAGTGTTTTTGTGATTTAAATTTTTTTTTTTAAATATTTCCTAAATTTTAGAATATAATGATAATCATTATTTTATATACAATAAAAACTGTAATAATGTGAATTTGACTATTTAAAGAACTGTTTTCTATTATATTGTAATATATTGTAAAATGTATAATCAGAAAAAAAATTATGGCACCATAACTTTATTTTCGGCAAAAATAACTATATAGTGATTTAAACTAAACTTAAACGCAGTCAAACTGTCATTGAGTTTGACACGAATGTGAAACCACACACACACACACACACACAGAGAGAGAGAGAAAGCTGTGGATTGATTCTGGGTTTTGCTCTCAGGGCTAAAGGTTATTGGTGGTGATTATCTTCACTAATGTCATTACAGCCCTCCGTCCCGAGACACAGAGAGCATCACGCTACACATACATCATGTGTCTGTGCGTGTCGCTCTTAGCAGTCACAGGTACAGTCGTTTTTAATCAGTGAGACATTGGAGCTGATGTCATATAGTGAATATAGTGCTGTCTGAAGGGTGTTTGACACGCAGCGAGTGACTGTATTCACTGTAAAACACCAGCTCTAGTGTCTCAATAAAGAAATTTTTCAAATATACACAAATGTTGATGAAAACCTGTTTTTTTTTTATCTGATTCTGAGTGTGTGTTTCTGTCTGTCATGTTTTCTAGTTTCTCCAGGAGTTGTTTTGTCTGATGAATAATGTTCAGATTTCTAGCGGTTGAGTGTGTTTGTCTAATAGTGTGTGTAGGCGGTTGAATCTGATTGGCTGATAATAAACAGGGATTAGAAATGAGTTGATTACTTGTTTACTCTCAAGGACGGGGTGTGTGTGCCTGTGTTTTACCTCCTGATGCCTTTGAAATGTTCTGTCTCCGGAAGGACGGTGTGTGTACCAAGCGTGACGGAACGCTGTGTGCGTGTGTGTGTGTGTGTGTGTGTGTGTGTGTGATTTGTCTGCGTTTTAGAGACAAACACACATTGTGAATGATCTAGAAGTGACAGTAGGTTGTGCATTAATTTTTCTAGTCAGTCACAAAGTAAACAGTCTATAATAAAATAGGGGGAAAAATTAGATAAAATAAAAATAATTAAACAGCAGTAAGCAATTTACTCTCTTGGGTTACCAGATTTGAAAAAAAAAATACTTATAACAGAAATAAATACAATATATCTAATATTTTCATTTTTTAAAACTTAAAAATAACTGAAATAAACAACCATTATTATAAAAAGCTAAAAAAAAAATAAGAATGCATACAACAAAATTACTAAGTTTGTGAAAGTGAAATTAGAATATAAAAATAAAGAATATAATATAATGTAAACTGTAATAGTATCTTAGTAATACAAAAAAAAACATTATTAGTGTATTGTTACTGTGAACAGTTATAGTTATGTTAATTATCTTTATTACTTGGCAGAATCTTAATAAATAAATGTATTTTTGGGGGGTATGTTTTATCATGTTGTTGTTGGTGCTATTTTATAAAAGCAATAAGAGAGACACTGTGCATTATCACATCGTCTACAACAATCTCTATGGGTTATATTTATCCAGTAATAACAACTTTTAAGTCTTTTAAAGTTTTTACTGAAGGGTTTTCTCACATATCATTCACCTGGTTTTATTATATCACTTTATGTATTTGCATATGTAGATTTCTATTTACAATACATATCTTTAAGGGCTGTTTATTCAAAATAAGTTTGTTTATCCACTTCAGCAGCACTTAAATACACCAAAACTTAGAATTGTTATCCTTTATATATTCTGTAGGTTTTTACTGAAGGGTTTGTTCATATATCATTCACCTGGTTTTATTATTGCAGTTTATCTATTTGCATATGTAGATTTTATTAACAGTACATATCTTTAAAGGCTGTTTTCTCAAAATGAATTTGTTTTTCCACTTCAGCAGCACTTATATACACCAAAACTTAGAGTTTTATTCCCATCTATATTCTAAAGGTTTTTACTGAAGGGTTTGTTCGTATATCATTCACTTGGTAAGAATCTTATTGTAGATAAATATGTTTTTTGGGTAAGTTTTATCATGTTGTTGTTGTTGTTGGTGCTGTTTTATAAAAAATACAGTAAGTTTTCTGTGTGTAGGTATATTATTTATAACTAGCTGTATATAAAAAGTCTGTGGAATTAACCCATTTAGAGAGCTGTGTGTGTGTGTGTGTGTGTGTGTGTGATCTGTTTAAAGACAACTGAATGATTGTTTGTACGCAGCTCAACACAAATAACACAAACATATCTGCTGTAATGACGTCTGATGATCACACACAAACACACACACACACACACACACAGATGTCAGATCAGCACTAACGGCAGAGGACGGACACACACACACACACACATGCGCGGGTTGCCATGGAGAGCGTGTGTTATCGTGCCGCGTCTCTGCTGGATCTATTCTAACCTGATTTAGTTGCTCCAGCGTTGCAGCAGAGTAATGAAATTAGTGTGTGTCTAATGGTGCAGAGAGGCCCTGTCTCTCTCTCCGTCTGTCTCTCTCTCCGTCATTCTGTCTTTCCTCATTCTTTGTCTGTTTTTTTAAAGCGTTTGCTCTCGTCCGGTCTGTCTGTCCTCCTCTCATTACCGTCTGTCTGTCTGTCTAGAGTTAATTATTGTCTGTTTTTCTCCACAGCCATTAGGAGGAAGGAGAATGGCTGGTACGATGAAGAACATCCCCTCGTCTTCCTCTTCCTTGGCTCGTCTGGAATCGGTAATTTCTTCCTTTTACCAACAATATTAAGTCTGTATCTCTCATATTGTTATTCTCTTTGGAAAAAAAGCATCTTCTAAATGCATAAATGTAAATCTGTGTTTTTGTTGTTTCTCTTCAAGTAGTCACACAGGAATTTTGTAAAATCCTGCGATCCAAAGTGATTTACAGTCTAATATGATATTCATAGACGCGTTTATTCACCAGATCTGTCATTTATGTGTCATCAGATGTGATGAACATACACACGTTAAGTCGTGGCGTCAGACAGGCCTCTGGCGTGTTTTACCGCACATCAGTTGACTTCTTTGTTTCTGTTTATTTTAACGACTCTGCACACACTAAGATTTTGGTCTAATTTGCTTTCGTAACATGCCATCTTTCAGACAAGTGGAAAGAAAACATCCTAAATACACATTTAAGTGTTTATTTTATTTCACTTTATCTATTTGCGTCTGTAGATTTCAATTACAATACGTATTTATACATAAATAAGCTTCCTTGAGTTTTTTCTCCACTTCAACACTACTTAAATACACCAAAACTTAGAATTTTATTCCTTTATGTATTCTGAAGGTTTTTACTGAAGGGTTTTTTCATATAGCATTCACTTGGTTTTATGTTTGCACTTTGTATTTGCCTATGTAGATTTCATTTACAGTACATATCTTTAAAGGCCGTTTACTCAAAGTAAGTTTGTTTATCCACTTCAGCAGCACTTAAATATACCAAAACTTAGAGTTTTATTCCTTTATATATTCTGAAGGTTTTTACAGAAGGGTTTGTTCATATATCATTCACCTGGTTTTATTATTGCAGTTTATCTATTTGCGTATGTAGATTTCATTAACAGTACATATCTTTAAAGGCCGTTTTCTCAAAATTAGTTTGTTTCTCCGCTTCAACAGCACCTAAGTTTTGGTGTATTTAGATTTTTATTCCTTTATGTATTCTGGAGGTTTTTACAGAAGGGTTTTTTCATATATCATTCACTTGGTTTTATTTTTGCACTTTGTATTTGCATATGTAGATTTCATTTACAATACATATCTTTAAAGGCCATTTAGAAAAAATAAGTTTGTTTCTCCACTTCAGCAGCACTTAAATACACCAAAACTTAGAATTATATTCCTTTATATATTCTGAAGGTGTTTACTGAAGGGTTTGTTCACATATCATTCACCTGGTTTTATTATTGCAGTTTATATATTTGCATATGCAGATTTCATTAACAGTACATATCTTTAAAGGCCGTTTACTCAAAATGAATTTTTTTCTCCACTTCAACACCATTTACATTCACCAAAACTTAGGGTTTCATTCCTGTCTATATTCTAAAGTTTTTTACTGAGGGGTTTGTTTATATATCACTCACACTAATTTATACAACATTTTATTATTAAAAACATGACAAAAATGTATTTTTTCTCTCTATTGACGGTATTTTCTGATTTATGGAGTGATAAAAACAAATATCCAAAATCCCCTCTATAAAAACCATTAGCTCTAATATGTCAACATGATCAAACTAAATTTTTTAACCTGGCTTGATCTGGTGTTCAGATCTGTTTTCTGGAAATTTGTGTAAATTAATTCGTTTAATTCGATAATGCAGCATTTACATATTTAAGCATTAAATTCATACAAAACAACAATCTTGATTTACTGTATTCAGTAAACTGGAAAATATGAAATCTATTTGTTAAAACTGTTATCCTTTTTACCATACACTCAAGTTCGGAGCATAAGCATAAACACACAGAGACGATGTGGAGTCGTGAGTGTTTGTTTTTTGCGCTTTGATTGATGAAGAGACGTTTCTCCTTTCGCCAGCGGCGCGTCTGATCACTCGCCATCAATATTCAACAAGTCCCTCCACTTACCATATATGCGTTTATTAAAATTCATAAGAGCGATATTTACTCTCAGAGACTACATTACCCTGAGAGAAGAATGAAGGGAGGGAGAGATGATGGACACACGTGCCACGAGACGCCAGCAAAATAAACACGCGGCATGAAGTGATCTCTCTCCCTGACAGGAAGTAGTCATCCTGTCTCCACGACGACCGCGACAGAAAGGCTTCAGCATCTGATGCTGCGGTCGCGTCATAATGAGTCAAAACCACTCGCGTCTTCGTCAAACTCTGTCTGTCACGTGACCGCTGTGATATTTTTAGCGTTTGTGCTTTTATTGTTTGATGAAATCAGTTGCATGGAAGCAAGTAAATGTTTGACTGTTGTTTTGCAGGTAAAACGGAGCTGGCCAAGCAGGTGGCGCGATACATGCATAAAGACATTAAGAAGGTCAGTCAGTGAATAAACCCTAATCTGAAATGATTGACTTCTCATGAAGGGGCGAATGACAAGATTTTGTCGCTTTTTATTTAGGGTTTCATCCGGATGGACATGTCTGAATTTCAGGAGAAACATGAGGTGAGACACACGTTTTTAAGGACAGAATTCACTATCAAAGTGTCTCAGTAACTGGATTTTTAAGGATGTTCAAAAACAACAAATGCAAGTGTGAAATCACTTTGTACGTACTGAAAGAGAATGAATCTAACATTAGCGTTCAAGAGGTTAATGATGTCTGCCATTGAACCAGACGTATTAGCATTCAGACAGTTTAACTGACTTGCTCAGTAAAATTCTCTTCTCTTCCGTCATGAGAAAAGTGAAGACAGTTTACAGCAGAGATTCCCAGTTGTTTTGTCAACCAAAACCCTTTGAGCTAAAAGAATTTGCATGAAGTCCCTATAAGATTTTAAGTTAATATTTCAATAATTTAGCAGCACATTCACAAAATATTTCATCTTTTTATTTTATTTAGATTTTTAATGATATATTTTAATTTTACATTTTTATGATTTTGTTTAGTTTTATTTTTTAATTATTTTTTTAATTTTACATTTTTATGATTTAATTCATTTTTAGTAAGATTTCTATTTTAAATTTTTATTTTAACTTTATTTTCCTTTTCAGTTGGGCATTTTTAAAATAAATATCTGTGTTTAATTTTTTTCATATTTTGATGTTTTTATTAAAAATATTTTATTTGATTTATTTATCAATTGTATTAATTCATTCATTTAAATGGGTGTTTTATTTTGATTGTTTTTGTTTTAAAACCATTCATTTTAAATGTACATTTAATGAATGAACCACACTTTGGGAAACCCCAATCAACATTAATACTAATATTACTTTTTTTTTTTTTTTTTTTAAATAAAAAATTTAGCGAGATTTTTATTTTGATTTCTTCGTATTTCACAATTTGTAATTTGAATTGGACTTTTTTATTTTCTTGTTGTTGTTTTTAATTATTTATTTTAATTTGACATTTTTAGGATTTAATTCAGTTTTAGTAAGATTTCTATTTTGAGTTTTTTATTTTAACTTTTTTTCCTCATCAATTGGGCATTTTTAAAGTACATATCTATGTTTTCTTTTTTTCATATTTTGATATTTTTATTAATAATATTTTATTTTATTTTATTGTTTATCATTTGTATTAATCCATTCATTAAAGTACACGTTTTATTTTGATAGTTTTTGTTTTAAAACTATTTATTTTAAATTTACGTTTAATGAATGAACCCCAGTTTGGGAAACCTCGATCAACATTAATATTAATATTACGTTTTTTTGTTTTGTTTTGTTTTTGTGTTTTGTTTTTGTTTAATGCACTTTTTTTGCAAGATTTTTATTTTGATTGATTTTATGTTACAATTTTTCATTTTAATTTGACATTTCTGATTTTTTAAATTTATTTTAAGGTGACATTTTTAGGATTTAATTCATTTTTAGTAAGAATTCTTTTTTAAGTTTAAGTTTTTATTTTAACTATTTCAGTTGGGCATTTTGAACTAAGTTTTTATTGATTTTTATTTTTATTGAATTATTTAATTGTATTATTTATCATTTGTATTAATTCATTCATTGAAGTATGTGTTTTATTTTGATTGATTTTGTTTTACATTTAATCAATGAACCCCAGTTTTGGAAACCCCAATCAACATTTCTTTTTTTTTTTAGCACTATTTTTCTTTTTTGTTTTTAGTTCACAATGTTTCTTTTTAAATTTGTCTTTTTGTAAATGTTTTATGATTTTTTGACATTGTTTTAATTTATTTTGAAATGTTTTTGTTTTAAAAGTTAATAAGCCCCAAATCCTGATCTACACTAAGATCTGCTGTGGCGTCAGTGAAAATGATGTGCATCGTGGTTTTTTGTGTGTGTGTGTTATGAATTGCATACAGTAATGTTTTGTGAAGCTGAGCTTGTGTATCTAGAAGTGGATCTCTGCTCTTGTACTGTGATTCTCCTTCATAAGCCGTTTAGTCGCGCTGTTCCACAGTGACCTTAGACTGAGCCTAAACACACACACAATTCAATCACACACTCTTATTGTATTGATAGAGGACTGTCACTGTCACTCTACAGGGCTGGATGAACGGGTGTGTGTGTGTGTGTGTGTGTGTGTGTTGATCTAATCATGGAGTTGATCCCCTCGGAGGTCAGATCTGCCCAGTTCGCATCTTCTTTGTCTCTCATGTTCTGTCTTCCTTTCTTCTGTCCGTCTCTCTCAGGTGGCGAAGTTCATTGGTTCTCCTCCAGGGTACGTGGGTCACGAAGAAGGAGGTCAGCTGACCAAACGGCTCAAACAGTGTCCGAACGCCGTGGTTCTGTTCGACGAGGTGGATAAAGCTCATCCAGACGTGCTGACCATCATGTTGCAGCTCTTTGATGAGGTACAGGTTCCAACATATGTCCAACTTTATATAAAGAGATAATAATTGGTTTCTGTAAATACGCTGATTTCTATAACGTCTCTGTGGTTCAGGGTCGACTGACTGATGGGAAAGGGAAGACGATTGAGTGTAAAGATGCCATCTTCATCATGACGTCCAATGCAGCCAGTGATGAAATTGCCCAGCATGCATTGCAGCTGAGACAGGAAGCTCAGGAGCAAAGCCGCCGACGTCTGGCTGAAAATCTGGGTGAGGAATTACACCCGACATTTAACTTTACATTTACGAGAAAGTGGCGTTTGACCTGCTTGTGTTCCTGCAGAGGACGTTCAGAAATCTGAGAAGATCACCATCTCCAACACGTTCAAAGAGCAGGTGATCCGGCCCATCCTCAAGGTAATCCTCGTGTGTTTCTCACCGGAGCTCTGTGATTGGTTGCTGATGTGTCATCGGACGATTTGATTGGTGATTTCAGGCTCATTTCCGACGGGACGAGTTTCTGGGGAGGATCAACGAGATCGTTTACTTCCTGCCGTTCTGTCACTCTGAACTCATTCAGCTGGTCAGCAAAGAGCTCAACTACTGGGCCAAGAAGGTGAAAACACGTGAAACACCCACACCAGACCATCCTGTGACTTTAAACACACACGCACACACACACACACACCGGGATCAATAGCACCCTGCTGCTCTGACGACTGTAATCATATTAGTGAAGTTAACATGTGGTCTATTCATAAATATTTAAATACGTATAAAACTTCATATCTGTCAGGCGTTTGCCTACAGGGACAAACACGCCTGTTCAAGACCTGCAGTCATACATCAGTGTGTGTGTGTGTGTGTATTTTATGTGCATATACCAGCATTTAAAAATGCTTGCAGTAAAGACAAAAACAAGCTTTAATGTTAAACAACATGATATTCAATAACAATGATATTATTAATAATATATATATATGTGTGTGTGTGTGTGTGTGTGTGTGTGTGTGTGTGTGTGTGCGCGCGTGCGTGTATTGCAGTAATTATTAATGTTGTTTTTATTATTTACAATTATAAATAGATTAAAATAAAAAATTATATATATATATATATATATATATAGTAAAATTGTACACTGCCAGTCAGAAGTTTCTGAACAGTAAAATGTGTAATGTTTCTTGAAGAAGTCTCTTCTGCTCACCAAGCCTGCATTTATTTGATTCGAAGTACAACAAAAACAATACAATTTTAAAATTTTTACTGTTTCATATAACTGTTTTCTATTTGAATATATTTTAAAATGTAATTTGTTCATTTGATTTCAAAGCTGAATTTTTAACATCACCACTCCAGTCACATGATCCTTCAGAAATCATTCTAATATTCTGATTTGCTGCTCAAAAACATTTATTATTTACGTATTATTATTATTATGTTGAAAACAGCTGAGTTGATTTTTTTCAGTTTTTTTTGATTAATAGGAAGTTCAGTAGAACAGCATTTAGGAATAGAAATCTTTTGAAACATTATAAATGTCTTAATCATCACTTTTGATGAGTTTAAACCATCCTTGATAAATATAAGCATTCATTTCTGTTCCTTTTTAAAAATTTTATAAAACAATAAAAATTATACTGACTCCAAGCTTTTGAATGGTATAGTGTATAATGTTACAAAAGCTTTTTATTTCAGATAAATGCTGATCTATCCATCAAAGAATCCTGAAAAATGTACTTAACTGTTTTAAATATAATAATAATAAATGTTACTTGAACAGCAAATCAGAATATTAGAATGATTTCTGAAGGGTCATTCTGGAGTAATGATGCTATAAATTCAGCTTTGATCACAGAAATAAATTACATTTTAAAATATATTCAAATAGAAAGCTGTTATTTTTAAATAGTAAATATATTTCACAATATTACTGATTTTGCTGTATTTTGGATCAAATAAATGCAGGCTTGGTGATCAAAAGAAAATTAAAAAAAAAAAAAAAAAAAAAACTTTTTGACTGGTAGTGTATACTAGATATATAATGTCATTAATGTATTATATATATATTCAATGTTATTACATGTTGTTACATTATTTGAAACATTTTTTCGAATTAACTTTTTATATGTAATACATATTTAAAAAAATATAAAATGTATATTAAAATGTTATATAATTAATATTATTATTTTATATTTATTATATGATTATTAATGTTATTATTTTATATTTATTATTATTTTATTTTTATTAAAATGTTTTTACATTTAAAAATATATATTTTTTTTATTATAAATAATATTTTGGTTGGATGTGGATTTGTTTCAGGCCAAGCAGAGGCACAACATCACGCTGCTGTGGGAGCGTCCCGTACTGGATCTGCTGGCGAGAGGATATAACCTGCATTACGGCGCGCGCTCCATCAAACACGAGGTGCTGATCGATACCTGCTAATCACTGATCAATACCACCCATCAGGAGAATCAACTGACCTTTACAATCCTAAATACATTAATAATCAGAAATGAGCAGCAAATCAGCATATTAGAATGATTCCTATCTGCTTTTTTTGAAATTCATGTTATTAATCTTATTACGAATATTTCATCTGTCCACATTTACATTTTTTGGAGCTCATAATGTTTAATCAGAATGTCACAACTTAAACTCCGCCCCTACACGCTCATGTTCTTCTAAGAGCCACGCCCACATCTCATCATCCAATGAGCAAGTGCTACACAGAACCAAGTCCCGCCATTTGTTACATTTGTTTCTTTTTCACTAATCCGGATGTGGATGTGACGCTACTTCAGTTACATTGTGACATTAAACAAACCAAACCTGTTCTATGTCAGTGTGATTTGCGTTTGAAATCATCTGTTTTGTAGTTTGTGGTGATTGATGGTGTCGTGTGTGTGTTTGCGCAGGTGGAGCGGCGGGTGGTGAATCAGCTGGCGGCGGCGTACGAACAGGAGCTGCTGCCGAAGGGCTGTACGCTGCGTCTGATCGTCGACGGAGGACAGCAGGAGAAGGATGGAGCTCCATCTCTCCGTCTGGAGGTGGTGGGTGAAGACAGCATCGCACGAAAACTGGACATCCGCCCGCCGCTGAACCCCGAGGACGTGACGTACGCCCACCGACATCACTGAGCATTTACGCTTCAGTGTTTGTCTGGTAATGAATCGCTCACGCACACATCAGATTATTGACAGACATGTAAAAATGACATATACGGTGTTTGTAATGCTCAACTCTACATCTGCGCTCACACTCGTAACGTTAATAACGCACATAAATCACAGCAGCTTTATGATGTTTGTGATAATGAAGATCTCCATCACGCTTCCAGAGCGCTGGTCACGTGTACAGACATATAGATGTGTATATTTATGAAAACTAAAGTATATAAGAGAGTCTTTATGGCGCATGTGATCACATGTTTTCACCGGCAGGACGTGTTCATCAAAGTGTATTAGAAAGTTTGGATTAAAATGTTAACATGAAATTTGAGTCAATTTATGTTCCCGCACTTATTGTGAGTGATTTTTAAGCTTTATTCCAAAGGAAAAATAATCAGGTTTCATTTGTTAACGTCGCTTAACTGTAAAAGTTGACATGAACTGACAATGCAAAATTATTCTTAATATTCTTATTGTTATTATAATATCATTATATTATTTATTAAATATTATTATAATAAATATATATGCAACGCTGGACCACAAAGCATGTCATAAGGATAAAAACTAAATAAATAAGCTTTCGACTGATGTATGGTTTGTTAGGATATGACAGTATTTAGCTAAACTATTTAAAAATCTGGAATCTGAGGGTGCAAAAAAATCTAAATATTGAGAAAATCAATAAAAGTTGTCCAAATGAAGGTCTTAGCAATGCATATTACTAATCAAAAATTACTTTTTGATATATTTACGTTGGGAAATTTACAAAATGTTATATTTTATATATACAAAAAAATTTAATCATATATAATATAATATTATATTATGTCATATAAAATTAATAATATTAATAATTAATGCACAAATAACATGAGCAACTACGCTTTATTTTATGGCATGTAATTGTGCATTTAAATACTGAGTAATATTAATTAACTACATGTACTTTGGGGTGAGGGTTAGATTGAGGGTTTGTTTTAGGGTTAGTTGCATGTATTTATGCATCATTTATTATTATAGTAAGTACACGTAATGTGAAAATAAAATAATACCTTGTATTTCTCTTAGCTAACAATAACAAAGATTGTTACATCTCAAATATGTATTGCTCACTTGAGATTGTTGAGATTGTCAGGTGTTACCAAAAAAAGTCTTCATGATCTGAATCATAATGTAAAACACTAGTTCTGTGCTGCATTTTGTCTCACTTCGTTTCACTTCAAATATGTCAAATTGATCTTAACCACAAAAATGGACATGTTCTTATAATTCAAGTGATTAGAAGAGAAACAGCGGAGCAGAAACGTCTGAAACGTGAAGATCTTCAGGTGCTTTTGTGTAAAACATCAGTGTTTTGTGTGTTTATTGTAGGTTGACTCATGTATGTGTTTAACTGCAAACCAAGTTTTTTTATTCTTGTACACAAAGCTAAATAAAGTTCAGAAAGTCCAATCTCTCTCAACCGACTGCTGTTTTTTGACCGTGTGCTGGTTAACGGGTTTAGTTCAGGAATGTCGTGATCTCCGCAGGTCACAGTCGAACAGCAAGAAACGTGCAGCGGGAATGTGTTTGCGAATGTGTGTGTGTGAGATGCAGGAGGAGGAATGCATGACACACATTCCTTCTTTTCTCTGCATCCTCCTTTACACATGTAGGGATTCACTCACTTCCTGTGGGGATGAAATTAGCATCGTAAAACAGAGGCAGCATGTGCCAAACAGAGCCCTGCTGCCCACCGGACCTCCCACAACACACACACACACACACACAGTGAAGCAGTCCTTTCTCCGTTTGTGTGTGTGTGTTGCATTTGGCAGAATTTTGATCTGTCCTTTAAACAATTTCAGTGCTTTTGCAATATTTTGGATGCGCTGCATTAATATCAGTCTGTTCATATCAGAATCATTCTCTGGAGTCTCTTGGGGAACTGCAGGTTGTTTGGGGTTTGTTTTATTATTTGATTTAATTTTATCTGCCGTTTGTTTTTTTTTGGATGAAAACAAAACTTGAACTGACTTGATCTGAGTAATGACGGTATTGTCTTTTGATAATGTTTGCATCACTGATTTAGTCATATTTAAGGGTTCAAGCACGTAGTGCTGAAACCCTATAGTTGTTGGAATGGTCACGGATGGGCAATTTCCACATAAAACTGATCGTACAGACCAAACCGTAAGTCGTAGAGACTTGAAACTTGGTGGAATGGTAGTACATAGCGCCTGCAATGTGACCAAGGCTCACCCCAATTGGCTTGATGGGGCCTCTACAGTGATCGAAAGTACGAAATCGCTCATAAACTGTAAGTCACAGGCTCTTTTGCGAACTGGTCCTAGGTTTTTCGCCCAGTCGGAACACAACCAGTGCAGAAAGATACTCTGGAGAGTGAATATCAATAATTATAAAAAAAAAAAAAGTTGAACTTTCGACTCACTGTCACTCCAAAACGTTTGAAGGGGGCAGGGCCACTTTTAGTAAAATGCCTATAACTCCTGAACAGAAGGAGGTATCTTTGCCAAACTTGGCACACTTACGTAAGATCTCAAGCTGAGGTTACAGAAAAAAAATAGCAGGAAAAATAGAGGGAAAAACTTAAAAAATGGCTATAACTAGGCAACCATTTGTCCTATCAACATGAAATTCACTGTGCACGGTCTTGGTCCAAAGTGCCACAAATGTCTATAAGGACATTTGCGTATCTCAAAAAAAAAAAAAAAAAAAAAAAAAAAAAAAAGATGTCCGCCATTGGCCAATGGAGTTTGAGCACCTATTAGACAAGGTTAACGGAGGCTGACTGGAACAAAACTTTGTGGGCCTGTTTGACTTAAGGCCCCAAAGGTCTGTGGGAAATTTGAAAAAACAGCCCGCCACTAGGGGGCAGTATCGCATTTTTTGAGGGCGTAAATGATTATTATTACATACACATGATATTCATATGGTATGATAGACCTCCTTGTTCTGAATAACCTGAACCACTGCTGTCAATCAAACGTTTTTTAAATGATTGAGATGATGTGGAAAAAATACTTTCGCAGACTAGTCCTAGGTTTTTTGCTCGGTCTAAAAGAAACCACCGCAGTGCAATTCTCTGGACTCTCTAGGTTAATAAACATCAAAAACATGTTGAAATTTACAGGTTGGGAAGCTATAACGGGGTCCTTTAGAAAAGGGGCCTGTCCAAATATACCTAAAAGCCTATAAAACCTAAATAAAAACTCAAAACTTCACAAAACCCACTGGGCACATGCGACAGGTGATTCTAAACAAGCATGCAAGGTTTCAGGGAGATCGGACTGCAGCTGGCACTACAGCAGTCATAAATGTAATAAAAACATCATGTTTCTATGGTAAATCAGCTGGATTTGACTAAAACGCTTTTTTAATAATTGATTTTTCCTTATGTGCATAAATACCTAAAGCGCTTGAACCCCGGTAATTGCTGCTTGTAGCTCTATTCCTGTTTATTACTGCAAAGCTGTATATAGAAATATATGCATAGAAATAATATATTTTTAGATATACATGCGACTTATTAACAGATCAAACCTAAACACAGACTGTTTGAAGTGAATGCTGTAGATACACAAAAGTAAAACAGCAAATGTTTACATGTTCATCTAAGTGAAAGAATAAAAATAAGCGTTGATAAGAGAGGAAAAGCAAAGTTGAAAGATATTGTAGAGGTCTGATGTTTTAGAAGTCTATTTGAGAACAATAGAAGGGTGAATTGAGAAGTGAATGAGTGTTGGACAGAGTGGAGGTGTATTTGAGAAGATGCTGCAGCAGCAGATCTCAGGTTACTGAGAAAATCTCCTTCAGCCTCTAAAACAGTCCAATTCAATTATAAACACAGAGAGAGAGAGACAGCTTTCATTACTCTGTCTCACACACACACTCATGGTAATGACTGTGTGTGTGTGTGTGTGTGCGTGTAATGATGATCCTCTATCAGAGTCTGAACTGATCCGGCACACGCACACACACACACACACGCAGCCGTGAACGTCTCTCGTCCATTAACGTGTGTGTCCGTGTCTTTTAACGGCTGCTGCTCTCTCGTCTCTCTCTTCTCCTCGAGTCCCCCCGGACAAACCTGCAGGAACAGAGAGAATTATTGATTTACCATTTACAGTCCTGTAGCTCTGCATCTGAGAGATGAGAAATTACACTGAGCGGCCGAGAGACAGACAGATACAGCACGTCCCGCTTCTGTGTCTCCATCACTATCCCAGATTACAGAAAACCTTCTCACAACTTTGTCATGAACAGATGTTATTCTAGTAATGTTTATAGAACGTTCATTCAGTGCTACCTAGTCTATAATGCTTTCAAAACATTAGCACAATTGTATCATTTCAGTTGAACATTTTTTAAATGTTGCTACTTGTTTCAGAATCTTCAGAGATCATTCAAATGTAACGTTCTTATAATGTCTGCAAAATGATACAATGAAACATTCCCTTAATGTCTGAATTGCCAAGAAATTTTTTTTGAATGTTTTTAGAACATTTTTAATAGATTGTACAAAAATATATGTATATAGAGAGAGATACAAAAAAGTTAGATTTTGTCGATTGATTTTATTCTTTTATGTTTGCATATTGCTTTATAAGTGTAAATTGTTTTTTCTGTACAAATCAACAGTTGTGTTTACACTGCGAACTACGACTATATGTGACACTGGACCACAAAATTAGTCTTTAAGTAATACAGGTATAATTGTAGCAATAGCCAACAATACATTGTAAGTGTCAAAATGATTTTTCTTTTGTGCCAAAAATCATTAGGATATTAAGTAAAGATCATGTTCCATGAAGGTATTTAGTAAAGTTCCTACCATAAATATATCAAAAAGTAATTTTTGATTAGTAATATGCATTGCTAAGAACTTCATTTGGACAACTTTAAAGATGATTTTCTCAATATTTAGTTTTTTGTTGAACCCTCAGATTCCAGATTTTTAAAGATTGTCCTGTCCCAACAAACCATACATCGTAATGGAAAGCTTATTTATTATGTTCAATGCATTCCTCAGTGAAAAAGCTTCAAAACAGAAGATGTGGAAGTTCTGTTCTTGACTTCAGCGGACGATGCAAACGTTCTATTTGTACGTTATTTGCTTGTACTGTCGATTTCTGATGGTGATGAGAGCGTTTTGTTTTGACGCTGATGGTGTGAACGTTCTATTCTGTCATATTTGCTGGCGAATAACGTGAGCGTTCTGTTTTATCATATCGTTCACTTGCCATGTTGACAGTTTTGCTGACTGTGAATGGGCGCGTTCCAGTTTGTCGCTCACTCGCTGCGCAATCAGCGCTTTTGTTTGAAGCGTTCTTGTTTCTTGCATGGCTGGGTTGCGATATTTTAGCCTGCCCTCATGCATTCCGTCTACGCTTTTTAAAATAGTATCTGTGCATTGCGCGCTTAATATTTTTCTTGTGCAAAAGCTGTTGTATGAAAGCAACAAAACGCCTATTGCTTAATTGCAGCGCGTCTGAGCGCATATGCGAGGTTGAGTGCATTAGTGTTTGAGGGCGGATCTGATATCAGGTGTCTGTTACCTGCTGCTGTAACAGAACGCTACTGTTCCCATCATTCACCGTGATATTTCAACAAGAACATCTGTGCGCCACACATGTCCAAAAACAACACTGGAAACAGAGACGTTCTCGGTGACGCGCGTGCTGCGCGTCTCCAGTGTTTCCTCTCGGATGAACGTAAGAGGGAAATAAAAGAGCCCTAAAAGCGCAAGCAGCTTCTCTTCTGTCTTCTGTCTCTTTTTGAAAGACTAGGGAAAATCCATTCTGCCTAATTCAAAGCTTGCTCTGGGACAGCTCGCGTGGCAGATTGCCGGCTAATTAGTTTAGAGGAGAGTGTAATTTGATTAAGTTTGCACAGGTCCCGCGCAGCGCCGGTTGTGTCGGGCTCTGAGCGCGCGGGGCCCCGGAGCCCTGATCTGATTAACGCTTCTGCCCATTACAGCCTCTCCAGCTGCTGCCACAACACACTCAAGACACACTACACACACGCTATACACACTCCAGCAGCAAACACTGAACATGACGCTATTTTTGTTGTTTCATAAACGTGCGTCAGTAGGAGACTGGCTCTTTTCTTCCTGTTTGTTTAACGTAAAAAATTATGCAATCGTCAGAAATCCGCCTCAGATATTTAAAACGCAACGAAGACCACTTCATATATTGCATTACAGTACAATATGTGACCAGTCCAGTAGCACGGGTATATTTATAAATCATTAGGTGATTAAGTAAAGATCATGTTCCATGAAGATATTTTGTGAATTTTCTACCGTAAATATATCAAAACTTAATTTTTGATTAATAATGTGCAATACTAAGAACTTCATTCGGACAACTTTAAAGGTGATTTTTTCAATATTTAGATTTTTTGCATCCTCAGATTCCAGATTTTCAAATAAATGAGCCTTATGACTGGTTTTGTGGTGCTGGGTCAAACATAGGTGTATATTTTTTGGTTTATTAGACACTGTGGTGAGCATTTCAATTAATCGATTCGACAAAAAATGATTCAGAAAATGTTAGGAAATAGTTTCTATAGGGTCCAATTAAATTCCAGCAGGTTTATTTCAAATGTTATGAATAAAAGCATGCTTGTCAGTGAAAACTGGATTATTTTCTTAACAATAAACCATAAAATAAAACGCAGTCAGTGTAACTTTCGATGCTTTTTTGTGCTGTGCAATTTGTTTTTGAAGATACTAATTATTTTTATTGCGCTCTAAAAATTCGTTTTTACAGTGATGCCATAAAAGAAGCAATTGTGGTTCCCAAAAGAACATTTAAGAACATTTTAGTAATTTAAAGCACCTTTTGTGCAACGGATGTTAAAGGCTTTTGATTGAACCAGCGCTGCCAATAAAAACGTTTATATATTTAAGACTGGTTTTATTATTTATTTTGACAGAACAAACTGTATACTCCTAAAAATAAAGGTTCTTTACATTTTCTTTCAAATGCAGAAAATGTTCTTTAAAGTCGAAAAAGGTTCTTTAGATTGTCGAAATGGTTCAGAAATGTTCTTTGGGGGTCCAAAAATGGTTCTTCTATGGCATCAACACCCTTTTGGAATCTGAAGCGTATTGCTAATTTCATTGAACGTTTAATGTCTTAACACAGAACAGATATATATATATAATAAATGTCTTTCAGTGGATTATTTTAACTGTTGTATTTGGGTTTGGACGCAACAGTTTTCTTCATCTCGGTTGCGGAATCTGTAGGGTGCAGATCCGGCCTGAAACTGTTTCTGTTTCTGTTGTTTATTTGCAGAGGGGAATCTGTTCTGGATCAGAAGTCAGACCCGGAGACACGGGGCCCGTCTGCTCGGTGTCAGGGGTGAGTTTGCCGGAGAAGTGAACCTGGTTCACCCGTGTTAACCATTGCGCACACACAGCCGCTAATCTCTTCAAAGGCCCGCGCTCGCATCTGACTTTCAAATCCGAGTGTTTGTCTTGAAAATGGGCTCTAATCCCGATCCGACCCGACCAGACCAGCACCTTTAAAATTCATTGGCGATTAACGGAAACAGTAACGAGGCTTTTTCTCATTCATGGCGCTTGTGTAAATAACAGGCGGGGGTCTGGGAGAGATGCTGTGATTGACGGGTGAGAGACGCCGTGATTGACAGCTCAGGCCCAGCGCGGCGCTTTTTATTTCGGATGGATTCTGGCATGCGCGCTGGTGATCGATAGTTACACTAACCAGCGCTTAACATGAGTGCACTTACCGTCCGAGAGGCGCTCCATTAATTTCTCCATAGTTTTAAAACACTCATATTTTGCTTGGCCATCACAAAAAAAGGCATTTTCCGAGCACGAAATAAATAAAGAAATGAAAAGCGGAGGGTCTCGTGCTCTCCGGGACTAATTGAATTGTGTTTGGGTTGGTTTGGTTTGGCTGACAGTAATCGCATCCGATGGTCGGCCCATTAAAGCGAGGCGCGCGTCTCCCGGTGACCGATCACTGCTGAATGCAGATTGAGCTAATGAGAGAGGGAGATTGATGAGAGAGAGAGAGGATGAAGGATCGGCAACGGATGAGACGCGACCCGTCTGCGTGACGCATGGCTCCGGTGACCCGTCTGAAAGACAGCCGCCGGGCGTGCAGCGGGTGGCACGACAGAAAAAACCACACGGATGCATGGATTCCATGCGAATCACGGGCTCAAAGTCACCATGCACCCGCTCCACGAACATATGTGGAGCACAAAACCAGTCTCAAGCAGCAGTAGCTAAAAATACATTGTGTGAGGTTAAAATGATCGATTTTTCTTTCGTGCCAAAAATCGTTAGGATCATGTTCCATGAAGATATGTAGTAAATTACCTACCGTAAATATATCAAAACTTAATTTTTGATTAGTAATATGCATTGTTAAGAACTTCATTTGGACAACTTTAAAGGAGATTTTTTTGCACCATCAGATTCCTGATTTTCAAATATCGTCCTATCATAACAAACCATACGTCAATGGAAAGCGTTTTTTTTATTCAGCTTCAGATGATGTATAAATCTCAATTTCAAAAATGTCCCCTTATGACTGGTTTTGTGGTCCAGAGTCACATATGCTCTCTAGTACAAACACAGCTCTTTTCTTGTTTTTATTTATTGACAATTTAGATCATTTTACGAGGAAAAACTAAAGTTTATAGTCGTGGATCCATAAAAAAACCAAACTGTCGGGTGTCGTTATACACTGTTAAAAATAAGAGTTACAGAAGGGTGTTTTTGCAGAGATTCCATAGAAGAATCATTTTTGGTTCCCCAGTTCCTAAAACAACCATTTTGAAGAACATTTTAAACTTTTTCTGCATTTTAAAGGTACCGTGGATGTTTAAGGTTCTTCATAGAACCACTGATGCCAATATAGAACCTTTATTTGATTGTAGAGCATATTATCAAATTATAATATGTAACATCAATAAATCAGTGCATTATAAAAAACAAATGAATATACATATCAATTAATTAATTAATTATAATAAACAGTCCATTTCTACCATGTCTTTTATTTTCCATTACAATCTAAAATGCCAAATTAACGGTGACTTTAGGCAATTAATTCGCGTCTATTCGTTTTTTTCTTTGTTTTATTTCGCTGATATTTATTTAATATTCATTAAAATTAATATTTGTTCATATGCCATATGTGACCCTGGACCACAAAACCAGTCATAAGGGTCAATTTTTTATACATCATCTGAAAGCAAAGTAAATAAGCTTTCCATTGATGTATGGTTTGTTAGGATGGACAATATTTGAAAATCTGGAATCTAAAGGCGCAAAATATTGAGAAAATCGCCTTTAAAGTTGTCCAAATGAAGTTCTTAGCAATGCATATTACAATTTAGAAATTAAGTTTTTATGTATTTACGGTAGGAAATTTTACAAAATATCTTAATGGAATATGATCTTAATATCCTAATGATTTTTGGAATAAAAGAAAATTTGATCATCTTGACCCATACGACGTATTGTTGGCTATTGCTACTAATATACCCGTGATACTTAAGACTGGTTTTGTGAAGAAGGCCTCAGCGCGTAACCCTGTTCCGTACGTCTTAAGATGCTGCGTCTCGCGCACACACAGGTGAGCTCGGAGCTCCTCTCAGGTGTTTACGGTGATGTGCTCGCGCTGAAAGGCTTCGGGATCCGTGACGACTTGTTGCAGGCGTGCGTTTATCGTCACATCCCGGTACAGACGTTAATCGGCGCGGATGATGCGGCCGCTGATGGATGGAGTCTGAAGGGCGCATCCGCGCCGCCGCCGCTCACCCGAAATCAGCCAAATGCACCGTGACGCGCCGCTCCGGGATAACCGGGTTACAGGTTCCCGCTGCTTACAGGGTCAGAAGTCAAAAGTCAAACGAACACCCGAATCCGTGATCTCAAAATGACACACGTGACTGAAATGTGGCGTATTTACATATTAATCCATTTAGTGCGTAATTTGATAAGTTTCCGCTTATTATTGCGCGAATTTGAATTTTATTTTTGTTAAATGTTTATAATCGTTTTTTTATTACATATTAGCACTTCTCAACGAAACTAAGAAAGTAAACAAAGATAATGTGGCTATAACAGCATGCATAATATTCGTCTTATTTTTGTTTTTCTTTAATTTTTTGTGTGTGCGCATCACATTTAACTCGTATAAAATGGTTTCAGGAGACTTCTGGTGTGTAATAGTGACTGACAGCAAACAGATGCACGTGATCGTGAGCAGCAGGTTTCCATCAAGACGTCATTTGTGATGAGCACGCGGCGAATAAAGCCAACAAAATCAGTCGACGTTAATTAATATTTCGTCAGAAGTCGTTTGTTTTGTTTTATTCGGTGTCTGAAGTGTGCGTTTGGCCCTCCTGATGAACTCGAAGGGGCTTCGTGGTCTTAAATAAAGGCCATTATTCCTGCAATCAAATTAAAGCTCATCTCACACTACCACCAGAGCCACATTAAAGCTAAAACAATCCCGCAATTCATTTAGCATGAGCTCCAATGCGCTCTTGAAAACTGGCCCATTCTCGCCTTAATGACATTAGTCTTAATAGCCATTAATAGTCATTTATTTAGAATTATATTTGCGTGCGCGTCTGATATCTCAGAAAGAGATTTCCAACGAGCAAATATAAAGAAGTCGAGTGTCCAGGAGAAGGAGGAGGATGATGATGGAAAGGGTTAACGCGGAGGTGCATTAGAGATGCATGGAGGAGCAGAGGGGAGGAGGCGTTCAGCGCTGAGACATTGTCATGCAAACAGAGACCACCGCCTCGCCATTGTCTCCCGGACACCAACTTTATTATAAACACACCGCGAGCCGCCCGGCGCAGCAGAGCACCGGAACACCGGCACCGAGAAACACGCGCTGGATACCGCCAGAAAACTACGCCTTCCGCTGGAGTTTGACGCCGCTGCCGGACACTTCGCGCACCCGAACCCGGAGCATCCGCCAGCGTCTCCGTCCGCCCTCCACATGTACAAAATGGATTACTCGTATCTGAACACGTATGACTCGTGCATGGCGGCGATGGAGGCGTCGGCGTACGCGGACTTTAACTCGTGCAGTCAGACCAACACGTTCCAGTACAACCCGATCCGGACCGGCTTCAGCTCCAACCCGGGTTGCGCGCCGCTCGGCTCGGCCAGCTGCACCCTGGGCGCGCTGAGAGAACACCAGCCCGCGCCGTACTCCACAGGTAACGCACGGCACTCGAATCGCACACGGACAGAGGAAAAATAGTAACGAAAACACGCACAAAACAGCTTTAAAGTCTTAATATATAGCGCGGCTTTATTTAGCAGGTGTCCATTGATAAACGCATCACCGAGTTCCAGAAATCCACCAACAGGGTGATTTTTTTTTTTTATCATTTTAAATTATAAAGCTTATTTTGAATTATGTAATTATGAAATAAAAGAATAAAGATCGTTTTGAATGATTTAATTGAATAAAGGAATAAAGTCGTCTTTAAAAATTTGCTGTTGCAAACCCAAACTAGAGTCCAAGAGTTAAACTATTTAATTTAATCAATTTATGTTATATAATTTGATGCGGAAATTCACTTAATTAATTGAATTATGTCCTGCAGATCTAAGATTAAACAGAGCGTTTATTGGATATGAAACGAGAAACGAATTCGTCCTGTTCTTATAAACTAGAATTATTATTTTCACGGAAATTGTGTCACTTAGGAAAGCTGTCATTCTGTAAAGATTATCTTATACATTTTTATTCTTTACGCACTGATTTTCTTGCCGCGCTTCTACAAAATAAAACAGAATTGCGCGATTCTGCGTTTCATTTATATGTAATTACAAATTATAAATGCATCATACATGATATAAACACCTCAAGCAAATGATTAAAACCTTATATTTTTCCTCTTGAAAATTCAGTCATGTTCGTTCCTCTTCCAGTTCCGTACAAGTTCTTCTCGGACCCGTCCGGGCTGAACGAGAAGCGGAAGCAGCGGCGGATCCGCACGACCTTCACGAGTTCTCAGCTGAAGGAGCTGGAGCGCGTCTTCGCGGAGACTCATTACCCGGACATTTACACGCGTGAGGAGCTCGCGCTGAAGATCGACCTGACCGAGGCGCGCGTCCAGGTGAGTCTCCATCCATCCTTTCGATGTTCACACGCGTTTCTAGTTTTATAAAAGGCATATTTTTGAAATTCGCGTAAAAAGTCAATTGAATTTGGGCTGATTTGAATAACTGTCTCGCTTTTTTGCCTCCAGCGCTGTTCGCAGACGCTTCCAAATCTAATTAATTTAGCTGATTTTATTAGATTGATTTATAGCAGCTACTTTCAGTCTGCGCTCTTAAAAAGAAGAATTATTTCTGAGAAGCCTTCAGTGAACAGTTCCTCAAAGACCTGTTTTTTTTCTTAGTGTGAAGAACATTTTAATGTTTGAATTTTTTGATGGTTAATAAAGTTTCTTTACTGGTTTCGATGTTTCCACGAAGAGGCACTAACAAAAACATCAGCGCTTTACAGATGCACATCAGTAACTTGAATTATGTTGTTTGTGAATTAGTTCTTCATTTTCTCTTACACTGAAACGTTTGTCCGTTTAGTCAGTGTCTTTAGGAAGAGAGATTTGTGACCCTGCTGCGGGTATATTTAGGGTATATTTGTAGCAATTGGCAAAAAGTACATTGCGTTGTTTCTTTTATGCCAAAAATCATCAGGATATTAAGTAAAGATCATGTTCAATGAAGATATTTTGTAAATTTCCTACCGTAAATATATCAAAACTTAATTTTTGATTAGTAATATGCATTGCTAAGAACATTAAATGTAATTTTCTCAATATTTAGATTTTTTTGCACCCCCGGATTCCATTTTTTTCAACCAAATATTGTCCTATCCTAACAAACCATACATCAATGGAAAGCTGATTTATTCATGTATAAATCTCAATTTAAAAAAAATGACTCTTATGACTGGTTTTGTGGTTCAGGGTCACATTAATGAAGAAAAATCTCAGACTGAAGAACTGTAATATGATTAGAGGAGCTGTAGCTGAATATTCACAACTGATTATAGGTTTATGAATCATCCGTAATATTGCTTTTTATTCTTCCAGAACTTACTAAAGATATAAATTCGATCAGGAACATCTTTTCATTTTCTGTCAAAAGAGTTTCTTGGTTAAAATAAGGTTGGAAAAGGATGCTTAAAATGTTCTTCACACACAAAAAAAGTGTTTTTTTTTAAGAACTGTTCACTGAATGTTTTCTGAGAAACCAAAAATGGTTCTTCTATGGCATATTTACATTAGAATACATTATTGTCATGCTCAAGAAGAAGAGCTGTAAATGCACGCCATCGCTCAGGTTTGATTATAGAACAAGCAGGACATTTTTATTTTTCGTAGGGTGGAGATGATTTTAAAAACTTTTGTGGAATATAAAGGTTCCACACTCTAAATCATAAGCGTTTTTGACTGGCATTGATGATTCCATGAAGATCCTTTAACGTCTTTCCATTCTACACTGTAAAAAGTGATTAAATGATTAAGTAAATAATATGATAATAATTTGAAAAAATAAGTTAAGTGAACTGTCAACTTTTTAGAGTGTACAAAAGGTCTTTATAGTAAAAAAAAAAAAGTTTTTTTTAATGTTATTCACATTATTTACAGAGCCATTTTTTCTTTGAGGAACCAAAAGTGGTTCTTCCATGGCATTAGTATTAAAACCTATTAAAACACACTTTTGGGAAGTTCATTTTTAAGCATTTATAGTGGAAAAAAACACTTAAAAATCACAGTTTTTGCAGCCGTTTGATAGAATGGTTTCTTAACGAAACCTTTAATGAACATTTCCTAAATTAACCATTATGAAGCATGAAGGTGATTAGAATGTTCTAAAATGATTCTTTGGAAGGTTCTTCCAAAATGGTTCTTCAACGCTCACGCTGGTCGCTCTTCCTCAGGTTTGGTTCCAGAACCGGCGCGCCAAATTCCGCAAACAAGAACGCGCCGCCAACTCCAAAGGAGCGAACGCCGCGGCCAACGGCTCCAGCGCCAAGAAGTCTGGCGAGAACCGCTCTTCGTCCGAGGACGACGAGTCGAAAGAGTCGACCTGCAGCCCGACGCCCGACAGCACGGCGTCTCTGCCCAGCTCCGGGAACATGGGCAGCCCCGGGACCAGCAGCCTGAGCCCCAGCCCGGTGTCGGGCTCCTCGGCCGCCTTCACCAACGCCTCCATCTCGCCCTCCATCCACCAGGGCCTGAAGAGCTCGCCGTGGCCCAGCATCGGCTCGGCCGGGGCGGCCGCTCTGACCCCCGGCGCCGTCCAGACCCAGGACCTGCTGAAAGCCTGGCAGCCGGCGGACAGTATGGCGGCCGGGCCGTTCGCGGGCGTCCTGTCCTCGTTCCACCGGAAACCCAACACAATCAAGACCAACCTGTTCTAGAGACTCCGTCTCCGTCGCTCGTCTCCCGCTAGTTCCGTTCTGTCGACCGATTTGCGTAGAGCTGGACTCCTGACGGTTAATTTATTGTCATGTTGGCGCTTCTGATGTGCGTGTGTGTCCGTGTGTTAATCTTACCGTCCATTCCTTGTCCGTCGGCTCCGTTTCCTCTCATTTTCTCCTCTTTATGGAGGCTGAAGAGACGTCTTATAGATCCACATCATCATGAATTGTCAGTAAATGAGTTCATTTCCTCTTAAACGAAGGTTCAGAAGCGTTCGTCCTTTAGCAGGAGCTTCAGAAGCAGAAATCAATTCAGGTCTTCAGGAAGAGACGTTGAATGAGAACGAAGTGTAATGCGATTAGAGGAGCTGTAACCAAATATTCGCAGCAGATTATGGGTTTATTAATGATCCCTTCCTAAATGAGCAGTCTGAGATCTTACATATGAATATTCCAGCTTGTTCTTCCAGAAGAGTTTCTGGATGAGTTTAATGATTCTGGATGAGAATGATTTTCTTATTGATGAATGTCTCCACTGAAGCTCTTTGACGATGGATTTGATGTGTGTGTGTGTGTGTGTGTGTGTGTGTGTGTGTGAGACTGAGACCCCAGAACAAGCATAGTTAAGCCACTTGTAGTTAATTTATTGAAGGAAAAAAGAAAAACAAACAAAAAAAATATTGGGATGATTTTTTTAAGCTAGGCTTTTATTGAAAAGTATTTTGTAAATATTAATATAAATACAATGTAGTTTCTTTTTTTTAATGTTTCCTGGCTCCAGTGCACGCCATGTGTTTCATGAATGATCTGCTGTATATAATCCATAAAAATGACAAAATAAAGAGTGAAAAGAAAAACCTTCTGCAGTCCCATCTCGTGTCAGGCGCATCACATTCATACCTGTTTTTTTGGAATTAGGTTTTATTTTTATATTTTTTTATTCTATGTTAAATTTAATTAAAGTACTAGTTACTTTGTGTTTTTGGTATTTTTGATTTATGACCCTGGAGCACAAAACCAGTCATAAGTATCACAGGTATATTTGTAACAATAACAATAGCCAACAGTACAATTTTTCTTTTATGCCAAAAATCATTAGGATATTAAGTAAAGATCATGTTCCATGAAGATATTTTGTAAATTTCCTACCATAAATATATCAAAACTTAATTTTTGATTAGTAATATGCATTACTAACAACTTCATTTGGACAACTTTAAAGGTGATTTTCTCAATATTTTGAATATTTTGATTTTGAATATTTATTTATTTATTTATTTATTTTGGACACCCTCTGATTCCAGATCCTAACAAACCATACATCAATGGAAGCTTATTTATTCAGTTTTCAGGTTTTGTGTCACATATGTGTTTTAATATGTATAGTGTGTTTCTAATTAATTTTTTATTTCATTTTTTTTTTTTTTTTTAGATAATAATAAACCTTCCAGAAACCCAATAAAAGCTCAGAATATTTCAGCATGATTTTGGGAATCCTCTATTTTGGTTTTTGACTGGAACCAGAAAAAACTTGCAAATCTCTTAATGTCATTATTATTATTATTATTATTATTATTATTAATTTTTTTTATTTCAGTTTCAGTTGATTTTTATCAACTTTGGTTTTATTTTTAGATTTCTCAATTGTTAAATTTAAATAAAGTTTTAGTAATTTTGTGTTTTTGTCATTTTTGATTTGTATATGTGTCCCTGGAGCACAAAACCAGTCTTAAGTAGCACAGGTTTATTTGTAGCAATAGCCAAAAATACATTGTATGAGTCAAAATTATAGATTTTTCTTTTATGCCAAAAATAATTAGGAAATTAAGTAAAGATCGTGTTCCATGATCTCCAAATTCCTACCATAAATATATCAAAACTTAATTTTTGATTAGTAATATTCATTATTAAGAACTTAATTTGGAAAACTTTAAAGGTGATTTTCTCAATATTTTGATTTTTTTTGCACCCTCAGATTCCAGATTTTCGGATAGTTCCAAATATTGTCCTATCCTAACAAACCATATATCAAAGGAGAGCTGATTTATTCAGCTTTCAGATATTGTATAAATCTCAATTTCGAAAAATTGACCCTTATGACCTTATTTGTGGTCCAGGGTCATATATATCTTTTAATATATGTATAGTTTTTTATTGATGTTTTATTTCAGTTTCAGTTATTTTAATTCAGAATTAAACTAAATGAACATGAGAAACGTTACCTTGGAAACAAGCTGAACTAAGTTGAAGTTTTGTTTTATTTTTATTATTATTTTTTAAGTTAATATTTAATTTGTTAACTTTTTTTTTTTTTTAAGATAACAATAATCAACCTTCCAGAAATCCAATGAAAGCTCAGAATATTCCAGCATGCTTCAGGAATTCTTTTACAATTTATATTTTGTTTTTGATTGGAATAAGAAAAAAACTTGCTAATCTCTTAATGCCATTATTATTATTATTATTATTATTATTAATTTTTTATTTCAGTTTCAATTGATTTTTGTTACCATTTTGAATTAGGTTTTATTTTATTAAATGTTACATTTAATTATTAGTAATTTTGTGTTTTTGTTATTTTTGATATGTGTATGTGACCCTGGAGCACAAAACCTTAAGTCTTAAGTAGCACAGGTATGTTTGTAGCAATAGCCAAAAATACATTGTATGGGTCAAAATTATAAATTTTTCTTTTATGCCAAAAATCATTAGAATATTAAGCAAAGATCATGTTCAAGATATTTTGTAAATTTCCTACCGTAAATATATCAAAACAATTTTGGATTAGTAATATGCATTGCTAAGAACTTCATTTGCACAACTTTAAAGGTGATTTTCTCAATATTTAGATTTTTTTGACACCCCCAGATTACAGATTTTGAAATATTGTGGTATCCCAACAAACCATACATCAATGGAAAGCTCATTCATTCAGTTTTCAGGTTTTGTGGTCACATATATCTTTTAATATGTATAGTTTTTTTTTTTATTAACTTTTATTTCTATTTCAATTATTTTAATTACATCAAGTTAAAACTAAATGAAAAATGTTACCTTGGAAACTAGCTGAACTAAGTTAAAATTTTATTTCAATTAACTTTTTTTTTCTTTTTTCTTTTTTTTAAACAACAACAACAACAACAATAATAATGATAATAATAATCAGCATGATTCAGGAATTCTTTTACAGTTTATATTTTGTTTTTGACTGGAACAAGAAAAAACTTGCAAATCTGTCATTATTGTTGTTGTTGTTGTTGTTGTTGTTGTTGAGCAATGAGTCATTTATTGTTGAGTTCAAAATGTTGCTTTAGAAATGCAATGCACATGTAACTTAAACTGTAATTCAGGATTGTTCTTAAACATCATCCTATGACTTCATAAAGTTAGAATAACCTCCAACTTCCTTTAATGTTCATTAAAGTAACTAGGCTTTTTTTTATTGAATGAATGAATAAGTGACCGTGGACCACAAAACCAGCAAAAAGAGTCAAAAAGAGCTTTTTATACATCAATAAATCAGCTTTCCACTGATGTATGGTTTGTTAGGATAGAACAATATTGGGCTGAGATACAACTATTGAAAATCTGCAATCTAAGGGTGCAAAAAAAAAAAAAAAAATTTTGAGAAAATCACCTTTAAAGTTGTGCAAATGAAGTTCTCAGCAATGCATATTACTCATCAAAAATTAAGTTTTGATATATTTACAATAGGAAATTTACAAAATATCTTTACTTAATATCCTAATGATTTTTGGCATAAAAGAAAAGTCCATTTTGATCCATTCAGTGTATTGTTGGCTATTGCTACAAATACACCCGTGCAAGTGTCGTTTATTGTAGAGTTTAAAAAGTTGGGTTAAAAATGCAAAGTACAAAACTTCAAGAATGTGCTAAAACGTCATACTACGATTTAATTAAGTTAGAATTACCTCCGACTTCATTTTTAATGAATTTATTTGGTTATTTCAAATATTAAAGCGTTAATGTTAATGCCATTAAAGTAACTATGATTTTTACTGAATGAATGAATATGAGGTGCTTGATACTTCAGAAAATGAAAAGATGGACAAATATATTACAACAGTAAAGTTTAGAAGGCAACGTCATCATAAAACAACATACTAATGTCTGACTTAAAAATATTCTTAGGAAAATATGAGACACTATTAAGAATTGTATATAAGAACTTACAAAATCACCTTAAAAGCTTTTTTTCTTAAAATTTTGTGAACCAGCTTTTTGATTAACAAACATTTAGACTCTGAAAATAAAATGACATTAACAGAGAAACATTAATGCAGAAATACATATATTACTGAATATATAATAACGTTACTACATATTATGCAAATATTCATTAATTCGAGTCTGTCTTGTGTGTGTATATATACGTATACATAATATCTAAGTGTATGTATGGAAAATTTATTTGCAAAAACAGATAACTGTTTTTTATGATCACGTTTTTACTGTGTTCGTTAGCTGTATTTTTTAGTTATTTCTACTTAATCAGAATAACCCAACTGCAGTTTGAGATTATTTGCAATGCAGAATAAAAAAAACATGATTTTTGAAAACTGTTAAAAACAGAGTGATCTGTGTTTATAAATAAACTCTTCATATATAATCTCAGAAATTATTCCAATGAGACACACTTTCCTCTACTGAACCAGGCATGTTAGATTTTGATTTTATTAAACTGAAAAAAGGACCAAAAAAGCATTAAAATGACAGAAATTCAATAAACACAATATTAACTTACAACAACACGGAGTTAAACAGTTAATAATGTTCAAAAGGTTATGATTATGAACGACGGGCGAGAAACGTATAAAGTTAAAACTTAATACACAAAACAATTACGCAAGAACATATACATGCATTTTAGGAGGAACACCCCAATTATATTAAAATTAAAGACACTGTTAAATAAAAACAAACAGTTTTCCTGCTATTAGGATTGAAAAAGAGACTACAGCTGAGTGATTCATTACAGGACGAGGTAAAACTCGAGCTCATCTGAAACAACACTGAATCTGAACAGCAAGATGTGATTCTTTCGGACTGCATTTGAATCAGAATCAGAATCAGAACGAACGAACAGAAAAAGATTCACATCTCAAATGAAGCACTGGATGATCATTCAGCTCCACCTGCTGGTGAGACGGTGTCATAAACCTCCTCTGATCCTCCACACAAACAAACCAGAGTCTCCTGATCAACATTTCACACAGACCGATCCATTCCGTACAGAGAAGTGAACGCAAAACAGCTGATTTTGGCTTTTCCCTTTCTTTTAAAGTCATAAAACATGCAAGAAAAACAAACACGTGTTCAGAATTAACACTTCAGTCACCAAAGGTGAGGAATGTTCCGATGACGTCACTTCCTCCGGACGCTGACGACAGGAAGTTTGGGGGCGGGGCTGTAGTGACACGTCCTTTTGTTTAAATAACATTACGAACTAAAACGACCAGCTTTATTACATGGGATTAAATTAAAACCACTTTTTTCTCTACCAGTGCAAGTTTCTCTCAGTTCAGGCCGGTCTGTGCCGGTTCTGGTTCTGGATCTGGATCTGGATCGGCTCATTTCTGCTGCTGTTTTAAGCTGGCCAATAGGATTTTCTTATGGGCGGGGTCACGAACGCCCGCCTCCTCCAGATCCTCCTCTGTGATGTCACTGCAGGAAACACACGCGATTGGATGAGCAGTTTGTACTCGGAAATATAACTACAGATATATTTACAAAAATTCTAATCATAATGGAGTATGATAGAGCACTGAAAAAAGTAACAGTAAAAAGTAACATGCTAAATAGTATAAATCACATTGTGGATACACATGATTTACTAAAGTTGTCAACATTTTGCAAATTACACCTTTTAAATATTTTTGTGTTTAGTTATAAAAAGTAAATCACATCATATATTACTACAGTAATAATACTAACCCTACTGTATGGTAAAAATATTTATTTATTTATTTTTACACTGTTTTTTTTAGAAAATGTCAAAAAAAAAAAAAAGTCAAAACTATTTTTGAATTTCTTATTCTCTTGTCTTTCTTTTTTTTTAACATTAAACCATAGAACTTTAATTTTTTTTGTGAAACCAAATGACACTGATAAACTTTAATAAATATATTTAAAAAACAGTGGGAAAATTGATATATATATATATATATATTTAAAAAACAGTGGGAAAATTGTTATATATATAACAATATATATATATATATTGTATATATTTTCCCTCTCGAGTAAATGCATCTGATTATAGAATGTTTAGATATTTGTACTAAAAAAAACAAGACAAATAATAAGCAAAAATGTAATTTTACAGATACAACTATTTGAAAATCTGGAATCTGAAGGTGGAAAAAAAAAAAAAAAAAAAAATATATATATATATATATATATATATATACACACACACATATATATATATATATATATATATATATATATATATATATATATTTATATATATATTAAACCATAGAACATTAATTTGGTGTGAAACCAAATGACACTGATAAACTTAAAAATTAAAAATAATAAATATATTACAAAAAAAAACATAGGAAAATTGGCAAATATATATAAAATTATGGCATTTTTTGACATTTTTTCTTTGTTTTGTTTTTTAAACATTAAACCATAGAACTTTAATTTGGTCAAAAGTTAATGACACTTTTCCTTAAAAAAATATTATTTAATAATAATAATAACAATAATATTTTATAAGAATAAAATTATGGTACTAACTGTATTATTTTTTAAACATTAATTATAACTTTAGTCAATAATAATTAACATGAATAATAACACAGACATTAAATTAAAAATATACAACACGAAACCCTCTAAAAACAAGATGAATAACTAATAAGTATTAACTACCTGAGGAACTCCAGGTCGTCCCAGCCGTTGTGCAGCAGACCCTCCTCATAATGCTGCAGACCGAGCTTCTGGAGCCACTCGCCGACGCTGCACTCCACCGACAGACTGCTGCTGCTGCTCTCGTCATGCCACAGACCCTACAAACAACAACTCTTCATCATAATAATACATTACTTACTGCTATTATTATTACAATACAACTAATAGAATTTAATAATAATTAACATTTATTTAATACAAATTATTTTATATTAATATTATTACTACTAATTCATTATTGTTAAATTTTACAATTATTTATAATTTAAATTTAATAATAATAATAATAATAATTAATCTAAATAATATCCATTACTGATTATTAATGTGTCGTATTAATACTTTCTAATATTAATATTTATTTTTTATTGCTAATTAATAATTATTAAATAATAATAGTTAATATAATAATTCTTATTACTATTAATATCTAAATAATATTATTCAAACAAATTAGTAATTATTAATGGATATTTTCCAATATTAATATTTTTTATTTTAAATTGTCTTTTTTATGAATAATATTTATTATGATGATGATAATAATAATAATAATTATTATTATTATTATTATTTCATAGTTAATTATTGTTACCATTATTAACAATATAATTAACTATCATAATCATTTAAATAATTTAAATTTAAAATAATAATAATAATACGTATTTTTGTTGTTGTTATTAAATAAAAATATAACATACTGTAAATATTTATATTTATATTATAATTAGTAACATTATTTAATATAAAATAATATTATTAATTTATATAATTAATAATAATAATAATAAAAACAAATGAAATAAAGTATTTATTACAAGCATAATAAAAATATTTAAATTCACCAAGCCTGCATTTATTTGATCCATAGTACAGCAAAAACAATAAAATTCTGAAATATTTAAACTATTTTCTATGTGAATATCTGTTAAACTGCAATTTATTTCTGTGATCAAAGCTAAATTTACTCCAGTCTTCAGTGTCACATGATCCTTCAGAAATCATTCTAATATACTGAATTGCTGCTAAAAAACATTTATTATTATTATTATTATTATTATTATTATTATGAACATTTAAAACAGTTGAGTACAATTTTTTCAGGATTCTTTGATGAATAGAAAGGTTCAGCTCAATTAATAAATAAATAAAAAGTTGAAATAAAAACCTTTGTAACATTATACACTATACTATTCAAAAGCTTAGAGTCAATATAATTGTTTTTTTCATTTTTAAAAATTAATACTTTAATTTATCTTATTTTAATTGATCAAAAGTGATGATAAAGACATTTATAATGTTACAAAATATTTCTATTTCAGACAAATGCTGTTCTTTTGAACTTTCTTTTCATCAAATCCTCTACTCAGCTGTTTTCAACATAATAATAACAATAATAATAATAATAATAATAATAACAATAATGTTTTTTAAGCAGAAAATCAGCATATTAGAATGATTTCTGAAGGATCATGTGAAGACTGGAGTAATGATGCTGAAAATTCAGCTGCGCATCACAGAAATAAATGACAGTTTAACAGATATTCACATAGAAAACAACTGTTTTAAATAGTAAATTATTTTTTTTAAATTTTCCTGTTTTTACTGTACTTCGGATCAAATAAATGCAGGTTTGGTGAGCAGAACAGACTTCTTTAAAAACATTAAAAAAAACTTACTGGCTGGTAGTGTATACTTATTATTATTAACAAAAATAATAATTATTATTATTATTATTGCATTTTAGAATTTTGAAATTAGCAAATATAAAGTATAATATTTATATTTATTTACCCAATTACTATAATACTATACTAATGAAATCTAATTTAAAAAAAAATGTTTTGAGACACAGAAAGCCCTGGATGGTGAGCTGCTCGTGTGCATGTGTTGATTTGTCACCTCCTCGGGCAGGTCTTCAGCGATGCTCTCCTCCTGTATGGAGCGCGGAGGGAAGGTCAGGCCTCTGATGTGAGGAGCAGACGCTTTCATGACGCCTGCGGCCGATCCTCGCTCTCTCCCCGACGGATACTCCACTTCACTCAGCGTCTTGGCCATCTGCAGCACCGAACACGATTGGTCGTCCAGTCCCGAGGCTCCGCCTCCTCTGCGGAACGGGGCGGAGCTCGGGTTCAGCATGGGCGGAGCGTCCAGACAGAAGGCCGCGCCTCCTCCTCCGGAGGGCGGCGCGAAGCTGGGCGACGACGACGGTTTGGACGGAACCGCAGCCGGGGGCGGGATCTTGACGTCGGCGAGGTCCGGAAACATCCGCGGTTTTCCGAACGAGTTCTCCGCCATCTCCAGAGCTCCTTTGGGCAGCGGTGGAGGAGGGAAATCAGGCGGAGGGCGATTCAGAGACCCGACGTGAGGCCCGATGTTCCCGTCGTCCTCCGATGACACCTCCTCGCTGATGGGCCGAACCGGACGTCCTGCCGTCTGCCGGCGACCCGGCGCCGAACTCCCACTGGGCGGCTTGTTTTTCCCCACGCCGCCTGCAGGAGGAGCCGTTTTATTGGCTAGCGGAGGGAGGGCGGAGCTCGGGAGCATGTCAGACGCCAGAGCTGCGGATTGGTTGGGAACGCCCTCTAGAATGTAGTAGGCGGGGTTATTGAAGCTGTTTTTGCAGGACGTCACGTCGCCCTCGAACGGGTCCTGTTTACCTCTGACAAACCAAAACAACACATTGTCAACCAAAGATAAAATCATTAAACATATTCATTACCTCAAATAAAACTATAATGAATGAAAATAATAATACAATTTTTTATTATTTTGATAAAATAATATCAGTATCTGTTATTATCTGTTGTTAAACAAAAAAAAATATTATCTGCAGTACAACGCATTAAATTAAATGAAATACAACACCAAAAATTTTGCTAGTTATTTTTTCAGCAATATTTCCTATTTTCGATTAACTTGATGAACTAGGATAACTAAAGCTTTATTTAAAATTAATAAAAACTGTACATACACGTTTAGCAAAAAAAAGAAAAACTTAAAATAACTTGTGCTAATCAAATCAAATAATAATAATAATACATTAAAATAATAATATAAAATTAATAGTAAATAAATTATGATTGTTTAATAATAGTAATAACAATAATATAATAATAACACATTAAAATAATATGAAATTAATTAATTATGACGACTTATTTAACAACAACAACAGCAACAATATATTCAAATAATAATGTAAATTAATTAGAAATAAATTATGATTATTTAATAATAATAATAAATTATTATTGTTGTTGTTATTTTTATTTTCAACTTAATTTATTTTATTATTAAGATTATTTGCTACTATTACTACAACTAATAATAATAATTATTATTATTATTATTATTATTAATATTTTAAACTGGTTGGCAATGTAACATTTCTTATTTATGTTTGATTTGAAGTACCACAATAACTAAAACTTTCTGAAATAAAAATGTAGAAAATATACAGGCATATTTTACAAAATAAAAAAATAAAAAAATAAATACTTAAAATAAAATAACCAAATTAAATAATAATAATAATAATAATAATAATAATAATATAACATAAAAAATTTTATAACCAAAAATAAATCTTAAAATAATAATAATAATAATAATAATAATAGGATTACATTTCTAATAAATTAATCATGATTATTTAATTAATAATAATAATAATAATAATAATAATAATCAACTGAATGACAATGCAACATTTCTTATTTTTTTTTCATTTGAACTACCAGCTTAACTAAAACTTAATTTGAAACTATACAGGCATATTTTGCAAAAAAAAAAAAAAAAAAAAAAAAAAAAAAAAAAAAACAACAAACAAAAAACTTGACACCAAAAAACTACTACTACTACTAATAATAATATAAAATAATATAACATTACTAATAAATTAACTATGATTATTTAATTATTATTATTAATAATAATAATAATAATAATAATAATAATAATATAATATAACTATAATTTTATAATAATAAAAATAACTGGATGGAAATGCAACATTTCTTATTTTTCTTTCATTTGAAGTACCAGGTTAACTAAAACTTAATTAGAAATAAAAATTAATTAGAATATTTTGCAAAAAAATTTTTTTACTTGACACCAAAATAATAATAATAATAATAATAATAATAATAATAATAATAATAATAATATATTAAAATAAAATAACATTACTAATAAATTAATTATAATTATTTATTTATTATTATTAATAATAAGTTCATGAAGAAGAAGAATTCTTCTGGATGGCAACACAACATTTCTTATTTTTATTTCATTTGAAGTACCAAATTAACTAAAACTTAATTAGAAATAAAAATGTAGAAACAATACAGGCATATTTGTAAAAGAAGTAAATAAACAACTAAAAATGACAAAAGCATACAAGTAAAATCTAGTGCAAAATATTAAGTATGTGAGTAAGTATGTGAATGATACTAAAATAACACTGTGTGTGTGTGTGTGTGTGTGTGTGTGTGTGTGATGTAAGAGGTAGGTTTAGGGTTAGGGTTGGGTTAGGGGATAGAAAAAATTGTTTGGTCAGTATAAAAACTATACAAGTCTATGGAAAGTCCCCACAATTCACAAAAACAAACATGTACGTGTGTGTGTGTGTGTGCGTGCGCGTGTGTGTGCACCTGTTCTGCACGTTCTCCTCTTTAGAGGAGTGTGTGTGTGCGTGTCGTCCCGTGACGTTCTTTTCTCCCTCCTCTGAAACTTTGGCGAGATCAGCTGATCCCAACTTCCTGCTGGTGGACGGTCTGAAGGAACAAACGTGTCAGAATGAAACTCCTCATCATCACAAACACTCCTGGAAATGATGACGAATCACTCATGACTCACTTGACGTAGTCGTGTCCGGCTCGAGGAGGAAGAGTCCTGCCTTTGGGTCCGCCCGTCTCGTCCTTATCAACACTGATCCACTCTGAACATCACACACACAAAATAATCATGTGTGTGTGTGTGTAGATGACAAAAACAATCGTGTCATTTCTGTCTATAACGTACCGTAGAGTCGTTCTCTTGTTCCCATGCGTTCAGACGGGACTCGGACCCTCATGGAGCCGCGGATGTTCCCTGTTTCTTCACCGCGGTGGGACAGATACGTATGAAACTGCTGTGCCGTGCTGCCGATCATTGATTTTAGGGCCAGCACACACTCACCTAAAACACACACACATTATTATTATTAGGTGACTTCAGAGCAAAATAAAATCCTTACACTACAAATAAAATAAATAAAAAAAACATACAGTTTAATTTAATTTAATTTAAATAAAAGATGTAAAAAAATTAAATAAATAAATAAATAAATTATATATATATATATATATATATCAATTGTATGTTTTTTTTATTAATTTTTATTACTTTTTTTATTTTAAATGTAATTAAATTAAATGCTTTTTATTTAATTATTTTTATTTAAATAAAAAAAAAAAATCAAATAAAGCTAAATAAAATAATAAATAAAATTTAATTAAATAGCCCGAATACAAACAGCAAAAAGTAACAAGAAATACAATGCTCCTTCCAATAAAATATATTGAATTATATGTTTTTTTTTATTTATTTGATTTTAAAATTAGTTTAAATGTAAACAAATTAAATGTTTTTCATTTAATGCAATTTCAAATTTACAAAACAAAATCAAATAAAGCTAAATTAAATGAAATAAATTAAATCAAATACCCCAAACACAAACAGCAAAAAGTAACAAGAATACAACGCTTCTTCCAATAAAATAAATTTAACTGTATGTTTTTTATTTATTTTAACTTAAATTTATTTTAAATTAAATAAATTAAATTAAATGCTTTTTATTCATTTAATGTAATTAAAAAAAAAAAATCAAGCAAGGCTAAGTAAAATAATAAATCAAATTAAATAAAATGAATAAAATAAAATAAAATACCCCAAACACAAACAGCAAAATGTAACAAGAACAGAACGTTTCTTTCAATAAAATAAATTTAATTGTATGTTTTTTATTTATTTTACTTTAAATGTAATTAAAATTGAATTAAATTAAATGCATTTTATTTTATTTGATTTTATTAAAATTTTAATTTAAAAAAAAAAAAAAGTAAAATAAAATAATAAATAAAATAAAATAAACAAAATCAAATCAAATAAAATACCCCAAAGATAAACAGCAAAAAGTAACAAGAATAAAACATTTCTTATATTTATTTTAAATGTATTTTAAATTTAATTAAATGCTTTATTCATTTAATTCATAAATTTAATTGTATGTTTTTATTTGTTATTTTAAATGTAATTTAAATTGAATCAAATTAAAAGCTTTTTATTTTATTTAATTCAATTTAAAATTTAAAAAATAAAATCAAATAAAGTAAAATATTAAAATAAAATAAAATAAAATAACCCAAACACACTCAGCCAAAGTAACAAGAGCAGTGGTTCTTCCATTTGTTATAACACAAATCACACAAATGCTGAATTCTCATCTCCACCACAAGGTGGCGCTACAGCAGACATCACCGTACATGCTCTTCATCTGAAGTCTGGTTTAGTGACAGTTTAAAGTGAATCTTCTGTAGCTCAGGAACTTAGTTTCGGTTCAAGTGTTGAGATGTTTGTAGCAGTGATCTGATTCGTAACCTGCTTTAATGTGCTTTATGAAGACGCACACAGACGTACCGTACGACTCGTATCCGTCCAGCGATTTGACGGTCAGCAGCAGATGCTGGTCCTGCAGATACTCGATGTCGGACAGGATGGGTTTGAGTGTTGTCAACTGTTTGGACGACCAGCCAACGCGCAGGAAGTTCACGTTATCACTGCTCTGAGTGTCGTTCTCATAGCTCTTCTTAAACTCTGCTCATATGCACACACAAACACATAGAGAGACAAATGTATATAATTTTATTTATATATATATATATATATATTTATTTATTTATTTATTTAATAATTTATATAATCTTATTTTTTTATAATTAAAAAAAAAGATTTTTACTTAAAAAAGTTAAATGTATATATTTACATAAATATTTAATTATAATCATTTATATGTAATTATATAATGATATAACAATGCACAGTTAAAAAGTATTAACATTTGCATATTGAATGCAATATTTAATCACATCCTACTACAACATTTTAATATTTTTATAATGATTTGTCAACATCTTTTCATTTTTTTTTTATGTGAACAGGTTGGTGAATCAGTTTTGAATCAATTTTTAAAAACTTAATGGGTCAATAACAAGACTTTTAACTGCATAAATAATTATTAATTTATATTTATTTATTTAAAAAATATTTTTCTTTAGCTTTAGGCTTTTTTTTTTTTTTCAATTTTAGTAATTTTTGAACTTAAACCTATTTTAATTAGTTGCCAAAGCAGTATTTCTAATTTTTATTTTGAAGGTTTTTCATTTTAGTTTAAGTTTTGGTCATTTTGTTACATGCATTTTTCATTATTTTTCGTTATTAGCTTTTGTTTCTTCTTATTTATTATTATTTATTATTATTAACTTAACGTTGTAAACCAAAAAATTTAAGCTAAATAAAAAAGCACAGAAAAAAACTAAATAAATAAAAAAATAAAATAAATAAAACAAATTTAATTGAAATTTCTAAATGTACTAAAACTGAAATATACTAATTTCCATTAATTGCCAAGGCAGAAAGGCATTATTATTATTTAATTATTATTTTCTATTTTTTTATTTTTATAAGATTTTAATTTATTTTAGTAATTTTGTTATGCATTTTAGTCGTTGTTATATATATATATATATATATATATATTTTTTTTTTTTTTTTTGCATTTACTTACTTTATTATAATATAGAAATACAGTTATGGTCAGAAGTTTACATACTCCTTGCAGAATCTTATTTTGGTAAAATAATGAACATTTTGCAGATTCTCTAGGGTGTATGTAAACTTTTGACCTCTGTATTTCACTTCATTTCTAATTTTCATTTAAGATTTTCATCTGACATTTGTTTGAAATCTTTCAGTTACCAAAAAAGATTAGTAATAGTTTTAGTTCACAAAACAACACGAGTCTCAGTCCTACAATTTCCTACTGAATATTCAGTTTCGGTCAGAAACCAGGAAGTTGAGTTCGTCTGAATGCTGTTGATTTTCTTTAGCAGAAGCATGTGGAGATCAGACACTGATCAGATCAGATTTCCACTGATGATAATGATATTTTTACCTTACAGAAAAACTTCCTCGTTGGAGGAAGTGAATGATTTGGTTTCTTACCCTCCAGACAGGTGGAGTAAAACTCGATGAAGAATTTGGTTCTGCTGGCCGTCTTGACGATGGCTTCGATGTTCTCAAACTCGATGTAGGCCTGTTCTGAAGACTTGGGCAAACCTGCGGAGGAACGGCGGCTCAGCGTGAGCGTCCAATAACACAAACACAACCTGAGCCGTGAACACGCGCGCCGTACCTTTCTTAGAGACGAACTGAGACGTGACGCCCACCTCGAACGTGCCGAACACCGGCGAGTGATCGCTGGTCACGATATCATCTGTACAGCCTGACACACACACACACATGCACAAACAGTGATTAACCAGCGTTTGCATATTCATGAGCGATGGATAAACAAATCAGCCTCAATAACCGACACAACATTCATAACGTACAGTCACAAACTCATACAGGCGGATACCTGTCATTTACTTCGAGAGTAGAACTGAATTACTGAATCACTTACTTAGCCATTTAGCAGATGATTTTATCCAAACTGACGCTCATTTTATTTCTTTGAGGTCCACTGATAATATTTAATATGTATCTCAATATTTATGCATTTGCTCTGAAATATTTTTTTTATATATAAGCAGAGTTTATTTGCAAAAGCAGATTACTCTGGTTTTGAAAATGTTTAAAAATCATGTTTTTTTACTGTGCATAATTTCAGTCAAACCGCAGCTTTGATCACAGAAATAAATTACAGTTTAACAGATATTCACATAGAAAACAGCTGTTTGAAATTGTAATAGTATTTCAGATTTTTTACTGCATTTTTATTTGTATTTTTTTCTGATTTTTATTTTTATTTGATTTATTTTTATTTGATTTATTTTGGGCACATAGAAAACAGCTGTTTGAAATTGTAATAATATTTCAGATTTTGGACTTTTTATTTTAATTTTTTTTTCTGATTTTTATTTTTATTTTATTTATGATTTTTTACTGTATTTTTATTTTATTTATTTTTTGCTGCTTTTTATTTTTAATTTAATTATTTTGGGCACACAGAAATAGCTGTTTGAATTTGTAATAATATTTCAGATTTTTGACTTTTTTTATTTTTTTTTTTTTCTGATTTTTATTTTTATTTTATTTATTTTATTTATGATTTTTTACTGTATTTTTTTTTTTTTTTTTTTGCTGATTTCTATTTTTAATTTAATTATTTTGGGCACACAGAAAACAGCTGTTTGAAATTGTAATAATATTTCAGATTTTTGACTGTATTTTTATTTTAATTTGATTTATTTTGATTAGGTAAAAATACCTACAAAAATACAGATTAATACAACTTAATAAAACAAACACATAATAACCATAAAAACATGATTTTAGAAAATGTAATAATTATCTGTTTTTGCAAATAAACTCTTCATGTGCATATTTTAATAACTTATATAGTCCTATAATTTATAAATAAATAAATATATATATATATATAAATAAATTTATATGTAATAATGTAACAGTGCATAGCAATAAGTATCAACATTTGCATATTTAATTAAATATTTAATCACATATCTTACCACAACATTTTAATATTTTTATAATGATTTGTCAACATTATTTTTTTGGATGTGAACCAGTTGGTGAATCAATTTTTAATCAATTCATTAAAACGTAATGACCCAATAACAAGACGTATAACTGCATACACATTCATAATAATAAAAAATAATAATCAGAAATGTTTGTTGAGCAGCAAATCAGCATATTAGAATGATTTGTGAAGGATCATGTGACACTGAAGACTGGAGTAATGATGCTGAAAATTCAGCTGCACATCACAGAAATAAATTACAGTTTAACACACTATTTTTTCACATAGAAAACAGCTGTTTGAAATTATAATAATATTTCAGATTTTTTACTGTATTTTTCAGTGAGCTGAAGAGACTTGTGACTGCTAGTGTAAATCACTCTGAATATCTGACATATTTCAGCCTGTTTGAGAGTAACAGCAGTAACAAACAGTCATCCGTTACCGCGGTAATGTGCCTAGTCACCGTGGCGACTGCGTACCGTAAGAGTTGCACACGATGTGCGTCTCCGGATAAGATTTCCAGAGGATTCTGTCGCACCATGAAGGAACGTTGGTCCGCATCTGAGAGACGAGAGGAATTTAAACAATGCCATCAGAGCGCTTCACTTCCTTTGCCAAAGGTCAGAGGACAGGAAGTAGCCGCCTCAGGACCGTAAACATGTTCACACAGGATTCTTCCTTCACGCACATGAAGACGAGCTTCTTTAAAATGACACTTCATCCAAAAAACTAATATGTATGTGAATTTTTTCTTCAGTAGAATAGTAAAGAAGATTCGTAGCTGAAAGCGCGCTCCTCACTGACTCATATAATGCAAGTCAATGGGTACCGGCACTTTGAGAGTCAAAAACAGCACATTAGGCGCAAAATGAATCCATGATGATTTAAGGTCTTATGAAGTGAAACGATCAATCTGTGCAAGAAACTCAACATTATTTACCACATTATTACCTGTAATGATTTTCACAAACTGATTCTTTTGGACAATTTGATTCAATGATTCGTTTGCATAATGCGTACAGATACTGTAAAATGAAATTCAAGGACTTTCAAGCACTACTTTTTTGATTTTCAAAAGAGATCTCACTTATCAAACAATTTCAAATTCTAAAAAAAGAGAAATAAAAAAAATAAAAATATACTAATACAAAATGGCAAAAATGTAGTGAAGTATATGCGAAGTATTACTACACAGTAAAACCATTTGCATTTGTGTATTTTTTTTTCTTTTTTTGTTCTTATAACTGTCCTGCATTAATGGTTTGATGTTTTCTACTGTTTAAGTAGAAAATAAATAAACAAATAAATAAATAAATAAAAGATTTGTGAAATCATTTCGAAATCCTGAATCAAATGATTTGCGATTCACTCTCCGATCTTGAATCAGAACATTAAGTCGTGCATCACGAGTCAATTGATTTGAACCATTCAATCTGCTAAATGATTCATGAACCCATTCTGATGTAAATCAAATGATTCGCGATACATGATGTGATTGGAGCACTTCAAAATAGTGAATCATTTTCTGAAGCAATAGTTTAACTGATTTGGAAAAGCTCCGTTTCACCCATCACTATGTGCTTTTTAAAATCATTACAAATGATGCTGAAATGCGAAAATGAATGGCTCTTAATGTGATCTGGCTTTTGCTAGTGAATCAACTGAACAGATAGATATAACTTTATTGTCAAACTTTTTAAGTCTAAATGTTTCTTGCATAACAGTATGTTTACACTTAGTTACAAACATAAACACAATAAATACAATATAATACAAAAAAAATAAAAAATTCTACAATTAATAAATCAAAAAACAAAGTCATGAGTTCAAATCAATCGGAGCGGTTCCAGCATAAATGACTCAGTTGATTTGGTTTGTCTGTTCCTCCTTTTTTCGCATCTTCAGCAATGTTTACACGACACTTCGCTCGATTGTTTTCTGACATTAACTGAAATAAGTGAAAAAGTTATGATGTTCTTTGAATTGTGTAATTTTGCATGAAAAGATATGTGCTTACTGACAAAATTAAACACTTCTGTCAATAATTCAGGCTCTTTTCAAGTACCTCTTCAGGAATATTAATATTTTCAAGGGTTTTTTCAGGCCATAAATTTCAAAAAGTCAAATTCAAGTACTTCAAGTACTTTAAGCACCTTGTACGAACCCTGAACTCTATTATTAAAGCACCCAATAATAATGTGAGAAGTGGATGTTTGACATGTCTAAAGCATAAAAAGTGCATAAACTAGTCTTCATCAGCTCATCTTTCTACATAAACCATGAGAAACCATAAAAACGTTCATTTCTCTCCTTCATTCAAGTGCTTGCTTCATGCATGCTCATATCAGCAGCTCATCGGTCTTCAATCCAAATCGAACTGGTTCCTCAGTTCATTGACTGTTGGATGAACTGGAGCACTGAATCAGTTCATTCATCACAGGATCAGATATACGGCGGCGTTTCAGCTCATTTCCAGTCGGAGTGACCGTCAGACTTCAGAAAGTGAGTTTTGATTCAGTAAGTTGTAGATCTGTGCTGCTCGAGCCATGAAATGATTCAGATTCTTCAGTCTGATTTGATGAACTACTTCAAATACTTCACTCAGGAGAATGATTCATTTGCAAACTGAACCGTTTGTCTGAGTCTCTGATAATAATGTTGTAAATAATGTTTAGTATTGTGCAAAGACTGATTATTTTGTTTCATAAGACCTCAGTGCATATCATCAGGAGTCACAGATATTAATTTTGTGTTGCCTGATATGCTTTTTGACTTTCAAAATGGCGGCAGCCATTGACTTGCATTGTATGAATCACCAAAGAGCACGCTGTCATCTTTACTGATCTACTTAAGAAAAAAGTGTTCTACATCATGTATGGCCTGAGGACGAGTAAATTAACAGCACATTGTCATTTTTGAGTGAACTATCACTTTAAGACAGTTGTGATTCAGTAAGTAACGTGGGCAGATTCTGACGTACCCCAGTCGCCTTCTGCTTCTGCCAGACGTACGTGTCTCGTGAGCCACGCTCATAACGGTATGTGGGCGGATAGGTGATCTCCTCCTCCGCTGGACACACACACACACACACACACACACACACACACACACACAGGAAATGATACGGTAGGGAAAGGAAATGCTGTTGAGCCAAGACACTCAGATCTCAAATGCACACTTAAATAACCTGGAGAAAAACTGCATTTAAAAACAAAGTGGAAATGTATGGAAGCCCGTTTTCTGCCACTGAATAAAAAAAAGGTAATTGCAACTTTTTATCTTACAATTCTTTTTACAAGACTTTTTTCTTGCAATTGCAAGTTTATATCTCTCAATTCTGACTTTTTTTTTCTCAGAATTGCAAGTTTATCACATGCAGTTCTGACTTTATAACATGCAGTTGTGAGTTATTAAGTCAGAATTTTGGGAAATAAACTTGCAATTCTGAGAACAGTCTTTTTTCCTCTCAAAATTGTTTTTTATAACTCACAATTGCAAGTTTATATCACAATTCTGACTTCTTTTTCAGAACTGTATGATACAAACTCACAATTCTGACTTTTTTCTTGCAATTGTGAGTTTATATCTCACAATTCTAACTTTTTTTCTCAGAATAGCGAGTTTATCACATGCAATTCTGACTTTATAACATGCAATTGTGAGTTATCAAGTTAAAATGTGAGAAATAAACATGCAGTTCTGAGAACAGTCTTTTTTCCCCTCAAAATTGGTTTTTATAACTCACAATTGCAAATTTATATCTCGGAATTCTGACTTTTTTTTCAAAACTGCAAGATATAAACTCACAATTCTGGCTTTTTCCTCAGAATTACAAGTTTATATCGCACATTTGTGACTTTTTTTCTCAGAATAGTGAGTTATCACTTGCAATTATGACTTTATAACAAGCAATTGTGAGTTATTAAGAAATAAACATGCAATTCTGAGAACAGCCTTTTTTCCCCTCAAAATTGGTTTTTATAACTCAAAATCACAAGTTTATATCACAATTCTGACTTCTTTCTCAAAACTGTATGATACAAACTCACAATTCTGACTTTTTTCTTGCAATTGCAAGTTTATATCTTGCAATTCTGACTTTTTTTCCTCAGAATTGCATGATACAAACTCACAATTCTGTGACAATTCTCAGAATTATGAGATACGAACTTGCAATTGGGAGTTATAGAGTTAGAATAGCAAGATATTTAAGTTTATCATTTGCAGTTCTGACTGTATAACACGCAACTGTGAGTTACGTCAGAATTGTGAGATATATAAAATTCTCTCAAAATTTATCTCTCACAAGTTAATATCTCACAACTGCAAGAAAAAAGCCAGAATTGTGAGATAAAAAGTCACAATGACCTTTTTTTATTTTTTTATTCAGTGGTGGGAACAGGCTTAGAAATGTGCTTGTCAACAAACACAGTAAACACTGTAAATCTTTGTACAAGATGGTAAAAGTGCAAAAATATTTGTATTAAACATTTTGAAATATTTGTGATAAAGTATTTTTATAATTTTTTTATGCATCTACAGTATATTCACACACACAGAGAGACAGACAGAGGCGAGGCGTACCGAAGCGAAGGAAGACCTTGTTCTTCTCTCTCTCCAGATTTAGCTGGTCCACCTTCAACAATGGCTCAAACTCCTTCCTGTTGATGTAGTTGAGGATTTCCTGTGAGATACAGGGAGAGAGAGAGTGTTCAGACTCACAGATGTGTGGGTCACACCGGTCAAGACTGATTATACTAGACTACAGTACTGCACACTGCACAGTACACAGCCGTACTATTATCTACCAGAATAATAGACTAGATCACCTGTATGTCCATGTCCAGACGGTAGTTTAGATCGCCGAACCAGAAGAGGTGCGTGAATCTCAGCGAGATGTCGAAGGAGTTCAGCTGTTTATCGCCCAGCGACAGCTGACGCAGGATGTCCAGGTAGTTCTGGTTCCGTCTGCCGGGGGTCAAAGGTCATGAGCACGTCACACATTCACAGCAGCACTGCTGCCAAACCAATTTATTACTCGAGTCACACCTGTGGATTTTCTCATTGCCGGACGTCAGGTGACAGTTAACGAATCCAAACGACGTCCCGTTAAACATGAAGGACACGCCCACTGCTCCTTTGTTTCCTAGGAAACAGACAATAACAAATAATAATATGATTTTGGAAAATAAGCAAACTGGTGGTAAATTTTCTAAAAAAATAAATTTAAAATGCATTTTTTTTTAACTTTAACTATGTTTGTAAGGCTGTACAATTTGGCCAAAAACAATTATAATAATAATACTTTATATAAATAATACACTATAATCTAAAAAAACAAAACATAAATGTGTGTGTTCTGACCGAGTGTGTTGGCGATTCCCGTTTTGACGCTGGACATTCCCACGTGACTGATGCGGTTCTCGTGTTCGGCCTTCACTAACACCACGATCTTAATGTTCCACAGCGTCTGCACCGCGATCTACGACCACAAACACACACAGATCAAACACTCGTGTGTTTCACTCGTTCAGTTACTGCGGAAAGTTCGGCCGCCAGATGAGAAACACAGGAGAGCGGCACGACAGAAAAACACATTAAACTCTAATAAAGTCACAGTCATAACAGCCGCAGGATCATTAAACACACAAACACACACGTGGCTGCTTTTTATGTGCTGGATTTCATCTGGAAGATTCATTTATGAGTCTCTTTCTGCTCTGAGAGCTTCATTTACAGTTTTTCCACACTTGCTTTTGACAGTCTAGTCTGAGCTAACTGATTATAACACAGTTATGTTATTAAACCATAGGAGCATCATCATTATTTACAAAAACTATAATATTATATACTGTAATTATATACTAATACAACACTATATAAATAATACTACAGTAACAAATCCCTAAAACTAATAAAAATGCCAAAAGTATATACAATTTCAAAAAAAACTGAACTAAAATGAAGCTTTTAGTTTTATATTTTCAGTCATTTCAAAACAGTAATAAACACTATAACAGTATAATAAGAACTGTTTATAATTAGTAATAACACAATGACCTAAACCTAAACCTAATAATAGGAATGTCACAGAACAGAATAAGCAGAAGTGAAAGTGAAATGTAAAAATATATGAGGGGAAGAGCTGCAGTGTCTCACGGGTTTGTAGTCAATCTCGGTGTAGTCTTTGAGGGCGCAGCGGAGCGTCTCCACCCACTCCTTATCACACACCGAGTTCTCCTGCGCCCCGAACACATAGATGTCATGAGGAATCGTCACCGCCATCTCGTCCAGAGTCTTTCCCAAACCCCGAGATAAAATCCACGATCCCATTGACTTTGGAGCAGGAACACCGCCTGAGGAGAGATGGAGTGAGTGAATGAGTGTGTGAGTGTGTGTTTGTGTGTGTGTGCACCTGGTATTTATCACGTTATGGGGACCAAATGTCCCCACAAGGAAACAGGCTTATAAATCATGCAGAATGAGTTTTTTTGAGAAAGTAAAAGTGTGCACAGTCTCCTGTGAGGGCTAGGTTTAGGTGTAGGGCGATAGGAAATACAGTTTGTACAGTATAAAAACCATTACGCCTATGGAATGTCCCCATAAAACATGTAAACACAATATGTGTGTGTGTGTGTGTGTGTGTGTGTGTGTGAGAGAGAGTATGAAAGTGTGTGTACTTGACAGTGAGTCGGTTTTAATGTGTGAGAGTGTAAGTGTGTATGATTGTGAGTTATTATGAGACTGTAAGTGTGTGTGTGTGTGTGTGTACTTGTTTTTGCTACATTGTGGGGACCAAATGTCCCCACAAGGATAGTAAAACCTGAAATTGCGGTCCCCACAATGTTAAAAAATGATTAAAAATAGTAATGATGTTTATCTGAAAGTGTAACGATGCAAACATGTTTTCTGTGAGGGCTAGGTTTAGGGTTGGGGTTGGGTGAGGGGATAGACAATATCGTTTGGTCAGTATAAAAACTATAGAAGTCTATGGAAAGTCCCCACAATTCACAAAAACAAACGTGTGTGTGTGTGTGTATGTGGGTGTGTGAGTGAGTGTGTAAGTAAGAGTGAGTGAGTGTGTGATTGTGAGTATGAGAGTGTAAGTGACTGCGTTTGTGTGTATGAGCGTGAGAGTATGAGAGTATGAAAGCATAAGTGAGAGTGAGTGTGTGAGTGTGAGAGATTATGAGAGTGTGTAAGTGAGTGTGTGTGTGAGTGTGAGTGTGTATGAGAATGTGAGTGAGTGTGAGCGTATGTGTAAGAGTGTGACTATGTGTGTGAGTGAGTGTGTATAAGTGTGAGTGTGTGTGAGAAAATGAGTGATTGAGTGATTATAAGTGAGTGTGTGTATGAGCGTGAGTGAGTGAGTGTGGGTGAGTGTGCGAGTATGAGAGTATGTAAGTGAGTGTGTATGAGTGTGAGAGTGAAAGAGTGTGTGTGTGAATGTCAGTAAATGAGAGTGAGTGTGTGAGTGTGTAAGTAAGAGTGAGTGTGTGTAAGTGAGTGTGTATGAGTGTGAGTGAGAGTGTGTGAGTGTCAGTAAATGAGAGTGAGTGTGTGTGCGTAAGAGTGAGTGAGTGTGAAAGTGTGTGAGTGAGTATGAGAGTGTGTAAGTGAGATTAAGTGTGTGTGAAAGTAAGAGTGAGTGTGTGGGAGTGAGTATGTATGAGTGTGAGCGAGTGTGTGAGTATGAGAGTGTAAATGACTGTGTTTGTGTGTATGAGTGTGAGAGTATGAGTGAGTGTCAGTAAATGAGAGTGAGTGTGTGTGCGTAAGAGTGAGTGAGTGTGAAAGTGTAAGTGAGAGTGAGTGAGTATGAGTGATTATGAGAGTGTGTAAGTGAGATTAAGAGTGTGTGAAAGTAAGAGTGAGTGTGTGGGACTGAGTATGTATGAGTGTGAGTGAGAGTGTGTGTGAGTGTCAGTAAATGAGAGTGAGTGTGTGTGAGTGTGAGTGAATATAAGAGTGTGTGTAAGTGAGAGTTAGTGTGTATGAGTGCGTGTGTGTGTCTCACCCATGTTCCATGTTCCGATGAAGATGGAGATCATGTCGGGCTCGTCCTGATTGGAATGTTTGTTCTTCATGAGTTGCAGCAGTTGGCAGAACGCTTCCCTTTTCTACAAGACGAGAAACAAGCAATTAATCAGTGTGTGTGTGTGTGTGTGTGTGTGTGTGTGCAAACAGATTAAACACACACTGTGGTGAGTAAAATCTGAATATAGAAATGCCGGTGTTCATCTGCGAGACTCACTTTTGCACTGGCAAAGATGAAATCTTTCCTCTGGCTTTTGTCTTTTTCCTTCTCAAAGACGATTCCAAGTTTATTCTGAACACGCTGAGACTTAATCAGCTGCCGAACTACAAACAACAATGTTTGTTAAACAAGATTTTATCTTGTAACAAAGCCTCACTGAACAGCACAGACTCGACACTGCTAGTAATGAAGAATACGAGCACTGAACATCATCATCAGACTCACTCTTGTCGTGTGTGAACGTGTTCCAGTCTTCCTGCGCGTCCTTCATCTTTTTCATCACCACTAGTTTTCCTCCCTCCACGTCCACACTCAGAGAATATTTCTGACTCTTCCCGATCTTCGTCAGGTCGGCCAGATACACGTCCAGTTTCACCTGAGACACAAACGCTGTTCTGTCCACATTGTTTATTACTCACAATGTTTGTGTGTGTGTGTGTGTGTGTGTGTTTGTACCTCGAAGGTCTGCACAGGAATAGCTTTGTGTCTGATGGACAGCAGCGGTGAGATGTTTGGAGTAGATGAGCTCATGTCCTGAAGAGCCTTCAGAGCCTGAAACAGAGTGTGTTTTTATCATTTGTGGCAGAATATTAATGATGAGGATGTGTTTATAAAAATGAATGAGCTCATACTCATGTATGCATGCATTTAGCAACTTACAACGAAGGAACAAAAGCATTTTGTCAGAACACTTTACCTTCTTCTCTATGGATGACAGCAGATCTTTGAGGATGGCCAGTTTAGTGACCAGATGCTCCAGCTCTTGATCTCCACCCTGAGACATGGACTACAGACAGAGATGACGCAGTTAGCAGACGCTTTTATCTGAGGTGACTCACATTTATTACACAAACACAGAGTTACTCACTAATCACACAGAACTGAAATCAACAAACCCCAGAAACAAACACACAGACACAAGATGAAATATCAGTAATATAATACTATAAACCGTCGGAATGAATGAATCAGAGCTGCTAGTGTGAATCACAGACATGATGAACCACACATCAAACCCTTAGGCACACAGGAAGTGATGTCACACCTGCTGGATCATTCTGGACACCATGGAGGCGCTCTGCTGATCAAAGACCTTCGACAGGATCTCCAGACCACACAAGACCTTATCCACCTCCCTACACACACACAGAGAGAATAATGTACATGCATATGAACAAACATGTGCCTTTATGTACTAGGACTGTCAAATTAATTACATAATGTTTAAACTAATTAATGAGTGAGTCATTCATTCAACAGATTCGTTCAAATGGTTGACTCATTCAGAAAATGAAGCAAGTGACTGTGTTTATGAATGAGCTGACTCACTCAATTTGTTAAAATTGTGGATTCATTTAGTAATTTAGTTTATTTAGCCCTATTCTGTACCCGTGCAGGCGTTTGCAGGACGCCACCAGTGTCTTGTTGAGGTGCGGCAGACTGTTCGCTCCCTGTTTAACAGCCTCCAGATCCAGAGCGTAGCTGCCCTTCAGATACTCGTGAGAGATGGTGCTCAGGCCGTTAGACGCCGTCACGCTGCGGAGAACAACACTCTAAATATCAACAGTCATCCATAATAATAATACCAATGGAATCATTTATTATTTATGCATCTGACAGATGCTTTTCTTGAAAGTGACTCGCACTGCATTCAAGCTACACATTATTTTCAGTTCATGTGTTCCCTGGAAATAATGACTTTGCATTTGATTTGTTTGAAACTGACAGCTTGAGAGCAGGATGATTATCAAATGTTCTGGAATATAAGTCACATCTTTTAATGTGTTGTGACTAATATTCCAAAGTGACTTATATAATAAAACTAATGTTAAGCACACAAAAAAACGTGTGCAAAACACTCTTACATATTTATAAAAGGGCTGTCAAACGATTAATCGCGATTAATAAAAGTTAATAAAAGTTTGAGTTTTCCTAATATATATGTGTGTGTACTATGTGTAATTATTAGGTATATATAAATACACACAAATTAATGTATATACAGTGGGTACGGAAAGTATTCAGACCCCCTTAAATTTTTCACTCTTTGTTATATTGCAGCCATTTGCTAAAATCATTTAAGTTCATTTTTTTCCTCATTAATGTACACACAGCACCCCATATTGACAGAAAAACAAAGAATTGTTGACATTTTTGCAGATTTATTAAAAAAGAAAAACTGAAATATCACATGGTCCTAAGTATTCAGACCCTTTGCTCAGTATTTAGTAGAAGCACCTTTTGATCTAATACAGCCATGAGTCTTTTTGGGAAAGATGCAACAAGTTTTTCACACCTGGGTTTGGGGATCCTCTGCCATTCCTCCTTGCAGATCCTCTCCAGTTCTGTCAGGTTGGATGGTAAACGTTGGTGGACAGACATTTTTAGGTCTCTCCAGAGATGCTCAATTGGGTTTAAGTCAGGGCTCTGGCTGGGCCATTCAAGAACAGTCACGGAGTTGTTGTGAAGCCACTCCTTCGGCCTTCGGCCCAGTCTGAGGTCCTGAGCGCTCTGGAGAAGGTTTTCGTCCAGGATATCCCTGTACTTGGCCGCATTCATCTTTCCCTCGATTGCAACCAGTCGTCCTGTCCCTGACAGCATGATGCTGCCACCACCATGCTTCACTGTTGGGACTGTATTGGACAGGTGATGAGCAGTGCCTGGTTTTCTCCACACATACCGCTTAGAATTAAGGCCAAAAAGTTCTATCTTGGTCTCATCAGACCAGAGAATCTTATGTCTCACCATCTTGGAGTCCTTCATGCGGGCTTTCGTGTGTCTTGCACTGAGGAGAGGCTTCCGTCGGGCCACTCTGCCATAAAGCCCCGACTGGTGGAGGGCTGCAGTGATGGTTGACTTTCTACAACTTTCTCCCATCTCCCGACTGCATCTCTGGAGCTCAGCCACAGTGATCTTTGGGTTCTTCTTTACCTCTCTCACCAAGGCTCTTCTCCCCCGATAGCTCAGTTTGGCCGGACGGCCAGCTCTAGGAAGGGTTCTGGTCGTCCCAAACGTCTTCCATTTAAGGATTATGGATGCTCTTAGGAACCTTAAGTGCAGCAGAAATGTTTTTGTAACCTTGGCCAGATCTGTGCCTTGCCACAATTCTGTCTCTGAGCTCTTCAGGCAGTTCCTTTGACCTCATGATTCTCATTTGCTCTGACATGCACTGTGAGCTGTGAGGTCTTATATAGACAGGTGTGTGGCTTTCCTAATCAAGTCCAATCAGTATAATCAAACACAGCTGGACTCAAATGAAGGTGTAGAACCATCTCAAGGATGATCAGAAGAAATGGACAGCACCTGAGTTAAATATATGAGTGTCACAGCAAAGGGTCTGAATACTTAGGACCATGTGATATTTCAGTTTTTCTTTTTTAATAAATCTGCAAAAATGTCAACAATTCTGTGTTTTTCTGTCAATATGGGGTGCTGTGTGTACATTAATGAGGAAAATTTAAGGGGGTCTGAATACTTTCCATACCCACTGTATTTAAGAGAAATATGTTATTTATGAACAAAATATTTTTATTCATATATAACAAATAATGAAATGACATATACTTGCAAATATTTCTTAAATATATACATGAAAGTGTTTGCATATATATATATATATATATATATATATATATATACACACACACACACACACACACACACACACACACACACACACACACACATAATAATTACACACAATACACACACATATTAGGAAAACTCAAACTTTAATTTTGTATGCGATCGTTTGACAGCCCTAGTTTATAAAAAAATGTTGTTTATACTAACTCAGTCTTATTTTAGCATTAATGATATACAACTATAGTTTTTAATAGCATTTGAACTCATTTTTGGTTTTATATTTTTGGTTTTTATCTCAATTCCAGTTACAATTTTAATAATTTTGCTGCATGTTTTTGCTTGTATTTTTATTAGTTTTTATATATATATATATATATATATATATATATATATATAATAAAAATATCTATAATAAAAATGTGTTTATCAGTATTTTATATTGTTTCTGAATGCAATAATAACTTGTGACTTTTACACTAAGTTTCTCTTAACAATCAAAATTGACCCGATGCAACTTACAAACAGGTGCAAATTATTTTTTTTTTACAGTAGTGAATAAAAAAAAATACATTTTGTTATATTTCAAGTGCTCTAAAGCTTCAAAACTATTGAAGTGAAGTCAGTTCTCTCACTCAGGTAATGTAATTGTGTAGGGGCGGGGCTTACTTCTCAGGGGGCGTGTCTGGACTGACGAAGGCGGAGCCTGCAGGGCTGCTGGTGGAGGCGGTGCGTGGAGGGAGAGGGGGTTTTTCATCTTCACCATCTACACACACACACACACACACACACACACATGAGTCAGCGAGCATGTGCTGTTATATGAATCATAATGTGTGTGTGTGTGTTTGAGTGTGTGTGTGTGTGTGTGTGTGTGTACCCGAGTAATCTCTCTCCTCTGTGGTTTCCTCTCTCTCCACTGGAAACAGCAGTGTAGTCACCAGGCCTTGACTGGGCTGCAGATACAACTGAATCAACTCAGGAAGAGTCTTGAAGCGCTTGGGCTGAACGCCCTGAGACGTCTGAAACACACACAGAGTCAGAAAACCAGATACCTGAGAACAGAGGAAACACTGAAACAAGCCTGGATAAATATAAATATGAAACCATCCGCTGTTAGAGAAAACACACGTATGGCTTGCAAAACTGGAGTCCAGCAAAACTCGATCGTAACAGGCCAGGCAGTGAAACTCAACTAAGGTTAGTTAATATGTGATGCTGCAGCACTGAAATATATTCTGTGATACAATAAAACACACACACAAACACGGGCTGATTGGGTGACGTCACACACTGTGATTCATGGGAACAGAAGCTCATTCACTCAGTCTTGCGTCTCTACTCATGATCAGGATTCAAACAAATTCAAGCCCCCCGGTGAGCTTTACAGTGTGCATTTACAGTCGATTTACCATGACAATAGAGGAGAACCTCACCAGAGACTCTAGTTTATTATTATTAACAGAGGATTGAAAACTTCTCTCGCTAGAATGACTTAAGTTTTCTCAAGCCACATTCACACAATGTTTTTTATGGATTTGTGACAATACTACTACTACTACTAATAATTTTACTTTAGTGTAAAGTTACAATACTACCTTCATATTTTATTATTAATATTTATATATTTTGTCTTATATTTGTCACACAGATTTTGACTCTGATTAACATAAAGCAAACATTTATTTTGATGGAAATAAAAATTGAGCATATATTTTGAATTTTAAACTGAGAGGTGACAGATCTGCATCTGTGATTGTGATTCAACTGATTGATTTGCTTCTAAACAGCTGATTAAAGGAGACGTCCACTTCCAGAACAACAATTTACAGATAATGTACTCAACCCCTTGTCATCCAAGATGTTCATGTCTTTCTGTCTTCAGTCGTAAAGAAATATTTCAGCATTTTTCTCCATATAATGGACTGATATGGTGCCCCGAGATTGAACTTCCAAAATGCAGTTTACAAATGCGGTTGTAAATGATTCCAGTCGAGGAAGAAGGGTCTTATCTAGCAAAACGATTGGTTATTTTCTAAAAAATAAAATTGCAATTTTATATACTTTTTAACCCTTAAACTCTGTGTGTTCTGACTCAAGACAGTTAGTGTATGTCGAAAAACTCCAATCGTATTTTCTCCCTCAACTTCAAACATCATCCTCCATCGCTGCAGAAGAACAGACACTGTGTTTGCAAAGTGAACATGCAAAGATCAAACACCCTTAACAAAAAAGGTAAAACAGTGATATAGGATGATTTTGAAGTTGAGGGAGAACATGAGATGGGAGTTTTTCCACATACACTAACTGACATGAACCGGAACAAAAACAGAGTTCAGGCAGAGTAAGACAAGACGAGCGTTTGACATTAAAAAGTATAAAAATTGTATTATTTTATGAAAATATTTTTATGATGGTTTCGCTAGATAAGACCCTTCTTCCTCGTCTGGGATCGTTTACAACCGCATTTGTGATCGTTTGAAGCTGCATTTTGGAAGTTCAAAATCGGGGCACCATATCAGTCCATTATATGGAGAAGAATGCTGAAATGTTTTTTTTTCAAAAAACAATTTCTTTACAACTGAAGACAGAAAGACATGAACATTGTGGATGACAAGGGGGTGAGTACATTATCTGTAAATTTCTGTTCTGGAAGTGAACTTCTGCTTTAATTAATTTTTTTTAAATAGTTCTGTAAAAATGAAAAGGAAGAACAAATGCTCACTTGAGCTCAGATGACTGGTGAGTCTCGTGTGTGTGTGTGTGTGTGTGTGTGTGTGTGTGTCAGACAGACAGATAGGAGACTCCTTGTGCATTGAGTGAGCTGAACTCAACAGCTGGTTCACAAGCTCGCACACACACACACACACACACACACACACACACACACACACTTACTTGTTTACTCATGTATGTAAATGAGCATGTTGCAGATGTCTACAGTTTCAATATGAAGCTTATTATGATGCATCACTAACACAATAAAAACATTACTGACTTAATTTATGAAACACTTCTAACTTTGAGGAACTCACTTCTGGAGAGTCACACACACACACACAAAGATACACACACTCTCTGTACCTGCACCGCCAGGAAGTTCTCCTCATCAGGCAGGATCCTGTATGTGTGAACATGCTTCTGAAACCTAGAGAGACAGACATGGAAACAGAGAGCGATTTATCATGTGGAAGAAACGAAACCAGGTCAGTGGTTCCACACACACACACACACACACACACACACAGAGTCTGATTTTCATGCTTGGCTCAAATTTTCACTCTGTCTGCAGCGTCTGAAACAAAAGTGTGTGTGTGTGTCTGTGTGAACTACAAACCTGTTAATGTCAGTCAAACACACAGCCTGTTTATGATGTGTGTACTACACACACACACACACTTCTTAATAATAAACACTACAAACCAACCCACACACTAACCATAACCAGAAAAGAAAACACTGCACTTCAGTTAAACACAAAAACAATCACTGTACATTTAAACATTGTTTTTACTAACAAGGACATTATGAAAACATTAACTAAAAATAAAACTATTTAAAAAAAAATAAAACATTTTTGTGAACCTAAAACAAACATATTAGATGAAAAACTTAGAATTAAAAGTGAAACTGGAAAAAAAAAAAAAAAAAAAAAAAAAAAAACGTACTGAAAAATAAATAAATAAATAAATAAAATTGTAAAAATAAAAAATGGCAAAAGCACATAAAATTACCAAAAATTTGTGCTGGGCAACAACCGCATTTGTGATATATATATATATATACATATATTTTTTTTTACACAATACACATATATTATGTACACAAAAACTTTTAATCGTAATCATTGCCCAGCACTACTAAAAATGTAACAAAAATTAAACAGAAAATAAAAGCCACTTTAAAATATGCATTCAAAATAATAAATAATAGTAAAATAACACTGATGGGGACACATTTGTTAAGGTTCAAATGGATAACGTAGACACACATGCTCATGTTGTTTTGACTAACAAATCCATGAGTGTGTGTGGGTGTGTTTTGTGTGTGTGTGTGTGTGTGCGCGTGTTTTTTGTAGATCCAGAAACACGGACAGAAATCTAAAAACCAAATCATTTGATAAGCAAACTCTGTGTGTGTGAGAGACAGAGTTCTTCAAAACATGTTTGAAAACAAGTTGATTCTGTATATTTGAAAATATATGATAAAAGCATCAGTCTATCTGCCTGTGTGTGTGTGTGTGTGTGTCCATCTCTAGGAACAGGAAGTAGAACAGAGAGACTGACATGAAGAGGGAAAGTGAGAAACGGACCCAGAGAGTGTGAATGTGTGTATGATGAAGCGTTTTTGAGTGTGTTTGGCCTCCACATCACAAAATACTATATGTGTGTGTGTGTCCTGAACTCTTCTGTGTTTAATATCTTCCTGTCTCATATTTGACACACACACACACACACACACAGTGCCAGCTGTGCGGCGTCTCTAAGTCATCATCAGTGTGTGCCAAAAGCCACGTCGCTATGACAACCACTACAGCGGCCCACGGGCCCTAACAGACAACAGACGTGTGTGTGTGTGTTTTAAAAGGTCAGTATAATAAAAGAGAGAAACCTCCATAAACACTCATATACACACTGAGCCACAGACTGGAGTTAAAAATGAGGCAACTGGCTGCGTCTTGGAGCTTCCTCAACTTCAAAAGTTGCAGACTAATTTTGAAACACAAACTGGTTGTTCAAACTGCCGTTTTAAGTTAAATGAACTTTCCTCAGCAAGTAACCAGCTACGGAATGTTTTTTAAGTCATATATTTATGTTAGGACTAGGGCTGTCAGTTTAACATATTAATTGTTTAGTTATGAAAAATAACGTGATTAAAATATTTTAACACACTGGCCCCGCCCCCAGACCTGTACGTCATCTTATTCAATTTTCAATTCAATTCAATTTTGACAAATATATGATATATATATATATATATATATATCACATGGGTAGCAAGAGCAATATGACACCGGTGCTGAGTTTACCGATCTATCACAAGCTTAAATGTGATTTTATGCAACAAAAAGTTGATATTGTGTTATATTTTGAACATAATACAATGTGTTTTTGCTCAATTTTGCAGAACATATTACATTTGAAGCCACAGCAGAATTGTTGCACGTAGTTTCTGAATGAATCCACGTTTTGAACGAATCGTGTGAATCAATGATTCAAAAGCCTGTTCATAAAGAGAGCCGTTTACTTCATTCCTGAATGAATCAGCCGTTCGAACAAATTGCAGACATTTACCGCCACCTGCTGACAGATTTAAGTTCTTATTTAAAGAATTTTTTTAAGAAAACTTTCTTTTGTGGAACATGAACGAAGGTATTTTCAAAGACTGTTGGTAACAAAGCTGTTTTAATTACCAGTGATGACTTACATCATATGAACAAAAATACTGAGATGTTTCTGGAAAGATCTTCTTTTCCATAGTTTACGTTAGCCCGTTGCAGCCTAAATGTTTATGTGTAATAAATTCTATTTTGAATCAAATAAAATAAATTTTATTAAACAAATTATTTTTTGCTAAAGCTACACTGTAAAAAACAATTTGTTGAGTCAACTTAAAATAATTTGTAACCTGGCTGGCTTAAAATTTTAAGTTCAGTCAACTCAAAAACAGTTTATTCAACTTGAAATGTTAAATTATACTAAGTGACAACTTAGATATTTGAGTTGAATCAACTTTAAATTTTAAGGCAGCTGGGTTACTTACCCATCTGTTAAGTTTAGCAAACACAAATATCAATATAAGTTGTTACTTGGTACAACTTAACATTTCAAGTTGACTAAACTTATTTTAGTTGACTGAACTTAAAATTTTAAGGCAGCAGGGTAACAAATTATTTTAACTAACTCAACAAATTGTGTTTTTTATTTTTTACAGTGTACTTTTTGTAATGTTTGTTTGATGCTTTACACAACAATGACTTTACATTTTTTTGGGGAGTAATTTGTCAATTTGATGTGCGATTAATTAGATTAATTAATCGAAACACCATGTAATTACTTAGATTAAACATTTTAATCGACTGACAGCCCTAGTTAGGATAAAATGTTCCTAAAGTAATGGAGCATTTTTACAACTGTACTTTTTTAGATGTTGGACCACTCCGTAGCAAAAAGTAGCGTTTGTGCTATTTTTATGAAGTATTATTGTTATTAGTGCTATTGTTGTTATTATGTGTTATTAATCTGAGAACACCTTCAAACTACAAACGCTGGACGCTTACAAAATGTTAACATTATTATCATCACTGGTCTCTGCTAAATGCAACTATATGGCATGAAGATATTGAGATATTCTAAACTGTAAAGCTGAGTCAGTGTGTATTTGTGAATAAATCTGACTGGTGAATCACGAGTCCAGACGCTTTCGTACATCAGCACAAAGACAAACGCTTCCCGTTTCTACCGACAGCAGCAGGATCTCGGCGTCTGAACGAGGGTTTTTATAGACACACTGACAGATGAGATGAACAGACACACACACACACACACACACACACACACACACACACTGATAGAAAACAGCAAAAGGAAACACTGCAAACTCAAGTGGGTGTGCTTGACCACAGACAGAAAAAGCCTGTCGAGTCCTCCCTGGATAATTTCAGTTTGAGCTGCTGAAAGTCTGAAAATCTGATCTCACACACAAATACACACAAACACACATGTGAGGGTGTAGGAGTGAGGATTTCTTATAGATGCTTTTGATTTCATGTTAAGATAATAATATTTGCTCAGTAATGGAGTGAATGGGTGCAGTCCAAACAGCTGATAAAAACATCAGAATTTATAATACAAGTAATCCACACCACTCCAGTCCATCAGTTAACATCTTGAGATAAAAGCTGAAACAAATCCATCAAGATGTTTTTAACGTCTAGAAAATGAGTCTATAAACCATAATAACGCTTCCTCTAGTGGAAAAGTCCATCTCCTGTTGTCTCTCACATCAAAATAGAGCTGTTTTAACTTGTAAACGGTGCTTGGTCTGTGCAGATTTCTCTCCTGATTCAGACCAGACTACTTTTGCACTGAAGGAAGTGTTATTATGGATTATGGGCTCAATGTATTTTAGTTAAAAATGTCTTAACGATGGATTTGTTTTAGCTTTTGTCTTCTAAAGATTGTACTTGTGGATTATTGTGTTTTTTATCAGCTGTTTGGCTCTCATTCTGACGGCACCCATTCACATCCACTGGTGAGACACTGATGGAATGACACACTTCTACAAATCTGATGAACCAACAAATTCATCTTTATCTTGGATGATCTGAGGGTGACTACATTTGAGTGTGCAGTGAATGGGTGCCGTCAGAGTGAGAGTCCAAACAGCTGATAAAAACATCACAATAATCCACAAGTAATCCACACCACTCCAGTCCATCAGTTAACATCATAAACAAATTTTAGTTTTTAAATAAAATACCATTATGCATAATCCAGAGAAAAAACACATCACATCAAAATCCAGCCACATATTTGTTTAGAGCAGTTTTGGCTTGTAAACGGTGCTTGATCTGTGCAGATTTCTCTCCTGATTTAGACCAGACCACTTTTGCACTATTATTATGGATTATGGACTCAATGTATTTTAGTTAAAAATGTCTTAACGATGGATTTGTTTCAGCTTTTGTCTTCTCAAGATGTGAACTGATGGACTGGAGTGGTGTGGATTACTTGTGGTTTATTGTGATGTTTTTATCAGCTGTTTCAACTCTCATTCTGACGGCACCCATTCACTGCAAAGTCAAATGTAGTCACCCTCAGATCATCCAAGATAAAGATGAATTTGTTGGTTCATCAGATTAGTAGAAATGTGTCATTCCATCAGTGTCTCACCAATGGATGTGAATGGGTGCCGTCAGAGTCCAAACAGCCTATAAAGACATCACAATAATTTACAAGTAATCCACACAACTCTAGTCCATCAGTTAATCTTGAAAAATCCATCACCGAGACGTTTTTAACTAAAATACATAATCCATAATAACACTTCCTCCAGTGAAGAAGTGGTCTGGTCTGAATCAGGAGAGAAATCTGCACAGATCAAGCACCATTCACAAGTCTTTTGTCTTCTCAAGATGTGAACTGATGGACTGGAGTGGTGTGGATTACTTGTGGATTATTGTGATGTTTTTATCAGCTGTCTGGACTCTCATTCTGACGGCACCCATTCACATCCATTGGTGAGACTGATGGAATGACACATTTCTACAAATCTGATGAAGAAACACTCATCCTAATCTTGGATGGCTGCATTTTCATTTTTGGGTGAACTATTCCTTTAACACACTGACCTGCACTAACATCATTAATTCAACCAAATGTATCCTGCAATTACTGACTGACCTGACTGTGGTCAAACACACCCACGTCCACATCACTTTCCTGTTTATGCAAACACACGACAAACCTCAGAGAACACACACCTGTGCAAAAACTCTGGATTCCTTGTTTTTATTACTGATATGAACAAAGGTGCGTGAAAGCATTTACTTCACAGGTAAAAAAAACTCGGTGAATCAACACTTGAAAATTCTCAAACTTCTCAGTTTTTGTAATTCACATTCTGAAGCATTCATATTACTGTAATTCAGTTTTTATCTAGAGTTTCTTGCACACAGAGTCTATCGCCTATATTGTCCACTGCATCTGTTAAACGCGTCCTCTACTGTCCCGTAGACGCCTGAGGAAGAGATTTTACGACTCACAAAGCCAAAAGATGGAAAACGCCACTCGATGCCAAAACTCAAGACGCTGAAGACTCGTTTGGAATCCACGGAAACTTTAGCGGATTCATGCGTGACACACTAAAATTCTCCTGCTATTTTTACACTTGTGTGTTTGACTAGAAACACTAAACAATTTAGCAAACAATGCAGAAAGAAACACTTTACTGCTGACAAGAGTTTCAAGAGATTCTCAGCTTTCTGAGGAATAAGCGACTGTGAGCTGTTTGTGCAAACCTCAACATAAAAATCATATTTGAAAAATACTTGAAGGAACATAAACTTAATTAAAATACAATAGAGCTGCAAAACGATTAGTCACGATTAATCGATTCAAAATAAAAGCTTATGTTTGCATACCGTATGTGTGTGTACTGTTCATATTTATTATTGATATATAAATACACACAAATACATGTACATATTAAGGAAAATGTGTTAGATTTCTATGTACATGTATATTTATATATAATATAAATTATATACAAGTGTTTACATACAAATACATAATACAAATATATTTAATATAATATACAATATTATTAAAACACATTTTTTAAAATACAACGCGTGTGTGTGTGTGTGTGTATATATATATATATATATATATATATATATATACACATACATATATATACACATAAATATACACAGTACACACACATATAGTATGCAAACATAAACTTTTATTTTGAATTGATTAATCGTGACTAATTGTTTTGTGGCCAAAAAATTCTATATATATGTGTGTGTGTGTGTGTGTATTTTTATTTCATTGCAAAGCATTTCAAAACATATTTCATTTAGTTTATGTACTAAACTAAACTTAAACTCAAAAAAAAGGAATTACAATTATATAAACATTTAAATACAACAAAATGTAATATAAAAAAATGACATAAATGACTAAATTAGCCATATTACTTAAGTTTTAAGTCATTTTAACATGGAACTACTTAAAAATACAACTAAAAATAATAAAATAAAAAATTATAATAAAAAATAATAAAATAATGAAAACTATAAGAGTAAGTAACACTGGATCAGGATGAATCTTTGCACATCCTCATTTTTGTTTGAATGTTTGCATGCAGATTTAATCTAATGAGAAACACGATTTTCCACAAACAAGAAAGAATTAAAAAATATAAGATATTGAAAGCAGCGGCCTTATTTCCTGTGAGAACACTTGATAGCTCTGTGATAGGGCTGTTTAAGACGTTGCTCACTAGTGCTAGCACTGATAGTGGTGTGATTAAACCTCTAGCCGTAAACAGTAAAGTTAAGTGTGTAAGTGCATCATTTGTGCATTTATAAATGCTTCCTGAAATCGTGTGCTGTTGAGGAGAGCTGCGATGTTGTTGTAAGTGATCAGATGTTTTGCATGGTCAAACACTACTCACATTTCCTTCAGAACATGTAAAACTCAGGGAAACACGTGTTTGGCTCCTCTAGGAGTGTTTGGCAAAAACAAAGAAGCTCAGACACACATGCTCTGTTTCTCACAGCTGGCATGAGAAACGCACCAACTGCTTAAAATAGTTCATCTGTTGTGCCAGTCCACACACACGCAAGCGTGTTGTGGCTCGAGGTATCCCAGCATGCATGTGTCGAGGATCTCCCCACGTCTGTACGGAACGTTTCATACCAACAGCGCCGTCGCTCAGAAATGTGAGCGTGTTGTGACGCGTTCGCCGTGGTAAAAACAGCCCTCACAAAACACTCACACGTCCAAACACTCTTCGGACGAGCACCATCAACACACACATCATGAGGAGCTCAGATAAACACGAATCACACACAAACAATCCAATCAGAAACTAACTGGGTTTTGCTAACATTCTCATTAAGTTATGAAAATGTTACTTTTGAATGTCCTCTGAAAATTCTAAAACAATTAGTAACATTTAAAAAAATGTTCCATGAATGATGTATTAGTAACATTTTTGTGCAACATTTTGAGAACATTTTAAAGACCAATGAATGTTCTATTAACATTATTGGAAGAATATTTGTACGATTGAGAGAACCCTGTCAGAATCTTTTGAGAATGTTCTTTGTTTGCTTGGATGTGACTGTGTCATTTACAGTGTTGTGGGTAACGCATTGCTAACGTAATCAGATTACTTTTTTCAAGTACCTAGGAAATAAACGCATTACTTTTTAATTTACAAGAAAATACTTTTTTTAATAAAATAAGTAACGGCAGTTACTTTTTTCCTTATTTATTGACTGACTAGTCTCCTGTTGCCATGTTGAGAGAAATCGGAAGTACAGAGGTGTAGTGTGAACATGATGAAACTGTAGTACTAGACTAAAGGTGATCTCATCTCATTTAGTCACCTCACTTGCAAAAAAAAAAAAAAAAAACAGATTCAGTGTTCATCAAAATGAATAAAAACCCATTTTATTAACCAGTGTCTTTGCTGCTGAGCTTTGATGATCCAGTTCAACCGTACTAATAAGAAAAAATGACTTCAGATAAACTATTTGTGCTTCATTGTTTTTTTAATTGAAGAGTGTTGAACTTTCTTCTTCTGTGTTCTATTGTACAGATGTGCATTTACTTTTCGTTCAGCCTGAGGCTGATTCATTTTACTTTTAGCTGTGAAAGGGCTTTTACATTTGCTATTTATATTAAAAACAAACAAGCATGCCCTGCCCAGATTTAAAAAGCAATGCAAAAGTTACACAAAAATAATGTAACGCATTTCTTTCCATAAAATGTAACTAAGTAACTTAATTAGTTACTTTTTTTTTCTTTTTTTTTCAAGTAACGCAGTATTGTAATGCATTACTTTTTAAAGTAGCATCCTCCACAGCTGGTCATTTAGTGAATCTCATTAAAACACATCCAATACAAACAGGCAGAAAAATCAAATAAATGATTTGGTTCTTGACAGGCCTAAGTTGAGATGCAAGTTTGGGGTCTGAGATGTGAGATTCAGCCTTTAATTCTCTAGCAGTTTTGGGGAAAGTTACTTTTAAAAGTAATGCGTTACAATACTGCGTTACGTCCTAAAAAAGTAGCTAATTATGTTATTTAGTTACTTTTTATGGAAAATAATGCGTTACGTTACTTTTGCGTTACTTTCTAATCTGGGCAGGGCTTGCTTGTTTGTTTTTAATATAAAAAGTTCTATTTTAAGCAACAGATATTCTATTTTTTCTATTTTTATCAATTTTAATGTAAAAGTCCTTTCACACCTAAAAGTGAAATGAATCAGCCTCAGGCTGAAGGAAAAGTAAATTCATGTCTGTACAGTAGAACACAGAAGAAGAAAATTCAACACACTTCAGCAATAAAAAACAGAAGCACAAATGTTAGTTTATCTAAAGTCATTTTTCTTATTAGTATGGTTGAACTGGATCATCAAAGCTCAGCAGTAAAGACACTGGTTAAAAATGGGATTAAATGCATTAAAGGATGTTTGAGTTATTAACATATAATTATTGCAGGTTCGCGTCATATTCTGAGTTGCATTTCACTGTTTTAATTTTGATGAACACTGAATCTGTTTTGTTTTTTTGCAAGTGAGATGAGTAAATGAGATGAGTTCACCTTTAGTCTAGTACTACAGTTTCATCATGTTCACATCACGCCTCTGTACTTCCGATTTCTCTCAACATGGGGACAGGAGACTAGTCAGTCAATAAATAAGGAAAAAAGTAACTGGTGTTACTTATTGGAAAAAGTAACTAATTAAACTAAATAAAAAGAAATGCCCTCTTCCTAGTTACTTGAAACAAATAATCTGAATACATAAGTTACGTTACTACTAATGCATTACCCACAACACTGATCTCGAGCTCTAGGAACCAAAACACTGACCTGAATAAATCAAACATCAACTTCATTCATCACCAAAGACTCATATATTTCTGACACAAACATGCTGTTAAAGAGCATTAAAGTCCGTTAGTGTGGTGTGTGGTGTGTTCTGATGGAAACACACGTGACCACAAAACACACACAAACATCCATAGACAGACACCGGCCTTTGAGCTCAACATCACAATACAGAGGAAACCCTCGCTTCTCTTAAAACACGTCCACATTATGCTGATGTGTGTGTGAAATCTTACAGTATATGCTGATACCAAGGTACAGAGAGTCATATACCATGGTATTCCTGTTCCAAGAGCATTTTCCTAAGGTTCCCATTAAGTTACGAAAACATCTGAATGCTTTCTGAATATTCAAAACATTTTTTTTTATTTTGCATCATGTGATTGTATCATTTTGCAAACATTTAAGGAATGTTACTTTCGCATGTTCTCTGAACGTTCTGAAACATGGTAGTTACATTTAAAAAATGTAACATGAACATCCAACTGAAACATTTCTAGAAAAAATATATTTTATGAATGATGTACAAGTAACCTTTTTGTGCAAACATTTTGAGAACAATTTAAGGACCAAATGAATGATCTATTAACATTATTGGAAGAATGCCACTTGAGAATTATTTAGTAAATCTCCTAAAAACACATCCAATACAAAAAGGCTTCATTTGCATCTTAAAAAATTGAGTAAATGATTTCTTTCTTCTCATTTTGAGCTGAACAGGGCTCTTGACAAGCCTAAGTTGAGATGCAAACTTGAGGCCTGAGATGTGTGATTCAGCCTTTAATTCTCTAGTTCTAGAAACCAAAACACTGACTTGGAGAAATTAAACATCATGAATGGAAAAATCATACATTTCTGACACTAACGTGCCTTTAAAAACCAGTAAAAAGCGTTAAACCCTGTTAATGTGGCGTGTGATGTGTTCTGATGGAAACACACACACATGACCACAAAACACACGTACATCCACAGCGCAACACCGGCCTTTGAGCTCAACATCTCACATCTGAATAGAGAGGAAACCCTTGCTTCTCTTAAACGCCTCCACACTATACTGATGTGTGTGTGTGTGTTAACTCTTACAGTGCAGTATTATTGTGATATCAGGGTACAGCAATGGTAATGTTCCTATTAAGTAATGAAAACTTGTTGAAGTTGAAGGAACATTTAATTGTATCATTTTGCAAACATTACGGAATGTTACTTTCAAAGGTTCTTTGAACAAACAGTAACATTTAAACAATGTTAGACGAACTGAAACATTTCCCAAAAAAAAGTTCCTCGAATGATGTATCAGTAAAGTTTTGAGAACACTGTTAAAGATCCGATAACTCCGAATGAACCTTCTATTAACGCTACTGTGAGAATGTTTTCTCAGAACCTTGCCAGAACATTCCAAGAATGTTTTAACTAACAAGTAATGTTCTCAAAACTTCAGCTAACTTTTCGACTAATGAATTTCCAAGAATTTAGTAGATTTTAGTAGAATTTCCGAGATTAGTAACTATCCATTTTGCAATGTTTTGCTAATTTGTGTAATTCATGCAATGTCATCACGTTTTCATGCAATCGATTTGTGTTCCCACAGACGCTCAGGATTGCGGTGTCATGCTTACTTTTTCTACAAATTGTACGTGCATACAAATGTATATGAAATCTTGCAATATACTAACGTTTTCTCACTGGATCAGGTTAAAATTCTCATTCTCTTTCTCTTCAATGACCTTCACAGCCATGTGTGATTATTGCATACATTTTTTTTTTTTTTTACATTTTTACATTTATTTAAATTGAAAATGAATTGAAAATGCTTGCAAGGCCAAAATGAATCATTTGGACGCTGACTTGACCAATGAGTCAAGAAGAACCAACTCATGACAGTGAGTCGAACATTGCAATATCTTGCAAACCGCTTTCTCTTAACGTTTCTAGCAATGCAGTGATTTAGAACAGAGCATAACTAAAATCTGTATCCATAATGGAAAGTGCATTCACTTGTATTCCCTATTTCAGCCATCAGAATGCATGCTACCGTCCTGTTGGTCCATGTGGTTATTTTTATGCATGATGAGGTGGAGGTCACACTGGTCACGTGACCTCTGCGTGGCCAACTCCAAGTGTTTGGATTCTAAACTAGAACACTGAAGTGAACTTTACTGTACATAAACCCTCATGCGTTCTAACGCCAAACACGCGTTTTGAAACAATAACACAAAACAACACGCCTTGAGGTGCTCAAGCATAAAATCGAGCACTTAAACATTCTCCGCAACTTTTAAAGTCTCGAATATATATGCTGTAGCTTTATAAAACGCACGCAAACCGCTTGTTTCGCTTAACGCGACGCGACTGCAACGCTACTGTTACAAAGATGCGTCGCTGGACAGGGTGTGAAAGAAAGTTCACAAACACGCTCGTGCTGCAGTGAATCTCACGTGTTGTGGATATATAAAGCTGATGTGTGGGATAATAATAAAGCAGGGTTCTTACAGCACGCATAACGCGTAAGCGCCGTTCACGCTCTCGCTATCCCGCACCAGGAAACTCCCGTCCCGCCCGGCTCGAGCCAGCAGCTCCTCCGCCGCGGCGCGACTCAGATCCCGGTGATACCAGAGCGGCGGAGCGGGACTCGCGCCGGCCATCGCCGAATCCAAAAATCCTCCGAAACACGGTCCGGATCCGCTGCAAACGCCGCTCAGAAGCCGCGGGCCGCGCGCGTCAGCCGCACCGCTCGAGCGCTTCAAGTTTCAGAGTTTCTCCTGCTTTCCTGTTAGTTCCTGAAAATCCTCCATGAGAGAGAAAATACACACAGCAGCGCACATCCGACAGCAGGGGCGCGCACACGCACACACACACCACGCACCACACAAACGCGATATTAAGAGGCGAAAGTCACCGGGGCTAGTTGTCACGAGTCTTTTTAATGGATACTCGGTTATTTCTGTAGAAACTGGAAACTGAGCACATCCTGACCGCACGTCATTCAAATAGTCTGTCACTTATAAAAAAGTGAATAGAAAAAGTGCATACCAACCAACAGGAAACGCTCCCTACACGTTCTTAACCAACGTTCTTCCAGTAACGTTAATAAAACGCTTTTTTAAAGTGATCTGTCTTTAATGTGCTCGAAATGTTTGCACAAAACCTTATTGATACGTCATTTAGTAACATTTATAAATGTTGCTACTTGTTTCAGGACTTCAGAGAACATTCGAAAGTAACATTCTAATGATGTTTGCAAAATGACACAATGTTTCCGTAACAGTTTAAAAACTGGACGGTTAAATGTTTAAAATTCCTATGTTCTCCTAAGTTCTTAGCAGTGCATATTACTAATCGAAATTATGGAACATGTACATTACTTAATATCTTAATGGTTTTTGACAAAAAAGAAAAAATGATCATTTTGACCCATACAATGTATTGTTGGCAATTGCTAGAAATATACCTGTGATACTTAAGACTGGTTTTGTGCTCCAGGGTCACATTTATTTATTTATTGTTTGTGTAAGAAATATTCATTTTAATTTATATTAATATTAAATATTTAAATTATATTCACTAAATAATTACATTAAAATACTGTGTTTTTATTTTATTAGACAATGAAATAATTTTTTAATATTATTTTAACTGTCAGGCATACTGTTTTGTTGTTGTTTTCACAGTATGATGTTTGATGAATTATAAGCCTATTGAATTAAATTAGGGTCATTTTGAACCACACCGTGAAGATCAAGATGTGTGTCAGTGTGTTTATGTTCACTTTACTCAACAGGAACAATATAATATTGTCATTGTAGTTTGGAGGATAGAATTGAGAAAACAAGCATTTGTGTTGTGCTGGCATCCCAGTGATGGTAATAAACATCAGTACTGACAGATAAATAATTATGCAACACATTTGTGACCTTGGACAACAAAACCAGTCTTAAGTATCAAAGGTATATTTGTGGCAATAGTCAAAAATGCATTGAATGGGTCAAAATGATTGATTGTTCTTTTATGTTAAAAATCGTTAGGATATTAAGTAAAGATCATGTTCCATGAAGATATTTTGTACATTTCCTACCATAAATATATAAAACTTAATTTTTGATTAGTAACATGCATTGCTAAGAACTTTAAAGGTGATTTTCCCTCAGATTCCAGATTTCCAAATAGTTGTATCTCAGCCAAATATTGTCCTAACATAACAAACATACATCAATGGAAAGCTTATTTATTCAGATTTTAGTTCATGCATTAATCTCAATTTTAAAAAATTGACCCCTATGACTGATTTTGTGGTCACAATTGTGATGTGAATTTTCTATCAGATCATCTCTATGAGAGTGAAATTACATAGAAGTATCAGTGATTGTAGCTGCTGTGCAGTAACTAGATTGTGTATGATGCAACTGTTCGAGTGTTGTTCTGTCTAATAAGCCGTTTGAACCGCACTGTCCTTCCTGAGAACTGAACTCATGTGGCAAATGTTCACATGTTCTCCATGAGAAGTGTTAAATGAGTAATAATCACTGTGGTTTGAGCATCTCTGGACTCTGAGTGCGTGTCGCTAAACCTCCTGTGTGTTTCACAGCGCCACCTGTCGGCTCACTGACGGACCGCACGAGAACCACAGGACATACACTGGTTTTCTTGGGCCCCCATTATTGTATTTTATTTTATACAATGTTGCATGTTAAAAAAAAATTATCTATATTATTTCTTATTTAAAAATAATAAGATATTTTATTTAATTTATTATATATTTTATTTTATTACACAACATGCAATAATTGTATAAATATAATTACTGTAGAAATTTATTTTATTAAACAACATTAAACTTAGATGCATGCACAGAAAATCAGCACTCTTTCATGATGTTGGTCTTTAGACATTTATTCTCCGGTGGGACAGAGATCAGTCCAGTCAGTGCAGCAGCATCATGAGCAGCACAATCACATGCAGGCCTGTTGCTATGGCGACCGTCTCCGCGCCGTTCAGATAGTACTCAGCCACCTTCTTGTTGGGGTTCGAACCCGTGAACCACATCTGCATGCAGCGGCCGCTGTCTTTGGTGAGCGTCGTGTATTTGTATGAGTTTGACCAGATCTTCTCACACATGTCTTGAGCGCTCGGGAAGATCTCAGTCCAAGGGCTGCAGTGAGAATTAGCGGGACAGCGATTGGTGCCTGAGAGAGAGAGAGAGAGAGAGAGAGAGAGAGATGTACAGTACATAAGCATAATGCCTTAATGGTTTAATGTTTTGTTAAAAGTTCCAATTTGAATCAAAAGATTCGCGAACGCGCTCCGAACTGAATCAAATGATTCGCGAATCCGCTCCAAAGGTCCGATTTGAATCAAATGATTCGCGAACCCGCTCCGAAGCTCCGAACTGAATCAAATGATATTCGAACCCACTCCGAAGTTCTGAACAGAATTAAAAGATTTGCGAAACCACTCCAAAGCGCCGAACTGAATCAAATCTTTCGCAAACCGACGTTTCGAACTGAATCAAAAGATTTGCGAACCCGCTCCAAAGGTCCGAACTGAATCAAATGATTCGCGAACCTGCTTCAAAGGTCCGAACTGAATCAAAAAACTCGCAAACCCACTCCGAAGTTCTGAACTGAATCAAAAGATTCGCGAAACCACTCCGAAGCTCTGAACTGACTCAAATCTTTCGCGAACCCGCTCCAAAGGTCCGATTTGAATCAAAAGATTCACAAACCCACTCCAAAATTCTGAACTGAATCAAAAGATTCGCGAAACTGCTCCAAAGCACAGTGAATCAAATCTTTCGCAAACACACACCGATGTTTCAAACTGAATCAAAAGATTCGCGAACCCGCTCCAAAGGTCCGATTTGAATCAAATGATTAGCGAACCCGCTTCAAAGGTCCGAACTGAATCAAAAAACTCGCGAACCCACTCCGAAGTTCTGAACTGAATCAAAAGATTAGCGAAACCGCTCCGAAGCTCTGAACTGAATCAAATGAAGAGGTATCGTATCGATCACAAGTGCAGTATGGAGGACCGCAAGGCTCAGTACTAGGGCCATTACTTTTTACGCTTTACATGTTACCCTTGGGTGATATCATCAGGAAATATGGTGTTAGCTTTCACTGTTACGCTGATGATACTCAGCTCTATATTTCTTCGTGGCCCGGCGAAACGTACCAATTTGAAAAACAGATTGTGTAGTTGAAAAAAACTGGATGACAAGTAATTTCTTGCTGTTAAATTCTGAAAAAACAGAGGTGTTAATTATTGGGCCTAAAACCTCAGCGTGTAATAACCTAAAACACTGTCTAATACTTGATGGCTGTTCTGTCAATTCTTCGTCATCAGTTAGGAACCTAGGTGTGCTATTTGATGGTAATCTTTCCTTTGAAAACCACATCTCTAGTATTTGCAAAACTGCATTTTTCCATCTCAAAAATATATCTAAATTACGACCTATGCTCTCAATGTCAAATGCCGAAACATTAATTCATGCGTTTATGACCCCAAGATTAAATTATTGTAATGCTTTATTGGGTGGTTGTTCTGCTCGCTTAATAAACAAACTCCAGCTGGTCCAAAATGCAGCAGCTAGAGTTCTTACTAGAACCAGAAAGTATGATCATATTAGCCCGGTTCTGTCTACACTGCACTGGCTCCCTATTAAACATCGTATAGATTTTAAAATCTTGCTAATTACTTATAAAGCCCTGAATGGTTTATCTCCTCAGTACCTGAGTGAGCTCTTATCGCATTATAGTCCCTCACGTCCGCTGCGTTCTCAAAACGCAATTTGATAATACCTAGAATATCCAGATCAACCGCGGGCGGCAGATCTTTTTCTTATTTAGCGCCCAAACTCTGGAACAATCTACCCTACAATGTTTGGGACGCAGACACACTCTGTCAGATTAAATCTAGATTAAAGACCCATCTCTTTAACCTTGCTTACACATAACACATTAACACATTTCTATAACTCAAATCCGTTAAAGGATTGTTAGGCTGCACTAATTAGGTCAACCGGAACCGGGAACACTTCCCATAACACCCGATGTACTCGGTGCATCGTCAGAAGAATGGCATCTACGCTAATATTAGTCTGTTTCTTTCTTATTCCGAGGTCACATTAACCACCAGATCCAGTCCGTATCCAGATCAGATGGTCACTGCAGTCCTCCGGATCCAGTCCGAACCCAGCCCAGACGGTGGATCAGCACCTAGAGACGACCTCTACAGCCCTGAATGTCAGCGGAGTCCACATCAACTAGATGAGCCCCAGAGACGGATCCCCAGTGAAGACCTCGTCACCTAGACGGCTGTCGGCACAGGACCACGGGACCTGGTGAGTCCTCTGCGTCTGGCCTGAGGAGAACTGGCCCCGACTGAGCCTGGTTTCTCCCAAGGTTTTTTTCTCCATTTGTCACCGATTTTTGGTTCTACACACAATATTGTATTTTATTTTGTTGTATTTGATTAATTACCTCTACCTGAGAATTGAGTGTTTACTGTTGCCCTTTGCACTGTTGATGTACTGTTTCCTATTTAATACTGCACAGCCGCCTTGTCACAATTCTGTATTGTTAAAGGCGGTATATAAATAAAGGTGATTTGATTTGATTTTGATTTGAAATGATTCGCGAACCCGCTCCAAAGGTCCAATTTGAATCAAATGATTCGCGAACCCGCTTCAAAGGTCCGAACTGAATCAAAAAACTTGCGAACCCACTCTGAAGTTCTGAACTGAATCAAAAGATTTGCGAAACCACTCCGAAGCTCTGAACTGACTCAAATCTTTTGCGAACCCGCTCCAAAGGTCCGATTTGAATCAAAAGGTTCACGAACCCGCTCCGAAGGTCCAAACTGAATCAAAAGATTCGCGAACCCACTCTGAAGGTCCGAACTGAATCAAATGATTCGCGAACCCGCTCCAAAGGTCCGATTTGAATCAAATGATTCGCAAACCCGCTTCAAAGGTCCGAACTGAATCAAAAAACTCGCGAACCCACTCCGAAGTTCTGAACTGAATCAAAAGATTCGCAAACCCGCTCCGAAGCTCTGAACTGACTCAAATCTTTCGCGAACCCGCTCCAAAGGTCCGATTTGAATCAAAAGATTCACAAACCCACTCCGAAGGTCCGAACTATATCAAATGATTCGCGAACCCACTCTAAATGTCCGATCTGAAACAAATGATTCGCGAACCCGCTCCGACGTTCCGAACTGAATCAAAAGATTCGCGAACCCGCTCCGAAGGTCCGATAATGAATCAGATGATTCGCAAACCCGCTCCAAAGGTCCGATGTGAATCAAAAGATTTGTGAACCCACTCCGAAGGTCCGAACTAAATCAAATGATTCGCGAACCTGCTCCAAACTGAATCAAATGATTCTAACCCACTCCGAAGTTCTGAACTGAATCAGCAACAATTTATTGTTGAGTCAAGAAAAATTATAATAAGCATTTTAATGTTTAAATAAGTGAAAAAGTAGTTTTTGTGTGAAAAAATACATGCTTATTGAAAAAAATGTAACACTTATTTCATAGATACATTGTCTTTCAATAATTAAAGCGGTTTCCGAATACCTCTTCATCAATATGGCTATTTCCGAGGATTTTTCAGGCCTTAAATTTCAAGTAAAATTAAGTACTTCAAGCACCTTGTACGAACCCTGTAAATCATGTCATGCATGTAAAAAATGTGCTGAGAAGTGTTCAGATATCTGGCTCTGATTCAGACAGGAATCATGTGTTTGTGCTGTTTTTCTGCTGATTAAGAAAGAATTCAAGACGTCTTGACCACACAAACTGTTATCTAAAGCAAAACTGCTACAAAGTGTGTCATATTTGGCGTGAAAGTGTGATGTGAATGAGCAACACAGACACTATATTTGGAATCAGCAGCTCGGAATGAGTCTGGAACGAGTACTGGATTCACTGAGTGCATATGAAGCAGGCGTGAATTCATGCGGACTGACCTGAGCTCCAATCCCAGCCCTTGTGCCAGTTCTCTTTACAGGTGAAATCAGCCTTACAGTCATCATACCAGGTCTGGCAGTCCTCCAGACACAGCGGCACGTCCAGGATTCGCTCCTTACGCCACGACTCGCTCGCCTTCAACACGCCACAACAACACAGACACTCAAACCTCCTCATCTCGTCAGAACATACACTACCAACAATATACAGAAACACACACTACCTGTCATGAGCTAGGAATAATAATGGTTTATAGTGTTTTTGAAAGAAGTCTCTTCTTGCTAATAATCAGAAATGTTTGTTGAGCAGCAAATCAGCTTATTAGAATGATTTCTGAAGGATCACGTGACACTGAAGACTGGAGTAATGATGCTGAAAATTCAGCTGCACATCACAGAAATCAATTACAGTTTAACAGATCTTCACATAGAAAACAGCTGTTTTAAATAGCAATAATATTTCACTATTTTTACTGTATTTTGATCAAATAAATGCAGCTTCTGTGAGCAGAAAAGACTTTATTCAGAAGCATAAAAAAAATCATAATTATTCCAAAATTCTGAACAGTACTGTAAAATGATCTCGTACCGGCTGAATCCAGGGCCCCAGGTGCGGTGAGCACTCATAGAAACACGTGTCCTGAATAAAGTGCTCCTTACATTTCTTGCTCATAATGCCGCAGTGATTCCAGTTGAAGTTGTACAGGTATGAATTATCCCCATGAGCTTCTTCTGTGGTGTTCGCTGTGCAACAGGCATTTTCCTTCCACGGAGAACACTGACAGACACAAACACACAAACATCCAGCAAACGTTTTATGAAAATATTAATTTGCCATTCCACTTCATAAATGTGTCATTCCATCGCTGTCTCTCCAATGTCCATAATCCATGAGTCAAAATCAAGCAACATATTTGTTTAGAGCTGTTTTGGCTTGTAAACGGTGCTTGATCTGTCCAGATTTCTCTCCTGATTCAGACCAGACCACTTTTCACTGAAGGAAGTGTTATGATGGATTATGGGCTCAATGTATTTTAGTAAAAATGTCTTAATGATGGATTTGGTGTGGATTACTTGTCAATTATTGTGATGTTTTTATTAGCTCTTTGGACTCTCATTCTGATGGCACCCATTCACTGCAGAGGATCCATTGGTGAGACACTGATGGAATCACACATATCTTTTGCTATTAAATGTAATCTGTGCAGATCATTAGTGATACAAGATTAGAATGAGCTTGTTTCTTTATCAGATTTGTAGAAATGTGTCATTCCATCACTGTCTCACTAATGGATCATTTGCAGTGAATGGGTGCCGTCAGAATGAGAGTCCAAACAGCTGATAAAAACATCACAATAATCCACAAGTAACCCACACCACTCCAGTCCATCAGTTCACATCTTGAGAAAACAAAAGCTGAAACAAATCCATCATTAAAACATTTTTTAACTAAAATACATTGAGTCCATAATCAACAATAACGCTTCCTCCTGTGAAAAAGTGGTCTGGTGAGAAATCTGCACAGATCAAGGACCGTTTACAAGCCAAAACAGCTGTACACACATATGTGGCTGGATTTTGATGTGAGAGACAACAGCAGATGGACTTTTTTTTATAGATAATAGACTTGAATTTTAGTTAAAAATGTCTTAATGATGGATTTGTTTTAGGTTTTGTCTTCTCAAGATGTGAACTGATGGACTGGAGTGGTGTGGATTACTTGTGGATTATTGTGATGTTTTTATCAGCTGTTTGGACTCTCATTCTGACGGCACCCATTCACATCCATTGGTGAGACAGTGATAGAATGACACATTTCTACAAATCTGATGATTAAACAAACTCATCCTAATCTTGTATCCCTAATGATCTGCAAAGATGACATGTAATAGAAAAGGAAATGTGTGATTCCATCAGTGTCTCACCAATAGATCCTCTGTAGTGAATGGGTGCCGTCAGAATGAGAGTCCAAAGAGCTGATAAAAACATCGCAATATTGCACAAGTAATCCAAGGTGTTTTTATCAGCTGTTTGGACTCTCATTCTGACGGCACCCATTCACTACAGAGGATCCATTGGTGAGACACTGATGGAATCACACATTTTTACAAATTTGATAAACAAACGCATCTTTGGCGTTGCGTCTCGTACCTGCTTATACAGCTGTCCCTCCGGTCTGGGCTCTGATATCTGGTGTTTTCCATCCATACACATGTTGAGTTTGTCTACAGCAGAGTCGCTGGATGGCAGCACTATCAGCAACACCAGAAACAACACCAGCCTGTGAAAAAGACACGACAGACAAGACAAAAAAATCAATGAAGATTAGTTCAAGGTGACAGAGCAGGAGTTCTGTTCTCACGGTCTTCTGACTGCAAAAGTTATGATATAATACACTAATGTAACCAGCAACTAAAACCATGAGATTTTCTAAAACTTACAAATAAATGAGATAATGCTTTGGAATTTACAAACAAACAAATAAATAAATAATGATTATGATAAAACAAAGAAAATTTGAGGTAAACGAATAAGAAATATTTTTTAACTGCAATTCTAATATCTGGGATTTTCAATTCATTTTTGACTTGGAAATAAACTAAATAATTAGTACAGTTACAACAAAGAAAATTAATATCTATATATTAATTAAAAATATGACTTTTGTTCAATATTTCTATGTGCCTAATCGTATATTAGCGCTGCTCATTAAAGCAAAAAGTGAGACAAAACACTAAAACAGTCTCACAATCATCTTATTGTTTTAAGTTTAACTTTTCATTCAAATAATATATATACTTTTTTTTTTAATCAGAGAAAATGCAAAGCAGAAGCATGATAACGGAGATCTCAGACCTTTGAATCCACTCTGTGATCAGTGAAATCAAGTCTCGTTTTCATACCTTGAAAGTAAAATGTCCATTTTCCTGTTTGAATGTTAAAGAGAGTTAGAGTCGAGAAATGCTCTTTATTTTGCGGTTTGCTCAGGATCAGCTGAAGGTTCTGTTCTGTGTGAATCTCGCTGCTTCAGCTGATCAAAGTCTACATGATGACTCCTGAAGAACCAAGACTCCCTCCCACCCTCCTCAAGTCATGCTGTAGGGTCACTGTGACCTGCCTTATGGACTCCTGAACCCTCACACACAGCAAACACCTGAGACTTTCAGCAATATGAACAGTGTGATTGTGAACAGACCCACAACTGTTTTATGGAGTGTGTTAAGTGAATCTTCAATCAGGTTTCCTTTGATCTCACATACTTTAAGCGTGATTTGATCTCGTAAATCCGTTTTATAAGGTTGTTTTTGAGAGACAGTGTGAGTTTGGAGGGCTGTGGCGCAGTGAGCGCGGAACTAAAGAGCGCGGGCTCGTGTTTCCGAGGGGAAACATTCAGTGCAGCGCCAGCGGCCGCCGTGTGTTTATATTTGAACTTTCTGCACAGCTGCAGGTAAATAATATGATCAATACTCTTATTAAAAACAATCACTCACGGTACTTAGACATTTAAATGCATTTAAGTGAGCGGACGGCGCAGTACAGAATTCGGTGTCGCTCATGTTTGTGTTGTTTTAAGTGTTTTATGAAGTTAAACAAGTACTGTGGTGATACTACAAGCTGTTTTGAGATGCATCATACATTCATATCCACGGTGTTTACATATTACTATGCTACTACAGTGGTGCCGGTCCAAAATACCATGTTTTAGTGATGTCATGACTACACAGTACTCGAAAAATTGAGAAATACATCATAAAACATGGTATTATAGTACATGTGCTCAAAAACAGGTAATACCATGGTACTTTTTTAGTGATATAAGAATATCATAGTCATAAAAATGTGGTATTGGCATAGTATATGTGAAAAAACATGGTAACACCACAGTATTTTTGGTGATGCTATGCATTTACTCAATTTATAAGAATATTGTCATAAAAACATGGTATTATGGTATTACAAGAGAAAAAAACATAGTAATACCATGGTATTTTTAGTGATGCTATGTATTCATTCCATATTTATGAGAATGGTGTGTCATAAAAACATGGTGTTATGGTATAACATGAGAAAAAACATGGTAATACCATGGTACTTTCTAGTGATGCCATGCATTTACATAACACTGAAAGAATAAGATAAGAATACCATAGTCATAAAAACATGGTATTAGCAGAGTATATGTGGAAAAAAAACATGGTAGTACATGGTGGTATTTTTGGTGATGCTATGCATTTGTGTGTTCATAGTACTCAATACCATGGTATTTTTAGTGATATCATGCATTTACAGAGTATTTGAACATTTCTAAGAATATTATGTCATAAAAACATGGTATTAATGTATTACATGAGAAAAAAACATGGTAATACAGTGGTACTTTCTTATAATACCATGCATTTACAAAGTGCTCTTTGTAATTTCCAAGAATATTGTAGTATGTCATAAAAATGTGGCATTAGTACCATAGCACATGTGAAAAACACGGTAATACCACAGTAGTTTTAGTGATGCTATGCATTTACTCAATTTATAAGAATATTGTGTCATAAAAACATGGTATTATGGTATTACAAGAGAAAAAACATGGTAATACTATGGTGCTTTCTAGTGATACCGTGCATTTACCTAACACACAAAGAATAATGATATCATAGTCATAAAAATGTGGTCTTGGCATAGTATATGTGAAAAAACATGGTAATACCATGGTATTTTTAGTGATGCTATGCATTTATTCCATATTTATGAGAATGGTGTGTCATAAAAACATGGTGTTATGGTATTACATGAGAAAAAACATGGTAATACCATGGTACTTTCTAGTGATACCGTGCATTTACATAACACTCAAAGAGTAAAAATACTGTAGTATGTAATAAAAACGTGGTATTAGCATAGTATGTGTGAAAAAACAGGGTAATACCGCGGTATTTATATGTATGTGTATACTACTCAAAGAAATTTATAAGAATACCATGGTATTTTTAGTGATACCATGTATTTCCGGAGTATTTGAACATTTCTAAGAATATTATGTTATAAAAACATGGTATTACTGTATTACATGAGGAAAAAATATGTTAATACCATGGTAATTTCTAGTGATACATGCACTACCCAAAGACATTTATCAGAATATCATAGTATGTCATAAAAACATGGCATTAGTACCATAGTACATGTGAAAAACATGGGAATACTATAGTATTTTTAGTGATTTACTACAAATTTACTACAAATTTATAAGAATATTGTCATAAAATCATGGTATTATGGTATTACAAGAGAAAAAAAACATGGTAATACTATGGTACTTTCTAGTGATACCATATTTACCTAATACACAAAGAATAATGATATCATAGTCATAAAAATGTGGTATTAGCATAGTGTATGTGAAAAAACATGGCATTTTTATTTTTATATTAAAAAAACTTAAGAATACCATTGTATTTTAGTGGTACCGTGTATTTAGAGAGCATTTGAACATTATTTTTAAGAATATTGTGTCATAAAAATATGGTATTACTGTATTACATGATAAAAAACATGGTAATACAGTGGTACTTTATTATAATACCATGCATTCGCGAAGTCCAAGGATATTGTAGTATGTCATAAAAATGTGGCATTAGTGCCATAGTACATGTGAAAAACATGGTAACACCACATTTTTTTTTAATGATGCTATGCATTTACTTAATTTTTAAGAATATTGTGTCATAAAAACATGGTATTATGATATTACATGAGAAAAAACATGGTAATACCATGGTACTTTCTAATAATACCATGCATTTACAAAGCACTCAAAGAAATTTCTAAGAATATTGTAGTATGTCATATAAATGTAGCATTAGTACCATAGCACATGTGAAAAACATGGTAATACCGTGGTACTTTTTAGTGATACCATGTATTTACATGTATTTACATGTATTTATTTGTTGACACACAAAGAGTAAGATAAGAATATCATAGTATTTCTTAAAAATGTTCTGTTGGCATAATATATGTGAAAAAACATGGTAATACCATGGTATTTTTAATTATGCTGTGCATTTGTATTTGTATAGTACTCAAAGAAATGTATAAGAATACCATAATGTTTTTAGTGATTCCATGCATTTACAGTGTATTTGAATATTTCTAAGAATGTTATGTCATAAAAATATGGTATTACTGGATTACATGAGAAAAACATGGTAATACCATGGTACTTTCTAGTGTTGCCATGCATTTACATGTATGTTGTAAAATCTTTGTAGTGCAAAAACATGGTAAAACCTGTTTTACTTGTGCATTTCTGTATTACTCAAAGAAGCGTATAAGAATATTGTCATAAAGTGTGGTATTACAGTGGTAGTGAATGTGTGGTGTGTGTGCAGTGATGTCCACCCTGTTCCCGTCTCTGTTCCCACGTGTGACCGAGTCTCTGTGGTTTAATCTGGACCGTCCGTGTGTGGATGAAGCCGAGCTGCACCAGCAGGAGCAACAGCACCAGACCTGGGTCAGTCTGACTGTGTGTGTGTGTGTGTGTGTGTGTGTGTGATGTACTCGACGTGTGTGTGCTGACGTGTCTTCACGTCTTCAGTTACAGAACATCGCAGAGAAGGACAACAACCTGATGCCCATCGGTCGGCCCATCTTTGAGGTGAGTGTGACACAACAGCGTGACGCTGACATGTGTTTCCTGTCGCTGGATGAGTGTGTGACATGTGCTTTACCTTCCTGAAAGACCTTCGACGAGGAAGAGGAGGAGGACGATGAAGACGAGGAGGACAGCGAGGAAGACTCGGAAGATGATGAGGACATGCAGGACATGGACGACATGAACATCTACAATGAGTTTCCTGATGATGGAGAAATTAATGAGGTACACACACACACGCACACACACACACACACACACACACACACACACACACACACACACACACACACACACACACTGAGCTTCTGAATCGAAAATACATTTGTGCATATAATCATTAATGCTGCTTCAGGCCATAAAGATTACATTTGAAAATATTAACACATAGAACCATTCATTATTTTAAATATCAGTGGGTCTCATTCACTAATAATTATATTATTTCATATTTATTCGGACAGGAGAACTTTTCATTACTTGAAATAAAATAAAGTAAAATATAAAAAATAAACATTTTATTTCTCATTTATTTAGTTTAACTTAAAATACTGAAATAACTAAAACTAATAAATCAAAATAATAAATATTACACAAATATTACAATAATTAAAAACACAACTATTAAAAGTTTAACCACAGTTAAAGTAAAAAAACATTTTTGCATTTGATGTTTCAGTTGTTCCTGCATTTTCCCAATAAAAGTAAAATACCTAAAAAAAAAATTGTACACACATTTCATTTTGATTTCTAATTTGTTTGTTATTCAGACTTATAAGTAAACTAATAAAAATGACAAAATAGAACTTCAACAAAAATTAAAATGGAAAATTCTAAAAATAAAACATTCAAAATATGTTGTACTTTATATTATATATTTTTATAAATTAATAAAAAACTATAAGAGTATCTGAGTCATACTAAAACAACATTGTTAGGGATGCTCCGTCAATAAGACACATTTTTTTTCATATTAAATCTATTAAATGTGACCCTGGACCACAAAACAAATCATAAGGGTCAATTTTTTGAAATTGAGATTTATACATCATCTAAAATATATGAATAAATAATATTATGGTATTGTTAGGATAGGACAATATTTGGCCGAGATAAAACGATTTAAGAATCTGGAATCTGAGGGTGCAAAAAAAAAATATATGTTAGGAAAATCACCTTTAAAGTTGTCCAAATTAAGTTTTTAGCAATGCATATTACTAATCAAAAATTACGTTTTGATATATTTATGGTAGGAAATTTACAAAATATCTTCATGGAACATGATCTTTACTTCATATCCTAATGATTTTTGGCATAAAAGAAAAACTGTAAAATGTATTTTTGGTTTTTGTTACAAATATATCTGTACTAAAGACTGGTTTTGTGATCCAGGGTCGAAAATTTTATTTTAATTTTTTTTTATTTAAGCTCATTTAGTCTTTAGCTATTGGCATGACAAGCATTAATTGACTTCATATTTGATCAGAGTTTAGGTGTGAGTTTTGACTGTCGTGAATGACACGAGTGTCGCTCTCTAACAGGTCGACATGGAAGGAGCCGATCAAGACCAGGACCAGTGGATGATCTAGACCAGATCCATCAGTCAGACGCTCTCAAATGAACAACTACGATGGACTGGAAACGTCCACGTGCAGCTGCACTCTCAAACGACTCCAAACACAAACACACACACACACACACAGATCACGAGGCAGCGTTCATTGTTTTTGAAGAGAAACTGCTCTGTGTGTTTCTGATAAAGCAGCACTTGTCGCAACATGAACTTTTGTCTCTTTTCAGGCTCGTACAAGCTGTACGGTGACTCTTTAGTTACTGAGTTACTGGCCGTCACGTCGGATTTACAGCCCAGACTCACTAAATCACCACCGACGGCTGTTATCCTGTGTGCTTATCAAGCTGAGAAACAACTTTGAGCAACGTTGAGCTGTTTGTATCATATTTCTTCTTTGTGGTTGTAAATAAATGTATAGTCAGTTATTCATCTTGTGTCATTTCTGTCTCATCTGAACAGAATCAGTGTTTACTTCATTCAACACTTAAAGTGTCTGTGAAAAAGTAACAAATTTAGGTGGGACTTGCTTCTGTGCATCGGTTGTTGATTGGCTGTTGGAATGTGGGCGTGGCTATCCAGTGTGAGTTCACAGGGGTGGAGCTTAAGAGCACTTCAACACAATGAGATCAAATGACTTTTTACAAAATTAAACATGCACACGTATTGTTTGCAGGAAGAGCTATAACGTGCATTTAGAGAACAGACAGGGTGAGTTTTCATTTCATGCCGACCTTAACATTACAGGAGCATTTACTGACTAGGGGCTGACCGATATGTGTTTGTCACCGATTATTACAGATCAAGAACCGATATGTCTGGTGTAAAAATCAAAAATAAATGTCAAAATTAAGAATAACAAGGGCTCTGACAAAAACTCTTTAAATGCTTTTAAATTATTTTATCGACAAATCGGTTTTGAAAATGACCGATAACCATAAAAATGCTTAATATCGGTGCCAATAATCGGTTGACCCCTATTACTGACTTCTGTCAGCTTAAACTTTATCTATTTTTTAAAAATTCTTTAAAAACATTTATCTTTGAACTTTATTAAGATGTAAATTTGCATGTTCATTTTGTATTTTATGTTGTCAATAGATTTTAAAAAAGTACATTGCATACATTGCACATTTCCTGTAATTAATCATTATTAATTGCACCTAACATTAAACTCTGTAATCATAAGTATAGAATACTATAAATATATGATATATAATGGATGCTGTTAACTACATTAATTATAGTTTAAACAGAAAATCTTGCAGAAACTTTTATCAACTACATATAAACTTGAGTTAAATTTAGCTTCATAAAGAAAGAAAAATAAAAACAAGCATGTGAGAAATAAAAGTACTGTCCGTTCAGTGATTTTACCATTTTAACTTTTAATGTTTACAAGTGTTTTCCAGAGTTTTTTGTCCAGTGGAATTTTATTTTTTTCTGAAACATTTTTCAAATTTGCAGGTTTCCACCAGGAGGTCCAGTTATTTCATTTTACATATTTTTACATTACATATTATTATAAAAAAAAAAAAAATTCAAAAGCACCTATGCACAGATTAATTACTCATAATAAAATCAATAAGATGCATTTAGAAAATACATGGGGTGAATTTTATTTCATGTTGACATTAATACCAGTTACTTTTTGACTTTTTCACTAGCAGCACTAAATAAATATAAATATGTGTCTTGAATGCAATGTAAGTCACTTTGGATGTAACAAACGCATACGTGTAAATGTTGTTCATCACCTGAGGATTCACGTTACTGAACGACGGTCAAATAAATGAAACCTGTGACTGTCAGTATGTTCACTGCATCACGTAACATCCTGTGGCTGTGAAACGTGCGTGTTTTACTTGATCCCGAGGAAGGTGAGCTCAGCCATGCCGTCGCGGATGCCGCGGATGTACTCCAGCGTGGCACGGTGAACTCTGACCTCGTACAGGCCCGAGCGGCGCGCGTGTCGCAGGAAGTTGGGCGCTCCTGGAAAGATGACGTTATCGGCCAGAATGATGGACCCCTCGCCCAGCAAACCGCTGCCCTCCAGCAGCTGCAGGTCTGGCAGGTAACAGCGCTTCCAGTGATCCATGAACACCAGATCCAGACGCTCCACGCCGTAATCCTCACGCAGACGCGAGATCACCTCATCTGACGGACGCACGATCAGCTCCACCTGAACACAGCAGACAGTCACTTAATGGCAGTAGTTCTGATCAAGTAAATGCAAGTGAAAATGTTTAATAAAAAGGTACAACATACTGAACTGAATGTCTGCCTCAGTGCATCTCAAGAACTCACCATGTCATCATCAAAACCTGCCAGACGAATGATTTTTTCAGCCACCTGAGCATTTCTCTCATCCATCTCGATGGAGTAAATGCGGGCACCGATGGGCAGCGAACGGGCCATGCGGACGGTGCTGTAGCCGCAGTGAGTGCCCAGTTCCAGCACCGTGATTGGACAGTGTTCCTGCAGCAGCCGGTCCAGAATCTTACCTGTGTCACAACATACCTGATGTGTGATCTAAGAATAAACCCTACTTTCCTACTTCATGTTCATGTACTTATATTTTTTAAAAGACACTTAATATTCTGGAATATTATTGACTTGACTGCACTAACACTATCGGATGAGTCAAGTCACGTTTATTTCTATAGCGCTCTTTACAACAAAGATACGATCAATCTTGTAAGTAAGGAAACAGTAATTTCTGCTGTGCTGTTGGGAAATGTCTGAACCTACTGATGCTTTATTTCTTGTTAATTTAGTCACTTTATCAAATAAATATCTGGGGTTGTGTTTTGTTTTCTTCTAAAAGAGTTTTTAAGGCTTTTCTGTAGGTAGAAATACTATCCTTCCATGCAATGCAAAATACCTCTAGATGTTTTTAGGTTTTCTTCCAGCTGCGCTCCATGAGAACAAAACTTGAACTGAACTGATCTGAATGATGACACTACTGTCTTCTATAGAGCTGATTTATTGGAGTTATTTCATAATCTTTAATTTTGCAATATTACTGTGAAGCACCTGCATTAGCACTATAGAAATGACATGGCTTTCCTTATTTACTCACATTTTAAAAGTCATTTTGTCTTATTTTATTTCATTTTAAGTAATTTTGTGAGCCCAGGTTGAGAATTACAGTTTTAGACCTTGCAAAAAAACAGATTATGAAATGACTTCAATTTCAGATAAAGCAACTCTATAGAAGACAATCAAGATCAGATCAATTCAGTTCAAGTTTTGTTCTCATGAAGCGCAGCTGGGAGAAAACCTAGAAAAATCTAGAGGTATTTCGCATTGCATGGAAGGATAGTATTTCTACCTACAGGAAGGCCTTAAAAACTCTTTTAAAAGAAAGCAAACACAACACCAGGTATTGGTTAGGACACTCAGACATTTAGGCATTTAGAAGATGCTCTTATTCAGATGCTTCACATGCAAGAGTTTTGGGGTCAAAGATGCAAATCACAAATTTACCTACTAGAAAAATAAAGATCTCCTCTACAAATACAAATAAACACTAATACATGTAAACCTAGTCCACCTAAAGAACACATGAAAATGACATCAGACGTGTGTGTGTGTGTGTGTGTGTATACACACCTTTCTTTGGTCCGATGTTGCTGATGAACTCCACTGTGCTGCACCAGCGGTCGAATGTGTCCAGGATGCTCTGGGCGTCACCGGGTGTGGCGTGGGTCAGGATGTACTGAAACGCCCGCTCCTCCCGGCTGAGACCCGTCAGACAGTCCCGCACCCAGCGGATCAGAACAGCCCGATACAGGAGCACGAAATAATACCGGTAGCGGATAATCAGCGTGAGCAACAGCGGAAGAAAAGCCAAAGCGATCGCAGGAGAAACCATCTTCAGCTCCAACCTGAGAACACAGAGACACGAGTGTTACTGTCACTAAACATCCCAGAATATCAGAGACACTGAGAAACACTCACATCACCATAGCAACCACATAACAATACACTAAAACACTAAAAACACACTAGTAACAGCATTGAAAATACCCAGAACTACCAATAAACCACATAGCAACACACTAATACAATTAAAATACCATAGAAACAGCATAGCAACACACCAAAATACTCAGAACACCCTAGCAACCACATAGAAACACAGTACAAACACCCAGAACACCTTAGCAACACAATAAAACAATTAAATCACCCTAGTAACCGCATAAAAAAACACTGAAAATACCCTAAACAACCTATAAACCACATAGCAACACAATAATACACTTAAAACGCCATAAAATCTGCATAGCAACACACTGAAAACTCTAGTAACCACATAGCAACACACTGAAAATACCCAGAACAACCTATAAACCACATAACAACACACTAATACATTTAAAACACCATAAAAATGTATAGCAACACACTAAAATACTTGGAACACCCCAGCAACCGCACAGCAACACACTTAAATACTCAACACCCAAGTAATCACATAGCAACACACTAATACACTTAAAACACTATAGAAACTGCATAGCAACACACTAAAATACTCAGAACACCCTAGCAACTGCATAGCAACATACTAAAATACTCAACACCCAAGTAACCACATAGCAACACACTAAAAACACCCTAGTAACGGTACAGTAAAAAATACTCACACAAAAACACACTGGCAGCTGCACAGTGACACCCTAGAACCATATTGCAACACACTAAAACACTCAGAACACCCTAGCAACTGCACAGCAACACACTAAATATACCCAAAACAACCTATAAACCACATAGCAACACACTTAAACATTCAGAACACCCAAGAAACTGCATACTGGAACACTAAAAACACTCAAACAACTTGGCAACTGCATAGCAACAGACTGAAATACTCAAAATCCTGTATCAACAACAAAACCACACATACACTCAAAACACCCTAGCAACTGCATAGCGACACACTAAACATTCAGAACATCTTCATAGCAACATCCTCAAAGCAGTCACTCAGATAAACGCTGCAGCAGCACTTCAGCACTTCTAGCGGTTTCAGAGCATCACTATCAGCACTAGTACTAGTAAAGACTGACTTCACAAACACTACCGATTAGAATAAGAACATCTCCACAGCACACACTTCAGCTGCCGCTTATGAAAACACACACATTCATTATTAACCAGCTTGGGTTTTTGTTCTGTGATGTGACACAACACCTTCACCTTCCAGACACGTAACTGAAGACACGAGGGCAACACTGAGCTGATCTCAGATCAGTTTCATTCAAACAAACACACTCCCAAATATCTGATGATAAGGAAATAATTCACTTTACCGGGTGCGGGACGCTCTGAGGACGATGCTGTTCGGAAGAGAGAGAGACAGACAGACAGACCGACCGCGACAGGTGTGCAGACACACGCTCCTGCAGCAGCCAATCAGATTCCTCCATCTGAATAATGGATGGAGCGCAAGAGGCCTCCGCTTACACCTGTGTCTCACCTGGAACGTCACGTGACCGTCTGACCTGAGCGCTGGAATAACGCTGGACATTTACAGATAAAAGCTGAATGAAAAGCACCAAAATGTACAACAAAACAATATTGTTTAATTAGAAATAAAAACAATGGGTTTAGTACAGTCATCATCAAATCAAAAAAAAAAAAAAGGTAAAAAATATAAAAAGGCAAATTGTTTAAATGAAAGCATCCTCTTCACCCCTACTTACTTTAATTAAAGAGGTAAAGCAATATTGGAAATGACAAAAAAAAGGCATCAGTCCAGAGATTTTACACAATTTGGCAACAGTTCTTGACATCTTTTGAAAAATGGAAATAGAGAAAACAACCCTACAATAGATATGACCTGCTTGCTTTTGTGTGTACTTTTAAAATGATTAGGTTATATTTATCCTTTATTTATGTGTATTTATGTATTACTTTATTTTGATAAATATTTCATTTTATATATTTATTTACTTAATCATTTATTATTTTTATTTCTTCATATACTACAATTCAGTTGTGTCAGAGTTGCAGGGTCTGTTGGTGGGATCATGATTGACTGGGCAATGGGGTTATTTTCCTTTAATAGATTGATTTAAAAAAAAATTACATTTTGCCAAATAACAGGGTAAAACAGGTTGTTTTAAAGCATTTAATTTCCTGCTCCGTGGGTTGTATCTCAGCAGTCTTGTCTCAGCAGCATCCTGATGAACTTTTTCAGTTCTTTCTCATCACGGGACCATTTGAGGAGTCTTCCGAGCACCATGCGTCCATTCCGCATGTTACCGAGGGCGACGTAGGAGCCCGTGAGCTGGCCGTCCAGCGCGGGACAGGAGCATCCGTGTGGCAGCCAGAGGGCGCTCTGCTCCATCGCAGCCTGTTGCTCCTGCGGCCCGCCGGCCCAGCGAAGAACACGACTGCGACCCTGAGGAACCACACGCACGTCTGTCCCGACCACAGACCAGGAGCCGATCCGCAGTCTGAACGCTGGAGAGGAGGAGCGCAAAGAAACAGAAATTATAATCTAATAACAGGAATGATTGGATGTGGAAACAGCAACATTATGAAATTCTAATTTTATATGCAACACACACAGCCATAGTCTGATATGCAATAAAATGCACATAGAATAAAAAATAAAATAAGAATAACAGAAATTAAAATAAAGAAAAAATGGTAAATAATAATAATAATAATAATAATAATCTGAATAGAAATGATGTACATTTTAAAAAATCTAAAATTTATTTTTAGGATTATTGTGATGTTTTTATCAGCTGTTTGGACTCTCATTCTGACGGCACCCATTCACTGCAGAGGATGCTTTGGTGAGACAGGGATGGAATGACACATTTCTACAAATCTGATGAACAAACAAACTCATCCTAATCTCAGCACATTTCCTGCAAAATTTTCATTTTAAGGTGAACTATTCCTTTAAACATTTTGAGATGTTCTATCATGATTGGTTATTAATAGACACTGCTAACCAGATGAAACGGAACATGTCTGCAGTCTCAGATCAGTGACTCACCAAACTGACTCTTGCAGAAGTTCTGCTGGATCTCCTGCTCTCCTTCTGAGTCTGAACTACAGACTTCACACATTACAGAACCTAGAGGAAAGAAAAAATAGAGGAAAAACCTTGACAGACAGATGAATAAAGTCTGAACCTACAGAAAAAAAACATGATCACTACACTTTTACTATAATAAAAACATGGTTAATTTTCTTTAGGGATTTGTATGTGTGTATACTTTTTTCTGGATTTGTTCTTTGTTTTATTTTTATAACTGTACTGCCTTAATGCTTTGATGTTTTCTACTGTTTAATAAGAAAAAATTCTGAAAAAGAGTTGAGAACCACACCGAAGCCCAGATGTAAATCAAATGATTCGCGATCCGCGCTCTAAAGTTTCGATCTGAATCAAATGAATCGCGAACCCGCTCCGAAGCTCCGATCTGAATCAAATGATTTGCGAATCCGCTCCGAACTGAATCAAATGAATCGCGAACCCGCTCCGAAACTCCGAACTGAATCAAATGATTCGCGAACCCCCTCTGAAGCTCCAATCTGAATCAAATGAATCGCGAACCCGCTCCGAAGCTCCGATCTGAATCAAATGATTCGCGAACCTGCTCCGAAACTCCGAACTGAATCAAATGATTCGCGAACCCCCTCTGAAGCTCCAATCTGAATCAAATGAATCGCGAACCCGCTCCGAAGCTCCGATCTGAATCAAATGATTCGCGAACCTGCTCCGAAGCTCCGAACTGAATCAAATGATTCGCGAACCCCCTCTGAAGCTCCAATCTGAATCAAATGAATCGCGAACCCGCTCCGAAGCTCCGATCTGAATCAAATATTCGCGAAACCCCTCTGAAGCTCCAATCTGAATTAAATGATTCGCGAACCCCCTCTGAAGCTCCAATCTGAATTAAATGATTCGCGAACCTGCTCCGAAGCTCCGAACTGAATCAAATGATTCGCGAACCCCCTCTGAAGCTCCAATCTGAATCAAATGAATCGCGATCCACGCTTAAACGTTCTGATCTGAATTAAATAACTCGCAAACCCACTCCGAAGTTCCGAAATGAATAAAATGATTCGGGATCCGCTCTCTAAAGTTCCGATCTGAATCAAATGATTCGGGAACAAGCACCGAAGCTCCGATCTAAATCAAATGATTCGCGATCCACGCTTAAACGTTCTGATCTGAATTAAATAACTCGCAAACCCGCTCCGAAGCTCCGAAATGAATAAAATGATTCGGGATCCGCTCTCCAAAGTTCTCATCTGAATTAAATAACTCGCGAACACGCACCGAAGCTCCAATCTGAATCAAATAACTCGCAAACCCGCTCCGAAGCTCCAAAATAAATAAAATGATTCGGGATCCGCTCTCCAAAGTTCCGATCTTAATCAAATGATTCTGGAACAGGCACCGAAGCTCCGATCTGAATCAAATGATCGATCCGCGCTCTAAAGTTCCGATCTGAATCAAATGACTCACGAATACGCACGGAAGCTCCGATCTGAATCAAATTATTTGCATACACGATCCGATTGAAGCTCTTCGAAACACTGAATTATTTTGCGACCCAATGGTTTAACTGATTCGGAGTTTCAAAAAGCTATAATAAAATATATAAAATAGCTATATATAAAATATATCTATTTTCACCTATTCGCTATAGGTGCTTTAAAATCATAACAAGCAATATCGAAATTTGAAAATGAACAGCTCTTTTAATTTGACTGTTTTTGCTAGTGTATCACTTGAACTGAATGATCGATCAATCGGAGTGGTTCCAGCGTAAATGACTCACTCAATTGATTCGGTTCATCTGTTCCTCTTTTGCGTCTTGAGGCATGTTTACACGACACTGTCAGTCCTACTACTGGCTTAGCTCACTAGTTTAATGACATTAACTAAAATAAGCGAAAAAAGTATGATGTTTGCAAATAAATAAAACATCCATATTTCCATTCCAAAGAAAACATCCAACACAAATCTGCTCCATATTGAGGTGTGGTAACCGGTTTACTGCTAACTAGTGAAACACTGCATTAATATGACGAGCTGCAGCTCAAAATACATGTTAGATGGAAACATTGTGCATTATGATGGAGTTTGTAGCTTAATTCACTATATTTGAAATGCAGTTCATTTGCTGACAGTTTAATAGGAAATCAGCTGAAATCATCCAGTCATCTCACACCATTCAATCTTACATTTATCAGTATAAATTGTAATAAATACTTTAAAGTGATCATGAGCATTGTAATGTTTAAAGCATCAAGAGATATGTGCTTACTGAACAAATTAAACACTACTTTCATACATACATTGCCTTTCAATAACTCAAGCACTTTTCAAGAACCTCTTCAGGAACACTGCTATTTTCAAGAGTTTTCCATGCCTTATTTCAAAAAGTCAAATTCAAGCAGTTTAAACACCTTGTACAAACCCTGCAAGAGCTGGAGTGTGATGCTTGTTCTATAAGTGTATGAAGTCTGTTCAAACCTTTGGTCGTGTCGGTAGGTTCAGCCCGGGTCTGGTCTTTTTCTCCGGGGATGCAGAGCTCCGATCCATCTGGAAACCGGCTGCAGTTGAACATCTCCGGCCACGGAAACCCAAACGCGCTCATGACGGGCAGACACGCGTCCCGCACCGCCTCACAGAGACTCCGGCACGGGCGCACCGGAGCCGTGACCTCCGGTAAACACACGGGCGCGAAGAGCGAGCAGAGGAAGCGCCGCGTGTCCGGGTGACAGTTCTTGCCGAGCAGCGGCATCCAGGCGGCGGACTGCTGCTGCGCCTCCCTCGCGCTGTCGTGACCCAGCAGGTTCGGCAGGCGCATCTCTCCGTAGCCGATACCCGAACACAGAACCATCGTGTTCGGAACCGGTTTACACACCGAGCGCACGGTGCCGAACTCCGCCGACGTGACGAAGTCAGACACTGGGTTTGCTGCAAGACCTTCATCATCATCATCAACAGCAGCTTCTTCTTCAGCTCTGGACGGACTGAAAACCAGCAACACGATCACACACACAGAACGGAGATTAAACATGATGGAGACACGCGTGCAAACTCACGTGTGTGTGTGTGTGTGTGTGTTTGGCGTCTCCACATCCTGTGAATCAAACGCATCGGGTTCTTTATGACCGGCAGTAAAACACTTCAGAGGCCCGTGGGAAGGTTTCTGTGGCCAATCGAGCAAATTTTGGTTTTCGGAAGATTCTGAGAATGTACTTGCGTTTTAGTTGTGAAAATGAAAACTTTAAAAATGTCTAAAAACACTTATAACATAAAAACAACGTTTCTAACTTTAACGCAACGTTTTTACTTTAGTTTTAGTTCACACAAAAATGTGTCTAAAACGTTCTGGGAATGTAGTGCAATGAATTAATGAATGAGGCATTTATATAGTGCTTTATGTAAACACTTTACAATCATTTTTTATTTAGCTTCAGTTGCAAAAAATAAAAACGTAAACGTTCTGGGAATGTACTTTAGGTTTAGCTAGTAAAATAATTCAATTCAAATTTATTTGTATAACGCTTTTCACGATACATATCGTTGCAAAGCAACTTTACACCAAATTAACGTAAATTAAAAATAAATTAAAATAAAAATATAAAAATAAAATTTCTAAAACGGTAGGACGTGACACCCTAATAAATAATCAAATAGGAAACCATGAACCATGTTTGGGAATGTTTTGGATCTGTGTTCTGCATAATGGAAACATTAGCTATAAGACCCCTGAATACAACATCTTATAGTTCATCTAATACGCTACAAAACACAATAAAATAAACATTCAGCAGGAAAAAAGCACATTTAAAACGTAACCCTTCTGCTTCAGGAAACAAACAAAAAAAATTTATGACTCATGTTGCACTCTGGGCGTATGCAAATGTTTGTCCAATCACATGTTCTCAAGAATGAAAAGCCCCTCCCACTGATACCACATGCGTCTTATAACAAACTTGAAACTATTAGCTATTAAATATTTCACCCAAATGTCCTGTTTCAATAGAAAATATGTTACCATAACTTTACTGTAAAGGAAACAAGTATGATGCAAATAAATCAATAAATAACTCACCTAAGGTGGAAAACACAATGACACAGAAAACCAGAAAATGACTGTTGTTCTCCTGTGATGGTTCTATCTATCCTGCATTCACACGACAGTTCCTCACTGTGGCCACAAGATGGACACATTCAACATGTGACTACAATAAATAATTCAGCTCACCATTGGATCCTAATAAAATAAATTGACAGGGAATCAACAATATAACCCTTTAATGCCTGAATGTGTGGCCACGGCTGTAAAACATGTTGAATACTGTGAATAATACTGTGTGGAAATAGTGGACGTGTTTACTGACTGTGTGTCTCACATAGTGTCAAGCATGAGTGTGTACAGTGAAGAGCTGTCATAGCGTTACTGACCGTATATAAACCCTAGTGAACTGTTTATATGTGCAGCTGTCAACATAACAGATTCGAATTCTTTCACAGCGACTGCAGGCGTGAATATCTCAACGTGCTTCATATGCAGCATATATATGGTGCAATAATTCACTAATCAACAGAAAACAGTAGGTAGCACGTATAAAGAAACAACTACATGACTATGATTAACAATGTTTCTGAATACTAGATGCATTTGCTAAAGATGAAAACTGATTTCTTAGACATTACTTTTCGTCTGTTTCGTTTCCAGTGTTAATCACACTCAGTCTCTCTCACCTTGAACCTTCACTGACATTTCAGGAGCGGATCTATGTTTAGCACACAAACACAATCCTGAATCTCATGAGCTACTTACAGCCTTTCAGAGCTGTCGTGATAAACACAAACTTTTTACAAACATATTTAACACAACAAACCTAATCTCATCAAAGAAAGCCACATGAATTAACATGATTTTTTCACAATTCAGAACCAAACCTTCTGTTTTCACTGTTTCTTAAATCCCTCCTTGCTCTAGCTTGTATTTTCAGTCATTTTTTAAACTTTGTATCGCTAGCACTTTTGTTATTGCCTCTTTTATTTCTCATTTCTAAGTTGCTTTTGATAAAAGCGTCAGATGAATAAAAGTAAAAAGTAGTGACAGATGCTATTAACTGTGCTGGTTTATAGAGGGACAAGTGTGACCTCAGTATTTACAGGAAAAAAAACAGTGACTCTGAAGACTGAACTGAACAATATTACGTTGTTAGTTGTGTAAGTATGAAGTTCTTAGAATCTTCCTGTCAGAATGTGGAGGAGAAATAAACCCCTCAGTCATTTTTTCCCTTCATCATCATCCTCCGTTGACCCCTGGCTGTTCTCACCCTCGAGGAGCTTCCACGATCCTGTCGTCAACTGAGCAGAGAAAAAGACATTGAAATCACACCTGTGTCTCCCGTCAAACCCCTCACTGACAGAGAAGGAAACTACTCATGGCCGACGCCACAGGAGACAGACAGACAGATAAATAGAAAGACAGACTCACAGGTGGATGGACAGACAGACAGAAAGATGGCTGGACAGCTGGACAGACAGACAGAAAGCGGATAACACAGACAGAAAGACAGACAGACAGACAGATGGACTAACAGACAGATGGACAGACAGAAAGACAGATAGACAGAGAGACAGAAAGAAAGATGGACAAACAGATGGAAAGATGGATGGACAGACAGACAGAAGGACAGATAGACAGACACAGACAGAAAGAAAGACAGAAAAACAGATAGACAGACAAATAGACGGATTGAAAGAAAGACAGATGGACAGACAGAAAGACAGAAAGAAAAATGGACAAACAGATGGAAAGACGGATGGACAGACGGATAGATAGACAGACAGAAAGAGGGATACACAGACAGAAAGACAGACAGACAGACAGACAGACAGACAAATAGACAAAGACAGATAAAAAGAAAGACAGACAGATGGACTAACAAAGACAGACGGACAGACAGAAAGACGGATAGACAGAGAGACAGACAGACAGACGGATGGACAGACAGACACAGACAGACAGAAAGAAAGAAAGACAGACAGACAGACAGACAGACAGACAGACAAATAGACGGATTGAAAGAAAAACAGGTGGACAGACAGAAAGACAGACAGAAAGAAAAATGGACAAACAGACGGACAAACAGATGGAAAAACGGATGGACAGACAGACAGACGGATAGATAGACAGACAGAAAGAGGCATGGACAGACAGACAGAAAGACGAATAGACAGACAGACAGACAGAAAGAAAGAAAGAAAGAAAGAAAGAAAGAAAGAAAGACAGACGAATAGATGGACAAACAGAAAGTAAGACAGACAGACAGACAGATGGATAGACAGACAGAGAGATTCACAGACGGACAGACAGACAGAGACAGACTCACTCACGGAATGGACAAAGACGGATTGACAGACAGACAGAAAGACGGATGGATAGACAAAGGTGGATGGACATGCAGATGGACGGACAGAAGGAAGGATAGACAGACAGAAAGACAGATGGACAGACAGGGAGACAGACTCACAGACGGATGGACGAACAGACATGGACAGACAGAAAGAGGGATAGGCAGACATACGGACAGACTTAGAGATGGACGGACAGACAGACAGACAGACAGATGGACTAAATATTTAAATGACTCAAATTTGACAAAATAATAAACGTTTGACACATATATCCTAGCTAACAGCAAACACTCTCAAAACTGGCACTTAAACACTTAAAAAAACTAGGACATTCAGAAATAAAATTTTTGTAACTTAATAAGAACATTAGCCAAATCCTAAAACATATTTTTGTTAGCTGCTTTTGTGTTACATTAAACCAGGCATATCACAGATCAGTCATTATAAGACTGTGTCTTAACTAGTTTGACTAACTAGCAGTTAACTAAGTGGTAGACCAAATAAGACCAATTTGTGTTTTTATGCAACTGGTTTTAAAAAGTTATCACCCGTCTTTCACAAAAAAAAAAATTAGATGAGTAACTTTAAGACTAGTCTAAGCTGTTTCCATGCTTGTGTCCTTAGTTAATGCCCATAATAACCACGCACTAATGTGAAGCTCTGTCTCACTGCCAGGAAACAGATCTCCAGCATGTGTTTTTGTGTTGATTGTCCTGGCAAAAGACTCACAGAAGAAACGCCAAGCTTTTTAAATAGAGCTGGTCTCTTGAGACGCCCATATAACACTGATATTTATAGACGAACACCTGTGGACACCAGAGACATGAATGAGACCAACCTGATGAACCTCCACAGCGCCGCTCTAAGCCTCATCAGGATCTGGTTACTTTCCCTACGAACGCTAAAGATTGTTTCGAGAAGCTTCAGTGATCAGTGAAGATGATCAAATATAAACGACCTGATTCTGACGACCAGTTCAAACAGAAGCATCAGTACAAACATGACGGGAAAAATGATCTCAACTAACAACATTCTCAGAACTTTGGCTAACGTTCTGGCAAGGTTTCTGAAAGTTAGGAACAAACGTTCTTCTAGTAATATTAATAGAAAGTTCATTCAGAAAACATTATCACAGAAATCTCACAAAAACACTTTGGACGTTGGACGTTCATCTAAACTTTTAAAATGTTTTACAAACGTAAATGTTGAGATGTCTTGTCGTGATTAGTTTTTAATTTGAAGGTTACAAAAATATTTGTATTTTTTGTTTACAACAATATTCAGAGGTAACATTCAAGTACAAAAAACATCAAAGAAATTTTCAGAAAATACATTATTAAAACATCTACTGTTAATTTTCTGAGAATGTTAAATGTTGCGATTTCTTGTCGTGATTAGAAGTGTTATTTTAAGGTTACACTGTAACTTTATTTTCACCCAAAATATTACGTTATTTAAACGTTTACTTCTAACATTCTAAGAACATTAAAATGTATCGTTTTCTTGTTGTTTATAATGATATTTAAAGGTTACAAAAATGTTTCTAGAACATTCGAGTTTAAAAAGCAAAGAGCGAAAATGTTGAGATTTCTTACCGTCAATACAGCGCTATTTGAAGGTTACAAAAACATTTCTTATAACACCGTACTAACTGTATTTTCACCCAAAATATTATTTTATTTTAACATTTACTTCTATTATTCTAAGAACAAAGTGCCCAGTTTGCGTGTTGTTTATAACGATATATAAAGGTTACAAAAACATTTCTTAGAACATTGTACTACCTTTATTTTCACCCAAAATATTACAATATTTGAACATTTACTTCTAATATTCTAAGAACATTAAAATGTCGTTTTCTTGTTTGTAACGATATTTAAGGTTACAAAGACGTTTCTAGAACATTAAAGTACAAAAAGACATTTTGAGAAAATATGTTAATACATCTATTGCTAATTTTCTAAGAAAGTTAAAATGTGGAGTTTTTTGAAGTTGACAAAAACATTTCTTACAACATCCTAATAACTATATTTTCACCCAAAATATTGTTTTAACATTTACTATTAAATCTTCTAAGAACATTAAAATGTCCAGTTTTCTTCTTGTTTGTAATGATGTTTAAAGGTTACAGAAACATTAAAGTACAAATAAAATGAAAGACATTTTGAGAATGTTGTTCTACGAACGTTTTCTCCCAACATTTCGAGAAAGAAGGCTCAATTTCAAATATGAATAAAGTTCCCTTCCATTAACATGCTTTTAAGATCGACCTGTCGTAATAGTTACATAACTTTTAACGTTTAAAAGCCGTTGGTGAGTTGAGGAGGTTTCCTGTTTGCTGGATTCCGCTGCCAAACTATCGCGTTTCAGCTGAAGATTCCTCTCGATTCCCGCCATTAATCACAGCGCGCTTGTCGTGTGAAGGGGCGTCGTTTATGAGTGATTATGTAACGAGAGCTGGATTATTGTCACCTTTAATGTAGAAGAATCTATTTGTGGATCTGCTCAGTTTCAGGAGGCTTGGCATCGCTGGATCTTCTGGAGGATTCCAGGGTGTGACACACACACATCCAAACCGTTTTCTGCCGCAGCTACGTGTTTTCAAACACGTTTCTCGAACACACACCCCGGCTGTCATTGGTCAGTCTAACGGGTAGTCCCGCCCACAAGCTCACATGATTGGTCGAGTCAGAAGTCGCTTAAACAAACATTCTTAAAGCGATTTTTGTGTTCTAGTAAAGTAAATAAAAACATTCCAAAATGGTTATGATACATTAAATCCTACTGCAGCTTTGAATAAACCGTGCATCATTGATTTTGCTATTTATTTTCCTGTTTATTACTGATTTGAAACAAGCTGTACTAGGTATTTAAAGTGGTACAGAAATAAAGAGGACTTGGTTTGTTTTTAGCTTTTAGGGTCTTACAAAGAATTGAAATATAGATCAACATCTCTCTTTTCTTTGAAAATGTACAATTTTCATGTAAAAATTAATGAACCTATGCAAAACGAAAGCATACATTAATTATAAAGTCTAGTTTCAAAGAGTCTCCAACCATACAAAGTTCCTTTTTATCCACCTGATTGTTCTCGTAAGAGGCGTGGGCGTGGCCTTTTGTGTTATGGGTGTGGCTTCTGGTGTCATCCGTGTCCAGCTATTTTTAGCTGTACATAACAGCTCCTTTGGCAGCTTGATATTGCAAATCGGTGTGTCTTACCATATTATTGTAATGTATTATTTTAAAGGGGTCATCGGATTCTAAGTTCACTTTTTCATGTTGTTTGAACATTAATGTGTGTTGTCAGTGTATGTACAAATCTACCCTATAATGATAAAAGTCCATGTAGTGGATTTTTAATTAATCTGTAAAAATAATATCCCCTTTTTCAAATCGAGCCGTTCTCAGATGTCTGTCGTTCTGGCGTCACACGTCAGATGCCGCTCCCACGATAGATGATTGACATGAGCGTCTTACCTCAAATCAGCTGTAACAGTCCGACCTCCATTGTTTTGATGCCGGAGCAGGGATGTAAGTTAGACAAGAATTGAGTGATTGAGGTGTTTTGTTGCTGGATGTAATAATGAACATAGTGGTCGTCATTTACTCCCGACATCTGAGCTGCTGAAGATGCAGTGGATTACATTTGTTTGTGAAGGGAATGCACCTCCCAATCTACATATATCCGTATATGTTGGCGCGAATCATTCGTGATCCAGCTTCACTTACAGCAGAAGTGAGTATAAGGGTTTTTTTTATGAATCTTTGCGATCGCCTTTCCTAATAATGTGCTAGTTTGCAAGTTTAGCGGCTAAACGCGGCTAAAGTAAACAGGCTCGTCTCTCCACAGAGAGAAGAGAGGGGCGGGGCAAGCAAAGCTCATTTGCATTTAAAGCAGCCTCGACCAGAATGGGATGATTTTTGCAGAGCTGATTTTGACAAGGTAAAAAGGGTGTTGCTTTACACAACCATTGAGAATTTTTAATCAAAGTATATTAGAGACTTTTCATTAAGACCCTAAAGAATCATATCAACTTGGGCATCTGATGACCCCCTGATGACCTACAAACACACTGGTTTGTAGTGCAAGTAATTTTACCATCTACCGCACGTTGTTATTCTCGTTATTTCCCTATAGCGGCTAATGAACCAGAAGCCTCGTCCATAGAATAAATGGATAATAATTGTAAATTCAATCCAAAACACTTTGCATACAAACATACTGATTACTCATTTTGTCTATTAAGCATCTCTGCTGAAAAAAAGCAAACAGCTAAAACCAGCCTAAAATGTTTTAAAAGATTATCCAATATGAATGTGTTTCAGGTGTATTTATCAGGTTTAAAGCTGAAGTGTTGTGTATTGTAATGTGATAGTGAGTTGCTCCACTTTGAGCTGCTTTACCAGCTGCTAAATTCCAACAATTAGACGTCACTGCTCCGATCGCCACGGCAACACCGCTCCTGGATCAGGTGGACTCACGAGGAAAAGAGGAGACGGAGCAACAGAATTCCAGCCCTGAATCCGAGGCGGATGCTCCATCTGCTCTGCCTTCTGGAAAGATTTATACTGAGGTTAATTCAGGTCACAAGCTACTGTAAGAGGAAGAAGAGACGACTTTAACTCCTCAAACACACTCCTGTCTCATGACGCATCATTTCAGATGCTGATTTTCTGCATGTCATCTGCAGTAATGATGCTGAAAATTCAGCTTTGATCACAGGAATTTACATTTACAGAAAATACATATTTTAAATTGGAATAATGTTTCACAATTTTTACTGTATTTTTGATTAAAGAAATGCAGCCTTGAGCAGAAAAGACTTCATCTGCTTCTCACAACTTTCACTAACGTTTTTTACAAGTTAATTTTAGGAGAAAATGTTCTTAAAGTAATGTTTATTATTTTATTAATATTTGATAATATGTTTCTCATAACAATGAGAAAACGTTCAACGTTTGTAAAACAACATTCTTAAAACATCACATAGCATATAACATATGATGTTATTTATATTTGAAAGGTCATATTGGAATATTAAAAATAAACATTCCAACATTAACATTTTTTTAAAATAACATTATAATTACAAGAAAACTGAATAGTTTAATGTTCTTAGAATATTAAAAAAATGTTCAAATAACTTTTTTGGTTGAAAAAAAAGTTAGTAGAACTGTAAGAAATGTTTTTGTAGTTTAAATAATGTTTTAATCACAACTGGACATTTTAACATACTTAGAATATTAAAAACAAACATTCAGTAAGTTATAAGAAACACTTATAACTGAACCTTTAAACAGTAACCTTTAAATAATGTTATATTACAAGAAAACTGGTTATTTAATATTAGAAATAAAATGTTCAAATAATGTTATATTCTGGATGAAAATATAGTAAAGGTTTTGTAAACTGGACATTTTAACATAAATGGAATATTAAAAATAAACATTCCAATTTTTAGAATATTAAAAAAATGTTCAAACAACTTTTTTTTGTGAAAAAGTTACAACTGTAAGAAATGTTTTTGTAACGCTTAAATAATGTTATAATGAAAAAAAAAACCTTGACATTTTTATGTTCATTGAATATTAAAAAGTAACATTCAAACAACATTATATTTAGGGTAAAAGTAAAGTTAGAAGAATGTTGTAAGTAACGTTTTAGTAACCTTCAAATAACGTTACAATCACAACAAGGAAACTGGACATTCTAACATTCTTGAAATATTAAAAATAAATCTTAAAATAGCGTTATACTCCACTGTAAACAGTTTTCACCAGTTTCATCTTAAAAGCTTAACCTTAGCAGCTTCCTTAAAATTTTAAGTTAGATCAACTTAAAAGTACAAGGTATTTTAACTCACTTTATTGTAGTGAGTTGACTTGTAGTTTTGAGTTGATTTAACTTTTTGATTAAAATTTTGAGGCAGATGCTGTACTTACATTTTCAAGTTGAAACTGGTGAAAAGTTTTTACAGTGTGGGTGAAAGTAGTCATTAGAATGCTGTGAGAAACATTTTTGTAATGCTTAAATACGGTACTATTAACAACAACAACAAAAAAAGTGGTCACTTCAAACTGTTTTTATAACCCACAAATGTGTTACCTGAGAATTGGAAGTGGAGGAGACACTCATCTCTCAAACACACTCCAATCTAACGATGATCATTTCAAATTTTCCAAACATGCACACACACACATGGGATTTCTCTGCTCAGTCTGTCAGTCATGCGTGTCACAGGTGTGTTGAGGCTCAGAGGCGTCAGTCTGTAAACCTGCAACAATAGAGACGCCAGCAAACCCTCATCCCACTGAAGAGCTGCAGCAGCTGGACTCTGATCCAGAACCCCGCAGACGCTTAAATACTGTGACCTCACCCAGCGCTGGACCGCTGCTGCTCCAATCCGGTCCGGTCCAGTCCGGCGTGGCTGCTTTAAGAGCTGAGGGATGTGACAGCTGGACTCACAAAGACTTTAAATCCACCGAGTAACAGAGACTTCAGGTGAACCTCGTGCAGGTAAGAAGCATCTAGATGAATCACCTGAGCAACTCTTGAAGAAAGACGCTCTTCTTTCTTTGCTCTTTGGCCACTGCATCCTGCATCCCAAATGCATCACTGAATTTCAGACTCGTCTGCATGTATTGCATGACATTGTATTGATTTGGAGGCTCAAGATTTTGCAGTTTTGCAGCATGCATTTCATTCAGCTTCTGCTGTGCTGTACTTTTCTCCCAGTTTTGTGTTTTGCAGCACTTTCCTGATTGTGTTTGCAGTTTGAGAAAACCCGAAAAAAGTTTGGGATCAGTAAAAATGATATTTTCAGTGATGCATTAAACTGATCAAAAAGTAACATAATGTAACAAATGCAACATTTGTATTTCAAATAAATGCTGTACTTTTGAACTTTCTGTGAATCCTGAAAACTAAAATGTATCAGTTTCCACAGAAATACTGTGCAGAAATAATCATAAATGTTTCTTAAACAGCAAATCAGCATATTAGAATGATTTTTGAAGGATCAGTGACACTGAAGACTGGAGTAATGATGCTGAAAATTCAGCTGCGCATCACAGAAATTAATTACATTCTAACAGATATTCACATAGACAACAGATATTTTAAATTATAATATTATTTCAGAATTTTTACTGTATTTGTGATCAAACAAAAGAGATTTTAAAACATTAAAAAAATCATACTGACCCCCAAAACTCTAAACTCTAAAAATGTAAAAATCAAGTTCACTTGTCACTACTCATTAGAAATGATTTTATATAAAAACAATAGGCTGTGATATGTGACACGGACAGTGAATGTGTGTGTGTGTGTGTGTGTGTGTCACAGCAGTTAAACCGATGATGGATTTGTGTTTGAAATTCAAAGCCAAACAGGGGGTGAAACTTGGACGGACGAATAGACAGATGGATATTCAGATGGATAGGCTGCTGGCTTAATTTCTTAATGACCGACATACTTGTCTATTTTCTACATCCCTCTGTCTCTCATCCAGATCTCTGGTCGTCTCCAGTCTTCCAGCTGTCGTGTTTCTCCTCTGAACGGCTCAGATGGACCGATCCGCACAGGAGCTCTTTCTGAACTTTATGGTTGTGTTGATCACAGTTATGCTCATGTGGTTACTGGTCAAACAATATCAGGACTCATGAAGAGCGAAGAGCTCATTCCTCATCATCATCGTCGTCATCGTCCTCCGCTGTGATGATGAGTTCCAGCACCGGAGATGATGTTTCTGCAGACGGATGGAAGATCTGCCGGTCAGGATGGATCGTCTCATGACGCCTTCAAAAGCAGCACAGTTTGTCCTTACGGATTGTCGTCGTGTGTTAAATGTTGTGCTTTGATACTCTGATTGTTTCATGTGATAAATTGGGAAAAAACACTCAAATTAATTGCCAAATTAGTAGCAGAAATGAGCTGAGTGAAGACAGTGTTTTATTTGTTTAAATAAAGAACTCTTTGGCAATGCAACTGTGTGTTTGTGTTACGGCATGCATTTCTAGAATCATCCATTCACATTAAGATACAGAAATACACTCCTAAAAATGAACTTCAAACTTCTGCAACAGGACCACAAAGTTTAGAAGTTCATCAGAACTGAATTCCATTAAATGCTCTCTGCACTTCAGTATATATATAATGTCTTAGATTACTCTTTTTTGTGTGCAAATTTTGCTTTAGCTTTTTTTTTTTTCCTCACATCAAGCCATTAATACATTTTTCAATATAGTGCACAAATCAGAAAATGACTTCTGATGCTTTTTTGACATTTCTGGAGCTTGACAGATGTGACTGTTATGAACGGTGGACAGCGCTGAAGAACATTTATCAGATTTTCTACTTTTAACAGCAAATGTGTTTGGACAAACATGAGGATCAGTCAAAGAAATACTTCAGCTAAAAATGAAAATTTCGCTGAAAATGTGCTCACCCTCAGGCCATCCCAGATGTAGACAAGTTTATTTGTTCAGATTTGTAGAAATGTGTCATTCCACCACTGTCTCACTAATGCATGTGAATGGGTGCCGTCAGAATGATTGTCTGATAAAAACATCACAATAATCCACAAGTAACCCACACCACTCCAGTCCATCAGTTCACATCTTGAGAAGACAAAAGCTGAAACAAATCCATTATTATTTTCAGAACTTTTAGTAACATTTCTTAAAAGGTATTTTGTATTAAAATGTTAAGACAAAACATCCATTGTATCATTTGATTATTTGATTTGACTTAAGTATTCTGATAACGGTTACAGAAAACATTCTTAAAAAGTCCTTATAATTAGGGCCCAAGCACCGCTGGTGCTTCTTCTTCTTCTCGAAAAAGAATGCTTGAAAAGTGGTGAAAATTTTAATCAGATATGGGTTTCAGGAATGGGTGTGGCAACATGGCTCAATAGTGCCACCTATAAAATTTCAACAAAGTGCCCCTTGAGCTACATTTCATGTACATGTATGAAATTCGGTACACACATGTAACACACCAGTACCTACAAAAAAATGCCCTGGTATGTTGTCCGAAACCCAACAGGAAGACTGTCATTTTGAATTTTCTCTGCAAGTTTTGTGTGGCTTTTGCCATTTTCAGACATGGTATTTAAATAAATATGTGATGTTTTACACTAACTGCACCAAACTTCATGTTTAATCAGAGTCCTGGCTTGAAGACATCTACATGCCAATATTCAGTTATAGTTATAGAAGTTTGGCACATGTAAATGACTTTGACATATTCTTTCTATATTTACCACTTTAAATGCATATTGCTCACCGTTCTCTGTTTTCCTAAAGCCACCAGGTGGCGTTGAGCGCGGGTGCGAGCGCCCTTTCAACACTGCTTGTATCTCATTAACGTTCTAAGAACGGTTTTGTAACTGTTACAAAATGTTCTAATCTGGACATTTTAATGCTCTTGAAATAGTAAAAATAAACGTTGAAATAATGTTATATTTTGATTGAAAATGAAGTTGTAAGAAACATTTTTTTAACCATTAAATAATACTATAATCATAAAAACATATCTCAGTGCCAATAGCCGACATAGAGTGTCGTTGCAATTTGGGCGTCCCGAGTTCGAATCCCAGCTCAAGGACCTTTCCCGATCCCGCCCCCTCTTTCTGTCCCACTTCACTTCCTGTCTGCTCTCCACTTTCCTATCATAATAAAAGGGGAAAACACCAAAAATAAAAATTAAAAAGAAAACTGGACATTTCAGCATTTTAGAAACATTTTAAACCAACCTAAATTTGTTATCTGAGAAGACATTTTTGACTTCAAACTGTTGCTTCCAGCTAAAATCAAAGTCCATAATCCATCATAACGCTTCCTCTAGTGAAAAGTGGTCTGGTCTGAATCAGGAGAGAAATCTGCACACATCAAGCACCGTTTACAAGCCAAAACAGCTCTAAACAAATATGTGGCTGGATTTTGGACTCATGGATTATAGACTTGTATTTTAGTTAAAAACATCTTAATGATGGATTTGTTTCAGCTTTTGTCTTCTCAAGATGTGAACTGATGGACTGGAGTGGTGTGGATTACTTGTGGATTATTGTGATGTTTTTTATCAGCCGTTTGGACTCTCATTCTGACGGCACCCATTCACTTTGATGTTTCGCCATAAAAGAGGAAGTTGTTATAATTCAAGCATACGATGTCTGATCCGCACCAAAATTCACATGTTTGATAAGAGTCCTGTCCTGAACACATACCCATGACCATATTCATTTATAGTCATAGCGCCACCTGCTGGCAACAGGAAGTTCCATTTGTAACAGTCTAACTAACTCCCTATCTGGATTTAATGATATCAACAATATATTTGGTCAGACTAATCTAAAGGCCTTTGCAATGTTAAATTGTGAAGATCTAGAGTTTTCGTCTGTGGTGGCCTGAAAAAGTTTGATGTTTTACCATGTAAAAGGAAGTTGTTACAACTCAGTCATACAATGTCTGATCTGCCACAAACTTCACATGTTTGGTATAAGAATCCTGGACTGAACACATCTAAAGGCTAATATTCAGTTATAATCACAGCGCCACCTGCTGGCAGTGGTGTGGATTACTTGTGGATTATTGTGATGTTTTTATCAGCTGTTTGGACTCTGACGGCACCCATTCACTGCATAGGATCCATTGGTGAGACAGTGATGGAATGACACATTTCTACAAATCTGATTTGAGAGTGAGCACATTTTCAGCAACTTTTCATTTTTGCATGAACTACTGTTTTAAATCATGGCTACAATTTACTATTTGCTACCTCATTTTTAAAATTAAGGAACAAATTAGTACACTGTAGCCTTGATTGAGCTGATAAAGCTGTAGTTTAGGGCGTTTCGGCGGTTCCTCTCCTCCAGGGGTCTCTGTATCTGTTGAAGCTCAGCACCTGACAGTGAAACTCAGTCAGCGCTCGCGGCATCGGCGAAACCTCCTGCCATTCGGACCGTCCGCTGTCGTACACCTGCACCTCATCCGTGATCTCATCGGGCGAATAATCGCCGCCCAGGATGTAGATCTTGTCCCGCACGCCGATGGCGCCCGCGTTGAATCCGGCGCACTCGAACGAGCCTTCGCCCTTCCACACGCAGGTGTCCGGACAGAAGCTGTAGACTTTATACGTGGAGAGATCGCACAGATACAGCGTGTTGTTAATGGACACGGATTTGACGAGCGTGGCGTGGAAGAACTGGCCGAACTCTGCCACTAGTTGGCACCACTGATCCGCAACGGCGTCGTAGCGGAAAAAACAGTCGAGGGACGGATTGAAAGCTTCGGTGATTTCTACTTCGGATCCGAGGGTGTAAATGACGCTTCCGCACGCGCTCGCTTCCGGAAAGTAGATTCCTCTGGGAAGAGCGCTGACGGACGTCCAAACGCGGCTCAGAGGATCAAAGTATTCAACGTCCAGAACGCTACAAGCGCCGTGTGTTTTCCCACCGATTACGTAAATGCGATTCAGAGCGGCGACGGATGCGTGCATGGTCCGCGGGTGGCGCATGCGCAGAGCTGGCGTGAAGCTACGCGCGACGGGACAGTAGCACCACACCTCATCCGTCGCGTCGTGCTCAGGCGAGGCGATGTGCAGGCGAATGGTGCGATGACAATCGCCGCGGCATCCGCCGATGATGAAGAGTTTTTCTCCGAAACTGGTGAGCGCCGATCCGGGCAGGTCTAGAATCTGCGTGGCGTCGTGCGGGAGCTCCGTCCAACGGTCCGCGCCAACGTTGTAGCAGAACGCATGGCTATTCTCTCCGTTATCCTCCGTTTTGTGCACGAAAATATAGCTGGATATCGTCGACGGCCGCGCGTCGCAAAACATGCCGCTGAAGCGCTGAACGCGCACGAGCGCTTCTTTAATCATGCTAATGCAGCGTCCGTCTGCGCTCAGCAGCTGCTCGGCCTCTTCCAGCGCAGCCGGGCGCAGATGATGCAGACGGACCCGCGGAAGGAGCTCACGCAGCAGGCTCTCGCGCGTCTGCGGATGGTGTCGCGTCCAGCGGAGGAGCGCGTGCAGGACGCTTTCTTCGTCCGGGACGTTAAGCGCGTCCGAGGACAGGCAGCGCTCCAAGACGCGGACTGGCATCTCCAAGAAGTCCGGACTGGAGGAAAGCGCGTGGAAGTTTTGCGTGACGAACTCGGTGGCGCGACGCAGGAGGCGTGAGGAGCCGTAACCCTCGGCGAGCGCTAACAGCGGCAGGCAATTGGAGACATCAAGGGTTTGGACCAGGAAATCACTGCAAGCGCGAGAGAGGAAACCCACCTGAGTGAATGAAACACAAAAGACGTGCTGTGAACACACTCGATTAGATCATTCCTCTTCTTTTATTGTATTTATTCATTTTCTTAGTTTATATAAAACCGAGAGCGCACATTAACTCTCAAAGACTGACACAGCTGTCCACGGCTAATATTTAATAACTTTTGAACCGCTAATCCAATCTGAATGCTTTTTAGATGCATCACTTTTGTCTCATTTGGACATCACATTTTGATCCGCATTGATTTGACAGAAGAAACCAATGCATTTTGTTCCTCTGAGCCAAACAGGAACGACTGTTGACACTTAGTCCCGCCCCCGTGCCAGGATTGGTACAAACTGTCATCATTTCAACCAATAAATGTAGGTTTTAGACTTCTGAACCACCAATTAGCATGTTTCTTTGGAAATTTGAACAAACGCGAAGTGAAAGTAAAGTGCGTTGTGCTTGCATAAAAACAAACTACAGCCGGCGGATTGATGCAGTTGGCTGTTATATTATGTAAATTATTCTTTTTTACAAATTTTTTTGTTATCTGGGGGGGGGGGAGGACCTCGAGACGGGATTCGAACTCGGGTCGCCGTGAGCACAGCTGTGTAACATGTCAGCGCACTAACCACAAGGTTATCAGCACTGACATGTAAATTATTCTTATATAGTTTATAAACATCATTTGCATTATTTTTTTCGGTGTCACTCTGTATTTTCTCTCTCATTTTGTGTGCAGTCTTTGACTCATTTGCAGTGTTTGATTATTTGTTGCACAAGACAATTGTTTTCACTACTTGCTGCACTGTTTGCATTTGTTGTTCATACTGAAAATATTTTTTTTTAAAAAACTACTCACCTTTTTTCCCCCTGCGTTTTGTGATTATGTAACACTGTTTCCATTTACTTCCTAAACATTTTTTGGCACATCTACATTGTCAGTAAACTGAATAGACCTGTTTTTCACTGAAAAGCGCCTATAACAATACTGTAGTAAATGCCTATAATTTACTTGAGGAATGTTATACAAGGACAAAATTTTATTTGGAAGTGTAAAACACCTAAATACAACTTTCTAAAGAAAAAAAATCTAAACTTCATGAGTTTCTGTTTGAGTACACAGTAAAAACCTCCAACTGTAGCTTGTGTTTTACTTAAAATTTTGGAAATTCTCATTCTTAGAGAAGACAAAAGGAAAATTAGGACTTTAAGTTAGCTAGACTAAAACTTCAAGTTCTCCTGTTTATAATGATTTATGGCACTTGATGCTGACTGCTAGAATAGGTCTGAACAAACAACAAAAATGAACAGGCGTGTGAGGTGCCCCGAAAATGTTCTAGATCTTTAAGGGTTAAAGAATATTACTATAAAAGCACCAGACTAAGCATAAAGGCCATATAACATCTGACAGAATGTTACTACATAGAAAAAAACTATAATAATAAATATATAGCAGCAAGCAGCAATTAAGAAGCCAAGAACAACAGAGACAAAATAAGCAGCTAATCATGGCATGGAGCAATGAGTAATTAAAACAATTTTAAGATGATTTTAGTCAAAATGGCTAAAAAAAAAGTTATAAATACAACCACTAATATAATGTTTTATTAGCTTATCACTTTTGACCAATACGTGGCGCTGTTACCAAATTGATGTGGCGTGGTCAGCGTAAGTTCACAATGGCACAGACAATATTTGGTGTCAGTACGTCAAAGCTTTGCAGAAATACAGACTCAGATTCAGTTTGGCATCATTGCAACAAATTTTGGTTTTTTTGAGACGAAAACCATTTTGTATATTGACACTTTTTACCAGCACGGTCTGAACATGATCTGAGTCAAATCTGTTGACAACTGGACCAACAGTCTAGGAGTTTGAAGATGTAGGTTTTTGACATATATTACAATGGCGGACAGGAAGTTCAGCTGACTTTGTTCTCTGCATGGCCCAAAGAATGCATCGAAACCAGGTTCATTGCAGTAGGCCAAATTTAATCAAACATTATTAGCATTTTTTGAAATGACATTATTACTTTTGACCACAAGGTGGTTCTTCCCCCCAATTTTTTGAGCACTGTGTCAAAGACACATACCGAGTTTTGTAAGAATACACCAATGCGTTCATAAAATATAGCATTTTATGACAAAATTTTAAATGGTCAACACCCAAATATATGGGGTGATATGGGGTAACTGGGTATGATTTGACTCAGCACGCTACACCAAATCTAAAGAGAACAGTTTTGTGATTTTTGGCCAAACCATTCAGAAGTTATAAGCAAAAAAAGAGATTTTGTATATCTCCTGACCACTAGATGGCGCTGCACCAAAACTGTGCAGGAAGACTCAGGTCAAAGTTTTTATAACACACACCAAGTTTGGTCTCAATACGCCAAACCCTTGCGGAGATACAGCCTTAAATCTATTTTGGCGTGCTCTTCATCAAATTTGATTGCGTGTTATTCGAGAACGGTTTGACTAATCAACTTGAATTCCATAACTTTTTCCCAGCATGGTCTGAAGATGTTTAAGCCAATTTTGGTGAAAATCAGGCAAACCAGCTAGGATGAGTTGAAAAAGGTTTTTCTGAATTTTACATTTTTGGTTTAAATTTGTCTCAGCTTGAGCCAAGGTGAGTGCAAATTTGGACAGTTGGTGGCGCTAGAGGGATTGACTTAGACACTCCAAATTTACTATGGTGACAGGTCAGACTATTCTCTATCTGTGTGCCAAATTACACAACTTTCCTGCAAGCGGTTCTATGGGCTGCCATGGACTTAAGAGCAGAAGAAACTGAAACGGAAGAAGAAGAACAATAGGAACGCCAACGGATACAGTAGGTGCGTTCGCACCTTTGGTGCTTGGCCCCTAATGACAAAAACAATGGACCAATTACTAAAACCTTAAGTAATATTTAAGATGAAAAAGAAAAAAATACAAAAAAAGAAATAACTACACTAATATTTAAGTGATATATCTTGAGAAAAAAGGGACAAAAAATCCACAAGCATTAATAAAAGATATTTAAAATAACTACACAGGTTTAGAATTTATGATACAACACTATTATATATATTTTTTTTTTTTTATATTAGTTGCAAACTGTGAACACTTTGTGTTCAGTGTGGAAAAAAAAAACAATAAAATCAGCCTCACACATCACATCTCACATAATGCAACATTTCAGTCACATCTTGTGTCTCACCTGCAGGAAAGAGGCCAGTTGGAACAGCATGTCCACATTGTCTTCTCTGATTTCTATTTCACCAGAATACGCAAAATCCAGGAAGGTGTGGACGGCCTGCGGCGAGAGGTTACTGAGCGTCACGGTGCCGTCATCACGCTCCCGCATGTCCAGCTCAAACATCGCCCTGATAAACATTTTTTTAAATTATTGCATTAAATTAATCAAGTGACAATAAAGATACTTAGAATGTTATAAAATATTTCTATTTCAAATAAATGCAGTTCTTCTGAACTTTCTGTTCATCTGTGAATCCTGAAAAATAAAATGCATTTCAATTTCCACAAAAATATTGTGCAGCACAGCTGTTTTCAACATTGCTAATAATCAGAAATGTTTGTGGAGCAGCAAATCAGTATATTAGAATGATTTCTGAAGGATCATGTGACACTGAAGACTGGAGTAATGATGCTGAAAATTCTTATAAATAAATGACATTTTAATACATATTCACATAGAAAACAGCTGATTTACATTAGAATTTTATTTTACATTTTTTACTGATCAAGTAAATGCAGCATTCATGGTCAGTACTGACGTGTTGAGCAGTATGTGCTGTAATCACCTGAAGAAGTCGCTGCTTGCGGCGAGAACACAGCGGTGACACGGCAGCGTCTCATCCTGCACACGGATGCTGAAGTCGAACAGAACTCCTCTCTCTCTGAAACCCTGAAGAACGCTGACCACCTGCTGACCGTGTGACTCGGACACCAGGAACACCGAGCGCTGCTCCGACACGCCGTTACACAGAGACCCGCCCGACACGTCCATCAGCACGCCACCTGCTGGACAACAGTCAGCCTTATTTCACAACGCACACTGATTCATAGCAGCACTGGATCCACTGCAGTGAATGGGTGCCGTCAGAACGAGAGTCCAAACAGCTGATAAAAACATCAACATAAATCACAATAACCCACAAGTAACCCACACCACTCCAGTCCATCAGTGAACATCTTGAGAAGACAGAAGCTGAAACAAATCCATCATTAAGACATTTTTAACTGAAATACATTGAGTCCATAATCCATAATAACACTTCCTCCAGTGAAGCAGTCCATCTGCTGTTGTCTCTCACATCAAAATCCAGCCACATATGTGTGTTTACAGCTGTTTTGGCTTGTAAACGGTGCTTGATCTGTGCAGATTTCTCTCCTGATTCAGACCAGACCACTTTTTCACTGGAGGAAGTGTTATTATGGATTATGGACTCAATGTATTTTAGTTAAAAATGTCTTAATGATGGATTTGTTTCAGCTTTTGTCTTCTCAAGATGTGAACTGATGGACTGGAGTGGTGTGGGTTACTTGTGGATTATTGTGATGTTTTTATCAGCTGTTTGGACTCTCATTCTGACGGCACCCATTCACATGCATTGGTGAGACAGTGATGGAATGACACATTTCTACAAATCTGATGAAGAAACAAACTCATCCTAATCTTCTATCACTAATGATCTGCAAATATGACATTTAATAGCAAAAGAAATGCGTCATTCCATCACTGTCTCACCAATGGATGTGAATGGGTGCCGTCAGAATGAGAGTCCACACAGCTGATAAAAACATCACAATAATCCACACCACTCCAGTCCATCAGTTCACATCTTGAGAAGACAAAAGCTTAAACAAATCAATCCATAATAACACTTCCTCCAGTGAAAAAGTCCATCTCCTGTTGTCTCTCACATCAAAATCCAGCCACATATTTGTTTAGAGCTGTTTTGGCTTGTAAACGGTGCTTGATCTGTGCAGATTTCTCTCCTGATTCAGACCACACCACTTTTTCACTGGAGGAAGCGTTATTGTTGATTATGGACTCAATGTATTTTAGTTAAAAACGTCTTGACGATGGATTTGTTTCAGCTTTTGTCTTCCCAAGCTGTTTGGACTCTCATTCTGACGGCACCCATTCACATCCATTGGTGAGACAGTGATGGAATGACGCATTTCCAAAAATCTGATGATCAAACTCCTAATCTTGGATGGCCTGAGAGTGATTCAGCAGATTTTCATCAGTAAACCTTGGGAGAACAACTATTCTAGTAAAACATGGTGCTAAAACACCAAACCCAACCAGTGCTAAAATCAAACTGAAATTATTGTTTGATTAAATTAAAATTCTGCTCGTAGACTAACAAAAATGATGATTCAGTAATTACCTCAATCATTTGAGCTCATCAAAGCCTGCCTTTCTCTCTCAGACACATAGTAGAACTCTTTACAGTCACATTCATTAATCATCGTTATGATTTTGCTTGCGAGTTACTGATTGATGATTGTAAACAGTACCTCAGCTGATCGCGGTGTTCTGCTGTTCGGTGATCAGTCGCGTCATTCCCCGATCACACCTGAAACAGACACAAATCAGCGTGTTCTTCTGCTCCGTATGCAGACTTTATACAGAAGACTTCTTTGCATTCTTCAGGAGATGAAGGTGTTTGGATGGAGAGGTGAATGACACTCACGCTTCCGCACCACGGATAGCGCTCCGGCTCCACTGCGCACGCGCACGCGCACGCGCCCGAGCACGCGATGACGCGCACACAAGACGCACTCCCGACTCAACTTTACATTAATTCTCTTCTCTGTTTCTCTTAGTGCTTTTTTATGCGTGTTAGCGTCATTAATTACCAGTAGAAATTCACAGCTGGCCGTGATTTCTTCAAATTAGAAAAACATTACATTAAAAATGGTCACAGCTAAAGCAATATTTAGCACAGCCACTGATTTTCCTTTAAATTCTGTCTAGTCACACTGAGGAGGTTTGTCAATCAGAGGCTATATTAAAATATATAAACTCATTCATATTTTAAACGTGATTTGGAATCACATTTGTGTGGAAGCTTGTTTATGAATTAAAAACAAAATCAAAAAGTAAAGATTAATTTTTAATCGCACAATTCTGATCATTTAGAACTGCAAGATACAAATTTAGAATTTTGAGCAAAAATGGTGAAATATAAACTTGTAGAAGTCAGAACTGTGAGAGAAACAAACATTTCATGGCAGAAACAAAAAAATGTATATATAAACTTGGAATTGTGAAAAAGTAAGAATTCTTTGATGTTACTGATGTCTTGCAATTAGAAAAAAAAAAAATAATAATCTGAATTGTGAGATAAAAAGTTGTAAATGACCTGTGGTATAATGAAGCTTCCAAACATTTTTGATCTTTTTCTTAAAGAATAAAAATCTTAAATCTTCATATGTGGACCACAAAAGCAATCATAAGGGTCAGTTATTTGAAATTGAGATTTATACATCATCTGAAAGCTGAATATGCTTTCAAAACAATGATGTATGGTTTGTTAGGATGGGACAATATTAGGCTGAGATACAAAAATATCAAAATACTGAGAAAATCACCTTTAAAGTTGTTCAAATGAAGTTCTTAGCAATGCATGTTACTAATCAAAAATTAAGTTTTGATATATTTACGGAAATAAATTAGCAAAATATCTATGGAACATGATCTTTACTTAATATCCTAATGATTTTAGGCCTAAAAGAAAAATGGATCATTTTGACCCATACAATGTATTGTTGGCTATTGCTACTAATACACCCGTGATACTTAACCCTGCTTTTGTGCTCCAGGTCACATATTTTTGTAATATTTGAAGATCAACACAAAAGGAAAGAAAACATGTCGCTCTGATATACATTAAGACTACTCCTCTATATATAAACTGCTAAATGTATAAGAAACAACAGTGAAAACACATGAAAGCAAAGCATCTGATGTATAAATATGTGCAATTTTAATGAAATTCAGACTCCACATTTCTTAGCTGAAATGAGTTTATTGTAAAATTCAATCAAGAGGAAACTCAGGCATGTGTGTGTGTGTGTGTGTGTTCACTGTGACGTCGCCATGATGCTGGACACACCTGTGGACACCAGAGAACATCAGTCATCATGAAAACACGTCAAACACTGAACTCTGAATGACAGTAAGAAGTCGTTGTCAATCAAGCAAACTCACTCTCAAAGTCGATTTTCTCTACGATGTTCTTGGGTTTGACGCTCTCCTCCTGGTTATGAATGAATATCTGTCCATCTTCGTTCTCTGTCCAGCCGTATTTATTCATCCAGACCTTCACCTGTGTGTCTGTAAGGAGACAAACACCATCAGGTGTGAGTGTGTGTGTGTGTGTGTGTGTGTGTGTGAGGATCAGTGGATGACGGCGTCTCACCCAGAGGATCTCCCAGCATCTCGGCCAGCAGCCGGTACTCGATGTTCTGATACGTGATTCCCACAACATGACAGATGACTGCATCACAAACAATACATGTAAGCGTCAAATCGATGTAAAACATATCACTGTTTTGGTGAAAGAAATCTTTGGGTTTATTTCTATGGACTCTTGTTTCTGCTCACAATTCAGACTTTTTCTTTTACAGTTGTGAGGGGAAAAAAAAACACAATTTTAAGGAAAAAGTCATAATTGCAAAATATAAAGTCAGAGTTGCTGGAAACATGTAGAATATTGAAATAATATTCGGATATAAACAAAGAATTACAAAACAATGCACAATTCTGATAAAAAAAAAAAAGTTAGAATTGGGAGATGATAAAGTTAGAATTGCAAAAAAATTGTTTTTAAAAATTCAGAATCATGACAAAAAAAAAAAAAAAGTCAGAACTGTGAGATATAAATAGAGAATTTACAAGATGTACACTGCTGCTCAAAAGTTTGGAATCAGTAAGACTTGTAATGTTTTTTAAAGAAGTCTCTTATGCTCATCAAGGCTGCATTTATTTGATCAAAAATACAGAAAAAAAACTGTAATATTGCGAAATGTTATTACAATATAAAATAACGGTTTTTAGTTTAATCTACTTTAAAATATAATTTATTCCTGTGATGCAAAGCTGAACTTTCAACAGCTGTTACTCCAGTCTTAAGTGTCACATGATCCTTCAGAAATCAGAATAACATGCTGATTTATTATTAGAATGATCAATGTTGGAAACAGTTGTGCTGCTTAATATTTTTTTGGAACCTGTGATTTGTTTTTTCAGGATTCTTTGATGAATAACAAGTTAAAAAGAACAGCATTTATTCAAAATATAAATATTTTCTAACAATGTAAATAAAAATTTACTGTCCCCAAACTTTTGATCAGTAGTGTATATTGTTAGAAAACCTTTCTATTTTAAATAAATATGGTTCTTTTTAACCTTTTATTGATCAAAGAATCCTGAAAAAACAAATCACAGGTTCCAAAAAAATATTAAGCAGCACAACTGTTTTCAAAATTGATAATTCTAATAATAAATCAGCATATTAGAATGATTTCTGAAGGATCATGTGACACTGGAGTAACAGCTAATGAAAATTCAGCTTTGCATCACAGGAATAAATTAAATTTTAAAGTATATTCAAATAAAAACCATTATTTTATATTGTAATAACATTACTGCAATATTTCTGTATTTTTGATCAAATAAATGCAGCCCTGATGAGCATAAGAGACTCTTTAAAAACATTACAAGTCTTACTGATCCCAAACTTGAGCAGCAGTGTGTGTCTCAGAAGACATAACTGCAGAGAAGTGAGGAAAAAGTAACATTTTTTATTCCACAGTGGAAATAGGTTTCAGTGAGTAGATGTTGACATATTATAGTCTATATAACAGCAGTAATAAAAAAAATCACTTACATTTCCGCACTGAGTCCTCAAATCCCGTGATTCCATCAATGAGATCTCGATTCTCCTCCAGACTGGACTGAGAAACACACAACAACAATCTACAGCAGCTGTGTGTGTGTGTGTGTGTGTGTGTAAAAACAGTATATTTTCTCCTTGTGGGGACATTTTTTTGGTCCCCGTTAGGAAGCGAGATTATAAAAATGTAAAAATGCCTGTAGTTTTGTGTGAGGTGTAGGTTTGGGGGATAAAAAATACAGTTTGTACAGCAGAAAAACCATTACGCCTATGGAATGAACCCAAAAAACACAGAAACCCAACATGTGTGAGTGTGTGTTTGTACCCAGAAGCTCTGGAAGTGGCACGTCTCCAGCAGGTTTCCCAGATACAGGATCTGTCTTATCGGACGCTCCTCCTGCTGCGACACTGCAGTCAAGGAAACATCAGGAAACTCCACAGAAATACTGGGCGGCACAACGGTTTACAACATTGATCACAATCAGAAATGTTTCTTGAGCAAATCAGCATCTTAGAATGATTTCTGATGACGCTGAACATCTCCACACAATCAAGACAAACGCAGCGCGAGGACGCCGCAGAAGTGCACTGTGAAGGATACGTGGGTCTGGTCGATCATGCACTTGCAGAGCGTGAAGTCTGTGTGCGGCAGGTTGGTCAGAGCTTTGAGCAGGATCTGTGCCGTCACCGTGGTCTGGAAGTACGCGGGGTTGAACTGGTACCTGAACACACAAACACACCGATGAGCGACCGAACGGCTCTAGTGAGACGCAGCCGCTCTGACGTCAAGCCCTCGATAGTGCGCATCACTCACAGTTTGAGAACGGCCAGGTTGGCCTCCAGGTCGTAGGCGTTTTCTCTGGCCTGTGTGTCCACGTATCGCTCCAGCGTGGACAGATTCTCCGGGTTATACCTGTTATTATGCACATTCATTAGATTTCACTCATATAATAGTGCTGTCAAATGATTAATCGCATCCAGAATGAAAATTTTTTTGTTTACATCACTACCAGTCAAGAGATTTTTTTTCTGTTCATCAAGCCTGCATTTATTTAATACAAAGTATAGCAAAACCTGTAAAAATGTTATTTTTATATATTTAAAAATGTAATTTATTTCCGTGATTTCAAAGCTGAATTTTCAGCATCATTACTCCAGTCTTCTGTGTCACATGATCCTTCAGAAATCATTCTAATATACTGATTTGCTGCTCAACAAACATTTATTTTATTATTATGTAGAAAGGAGCTGAGTAGACTTTTTTCAGGTTTCTTTGATGAACAGAAAGTTCAGAAGAACAGCATTTTTAAAAATGCTAAAACGATTTCAGCAGCTTTTTATTTCAGATAAATGCTGATCTTTTTATTCATCAAAGAATCCTGAAAAAATGTACTCAACTTTTAAATATTGATGATAATGATAATAATCATAAATGTTTGTTAAGCAGCAAATCAGTATATTAGAATGATTTCTGAAGGATCATGTGACACTGAAGACTGGAGTAATGATGCTGAAAATTCAGCTGTATTTTAAAATATATTAAAATAGAAAGCTGTTATTTTAAATAGTAAAAATATTTCACAATATTACTGCTTTTGTTGTGTTTTGGATCAAATAAATGCAGGCTTGGTGAGCGGAACAGACTTTTTTTAAAGAACATTAAAAATCTTACTGTACAAAACCTTTTGACTGGTAGTGTATAAGCACACATGCATGTATACACACAAGAAAAATTGTTTATATATTTATATCCTTATATATTTAGTTACGATTATATTATATATATTTGTATATAATAATAATAATTATATGAATATAAATATATACATTTAAATATTTCCAAAAATATATACATGCATGTTTGTTTATTTATATACACTTAATAAATAAATATTGCGATTAATGGTTGACAGCTCTTAATGAATTAATTAAACTCGTTAAACTCGAACTAACCCTGTTTCTGAACTGAACTGATCTGAATAATGACATATTGTCTTCTGCAGAGCTGGAATTGAAGTAATTTCATGATTTTAACGCTGTTATTTTCCCGCTTCTCTGCTTTTAAACAACGCGCTTCGTATAAACCGCCTCATTGTGACTTGAATTATTAGAATTATCACACGCATATACATAACAGCAACTACCTGAAAACAATCAACTCTGTTTCTGTCGATATTTAATCCGTTTTCATACGGACTGTCGTTGATTACTGTGTTCATCCGTTACTAATAATAATGTTCACCTGTCGATGCCCCGCAGAAGTTTGCCGACGTTCGCTCTCATCTGCTCAAATGTCGTCGCCATGATTCCGGCTGTTTATTTACCTATTTTTTAATTCTAAGTGTTTGTATTTGTGTTTATTTTCCAGACACTCGGATCCTCATGAGCGGAACCGCGGCGCGTGGAAGCGGCAGAGGCCGTGACGTCATCGAGCGAGCGCCGGTGACGTGCTCGGGAACGCGCTGCTTCCGACAGCGCCGCCGCGCGTGTGGGCGGAGTCATTACAGCGCACGCGTAGCAGGGTTGCCAGGTTTTCACAACAAAACTCGCTCAGTTGCTACTCAAAACAAGCCCAAAAGAAGCCCAATTGCGTTTCGAGGGGTCCCCTGGTAAAAATCGCTTTGGGGAGGGGGGGAGGCGAGAGATGGTTCTCTGGTAAAATTATCATTCTAGGGGCTAAATTTTACTAATTGGGGTCTCTATAGTATAAAATAGTCTCAACTGTATGAAAGTAGGCTAATTCTGCGGAAAAACCGCGGACTTGGCAACACTGTGAGCTGAACAAAAATGAGTAATTTTACGAATTTCTACCGTTCTGCACCTTCACGCAGATTATTCAGTGTGTGAATCAGTGTCAGAAATTAACCAAACACGGCTTATAATAAAGCAATAAGTCCCAGGAATCCATGGTTTACGGTGAATTTATAACAGCTAAGGGGTGTTGTTAGGTTGATGTGAAGCGGAGCCTAAAACCCCCTTAGCTGTTAGAAATTCACTGTAAACCACGGCTTCACGAGGCTTATTGCTTTTATAAAACGGTTATTCCACATACATAGTAAGGTTTCACAAAATAAAACAGAGCAAATAAAGTGTAATGATATAAATAAAAACAATATTCTTCCGCCGAACAATGTAGTTCCTCAGAAACGGTTGTGGTTGCAGTAAAGTGGTTGCCAAGTAACAAACAAAAGTAAACAAAGGTGTATGTTTAATTTACAACAGCTTTGAATGAGGCTCAACCAATCAGAATCAAGGACCGGAACTATCTGTTTTATAAGCGTATATTTTTCCTGACAAAAACCGTAGCTAACAGCGAACGTTCTGGCTTTCTCAGTTCTTCCAGTAATGTTAATATAAAGTTAATTTAGAATTATTCCGGTCCTTAAAAATATTCTCAAAACATTAGCACAAAAACATTATTTGTACATTGTTCCGTTTTCTGAAATGTTTTGGTTGAACGTTTGTGTGACGTTTTTTCCTTGCTTCAGAACGTTCAGAGAAAGTTTAAAAGTAATGTTCCTAAGTAATGTTCCTTCCTTTCCAAACTTTTAAAATTGCATGGATAGTTTACATTTGCATAACAAGGAAATCCGTTTGTAAAGCATTTAAAAAAAAACACAAAACAAAAAAAAAAACGTAATGTTTTTAATGAACGTTTTTATAACCTAATGGGAACATTAGCAAAACGTTCTTAGAACATAATTTTTGTTAGCCAGAACGCACTGAGCTTTATTCAATATAAAAATTCTAAGCAATTTATTTATGGACTCACTATGGAAATATTTCATTGCATAATTATTATATTATAAAACAGATATTTCCGGTCCTTGATTCTGATTGGTTGCGCCGCGTTCAAAGCTGTTGTAAATTACTCTACAAACACACTTTGTTACGACCACAACCGTTTCCGAGGAACTACATTCTTTGGCGGAAGAATACTGTTTTTAATCTATCATTACACTTTATTTGCTGTGTTTTATTTTGTGAAACCTTACTATGTATGGAATAACCATTTTATAAAAGCAATAAGCCCCATGAAGCTGTGGTTCACAGTGAATTTATAACAGCTAAGGGGGTCCGCTTTGCATCGTACCTAACACCCCTTAGCTGTCATAAATTCACTGTATTGCTTAAATAGATGCTTCCATTGAATTAGTTAAACTTAAGAAATATATCAGTTTAAAAAAATGAATTATAGGGATGTTTTTCCCCTCAACATTTTGTGTTGTTTAAACTTGTTTAGTTTCTGAGCCTCTTCCATATCTGTACTAGTCTGATAATCTAATATAACATGCAAAAAAAGTCTAATAAACATATGTAATCTGATTAATACTTTATTTGTAAAGCGTCTTTCATGCTAGAAATTAAGTGCTTTACAATTTAAAAACTGTCCATAGATAAATAAATGGTAATGAGCTTCTATAACAGAAGTTGAATGTAGTTTATTTTAGCATCACAAAAAAAGACAACGCACAAAAATGTGTGACATCCATTTATTACGCAATTAAGAGAAATTTCAAATTACAAAGATCAGTTTATTTAAACACCTGAATGTTCTGTAGTCAAACTCTGAATAAAGGAGAAACAAAAACACCCACAAATCAAGCAGGATTAAATTATAATGGTTTCCATGTCTGCCTGAGGAATCGTGTGACGCTGAATGGATGAGAGTAGAAAACTGCTCTTTAATGAAGGAAATTCACGTGGCGAAACTCAAAAACAGTATCAAGCCAATATATATACTGATTCGGTTCAAATTAATAAGTCAGTCAGTCCAGTTTCCTGTCAAAAGACCCAAAACGAACGGGTCGTCCGCGGATAAACGTGTTATTATTCTCAGCGCCGAAGCCAATCAGAATCACGCTGAACATCCCGTCGCACGCTTGAGACTGAACCGAACGCATCCTTTAGAAAATAAACATGATTTGTGATGTAAAAATGTCTTTATAAGAATCTCCACCTTCAAAAATATGCTCTAGATCTATGAAACAAGCTTATATGAATGCATTAAAAAAAAGAAACAGACATCAATAATTATTAAAAGTAATTCTTAATATTGCAATAATAAACATTTGTTGGAGAGATGCTCGGACTCGTATACAAACCCCCGTGCTGATCGACAGCCTCACGCACACGCGCACACGTGCATGCTCGTGATGGACGGTGCAGGGAATTCTGGGACGGGTCAGGGCTGTTCTAGCACCCTGCATGAGAGACGGAAAGCTCTGAACGCAGACATCAGCCCTGACCGCCTCATTCACCCTTCACTCATGATCGATGGACAGACAGTGAGAGCACACGTGTGTGTGTGTGTGTGTGTGTGTGTGTGTGTGTGTGAGGCCGATCGGTCACAGGCTGGTACATGCAAACAGGAAGTACCCTAATAGTCTGCTGCCAAAAAACAGAGAGACACCACATACGTCACCGCCCACCCGCCCCACCACGACTGAACTCTAAAACTACCAACAAACAGCAAGAGAGAGAGAAACAGACAGACAGAGAGAGACAGAGAGAGAGAGGGAGAGAGAGGCGGTGCTCAGGCGCGTTCTCCACGGATGCGGCGCGCCAGCTGGATGTCTTTGGGCATGATGGTGACGCGCTTGGCGTGGATGGCGCACAGGTTAGTGTCCTCAAACAGACCCACCAGATACGCCTCGCTGGCCTCCTGCAACACACACACACACACACACACAATCAGTCACATGACTTGAGAACAGCACAAGAGTTCAGTAGCGCTGAGACACTATTACAGTTTATATGTTTATTTTGTAATATTTTTTTAAACAAAAATATAAAAAGGTAATTGCAAATTTTTATTTTGCAATTCTGACTTTTTCTTGCAATTGCAAGTTTATATCTCATGATTTAGACTTTTTTTTTTTTTCCACAAGAAAAACTCAAACCACTTTTTTGTTAGGATTTGCAAGTTTCTGCATTTACGTCTCACAATTGTTTTTAACTCGCAATTCTGCAATCGTCTCTCATTTGTTTATATTTTGCATATAGGTCTTGCATTTTTGTTTTTATCTCACAATTCTTGGTTTTTCTATTTATATCATGCATTTCTTCGTTTACGGCTTACATTTCTGTTTACGTCTCATAATTCTTAATTTAAGTCTCGCAATTCTGCATTTACGTCTTGCATTTTTGTTTCTCTCTCATAACTCCTTATTAAGTCTCGCAATTTTACATTTGTTTCTCTCTGGCATTTCTTCATTTACATTTCGCAATTCTGCATGTCTTGCATTTGTTTACATCTTGCATTTTTTTATTTAAGTCTTACATTTTTATTTATATCTCATAGTTCTTCATTAAGTCTAGAAATTCTGCATTCGTCTTGCATTTGTTTCCATTTCGCATTTCTTCGTTTTGCAATTCTGCATTTACGTCTTCCATTTTTGTTTATATCTCACAATCTTTGTTTGGATCTTGCCATTCCATTTATATTTTCCATATACATTTTTTTCTCTGAATTCTGAGGTTACATTCTACTGTGGAAAAAAAGGTGATTGAGACTTTTTAAAATCTCACAATTTTAATATTTGTATTTTTTTTTTTTTTTGCAATTTTGAGTTAAATATCCAAATTCAAACAGTTTTTCTTGAAATTGTGTTTTTCTCTCAATTTTGAGTCAGAATTGTGAGATCGCAATTACTGTTTTTATTTCTTTAGTCCATGCTAGCAGTGCAAGGACGTTTTTTTAAAATTACATTTCATTTAATTTCAGTCATTATTTTATTTCTATTAACAAATGTTTATTTACTTTGTCGTTTTTTTTAATGTTTATTTAATTTAAATTTGTTTATTTTGTATTGCTATTAATGTTTTTCATGGTTTTAGTTTTAGTAATAGCCTTGAGTGAAATGCAGTCGCACATACATGTACATTCACAACAATTTGGGACAAATATAAGCGATTTAATGTAAAGGTGTGAAGGCGGTGACGGACCTGCAGGGCTCCGATGGCGGCGCTCTGGAAGCGCAGGTCAGTTTTAAAGTCCTGTGCGATCTCACGCACCAGACGCTGGAACGGAAGCTTCCGGATCAGCAGCTCAGTGGATTTCTGGTAACGACGGATCTCACGCAGAGCCACGGTACCGGGCCACACACACACACACACACACACACACACACACACACACATAAAGATGTTAGTGCTCATCCCACGACTCAACGTGACGAAACTCGACTCGCGGTTCATCGTACCTGTAGCGATGGGGCTTCTTGACTCCTCCAGTAGAGGGCGCACTCTTACGCGCCGCTTTAGTCGCCAGCTGCTTACGAGGAGCTTTTCCTCCGGTGGATTTACGGGCGGTCTGCTTAGTACGGGCCATTCTGACACACGATCACCTGAAACACACACATGCACAGAAAACACTATTCTTTTAGTCTGCCACAGACCCCATGCTACCATTTAAAATGCAGCTATATTTTTTCATGTATTTTTAAATGCATTTTATAAATATCTGTTAAAATAATATTACGTTTATATTACATCACTACATTTTTTCTACTCATTTATTTAAATGTACTTATTTTAATATTTTTTAAATATATATTTAGTTACTTAGTTTTAGATCATTAAAATGATTTAATGCAATAAATATACAAAACTAACATGATTAAGTAAATTATGCAAATTAAAGTAAATTAAAATAATCAAATTATATAAATGAATAAAATGTGATTTAAATTAATTAAAATAAAAAAATAACTGATTAAAACAAATACATTTATATATAAATAATTTTATATAATTTATATTATTAAATATAAATTAAATATATAATTTATATTTAAACAGTTTTAATCAGATTTAAGTACCTAAATAAATATACAAAAATAACATGATTAAGTTGTGTAAATAAACAAATTATATAAATAAATAAATAAATAAAATGTGATTTAAATAAACTGATTAAAATAAATGAATATGAAAATTGATTAAAACAAGTTAGTTAAAATATTCAAATCATTTTAATCAGATTTACGTACCTAAATAAATAAACAAACAAAAATAACATTAAGTAAATTATTTAAATAAAATACATTTCATTAAAATAAGCTAATTATATAAATAAATGAATAAAATGTGATTTAAATTAACCTTAAATAAACAAATCATTGATTAAGATACTTAAATATTTTTTTTCATTATTTACTGATTTAAATTATTATTATTAATCACATTTATTTGCCTTAAAATATCAGATTCATTATTTCTCTTCATTTTATTTATGTTTAAAATAATTAATTTGTTTATTCAAACCATGATTTATTTTGACACTTTTCCTCTAAAACTTTCAATGGACTAGTTTGAAAACTCCTGCTTCAAAAATACCTGAAAATATAATTATGTCATGCTCACACACGGTCATAAAAGTACATTTGAGGGCAGATGGAAAATGTTTGTCCAGAAAAATCAGACGACAATTACATTTAAGGCGCTTCAGGATAGAGTTTGAACTCTACACGCTTGAAAACAACAGCAAGTTCAGCATGTCAATCATGCTGAAAAAAACAGCCTATCTACGACAATATTCATGAGCCGACCAATCAGAGGGCAGGAAACAAAGCAGACGGTTGGCGTAGGCTCCGCCCCTCATCTGTGAACATCATGGCGCCTGTTTGATACGCACCGAAAACCGAGCGAGAAAAGAGACGAACTAACGATAAAACTTCGACAATTTCACTGCGAATCACTCCGCAGTTCTCGCCAATGACACTCGGACAACAAAGCAAACACTCTAGGGAAACAATATCGGCCGTTTAAAGCAGGAATGGAGGCGTTTATGGTGTTTTTCGGCGTTTGTGAAATATCCGTTTGTTTTGGATGGATTTTGCAGCTCGCTCGACTGAAGCGCTTCAGGATTCACACAGATAAACACAAACCCGACTAAACAGACACCAGTTTACACAAAACGCGGCATTTTCTGCCTAAAATAACTGTTAAATAGAACACCTGTGTATTTTAAGTGTGTTGTCGGCCTTACCTTAGTGGAAGTTGTGTTTTACGAGTGTTTCGAGTTGAGCTTCAGTGTTATTTACCGTCTCTCGCGCACAATGGGAGCGGAAATGCGCCAATCAGCGGCTCCCACAATGCACCGCGCCGCAGCCTCCACTGTTGTCGGTCACAGTGCGCTTCAGCATGTTACAAAAATCATCTTGATCTGTTAAAATCGCACTGTACTGTCCCGTGTCAGCAGCCTTTATCAGCGCTGGCCGTCGCTGCGACCTGTCGACAGTTTACTGTGGTGAAACCATGGTGCTGAGATGGGAATATGATGCTAGTTTGATCACCATATTCCTGTCCCGTGGTGTTCACAAATGTCCTCAAAACAGGGGTTTTCAGTCTTCTAGATTCCCCGGATAGAATTTATGATAAAATTATAAATAGGTGTAACATTTTATTTTATTTTTTTACGTTATTTTGTTTATTTTACTTATTATAGCACTGTACAGTTAGATATAGTCACTTATTTAATATTAATCAATTTGTTTATTTAATCAATATTATTTTACTTTAATCATTTTTATTTATTCATTTAATCAGTGTCATTTTATTTAAATAAATTTTCATTATTGTATATTTTATTATTGTATCGAAATCTATATATTATATATATATCGCATTAATGAACATTTATTAATTTAATAGATTGTTTTTGTTTTTATTTATATTTTATTTCGCTTTTTGCATTTTGTTGTTATTTTTGCATTTTTTATTTATATCACTTTTTATATACATTTTATAACTTATTAATTTTAGTCTTTTTTTTATTTTGCATTTTGTTGTTTTTGCATTATCACTTATTTAACAATTTCTATTTATTTTAATCAAATGTATGTATATGCACACATTTTATTATTTTTGTCTATTTTTTGTTTTTTATTTATTTAGCATTTTTTATTTGTAGCACTTTCTTTATTTTAACTGTTTTTATTTATGTTAATCAAATATATACACATTTCAGTATTTTAGTCTGTTTTTATTATTTATTTTGGATTTTGTTAATTTTGTTGTTTTTGCATTTTTATCACTTTTTATTCTTTATTTTAACTATTTAATCAAATGCATGTATATACACACATTATTTATTTTGCTTAATTTTGTTTTTACATTTTTTATCACTTTTTATTATTTCTTTATTTTAACCATTTATTTTAATCAAATATATATACACACACATTTCATTTTTTATTTTAGTCTTTGCTTTTATTTATTTTGCATTTTAATTGTTTTTAATTTTGTTTTAATTTATATCACTTTTTATTATTTCTTTATTTTAATCAAATGCATGTATATACACTTATTTAAGTCTATTTTTTATTTTTATTTATTTTGCATTTTGTTTAATTTTATTATTTTTTATATTTATAACACTTTTTATTATTTCCTTATTTTAACCTTTTTAAATCATTTTAATCAATGTATATACACACATTTTATTATTTATTTATTTTAGTCTATTTTTTTTTTTTTTTGTACATTTTCAACACAGTTTATTTAAAGTTTTCCTCTGATATGATTCCCATCAGTCCTCCTGCTTTAAAGAATACTACGGGTTTACCACAATTCACATTCATCAGTGCCACGTTAACCTCAATTACAGGCATTTATCCACAATTAAATGGCCATTTCAGTGAGTAAGACGGACTGTTTTCAGTCCAGCAGTGTTACTGGAGCGGAAAATGCATTAGTCTAGTTTCACATAATTACACTCATCACATTTTTAACTTAGAAAACGGTTTTGGAGGTGAAATACTTCCATAAAACAAACTCTGTAACAGTTCAACACCAATTTATTGTCCAATTCTCTATGTGTAGTACAAAGATTAGCTTTTTCTTTCTAGGGTCTTACACATACAAAACAAAACAAACGTAATCACCTTGTGATAAAAACCATGAAAGGGTGTAGAAAAAACCTGAGTGAGTGTCTACCTAAACAACTCATGAAGAATATATCAAATGGTATAAAATACAGTCTGTTGTCTGCTGCTACATATGCTCATCAAAAACACAAGATTCAACAAAACCACCCGCCAATCCCAGAACGCATCACTGAAATCATACGCCCGTCTGCCAATCCGTGCATCTCAGGAAAACAAACCACGTCAAAATGAAGAAAATCATCATAAAGCACTCGAACGATACGCATACAAAACCTATTTCGAGAAAATAAAGAGAGTGTTTCGCCACGATTCCGACACGTCCAGTGAGGAGTTTAGCACCCGAAATCAGTCCTCGACATCCACGTCTTTCATTCAGGCACAGGAAGTGTTGATTAGTGCCTGGATTCCTTAATTAGTCACCCTGAGGGCTTGAACTCTTGTGCTCGAAATCACACGACGGCACGTCACAAGAGCTCGTCTGAGAGTACGAAACCGACAGCAACACGAACACACGGCCATCTAACACGAACAAACAGACACAGAGATGAAGTGAGGGTGAGGACAGGGACGGGGACGGCGCTCAGGCGCGTTCTCCACGGATGCGGCGCGCCAGCTGGATGTCTTTGGGCATGATGGTGACGCGCTTGGCGTGGATGGCGCACAGGTTAGTGTCCTCAAACAGACCCACCAGATACGCCTCGCTGGCCTCCTGCAACACACACACACACACACACACACACACACACACACAATGAGTCACGTGACCCGAGAACAGCACAAGAGTTCAGAGACACTATTACACTTTTTGTTCATATTTTGATTTTTTTTTTAATGTTTTTAATTTAGTTAAAGTTTTAGTGATTTTGTTGTTTTTGTCAATTTTAGTGTTTTTTCTTCAAAAAGGTAATTGCAACTTCGTTTAAGTCTCACGTGTTTATGTCTCGCATTTCTTTGATAGTTTCCAAATTCTGCATTTATGTCTTGCATTTCTTCATTTGCATCTTGCATTTTTGTTTACATCTCGTAATTCTGCGTTTACATCTTGCATTTGTTTATATCTCGCATTTGTCAGTGCCTTGCATTTCTTCGTTTACAAAGAATTACGAATTTTGCCATTTACGTCTTGCGTTTCTTCGTTTATGTCTTGTTTTTGTTTATATCTCGCGATTCTTCGTTTAAGTCTCGCAATTCTGCATGTACACCTTGCATGTTTTTATTTTGCATTTCTTTGTTTACATTTCACAATTCTGCATCTCACATTTCTGTTTACATCCTGCAATTGTTCATTTACACCATGCATTTCTGTTCATATCTCATAATTCTTTAAGTCTCACAATTCTGCACTTTGTCTTGCATTTGTGTTTATATCTTGCAAGATGTAAAAGAATTGCAATTCTGCATTAACGGCTCACAATTTTTTATATCTCGCATTTCTTTGTTTTCAAATTTTGCATTTACGCCTTGCATTTCTGTTTATATCTTGCAATTCTTCTTTTACATCTTGCAATTCTGCAATTAGGTCACGCATTTGTTTATATCTTGCATTTGTTTGTTTGTCTCCGAATTCTGCATTTACGTTTTGCATTTCTTCGTTTACGTCTCACATGTGTTTATATCTCGCATTTGGGACGAATATAAGCGATTTAATGTAAAGGTGTGAAGGCGGTGACGGACCTGCAGGGCTCCGATGGCGGCGCTCTGGAAGCGCAGGTCAGTTTTAAAGTCCTGTGCGATCTCACGCACCAGACGCTGGAACGGAAGCTTCCGGATCAGCAGCTCAGTGGATTTCTGGTAACGACGGATCTCACGCAGAGCCACGGTACCGGGCCTACACACACACACACACACACACACATAAAGATGTCAGTGCTCATCCCACGACTCAACGTGACGAAACTCGACTCGCGGTTCATCGTACCTGTAGCGATGGGGCTTCTTGACTCCTCCAGTAGAGGGCGCACTCTTACGGGCCGCTTTAGTCGCCAGCTGCTTACGAGGAGCTTTTCCTCCGGTGGATTTACGGGCGGTCTGCTTAGTACGGGCCATTCTGACACACGATCACCTGAAACACACGCACGATATTTCAATGAAGTGTAATTATTGAAATTGTTGTAAAAATCTTTATTTTAACATCTAAAAGTCATACTGACACAATCACAAAAGTGCAAACATGTTTAAACAGAGATATTTACATCATAAACACAATTCAGGGTAGATGGATGTTATTTGACTATCAAAGATGGATCAACATGACGCAATATTGCACTTTTTCAAATAAATGAGAGAATATGTTGACGTGTAGATAAAATGTATAAAAAACATGTTCAAAGAGTAAAAACACAATAGAATGAGGTTAATGATATATTGGTGGTGTGAAAATAGTATAATTATACATTAAATATAAATGTTACATAAATTAGATAAAAAAAAAAAAAGTATGGGGTAAAATTGCATTTCTAAAAGAGATTTAATGTAAGTCTTGTGTTTAAAAATTCCAAAATAATAAAAGCATTGGTTTTGGTTTTGATTACAGCTGTCAGACAAGTCTCACGGGGTTTCCCGTGGTTTCAGTGACACCTGTCAATCAACACGGTCTCCGCCTATAAACGCTATTTACAGGCGCGCGGGGCGTGGCTTCAGCCACCGCGCCAATCAGCGCTCAGTGTGTCAATCCAGCCCCGCCCCCCCGAGCCGATGACATAATGGCTGCTTGAAATTTGAGAGAAGAGACAAAATAGCAGTTTATAGTCGAAACACAAACGACTCGATTTCTGTCGTATCACCGGTGAACTGATCCCGTTTACCGACGTACAGCGCTAGCGCACACTTTCAGCAAGTGTTTGAGAAAATCACCGCGAGCAAAAGCTCGATGATGAGTTTATTTCATCGAAGGAAAGCGAAAGAGACGAGCGAACGCGCGACGCGCTGTTCTCATTTCAGCTCGAGACGCTTTTATTTAAAGCGATTTCAGTTCACGAGACTCACGTTCACAACCCACCGTAATCTGACCGACGCCCGTTACCGTTAACCGGGCCCGGGTGACGCGTGTGTCTGGTGCGGACTCACCTGTCGGGTGTTTCTGAGGTTTTATTCCGCGGCGGCGGGTTTTTGCTGCTTGAAGAGAGTTTGAGGTGAAATGGCTGATGTGTCCCATCATCCACCGCGGCGCTGCGCTTCATTACACTAATCTCACATCCGCTCCATGACACATTTTAATTTCACAATCTCATTTTAAAGCCAAAGATGCTTTTATTACATCAAACACACATTTTTGCGCCTTTATTGTCAATAATGTAACATCCAGTCAGAACTCAAACACTAAGTATGGACACGAGAAACAAAAATTACTTTAAATAAACTATTTGTGCTTCATTTCTTTAGTGCTGAAGAACTTCTGTGTTCTACCATACAGACGTTTACTTTTACTTTTGCTGACGTGAATTACATTTACATACAATTAATGTACAGTTTTAATATATAGCTAAGTATATAAGGTTTTATCTGAGGTGTGGTTTGTGATAGGACAATATTTGGCAAATGTTTGAGATACAACTATTTGAAAATCTGGAATCTGAGAGTGTCAAAAAATCACAATATTGAGAAAATCACCTTTAAAGTTGTCGAATGAAGTTCTTAGCAATGCATATTACTAATTAAAATTTAAGTTTTGATATATTTACAGTAGGAAATTTACAAAATACCTTCATGGAACATGATCTTAATATCCTAATGATTTGTGGCATAAAAGAAAAATCAATAATTTTGACCCATATAATGTATTTTTGGCTATTGCTACAAATATACCCGTGATACTCCAGACTGGTTTTCTATTCAAAACAAACAAGCAAGCCCCGCCCAGTTTTGAAAAGCAACGCAAAAGTAATGTAACGTAACGTAGTAGTTACTTTTTGTAGGGAGTAACACAGTGTTGTCACACATTACTTTTAAAAGCAGTTTTCCCCAACACAAACTGTAAGCAGTTTAAAAAAACACCATGATGAATTTCCATATTTACATGCTACGGATTATGCAACGTTCAAATAACATCATGGCACTTTTTGTTTACCGTAATTATGTTGGATTACAATATTCGTGGATAATATTTACATTTTATACTGGAAAAGGTTTCAATTGTAAGAAGCTCTCAAGCAGTTTTACTAAAGAACAGATCTGTTTATTTATTTATTTATTACTGGGAACATCTTTAAAATGTAGAAGTGGAAAAAATAATAGAACAAACAATGGTATGAGTACATAACTGGTCAAAATAAATCACATTAAAGGGAAAGATTAAATGATTTATGATATTTCAGTTACTTTTAAAGCTAAAGCTAAAAAAAAGTCAGCAAGTAGAACATTTCTGCAAAGAAAATTTGCATTTTGTACATTGTGTTAGCAAAACGAGAAGATGAATTAGTTAATGAATTTAGTTTTTCTGTCGTTCTTTTTCCAGTTAAAAATATTTTCCCACTGTAGGTTTGAAACGACAGCAGAGAAAAATAGTTTTTAGTAAAAAATGACTTCAGGTCTGTTATGATTAACTAAAATTTGCACCCACTTTAAGAGTCTTTAACTACGATGTACTAGCATTTAAGACATGTGATTCATTTTTGTAATTACATGTAGAATTACACTGTTGCAACACCTGCTTTATGCAGTAAGTACATAATTATTTTTTGACACCTAATATAAATAAAAATTGTTCTTGTTTTTTCCCCACCCTGTAATATTATCAAACACTTTTTATTTGTTTTTGGTTTTTTTTAGTTTTTAAAGATTTAATTTTGGGCTGTTTTATGCCTTCATTTGGAAAGGACAGTGTAGATGAGACAGGAAAGCAGTGGGTGAAGAGAGAGGGGAGTGGGATCGGCAAAGGACCACGAGCCGGGATTCGAACTCGGGTCGCCGTGAGCGCAGTTGCACTGTAGGCTATTGGCGCGACATCAAACACTTGATGTTGATATTGTTTAATATCACTAAATGTTATGGGTTAAATCAGGTATAAATAGCTCTTTTAGGTAACAATTACTTGGGCTGGATTTTTAAATCCACACAGCTAAAAATAATAACTCTCAACACAAGAGCTTTGCTTTGATGGAGTTTATGTTAAAACACATGCGAGATCTTTAATACACGTAAGGAAGGAGTTTGTACGGCACTTGGCGACAGTATTCTCTCCAGGCCTCTCTGTGCTTCTTCAGACATGATTCTTCGATCTCATTGGCTCGCTTCCTCAATAACTGAAAGCACTGCAGCGCCGGCAAGTACGGCAAAACACTGGTGAACCCTGCGTGACACAAACCAGGTAAATGACTTGCACACTGCTAACGTAAAATCTGGTTAAAGCTGATTTGAATGAGTTTTAATCTCGTTAGATGTGGGCGTACCGCATGGCAGACACCAGGCAAACATCATCAGAATGTCTCCTAAGTAATTGGGGTGTCGGACCCATCCGAACCATCCGGACACCAGCAGACTGCTTCCCGCCGGGCTGCGGATTGTGTTCAGACCTTCGACAGAGACTGAGATCATCAGCCACCAGCGCAGCATTTACATTCTCTTTATGACCAATAAAAGTTTAGTGCTTTCTTGATCTGCGTTTATGAACTGGTGTTTACAAAGAACAGAAATGGTCCTAAAACTGTGGAAGAAACAAAAGGAAGCAGAAGGTGAATGTGAAGAGGTGACGTACGAGCGTAGGCCGGATCATTCGGGTTTTTGCGGAAACCGTCTTTCTGCTCGTTGGACAGGTAATAAATCAGGAAGCCAATACCTGTTGTATTATAATGCGTTATAATGAATATATTTTGCATTATAGTATGTTTGTTTTCTAAATGTGAGGTCTGATGATGGTTATTCTCACCGAAGAGCAGACAGATGGGTACAGCAGACAGGAAATGGATGGAATTGGGCCTTTGAAGCAGGAAGTAAACAGGCAGACTGGAGAAGAAAGGGATCCAGATGAACTCGCCCAAAATCATGATGAAGCCAATCGGCTCTTCCGTAAACTCTTTGGTCGTCAGCACAGAGCCCTGTCCAAACACAGCATCAGACGCCAGAAACACAGTTCATTTCTTGTTCTGTTTCAGCGAATAACAAACAACGTGAAATACAAACAGATTTGTTTACTTATTTTTATGCACATTTTAGGATACTGCATAACAAAATGCATAAACTGAAATGGCAAGACATACATAAAATCTTAAAATGCATTAAAATAAGTATACTAACACCAACTAAGGCAGATATTTTTTAGCCGATATGAAGACGTGCATGGAAACACATTTATCAAATAAATTCCCGGATGTGCAACAAAATCTCAAATGTAGCAAAAATCATCTCAAATGTAGTTTTAGTCTTTCTGAAATGCCTGGGGCAAAATATGCCATTAAAATATGTGATCCTAGACCACAAAACCAGTCATAAGGGTCAATTTTTTAAATTGAATAAATAATAAATAAGCTTTCCATTGACATATGGTTTGTTGTGATAGGACAATATTTGGCTGAGATACAACTATTTGAAAATCTGGAATCTGAGGGTGCAAAAAAATCTAAATATTGAGAAAATCACCTTTAAAGTTGTCAAATGAAGTTTTTAGCAATGCATATTACTAATTAAAAAAAAAAGCTTTAATATATTTACGGTATCAGTTGCATTCCCAAACATCAGGCATCTGAATGGAAGTTAACTTGGTTTTGCGTTTTGTACAGTGCATTCCCACAGTGGGTTATGCAAACCACAGTAACATGATAAAAATCAGTTTGTCCCGCTGACCTCATCGATGAGGAAGTCCAGTATGTAAATGAGCTGAAAGACAATGACGAGCAGCAGAGAGAGAGACCAGTTCTTCATCTCTACAGAAGTCAGGAGATAATTCAGATCCATCATGGCCTGCAGGTCCAACACACACATCAATCGCTGTTCATTTTATAAACGTAGTAAATCGTGATTTACACAAACTCACCCAGCCAATGAATCCAATCCTGACCATGACAAAGTGTTTGATGTCGATGATGCCCAGATGGGGATCCATACTCTGACCCAGAGCAAACTTCAGCAGGGGCTTTGCTGTACAACACAAACACACACATGACCTCTGACCTCAGGCGCCGTGGATAAACAGGAAGGAGTTGAGGTGTGGCTCGTACCTGTGCTGTCGTAGGTCACGTGTGCGGAGGAGGGTGTTCTGATTGGACACAGGAACAGCACCAGGCTGAAGATTAGCGAAATGGCCATGCCGGCGGTCACCAGAGAGAAGATCTTGTCCATCACAGCGCCGGCCCGCAGGACGCCACCAAACCACAGAACCAACAACAGAACCACAGTCAGGAGAAATGCATACAGACCTGCAAAAGATGCCAAAACCCCTTTTATATCTGTGCCCAGTCTCTTACCATTGATCGGATATATTTAAATTTAGTGTCATCTTATTGTCATCTTCAACTTTTTAGGTTATTATATTCCAGATTCGACATTTACAGATTCAACACAGATTCAGTACAGATTCATTTATATTACAGATTCAACATTTACCAAACAATGCAATAAATACAAAAAACTTGTCAATATACTGGTTGATTAGGGGCTTGGGGTCTGGAGGTGGGATTTTGTCTTACCGTTGAGTTTGTATTTCAAATGCTTTCCATCGCAGCCCATCTTGCCTTCTGCCACCTTCATAAAAGAAAATATATGGAAGATACAAACCTTAATGACAAATAACAACTTACTACCCAAGGCTGCTGGTTTATGCATGACTTGTTTCTGATCTTACCTGTCCCACAGGTAGATAATAGAGCACCATCTGCAGGACAGTGAATAACAGCACGACGCACACAGACGACCAGTCCCAGATCGGGATTCCAGCAGAACCGAGCAGAACCCACGACTCGGAGGAGGACCGGCAGCAGTCCAGCAGCATTATGAGAAACACACCCAACAAAAGGCACAACAGAGACAGGTCTGACACACACACACACACACACACACACAATCAACAGCCTGAATCACTGTACATATTATAATATAGATAGATAGATAGATAGATAGACAGATAGATATAACTTTATTGTCAAACTAATTAAGTCTGAAATTTATCTTGTATGACAGTATGTTTACACTCTACACACTTTACAAACATAACTCACATACATAAACACAATAAATACAATATAATACAAAAAAAATTCCTGCTGTTTTCATTTCATATGGACTGAAAACAGCAGGATTTTTTTTATGGAGGCTTATTATAAAATCCTTGACATTGCACTAAAACTATTAAGGAAAGACACTACAGATGAATAAAGTAAAAATATTAACTAATAAATAACACCATACGTCCTCAGTTGTTTAATCACAATACATTAAAATAAATGTTTTTCGAACATTTTCTGAAATATTTAAATGTTTAAATACCTAAATAAGGCATTGTCTAATTAAAAATGCACTAATTTGCATACAAACCGGGTAAAGCCAGATTCCAAATTCTTGTTTGAGGTTAAATTATTATTTAATGTCCAATACATTTTCGCCATGTTTTTAGGAATAAAATGTTGTATAAATCAGTGTGAATGATATATGAACAAACCCCTCAGTAAAAAACCTTCAGAATATAGAGAAGAAAAAAACTGTAAGTTTTGGTGTATGTAAGTGCTGCTGAAGTGGAGAAAAAACTCACAACCTTTAAAGATCTGCATTTTCGCCATGTTTTTAGAAATAAAATATTGTATAAAACAGGACAAATCATAAACAAACCCTTCTATAAAAACCTTCAGAATAAATATAAATAGGAATAAAATCTTAAGTTTTGGTGTAAGTAAGTGCTGTTGAAGTGGTGCAACAAACTTATTTTGAGAAATTGGCCTTTAAAGATTGTGTTGTAAATTAAATCACAAATATATAAAGTGTGATTATAAAACCAGTCAAATGATATATGAACAAACCCCTCTGTAAATATCTTTAGAATATAGAGAGGAATAAATCTCTAAGTTTTGGTGTATGTAAGCGCTGCTGAAGTGGAGAAAAAACTCTCAACCTTTAAAGATTTAAATTTTCACCATGTTTTTAGGAATGAAATGTTATAAAAACCAGTGTGAATGATATATGAACAAACCCCTCAGTAAAAACCTTCAGAATATAGAGAAGAATAAAACTGTAAGTTTTGGTGTATGTAAGTGCTGCTGAAGTGGAGGAAAAAAACTCACAGCCTTTAAAAGATTTGAATTTTCGCCATGTTTTTAAGAAATGAAATGTTGTATAAATCAGGACAAATCATTTATTAACAAACCCTTCTATAAAAACTATCAAGAATAGGAATAATTCTCTTATGTTTTGCCTTTAGTGTCTTGCCTTAAAGACACTTTTTTTTTTTTGTTGATTAATTTCTAAATCAGATTGGTTTGTGTCATCTTCCACTAGCTGAGATATCTAGAGATATCATGTAAACTGAGGTTAATAGCTGGCTCAAGACCTAACTAGAGTACTTACGGATGTTGTTCCGTTTACTGTGGACCTGTACCACACTTTTGCCATCATGAGTTCCATCCTCAAGCTTCCCGTTACCCGTGTCCTGTAGGGATCTGTTCCTGTGTGTCTGTAGGACAGAGATGTGTAAATTTACAGCAAATCTAGAAAAACACTGAATTTCATTTCTCATACTCACCTGATGTTCTTGTTGGTGAGTCGTCATGATAATCTGTGAAATAACCAACTTATTTCAAACCAAGTCTAAAAAAAAAAACAATCAAATGACTTTTGCTTTGCCTAATATGTGATCAAATGTGAATTTCAAGTCTTACCAGAGGTAGATAGAGCAACTTTCCAAAAACAAGCCCACACTGCTGTATTCACAGCAGAGAACGGTTTTTATACTTCAGCTCTTACTACATACTACTGACCTGTTGCGATATCTTCAGCATGTTGGGTGAACCATGTAATACCTTAAAACGTTCAACAGACAACTTGAGTTGCACGCACTTCCCTCATTCTGAAAGATCTCAAGAGTTTGATGAAAAACCCCCAACACTTGTTCTGTGAATCAGTGTGTTTGTAACAGAGTTGCACTGCAAAAGACGTGTAAGAAAGGAAAGTGTGTGCGAGAATTACAAAATAGCAATTACATGTGTCAGATCATCAATAAGTGTCCCGTTAACATCTTCTCTGAATCCATTTAGTCAGTTCTGTCTGCAATAAATGCTAAACATGCAATAGAGACACACAATCATCAATATGAATCATTATTTTGACATCAGTTTGAGAGTCACAATAGTATCTAGACTCAACTCTACAGACTCAACTCTTTGCACACATTGCAGACGTGCAAAATGAAAGCAAAGTGATTACAAATAACAATGCGATGCATGAGTATTTGATGTTTTAATAACAGATTCCCATATACAAACTGGATATTGTGATATTGTTGGCCACATCACCAGACTCAGGCATATAACTGTGTGCTAAATGAAAACACATGCAGTGGAAGATAATCGATTTGAAAGAAAAGCACTGTGGCGGAATGGAAGTTACACCGGAATCATCCATTTTCATACGTTGATGAGGAAGGGAAGCTCGTACAGCGATTCAGTGTGCGCAGATGGATGCCGTCATCTGTTAGGATACTACAGTAAGACAAAAGATCCTTCAGAACTGAATGCATTTGCTAAAAAAAAGAAAAGAAAACAAGAAAAACAACCTAATGGATGGTATCGTTTAAGCAGTAGATTAAAAAGCGCACAACAAAAATACACAAAACGTTCCAACATCCACTAATTGGTCCATTTGCATTTGTCCAGTTAACAGCAAAGACAATTACAAAGCTACAGCCGTACAAAACATAAATCCCAAAATATCTGAGATTAAAAAAAAACAATAAACACTTAAAGTTACAAAAAGACATAAAAAATGAGAACTGAGTGTTAAGCATACATACCGTCAGGGCTAAAACACTGTTTTGTTTTGTTTTTTAATTTTTCACGTAGTGTTCTGTAATTCGTGGGAATGATCGCATATGAGTTCAGTAGCTTGGCCTTTGTCTAAAATACAAGCAAAGTTCTGCCTCCAGGAGAAGAAACGTCCATGTCGGGATCACTAAAGCAGCCAAACCACATTTAAACCAGTGCAATGACCTAAAAGACCTAGTTTAAGTAGTGTTATTCCTCGCAGACTTCTAGAAAGACTCAATGCCCTCAAATATGGCTTATCACAAACTTCTCCAAACAAGTTGAATGCTTTCCCAGTTGGTTTGAGTATTTAGATGCTTTAAATAGGAGCGTGTGAGAAAATAATCCATCCTTAAGGTGTCAGGAACACAAAAGAAACTCAAAACATTTGTAAAACGTGCTTGAGAAGCAGGTTTTGGTGACTGTTTGAACTGTAATGACTGACAGTATATTTCTCCTCTACAGAAGCAGTCAGAAACACTGAATGCACGTTGTTTGTTAACGCAGGTTTGCACTGATCTGCTTTATGGCAAGAATCGAACTGACTGACAAAGGTCAATAAAAATGATTCGACACTGACCTTCTGAGAAGTCTGCATGACAAAACCCTACAAACACACGTCACACTGGCTCTCAGTGATCCCGACTCCTGAAATGGTCCCTCCAATGAGCTAAAATCAACCTGTAAATGTGCAAAATTTTGCAAGAGGCATAGCAGGTGTAAGGAATAGCGCCTACTCCATGCTACAATAGTTAAATGTGTTGCTTAAATGACAGAGAAGTTTCTCTCTTCTATTACATCCAACTTGTATGGAAGCTTATTTCCGTCACGGAATAAAAAAGATTAAAAAAAAAGGTTATTGCGACTTTTTATCTCACAGTTCAGACTTTTTATCTCAGAATTGACTTTTTGTAATTCTGAGGTTACATGTTGCAATTTTTATTTTTTTCATAATTCTGAGTTGACATCACGCAATTGTTATTTTTTCATCAGAATTTTTACTTTGCATCTCGCATCTTGCAATAATTACTTTTTCAGAATTCTTTTTTTCCCCCTCGGAATTCTGAGTTTGTGTGACAATTTGTACTTTTTTTGAAATTTATAAATTGGATATTATATATATTGGAGTTTATATCTCGCAACTTTTATGTTTTTCTCGGAATTCTGAGATTATAATGTCAATTTGGAAATCTGAGTTACAATTTTTTACTTTTTTTTCAGAATTCTGAATTTTTTTTATAAGTTTATATTTTTATGTTTTATCTCTGAATTCTTAGTTTATATCTCACAACTGTGACTTTTTTTTGGAATTCTGAGTTTATAATGTCAATTATACTTTTCTGTTACAAGTTACAAGTTTTACTTTTTTTCGGAATTCTGAGTTTATGTCTCACAACTTTTTAGTTTTTCTGCAGAATTTATATCTGTCATATCTGACTTTTTCTGGAGTTCTGGGTTTATATGCTGCAATTTTGACCTTTTTTCAGAATTCTGAGTTTATATCTTGCAATTCACACTTATTTTCTCACAATTCTGACTCTACATCTCGCAATTCTATTTTTTTGTTTTCCGCCACAGAATATTTGTTTATATCACATGATTCAGTTTTTTTTTTTTGAGCTTATATATGCTGTTTTCTCAATTGTGAGGAAAAATCTGAATTGTGGGATATAAGAAAAAGAGTCCGAATTGAGAGATGAAAAAGTCATAGTATAATTTTTATGTTTTATTCCGTGGCGGAAACGGGCTTCCGTAGACTTCAACAAGGCAAATTTCAAGAGATCCGCTTCCAGGTTGGACTAGCTCTAAACAGTCACGTGAGAATGGCACAATCGTCCGATTTCATTCAGCGGTGATGTTGTTTGCTTAGCAAAAACTTAGTAAATATATAAAATCTCACGTTCACGGTTCATATACCCTGCCTACCATGTGACACCATTTCTAGACGACACTAACCTGACCTCTCTAGTAGCATCTGTAATCTATGAAGCGGAAAACTCGAGTCTAGCGGTCGAACGAATGCACGTAACTCTCAGTTCAGGCCCGATGCCAAAGCAAAGGATGCACTTTCTCAGCCAGATCGTCACTTACGAAGCACTAGCGCACAAGAACAACAACTCGTCGATCCACATTCAATGCATCTGTCACTATGTACAATATAGGATCTTCATATATTAATTATCTGAGTTCATTATTTCAATACATGTCCTCTGCCGTTATAGAGTAGTCTGAATATGTACAATAGAAGTCTTGATGATCAAATAAATAAATAGGAAATAAAATGGCCGTGGCTTTTGCAGTGAACGCGGCGAGAGAAGAGGCCAGCAGGGTTTCTGCACGGAAGAGTCTCGCAGTCTGTCTGCAGGAGAGAGCCGGCGTCAGAGCGGTGCATCATGGTCCCGGTGTGTGTGTTTTTACGTTCGTGTGCAACTCAAGCGTGTAGTTTGGTGGGAAATCAGTGGACGGGTCAATGGTAACGCTGTGACCGACTGGCTCCCGATGCAGACACTGGAATCAGCTCTGGGAATGAGGCTTCGGCTATACCACCGTCCCGCTCGGAGAGTTTCCGTTCTGTGCTGACAGCGGCTGAGACGGGTGCTAGTGAAACACAGACGAGAAATGAGTGATGAAATTACTTACATCTGAAAATGACTGGCTATATATTTGTCATGATTTCCTGTTTTGTAACCCTGTATAAAATTGCAAAGCATTTGTATTTATATTTCCATCATAATATACAAACAAACTTTGTTCGATGATTTCCATTTTATGAAATATCATGTGGTGCGACCATCAATAAACTACCATTTAGGGACTTTTATGTTGAAATCCATCCAAAGATAGGACTTTGCATCAAATAGCAATTTGCCAATGACCCATGGAAGCATCAGACAGGTTTGTAACTCTCTTTCAAGTTTGGAAAAAAATAACATTTTTAACAGCTGGTAAGTAGTTACTGCATTTGGATGTCATGTGGTATGACCACAAAAAAAACTACAAGTATTTATTTTTATTCTAAATTATATAGTGACCTTTTGTGGGAAGCTAGTTTTGTTTAGCTTTGTTTATTCTGTGCTTGTGAATTTTGACTAAATTTGAAATATCATGTGGTGCGACCACTGCAGAGTGTTTTCCGTTATAGATATTTGTCCCAGATTGGTGGGTTTTGTGCTTTTATATTCAATTGATGGTTTATATACATAAAATACTTTATTTTAGTATCATTTAGAGCAGATCTGTATGCCATTTGGGTCATTTCAGAAATTTTCTGTTTAATTTTTGTACAATACGAGAAAAAAAAATTATTTAGAGCATATCATTGTAACACGCCGACATACAAGACAGAGCTGGTGACTTTTGGCATGAAACAAAGTCTACGTGTTCAAATTGTGTCCTTTTTTTAAGAAATTGAAACAACAAATACTGTTTTGTGGCTCTTTAATGTGTCCTGACAGATCGCTGTAGAGCCTGAACCAATCATCTCTTCATCTTTACTAGTTATAGCACAAAATAAACATGAATGAACATCAGCAGGTATCTCGTTTTACCTGTGAAAAGACGTCAATACACACCATTTTTCAAGTTCAAGTCCACCAACGGACAATGGACAAAACGGTGTATTTGGCGTTATGATTGGTCAGACCGGTTAATTAAACACCCAGCGAAGCGGCAATTGAGCAGCCAAGATTGGGCAAAATTCAGAAATAACTGGGGCAAAAGAAATGCCTGCAGTAAATGCCATGTGCTGCACTTTTCACACGTCTCTTTAAATAGATTTTTAATGATTTGCGTCATTTGGAGCAACCACTCATCATGTGGTGCGACCAATAATAAGAATAACTGTATTAAAATAATAAATATCTCATTTATGTGGTTGAAATATGAATCATTACTACAGCATGCTGGTATTGCAAATAGTATTTTTAAAACATTTTTTATCAGTTTTATGCAATTTACAGGAAAAATAAGTCTGCTAACTACATTTAAGAAACTATGAAAGACTATGAAATTATAAAACAAAAATATAAGATCATTATTTATAAATAAATGCAAATATTTTGTTTCAAAACACTTAAATTACTGAGAACATCTAAATAAATGTTAAGCATGTTATGGAAATGAATGAATTTCAATATAACCATGGTCGCACCACATGACATTTTTTTGATCATAATGTTTGATCAATTTATGTTTTTAAAATTGGCCTGTCGAAAATCCTTATACGTCATCTCGACTCACCGCTTTCCCGGGTCGCGCCCAAGTGCAGATGAGTCCTTCCTGACACGCCGTGATGATGCAGTCGTTCATGAAGACGAGTACGGTGAGCCGCTCGTGGGCGATTTTCTTGCACACCAGCGGCTCCAGCAGCGGCACCTCGTTCATGCGAGGACACAGCGTGGTTCCCAGCACTTTAGCGCCATCTAGCCGGTTGCTGCGCGGCGCTACGTTGATCTTATCGTTGCTTTTGCTGATGTTCCCGAGGCTGTGGTAGCGCTTGTGCTCCTTCTCCCCTCCCACCCCGGATTTGTCCGATTTGCGCTCTTGCAGCGACAGCGTGGCGAAGCGGCCGATGCTAAACGGCGCGCTTCCTCCGCCGCCGCCGCTCCCGCCCGTCCCGCCGCTCTCCGTCGCCCCCTGGCTCTTGGAAGTGTTGGCGACGGCCGGGTGCGGGAGGGAGTTGGAGCGCGACAGCGAGCGAGGCAAAGGCAGCGGCAACGTTGACGTCTGATGAGGGTTGGAGGGATGGTGGTGACCTTCGACTCCGCCGCTTCCGCTCAACGCCGTGCTGCTCGGGATGGTAGGGCCGAAGGTGTTCGTGAGCGCGCGGGAGAGCGGAAGCCGCGGATACAGAACGTCGTCCGTCAGATCCCACAAGCAGAACTGCGTGTCCTGGCCGACGGATCCGAAGCGGTACGACACGGACGACGCGCCGCCTTTGGAGCTGTGCCGCGAGAGGCGCGAGAGCGTGCTGCTGGTTCGCACGCGGCCGAAGTGCAGCGCCCCCTGCTGGAGATCCTCCTCGCTGCCGCTGAGCTCCATCGGCTCCTCGTCCTCCAGGTTGGTCGTGAACGGGTCGAAAGCGACGACGTTGACCCACGACTTATGCCCGTGTCCGCGCGCCACCACGCGACTCTCGGCGAACGACCAGACGGTCACCAAATCGTCCTCTCCGCCCGTGGCGAGGTATTTCCCGTCGGGGCTCCAGGAGACGCAGAGCAGGCCGCCGAAGTAGCTCTTCATCACGCCCTGCAGCTCCATGGAGTCGAAGTGGAAGACGCGCAGGCAGCCGTCCTGGCCGACGCAGGCCACGTGAACGCCGTCGGGCGAGAAGGCGAACTCGTTCAGCCCTCCTTCCCCCACCACCCAGCGGAGCAGCGGGTTTCGGGGCGTCTTGGTCTTGCAGGCGTAGACGGCGAAGCCCTCGCCCTGCCGGAGCAGACAGTACTGAGGCGCGGTGGTGCCGCACGGGTGCTCCACGTTATAGAGGTAGAGGTGACCGCTGGCGTGAGACGCCAGGAAGAGATTCTCGGACTTGGGCAACCATTTGAGACACGTCACCTTTGATTTGTCTATCAACCTCTGGGGAGGGACAAAATAATACATGATATCAGCATAAGCACTGATCAAAATTGACATTTATGCTGTTACAAAAAAATGCTGTTCTTTTAAACTTTCTTTTGAATCGTGAAAAAATTTACATTGCTGCGCAAAAAGTTTGGGATCAGTAAGACTTGTTTTAATGTTTTACAAAGAAGTCTATTTGATCAAAAATACAGTAAAAAAACAGTAATATTGCAAAATGTTATTGCAATATAAAATAATGGTTTTTATTTTAATATACTCTAAAATATAATTTATTCCTTTGATGCAAAGCTGAATTTTCAGCATCATTACTCCAGTCTTAAGTGTCACATGATCCTTCAGAAATCAGAATAATATGCTGATTTATTATTAGAATTATCAATGTTGGAAACAGTTGCCTTTTTTCAGGATTCTTTGATGAATAACAAGTTAAAAGAACCGCATTTATTTAAAATACAAATCTTTTCTATCAATGTAAATCTGTGCTATCACTTTTTATTAATTTAACACATCCTTGGTGAATGAAAGTGTTAATTACTTTCAAAAAGAAAGAATAAAAACATACTGACCCCAAACTTTTGATCAGTAGTGTGTATTGTTAGAAAACCTTTCTATTTGAAAAAAATGCAGTTCTTTTTAATCGTTTTTGATTAAAGAATCCTGAAAAAAAAAAATCACAGGTTTCAAAAACAATATTAAGCAGTAACTGTTTCCAACATTGATAATTCTAATAATAAATCAGCATATTAGAATGATTTCTGAAGGATCATGTGACACTTAAGACTGGAGTAATGATGCTGAAAATTCAGCTTTGATCACAGAAATAAATTACACTTTAACAGATATTAACTTAGAAAACAGATATTTTAGATTCTAATAATATTTGACTATTTTACTATATATTATTAATATTATAATCTAATATATAATATTATTATCAGTCTGAAATATGAGTCACATGCCAAGCTGGAGAGTCTGTTACATCCCAAATAAAGAGTGTTTTACATGTAAAATGGTTTTTCCAGAACATGTTTTCACCATTAAACATGAACATTATACATAATTCGTCAGCAAATTTGCTCATTTCAAACACAGATCAACTTTACTGTGAAGTTGTAAGTAAGAGCTGTTCATTTTCAGGGGTCCTGCTTTGCATTAGATTGACAAATTCAAACTGCCAGAGGAAATTACTAAATAATTGAGGAAGAACACCTAAAGAGTGTTCCTGTTTTCATATCACTGGTTTAGAAACATGAATGAGCATCTTAATGATTGCACACTGATCTGACAGATCTCAAATCACAGTTTAAGATTCACAACATTAACATCTTTGACACGATTCTGGTCCACAAAGTACTAAAAAATGTAGAATTGTTCAGGGTATTCTTTATGAAAAACATGATTCATAATGAAAACTGGGATGTGGTAATATGCTGTAATAATCAGGACTGTAAACAGCAGGCAACAGAACTGCTATTATTAAAATCAGTCGCAGGCGATCCAGTTCATCTGGCTGAGATTCAGGGCCAGCCGCATAAATATTGCATATAATATAAAGGGGTAACCAGTCTTACTTTTCAATTCAAATTAGGGCAGTCTACCTTTTTGTAACTGATTTTAAAAAGTTATGAGCAGTCTAGAAGAAAAACATTACATGACTGTCTTTTCAAGACTAGTCTAAGCCGTTTATGCAACTGGCCCCAGATCAGCCGATACAATGATTTCTTCATGAGGTGTAAGTGTGCATGAGCTCATGATGAGGAGTCACGCTCATCCGCTCACCTCCTCGTTGAAGAGCTTGCTGGTCTCCTTCTTGATGGGGTCGAGGTACTGCACCTGACCGGCGGAGAATCCCACGATCAGAGCCACGCTGTCAGCCGTGGCCGAATACTGGTTAAAGTCATGACAGGTAGGTTGAGTTCCCTTATAGATGCGCTTGTCTATAGGCTTACTGAGATCCACAGCCTGAACACACACACACACACAGAAAGAGCAATGTTAGTTCTGTCATTAAGATGATTTTATTGACTTTTTTTTTTTTTTTTTACTTTTTCATATTTTCATCTAAATTTTGAAGTATCAGTCATTTTGTTATTTTTGACATTTTTTGTAATGTCTGTAAAATTTTTCTTAAGTTTTATTTTAGTATTTAACTGTATGTACATACAAGCAAAGTTGTGTTTTGAAAATTTTAACAAAGGATGTCCAGATTTCAAACTAGACTTTATAAGAATCACTATTCAAATACAAATGTATATAATCTTTCCAAAATTATGCAATGATGTTTTCCTTTTGTAAATCTGAATCAGGGTTATTATAGTAAACTAAACGTAAACTATTAGAAAATCATTACACACTTAGAGTGAAAAACACATTTTTATTATGATCATTATTATTATTAAATAACAAAAATGTTATTTAAAAATGTCTTAAGTATCACGGGTATATTAGTAGCAACAGCTAAATATACTTTGTATGGGTCAAAATGATCAATTTCTCTTTTATGTTAAAAATCATTAGGATATTAAGTAAAGATCATGTTCCATGAAGATATTTTGTAAATTCCCTACTGTAAATATATCAAAACTTAATTTTTGATTAGTAATATGCATTGCTAAGAACTTCATTTGGACAACTTTAAAAGTCATTTTCTCAATATTTAGATTTTTTTTTTTTTGCCAAATTTTGTTCTATCCCAACAAATACATCAATAAAAAGCTTATTTATTCCTTTGTTAGATGATGTATGAATCTCAGTTTCAAAAAAATCAACTCTTATGACTGGTTTTGTGGTTCAAGATCACATAAATAAAACAGCAATATCACTGTATTCTTCTGGAAGTATTATATACATTTGTATTCAAATAGCGAGGCTGTGGTAAACAAATAAAATAAAGCCAAACACTAAAAGTCTGACTGGCTCAGAGTGCAGATGAAATGTGTTTGTCACACAGATTTATATTTATGCATTTGGCAGATGCTTTTATCCTGCGTTTACTGCGTTTAAAGTGTGTGTTTCAGTTAATGCATTCCCTGGGAATCAAACCCATGACCTTGTGAGTGCCATGATGTACAGGAAAGCTGTTGTATATTGCTTTTAGAATAATTTTGGCTACAGAAAACCCAAATTAAAGCATTCTGTCTGAAACAGCATCCTGTACTGATCTGACTTCTGAGTATATAATCCTGAAAACAACAGTAATACTACAGTGATGCAGCTTTGACTGATCTCAGTCCAGATCTTAGGATCTCAGGATCTCGTGTGACCTCTTGTGGCGGTTCAGTGGCCACTGAAGATATTTCAAAATCATTTCAAGAACTAGACATGGGTTGTGCAAGGTTTCCTTAACCCAGTACCCTTCACTGACTAGCCCATTCGATCTGTGAATGTCTTCAAACATCTAAACTTTACTGAAAGCTCCATATCTGAGATTAAAAAAAATAATGTAAACATGAGTGCCATTATTAGTCATATTTACACAGAGATCATCATATAATGACTGAAGAGGGATTTGAATGTGATTCTCTGGATCTCACACATGCAGCTAACAGGAAACGTTTTCAGAGCGTTCTGGTAATGTTCTCCCCAAATTATGAACAAACGCTGCTGTAACATTAATGGAACGTTCATTCAAAATAATCTGGTCTGTAATAACGTTCTCTAAACGTTAACAGAACAATAGTGTTTATACAACCTCAACAATAATCTCACAACGTTTTTTTCCTGAAACATTTTAGTGGAATGTTTATCTAACATTTTTTAAATGTTACTTTTTGTTCAGCGAACATACAATGTAACATTCTCATATTGCTGCGAAATTACAAAAATTGAATGTTCATTTACAGAAAAAAATCTGGAGGTTTTGAACGTTGAGGGAACATTCAGAAATGATGTTTTCATAAGTTAATGTGAAGGTCAGCTAAACGTTCTCAGAGCGTGTTTTTGTCCGTCAGTCACAATGTAACATTCCGCCAATTACTCGCTGTTACATTGAAGCGCTCAGATTCAAATCTGTCAATCAAAACAAAACATCAAAGATTTCAGTGGGATGTTCATCTGACGTTTTTTAAATGTTACAGAGAACGTACAAAAGTAACATTATACCTGTTTTTGCAAAATTCTAAAACGGAATGTTCATTTAAAGTTCACAATTTACAAAGCACTTAAAAATCTGGACGTTTTGAACGTTGAGGGAACATTTAGAAATGATGTTTTCAGAACTTAATGTGATGGTCAGCTAAACGTTCTTGGAGCGTGCTTTTATCCGTTCGTCATCATCCATCCGCGAATGTAAACAAAACGAATCTCGCTGTTGCACTGAAGCGCTCAGATCCGCAGTCGAACCGAATCTGTCATCCAAAACGAATCATCAATCAGACCAAGAGATGCTCGTACCTTCTTGATGTTCGTGTAGGTGTAGAAGTAAAGTTCCCTGCCGATGTTGAAACACACTCGCTCCGAGTCCTCGCTCGGGTCCTCCGGCTTCAGCTTCACCATCGACACCCGGACCGGCGGCAGGAAGCCCGGAGAGGAGTTGGCGGCGGCGGCGGCGGCGGACCCGGGCCCCTGCACCAGCCCAACACCAGCACCGCCGCCCGCGCCCGGCCCCACCGTGACGCCCGCCGAGGGACCCCGCGGCAGCCCGGCCCGCTGCTGAGAGTCCGAGAGGGTGAGCAGCTTGTAGAATCCCTCCCGGGTCCGGAACTGCGATTTAATCTCATTGATATCCTTCAGAGCGCCTCCATCTGCGGCCATCTTCAGTCCGCACGCGCCGCACAGGAAGCGCCGAGCCTCTGACCTGGAAATAATGCGGAAAACTACAAGCAAAATGGGAGCAGCGCTGCACGGCTCGCCCGCGGACTCGAACCGGAGCGGACGGACGCATCTGACCCGGTGAGCGAGAGCTCGACCGGGTTAAAGATGATGATGCTGCTTATGAGGAGGAGGAGGAGGAGGAGGAGGATGATGAGATGCTACTCCAGACACACAGTCACTGTGATCTCAGCATCAGCATCATGTGAAGAACCCATTCACTACAAACACCTCATTCATTACAAACCACACACCCACATCTATCCATCTGTCTATCTATCTATCTATAGCGTTCCTATTATATTCTATGAAAATTGTCCCTAGCAATAATTTTGATTAAACAATGAAATAGATGTGTAACCATTGTTGTTTGGAATAGGTCACATCTTTGATATTACCTGAGAAACATTTGGGAACCGAAGTGTTTTAAACTTTCACAGATCAGCTGAATGATAAAGTGTATCCTCTTTAACTTTATGTAGTTATGCTGTTTTGTGTTTATCTGCTTTCACCACTTGCTCTTTTTATGTTGACTGTCATTCTATATAAACTAATACAATCAGATACAACAATAATTTATTAATTTATACAACAATATACAACAATAATTTATTAATTTATTCCCTATTTATTTCAATATACCCTGATAAAATCAAGCGATTCACTAGCAAACACCAGATAAAAACAGTAATTCAATTTAGAATTTCGATCGCGAATCATTTGATTCAAATCGTGACTTCGGAGCAGGTTTGTGAATCGTCTGGTTTAGATGATTTAGGAGCTTCGTGTATCGCGGATCATTTGATTCAGATCAGAACTTAGAACAGGTTCGTGAATCTCTTGATTCAGATCGGTACTTTGAACTGACTCGCGAATCATTTGATTCAGATCGGAACTTCGAACGGAAGCTTGCGAATCATTTGATTCAGATCTGAACTTCGAATCACGAATCATTATATTTAGATCAGAACTTCGAACAGGATCGTGAATCTTTTGATTCAGATCGCAACCTCGGATCAGGCTCGCGAATGATTTCGTGAATTGAATGATGCGATTCACGCTCCGGTCCCGATCTAAAATGATTTAAAAAACTAACTGTAGTTTTACCATAGTAAGTACCATGTTTTTTAATGTGTAACACAAAACACAAATTAAGTTCTATTTTCCTATACTCTCTTTTGGGCTGTCAAACAGTCCAAGGAAAACATCTTTAAAACAGAAAGAAAAGTCACTTATAAAATGAAATCAGATGAACATGAATAAATCTGATCAAAATGTCTCTGTGGTTCATTGGCAAACAAGAGAATGAATCTTCTTCAGAAGAGACAAAAACAGCAAGTCACTTCAATGTTTAACTCATAATTACATCCATAAGCTTTTTGTGAAATTTGGATTATGTCTGCTCTTGTCTACACCCTTGTTATGAAAACGTAATTATTGAATGTTCTTAGAACTTAAATGTTTAAAAAATGTTTTTCTTAATTATGTGAACATCAGAGAAAACAGTAAGGGACTGTTACATTTGATCATTTTGCAAATATTATGAGAATGTTACTTTGGAGTGCTCTGTGAAACAAGTAGCAAACAGTAACATTTTAAAAACAGACAAAATTTCAACTGATCTATAACGTCTTACAAGAGGAGTGTATATTATTTTTAAAAATGAGACTCGTAGTTGTACAACCAGCTTAAATGGCTTTTATTTCAGTTTCAGTCACATTCATATCTCCGTCTGATTTCACACAGAACAAATTTATTAATCCACGACAGACGTGCAAATACTCCAGCTCCTCCAGAAAACAGTCTGTTCTCTCTGAGATATTCAGCAGATCTGAAATGTCCCATCAGAATAACAGCAAACAGACAGTGAAGATCTGACCAGGCGGTGGCGCTGCTCACACACACACATACACAAACTCACACAAACACACTCTTACTGTAATGACGGCGCTGTCAGAATCTGCTGTGTCTCTGAAATACCTGGAAATCTCATCCACATTGTCGTTTGCTCTGGATTTGTCTGTTTTTGAATATCTTACTGTGCAGCAAACCAGTCGGAAACTGTACAAGCTGATCTTGTAGCGGTTCATCGGTGGACTGATCGCTCAGAAATCACACACACACACTGGAGACAGACGCGGCCTGTGTTCTCACACCTGTGCTGTCGTCTTGATTAACAGCAGGAGGAGTTTATTTAATAACAGAGGTTGGCCGGGTGTGTTTGGGAAATAGGGATGGAGTCAACCGTCTCCAGGATGTACAGATTACAGAGTCCTGATTGGTCGTCGCACGCTCGCTTCTCCATGACAACAATTCTGTTGACAGGAATCAAATACCATAATGATTCATAAAAAAGTTTCAGACCCTAAAATTATATATATATATATATGTGTGTGTGTGTGTGTGTGTGCGCGTGTACCTGTCAGTTCCCAGCAGCCGGAATGTCTTCTTGTGGTCAGTGATCTCCTGCAGGATCTCTGATGAGCCCTGACCTCTCCTCTGCCACCCGTGTTTCCAGACGGCGATCAGCGTCTCGTCATGATACACTGAGAACAGAGTTTGTGGGTTGTGATGGAGTTCTTGCTTGTTGAAAACACGCGACGCACACGTGAACACACTTACCCACGGCGTCGATGTCTAACTTAAAGCTGAAGTCCGTCAGATGTCTGTGAAATTTAGCAGATCCGTCCATGGTGACCGTATGAACAGAGTCTGATGACCAGCAAAAAATATCATCATCATCATCATCATCATCCTCACCACAGTGCCACGATGACAACCACACAACTGATGACAACATCTCTAGTGTTTGTTTATCAAGGGGCCCATGAGTATGAGTGTGTGGAACGTTCCATTCTCAGATGTTATGCAAGAACTTTCTGTGGCCATTAGTGGAATGTTCTGAGTTGTTTACAACAGTTGTGTCACATTCATTACCACAGACAAGACTTTATAAAAACAAGTGCAACATGTGTTTAAACGTGCACCAAAAATTATATATGGGGCATTCTACAGAATTGGCCCAAAGTCTTGGCAAAAGAAAAGTGCTTTTAAAAAAAAAAAAAAAAGTTTTGTATGCAAATTATATAATATCCAAGGTGCACAATTCTAGTAATTGTGCAGTTGATTCTCATATTGCATTTTCAGAAAGTTTCAGAGTATTTGTCCTCTCCCCATATGTATCACTACTGAAACACAGTAATAATATTGCTATTTTTGATATTGCTATTTTGCTACATTTTTTCAGAGGTAAATCAATAACAGTTACATTTTAACCAGTGTTGTGGGTAACACATTACAAGTAATGTGAATTATGTAACCAGATTACTTTTTTCCAAGTAACTAGTAAAGTAATGCATTACTTTTTAATTTACAAGAAAACTTTTTCAAATAAGTAACACCAGTTACTTTTTCCCCATTTATTGATTAAAAGCTCTTCTGTCCCCGTGTTGAAAGAAATCGGGGGTAAGATGTTATGTAATGTGAACATGCATTAACTCATCTCACTCAAAAACAGATTCGGTATTCCTCAAAATGAATAAAAACAGTCAAATGCAACTCAGAATATGATGCAAACCTGCAATAATTAAATGTTAAATAACACAAATATCATTTTGTATTTAATCCCATTTTATTAACCAATGTCTTTGCTGCTGACCTTCCATGATGCAATTCAGCCGTACTAAAAAGCAAAAATCACTCTAGATAAATATTTGTGCTTTGTTTTATTGCTGAAGTGTGTGGAACTTACTTCTACATTCTATTGTACAGAGGTGAATTTACTTTCCCTTCAGCCTAAGGCTGATTCATTTCACTTTTGGTGTGAAAGGGCTTTTATGTTTGTTAAAAATAAACAAGCAAGCCCTGCCCAGATTAAAAAAAGTAATGCGGAAGTAACGTAATGCATTACTTTCCACAAAAAGTAACTAAGTAAGACAATTCGTTACTTTTCTTAGGGAGTAACACAATACTGTAATGCATTACTTTTAAAAGTAACTTTCCCCAAAATTGTTTTTAACAATATTAAAAGTGTAATTTTTGAAATTTGTTGTATTTTGAATCCAAATTTTCTTTGTAAAAGGCAAAAAGTTGGTCATAGTGATTTCAAGGTTAAGGGTTAATTAGTTTGAATATACATTGAACCAAACACTATCATAATATCTTAGTTGATAATTCAGTATAGTTTATTTCCGACAAAACATCCCATGTTTCTGTCGTGGCAGCACATTTCAGTGGTGACAGTAATGTTTTGGTTGCGACCACATCATATTACAGAATTTTAACTTGCAAACTAAAACATACTAAAATACAAAAAAAAAAAAAAAAAATGTGTAACTGTACTAAAATTTTGTTGATTTCCCTCAAATATGAGGACTATGTGTTCCCCTTTGTCACTACTGAAACAATGTAACATGTTTCATTCGTGAGTGTTTTGGTAGAGACAATTCTATGGGATAACACCCAAAATACAAAGATGTCACTACTGAAACTCCACCAAATGTTTCAGAAGTGACAATTTTAGGTACTTTTGAACCTAGTTCAAAGTTGCTGATCTGCACATGGTTAGTTAGCACAGTTCTGAACAGTGTTATGCATATAAAAACTAAATGTAATGGAATGACTCCCAAAATAGTGCTTATTTTGTGCTTAATTGCAGAAAGATGATGTTCGGTAGGGACGTTCCTTAGGGTTACACACTGATTTTTCAGGCATTCAAACACATTCACTTAAAAATGATGGGAACGATCTACTCACACCTTGTAGCTGTGAGAGAGGGGGACACAGGAAGATTTCCTGATCATAAATTTATGGGTTTAGTTAAAATCAGTCTCGGCCAATAGACTAAAACATACACTGTTTCAGTAGTGACATGAAAAATGCAGGACACAAGTTTACTAATTTACAAAGAAAATATAAAATAAATATGTTTTTCTGAACTTCACTTTTTTTAAAGAATCAATTAAAAAAAAAAAAAAACCAGCAAAGGAAAAAATACACAAATTATTTCAATATCATTTTTAGAAGTTGAAATTTAATGCTTAGAGTTCCGGACAGACACCTCCCAATTAAAAGTATTTTATCCTACTAATATTTTTAATATTATTGTGGGTTTCAATAGATAATAGAAGAATCTTAGTAAACATCTAAGATTTTAATACTTAAATACTTTTTAAAAGTGTTTTTTGGTTGTGGGACAGCAGTTTGCACCAATTCTGTAGAATGACCCATATATAACTTTCTATTTTATTCTATTATTATATATACATATAATATATGTAGCAGGTTTATATCAGACGATACTCACTGTCAATCAAAACCATCAGTGTGTCGCTGTCCAGCTGATTGACCTGAACTCTGTCAGCGCAGCGGTTCTCTGTTAAACACACACATGGAGAGAGAGAGAGAGATGTGTGAGACTTTCTGCAGGACTATGTGTGAGTACGTGTGTGTGTGTGTGTGTGTGTGTGTATCCGTACCGAGTCCAGTATCCGCGAACCACGATGTGTTTGAGTTCAGGTCAATGTAGTCCAGCTGAACCGGGTGTGACGGCCCGGATCCTTTGCTCACCCGGATATAAACCTGAGGATATTCCTGATCCGGAACCACCAACATCTCAAACACACGCAGCGGCGTCGGCAGAGGAAAGTCAAATTGCTGTGAGACCGAACAGAGTAAGTGATAATGTGTGATCATTATATTCATCAAGGATGCATTAAACTGATCAAAAGTGATTTCAAATAAATGCTGTTCTTTTGAACCTTCCATTACAGTTTCCACAAAAATATTCTGCAGCAGAAGTGTTTTCAACACCGATCATAATCAGAAATGTTTCTTGAGCAGCAAATCAGCATATTAGAATGATTTCTGAAGGATCATGTGACACAAGACCAGTGTTGGGGAAAGTTACTTTTACAAGTAATACATTACAATGTTGCATTACCTCCTAAAAAGTAACTAATTGTGTTACTTAGTGACTTTTTGTGGAACGTAAAGCATTACAATGTTGCATTAATTGTGTTACATAGTTACTTTTTATGTGTTACTTTTGTGTTACCTTTTCTTGCTGTTTTGTTTTTAATAGAAAAAGTTATATTTTTGACAAATTCAGCAATAAAAAATAAATGTGATGCTCTAAAGTCATTTTTGCTCATTAATATGATTGAATTGGATCTTCGAAGGTCAGACACTGAGTTATAAATTAAGATTTAATACATAGGACATTTGCATTATTTACCATATTTAATTATTGCAAGTCTGTGTCATATTCTGAATTTGCATTTCACTGCTTTTATTTATTTTGAGAAACACTGAATCTGTAAATGCATGTTGACATTTAGAACTATAGTAAGCATCATGCTTACACAGCATTTACTGTACTCACCATTTCTCTCAACAGGAGAGATGTCGGTCAATAAATGTGAAAACAAAGTAACTAGCGTTACCTAGTTGGAAAAGTAACTGATCTGATTACGTAACTCACGTTACTTGTAATGCAATCAGTTACAGTTTAACAGATATTCAACAGCTGTTTTAAATTCTAATAATATTTCACAATTTTTACAGTATTTTATAAATGCAGCCTTTAAGCAGAAGAGGCTTCTTTTAAAATATTACATTTGAATGCACTATAGTTGATTTTCATTCACAGATGACAGAAAACAAGATGCACGCTAAACATTGCAACATGCATTGTGAGACTGAAGTGAGAAAAATATTTTTAACAGAACGGAGACGTGCTGACATTTATGTGTGTGGATGGTGGGCGAGTGATCTGACGTGAAAGGTCAGAGGTGAAGAGCAGCGAGGTGCTGGATATTTGATGGATTGTGTCGCTCACCTTGATCAGCATGAACTTGTGCATGGGCTCGTACCACTGCAGCAGAACCACACTGGACTCCAGCGCACAGCACAGGAACACACAGCCGTTCTGAGTGTTGTGAGCTACAGACGTAAAAACATACAAGAGCCATTTGTTAAAGAACTAAAACCACTGTGTGTTTTATGCAAATCACTCTGATTGTGCTAAACTACAGCATAATGAATGAGGTGTTCTGGAGCAGTCAGAGTTCATCTGGACTAGTTAAAGTAGAAGCGATGAGGATTTGCTCGTCTCACCCACTGAACACGTCCGGCATCCCTTCGTGTCTGGAATCTTCGTGCTGATTGCAAACTTCCTGTTTTGAGATGACAAGAACAGAGAGATTAGATTGAGTGAGTGTGCATGTGAGTGTGTGTGCGTATGAGTGTGTGTATGCGTGTGTGTGAGTGAGTGAGTGTGTGTGTGTGTGTGTGTGTGTGTGTGTTTCTGTGCCTTTCCTTTGGTTTGCCGTTATTTGGGTCACTAAGTCACAACAAAGTTCCGTTAAAAGTGATGGATGTTCTATGTGTGTGTGCGTGTGTGCATGCGTGGTTTCTCAGTTTTCTTGCATGTGTGGTCAGACTCAAACACACACTGGTGAAGCTGTTGCTGCATCTATTGTCTATTTTTTCTTTAAACACTTGTTGTATATTGTTGTTTCCTATTCACTTATTCTGTTTTTGTTAAGTTGACTTGAGAAAGTGAACTTACTGAAATACTATTTAAACTTATTATTCATCTTACTAAAACATTAACTCTAACTCGTCCTAGAGCTTTAACTCTACAAACTCCAAACTCAGCCCAGATCTTCACACTGATCTGACCGAGTGTGCTGTATCTTTTCTAACTGATCCAACTTACAGTTTTCCAAAAAATGACGAATAAAACTGGGAAAAATCCCATAGACTTACATTGACAGAATGTTCAAATGAGCAACACTATTCAAACTCCCAGAATCCTTTGAGACTCAATCAAGCTTCCCTTCTATGTGCTGTATTTCTAATCCATTCAAACTCATTCAAACTCATCTATCTATCTATCTATCTATCTATCTATCTATCATCAATAATCATGGTGTCAATGTGCTACAACATGCTAGCAATGTATTAAATCATGTTAAAACATGCTAGCAACATGTTGAATCATGCTAACAATATGCTAACATGTTAATTATGCTAATGACATGCTAATAACATGCAAATCATGTTAAAAACATGCTAATCATCCAACAAACATGTTAGCAACATGCTAACAACATGCTAATCATGCTATAGAAAAGTTAATCATGCTAGAAACATGCTAGTAACTTGCTAATCATGCTAGAAACATGTTAACAACATGCTAATCAAGCTAGCAACACACTATTAACATGTTAATCATGTGAAAAGAATGTTAGCAACATGCTAGCAATGTCTTAACCATGTTAACAACATGTTAACAACATGATAATCATGCTAATACCATGTTTATCATGTTAAAAACATGCTAGTAACATGTTAACAACACTGTAACAACATGCTAATCATACTATCTAAATGTTAATCATGTTAGAAACATGTTATTATCTTGTTAAATCATGCTAGCAACATGCTAATCATGCTAGAAACATGCTAGCAACGTGTTAACTACATGTTAATCATGCTAGAAACATGCTAGAAACTTACTGAAAACACTGAAAATAATCATGCTAATACCATGTTTATCATGTTAAAAACATGCTAGTAACATGCTAATCATCCAACAAACATGTTAGCAACACTGTAACAACATGCTAATCATACTATCAAAATGCTAATCATGTTAGAAACATGTTATTATCTTGTTAAATCATGCTAGCAACATGCTAATCATGCTAGAAACATTTTAACAACATGCTAATCATGCTAGCAACACGCTAGTACCATGTTAATTATGTTATAAACATGCTAGCGACATGCTAGTAACTTGCTAATCATGTTAGAAACATGCTAGCAACGTGTTAACAAAATGTTAATCATGCTAGAAACATGCTACCAACATGCTACAAACTTGCTAAATCACGTTAGCAACATGCTAGTAACTTGCTAATCACGTTAGCAACATGTTAGTATCTTGCTTATCATGCTAAAACATGCTAGAAACATGCTAATCATGCTATATAGATGATAGAAACATGTTAACAATGTGCTAATCATGCTAGCAACTCACTATTAACATGTTAATCATGCTAGTAACATGCTAATAATTTGCTAATCATGCTAGCAACTCACTAGTAACATGATTATCATGCTAGTAACATAGTAACATCTATCTATCCGTCTGTCTGACAGACTATATTGCCTTCAAAACATGAGCTTTAAGCTTTAATTGCTTTAAACGTCAAACTTCTAAAATCTTTACACATTTTTAAAACTTTTAAACCTTTTTCAGACTTTCTGGTCAGGCTCTCTCAAACCAACTTCAAAGTGACAAACTTTTTTTATCCATTTCTTTTCATTATCTGTGTCCTGTCACTGTCTTTCTGTTTGTGTATACAATGTGACAAAAGGAGGCGGTTACCGTGGTAACAGTCTGTGCGTCGGCAGGGCAACGATGCGATGCTCTCTGCGCGTCTGTTCGTACAGCTCCTTCAGCGAGTGCGAGTGCAGCTGCGACGACTTTCCTGTTTCACACACATCAGTCCTTCAGCTTCATCACATACAGACACACACACCATCATCATCATCATCATCATCACACGGGCGCGCTCCTCACCTGAGACGGACATTAACACGCCCCCGATGGTGTACAGCCACACACACTTGCCCGGAAACAGCTGGAAAAGAGCAGAAGCCGATTAATTGAGAGTGAATGTGATGAGGAATGATCAGGATGCGTGACGCTCGCTCACCAGCTCCATGGTCGTCTCTGAACTGTTGAGGTTTAGTGTGAAGATGCCCTCGTCCGCCCCGAAGATCAGGTGCTGATCTAAAGACAACAGCAGGAGCGTTACTAATTGTCTACGGTCTGAAAACGCTCCAGCAGAAGAAGTCAGTCTGTACCTTTAGTGGTGGGATGTTCCCATGAGCTCGAGCAGTTCAGCTTCAGAGGACAGCCGTGAAACACCTTCTTGAAGATGATCTGTCAGAGAGACACACTGCTGTTTATTTTGGGATGGAACTCATAGTTTTTATCATCTGAAAATGATATAATATATAGTAAATATGATATTATAGAAGTGAAATTAATTGCAAATGTAATATAATATTTTTCAGTTCATCTCCTATCAAATTGAACTTTGTTTTTAGGCTTGGTGTTTATAATAAATCTTCTTTATAATGAATGCCACTATAATGTATTTTTAATAGAATTATTAAAAAATAATTTAACATTTATTTCAATGCAACATTTATTATTTTTCATTTAATTTAACTTGATGTGCTAAAATAAATAAAAATAAACCTGAGATAAAATTACAAAGCAATATAGAAAAAAAATTGCAAAAATACAAAACAAAAAATTAAATAAAAACAAAAAATGTATATATATATATATATATACAAAAAAATCAAAATATTAATGAAAAGTATAATAGTATCACTAATTTATAGTGTTTATAACATTTTGTTTTATGTATTGAAATGTTACATTTCTGAATGTAATAATTAAATTCTCAACAATGCAATGTTGTGATGCGACTTATAATCAGTGATGATTCATTTCCAGAAAGCATTATGATCAGAAGGAATCGAGGTCAGAACGTACCGGCGGTTTCTTGACCACTGGACTGACACACTCGACCGGATCCTGAACAAGAGCGAGAAACAACAGTTAAACCGAGTCAAAGTGACCGACAGCAGCAACACGACTAACCTCACACATGATATCTGACTTCCTGCGAAAGTTCAGTCAAACCCACGCTTCTTACATGTGTGTAGATGAGAAGATACAAAATAATCAATAACAGATTTGACACAGAATCTTCTTTGTTTAAGCGGAGGATCGCGACAAATCAAGATGTTCTGGTTGTAATTTGCAGTTTCGCAATGTGTCAGTATGAAGGACATCAGGAGGCACCTGAGGAGCTTGTCTGCGTCTTCTGTCCTTCTTAGGTGGAAGTTCAGGAGGCTGAAGGTCTGCTGGTGGATCATTGTGGAAACTGGAGAACGCGGACGGATCTACACACACACACACACACACACTGACTGTTAGGCAGGTGGATCAGGAGAGAACAGTGCACATATGTGTGTGTTTGTGATGGTAACCTGAGTTGACGCTGCGCACGGATCGTGGTCGTGGGACGGGTCGAGGTCGTGTGTGTGTCCCGCTGGACGTCCTGAATAAAGGTGATGGGATGCTGATGCCCAGAGATTTACTGTGATCGTCCTCTGCTGCCATACTCTCCTCTGAACTACTGCGCTGCTTCGGCTGAAAACACACACACACATATATAGATATATATATATATATACACATGTTGTGGAAAGTTTCTTTTAAAAATAATGCATTACAATTTTGCATTACTCCATATAAAAGTAACTAATTGCATTAGTTACTTTTTATGAAAAGTGCATTATGTTACTTTTGCGTTACTTTTTGTCACTTGAGCTGGGCTCAGTGTTGCCAACTTAGCAATTATGTTGCTAGATTTAGCAACTTTTTTTGACAACCTTAGCTATTTTTAAAATTAATTTGGCAGCTTTAAGAACTGCGACTTAAAAAGACACACATTTTTCCTCTCAATTACACAAAAATACAAAATCTAGTAGTACACATATCACCAGAATTAAGTTGCAATTGTTCATTAATAATTGTTCATTTATGATAACACCTTGTTATTAGTTTGCACATGCACTTGTTGATCAGTTAAAAAAAAAATATGTAGAAAAACAGAAATGGTTCTGGTCATTTTCTGCCAGGACATTCTCTGTTAAGTTGTAAACTGAAAACACAAAATACATGCGTAATTTAAAATAAATAAATAAATACAGAAAATTCCTTTAAATTAACAAAGTAACCTACACTGTGCACTATTTTAACGCCTTTTCTTAAAGTGTAAGTGACACCGCTTAAAAATGTATTATTTTTCAGAATGTGTAGTTTTACTAGTTAATAAAATAATAATAATAAAAAAAAAAATCAAAAATGTGTAAATGTTCAAAAATTCAATGTTGTATTTAAATACAAATGTATATTTGTACTTTAATATTATTATATTTATTTTTTAGTTTCACTAACAAATCTGAAGTAATATTTCGAATCATATTCATCGTTTTTTGCAGAGATTTCTGTGTATTTTATGCAGTTTTGCATTGAGATTACATAGTGAAGTCACTGCACAATGACATCACAACATCATTTAGCATCAAATTGTCCTGCCTTTAGAAACTTTCCCCGAAAACTAGTTGGCAGCACTGGCTGGGTTTGCTTATTTTTGCCAACTGTAAGGGCCTTTTTATACCAAAAGTGAAATGAATAAGCCTCAGACTGAAGGAAATGCCTCTGCACCTCAACAGGAGAGCTGTTATATGAATAAATTATGTTATGAATAAACGGCACAACAAAGCAACTAGCATTAATTATTAAAAAAAAGAAACTTTGATATTTCATGTAAATTTAAAAGTAATGTGTTGCTTTACTGGTTACTTGAAGAAAGTCATTTGATTACATAACTCAACAGATTTTTATATGAAAAACATAATGTTGTAATATTGCCGAAATATTTCCCTGCGGATGTGTTTTGTTGAACTTTAGGTTTAATCGGTGAACAGACGCGATGGAGCGACTCACTTTAGGAGGAAGAGGAGGAGGAACGTCATCGCTGTACTGCAGTGTGTTACTGAAGAGACAAAACCACACACTCCATCAGATCTTCATAATTCATGAAGACATTCATCTGTACTGTGGATTATTGGTGACGTACTGTACCTCGCTGGTCTGTGGGAGAGAAGAAGAGGCACGATTAACCACAGATATCAATACCGTACGCACAATCACAGTGCTCTGTTCGACATGATCAAGAACATTTGTGCAGATATGACACAGATATGCTTTTTTAGCAGATACTTTTATCCTAAATGTTGTTTGGTTAGTCTTTCTGTCTTTATTAATATATTTCCTGTAAATCAAATAGTGGGTCATGAATTTGATTCATATGGAAAGCAAGAACTAAATGTAAACCTTAAATGCAATACACATCACATCACTCTCGATAAAAGCATCTGCCAAATGCATGAATGTAAATATGAACAAATAGCTGAGCTATTGAGTGAAACACATAATGCACAACCAGAAACATCCGTCTGCTGCATCGTGAACAAATACAAAACAGCACAACAGGATGTTTAAGAACATGGTTGAAGTGAATGGACCGTTTTTTTTTTCTTTTAATCAGTTTACAAGAATTATTTTTACTCATCTAAAAAAGACCTCTGTGTTCTGTGTTTGCAGCTAAAATCATAATTAGTTTGCCCCCCAAAAAAGACTCATTCAGCAATGCAGGTCAAACCAGTTTTGTTAATGTTAACTAAAATTAATAAAATTATTTTTGTTAAATTAACTTAAATTCATCTTAAATAAAATATAAATATTAGATAAAAAAAGTTAAATTTAATTCGAAAAAAAATTTAAATGTTGCCTCAGCAATTAAGTGATATAAATATATTTTTTATAAAATGAATAAAACTAAAATGGAAATAAAAGTAAAAGCTAAACAGAAATATAAAAACACCTAATAAAAATGGCAAAAGCAAATAACAACGTGTAAAAATTAAACTAAAATTAAAATGTATATATTTTCTGTTGTGTATATGACTATATATTTCAATATTTATATTTGATTAATTTTAATATTTTTTAAAATATTTATATTTTATTTATATTAAAAGAAAACTAAAAATAAAAAAAATCTCATTTGAAATGTGAATACAACAATAGTATGTAAGTAATACTAAAATAACAGAGAAAGCTGTGATTTAGATCTTTTGGCAGTGCTGTTCATATGGATTCGATTTGTGCATCAGCTCATTAACTGTATAACTTGCATGCAGTAAATGAGAAGAACTTACATTTCCACGTCGTCGTAATCATCATCTGTGTCCACGCTCTCATCCCTGTAAGAGTTTATCATGAGAAATCAGAAGAATATCGGCTGTATGTTTCATATACTGGTGAATAAATAAAGAAAGAATGATATCGGGTCTTACCTTCTTCTGGAAATGATGGGAGGACTCGTCCACTGACCTCCTGATGACCCTAACTACACCAGTCACAGCAATACACACAGATGTTATAGAATTTACACATTCTAGAAATTTAAATGCATAAATCTCACAGAAACGTTTGGTCAAAGGTCTTTTTTTTAGAGAGCATCTTCAAAGGAAGGTTGTGACAAACTCAGCTCATTTTCAGCAGTTTTCTCTCAGATGCTAAACACACATATACACACACACACACACACTAACCGTTCCTTCCGGAGACTCTCGTTTGCCAGCGACGGGTCTCTGTGTGTAAATCTGTTCCACTGAAACACAGAAAACAGGCTTATAATGATGAAATAATGCATGTGTTTCTGTCACGAACAAACACGAGTCTTACAGCTGATGTCTGAGTTCGTTCTCTCGGCCCGGTTGTGTCTGTTGATGGAGTGAATTCTTCTGAGTGAATGTGGGACAATCACCTGAGAGAGACACAGACAGATGATTTGAGTCACTGAATCATTCATTCAATCTCATTGCTGTCTATAAGAAGTTAGATTTTAAAGATGGAGCTTCATCTTTCCCGTAAGTGTGCGTCTGCATACGTACCTCCAAATCATCGTCATCCGTGTGTAAACAGTCTTTGAGTTTCTCAGGGTGTCTGAGTTTGTCCAGCAGTTCGAGGGTTAACTCTTGTCTCAAAGACGGCTGAGTCACAAACAAGTGCTGAAACAAGACATGAAACACGTTCAGCTATAAACACACACACACAAACACACACACACACATGCGTTAACACAACACACACGGCTGCCAAACGTACCGTCAGCATCTTTTTAGCACTGGGTCTCTTCTTTGGGTTCCTGATCAGCATGGACTTCACAAAGTTGTAGAATGTTGTGGACCTGGAATAAGACGAGCCGTGAGCGAACTGTTTGAGCTCAGACTCTGATGAGTTTTACTAAAGAACATCTCAGTCTCTCACCATTTGGATTTGTCTTTGAGTTTGGGAGGCTGATAGCCGCTCTTGGACATGAGGAACAAAACTCTGAGAAACCGGAGAACAAACTGTGTTAGTCTTCATCTGAGAAATGTGTCATTCCATCACTGTCTCGCCAATGGGTGCCGTCAGAATGAGAGTCCAAACGGCTTATGAAAAACATCACAATAATCCACCAGTAATCCACACCACTCCAGTCCATCAGTTCACATCTTGAGAAGACAAAAGCTGAAACAAATCCATAACTAAAATAAACTAAATTAAGTCCATAATCCATAAAAAAGTCCATCTCCTGTTGTCTCTCACATCAAAATCCAGCCACATATTTGCTGTTTTGGACAGTTTTGGCTTGTAAACGGTGCTTGATCTGTGCAGATTTCTCTCCTGATTCAGACCACACCACTTTTCACTGGAGGAAGTGTTATTATGGATTATAGACTCAATGTATTTTTAGTTCAGAATGTCTTAATGATGGATTTGCTTCAGCTTTTGTCTTCTCAAGATGTGAACTGATGGACTGGAGTGGTGTGGGTTACTTGTGGATTATTGTGATGTTTTTATCAGCTGTTTGGACTCTCATTCTGACGGCACCCATTCACTGCAAATGATCCATTGGTGAGACACTGATGCAACACTGTAAAAATGGCTGTGAATTTAACAGTAAAAGACTGTAAAAATGCTACAGTAAAAATCTGATAAATGATTAATGGTAAATTCCCCTACTATATATGGTAAAAAACTGTATTAGACATTGGATGTCAATTTATGGTAGTATACCGTTTTTCTAAGTGGGGGAAAAAAACATTGACATTCCCAGAATTTCCCACATTCAAATTTGATGTTTTTGTTGAAATAACTGTTTATTCTTATTTTTTTCCTATCAGTTTTGTACATTAGGGTTGTATGTTACATCTAATGTTGTTAAAGGGGTCATCGGATGCCCATTTTCCACAAGTTGATGAAAAGTCTCTAATATACTTTGATTAAAAATTCTCAATGGTTTTGTAACACAACACCCTTTTACCTTGACAAAATCATCTCTGCAAAAATCATCTCATTCTAAGGGGTTGTTCCTTTAAATGCAAATGAGCTCTGCTCACCCCGCCCCTCTCTTCTCTCTGTGGAGTGACGAGCCTGTTTACTTTAGCCGCATTTAGCCGCGTTTAGCCACTAAACTTCCTAACTACCATGTTATTAGGTAAGCCGATCGCAAAGATTCATTAAAAAAACACTTATACTCACTTCTGCTGTAAGTGAAGCTGGATCATGAATGATTCACGTGAACATAGACAGATATATGTAGATCGGGAGGCACATTCCCTTCACAAACAAACGTAATCCACTGCATCTTCAGCGGCTCAGATGTCGGGAGTAAATGACGACCACTATGTTCATTATTACATCCAGCAACACAACACCTCAATCACTCAATCTGAGATATTCTCGTCTAACTTACATCCCTGCTCCGGCATCAAAACATGGAAAGTTACTGGACTGTTACAGCTGATCTGAGGTAAGACGCTCATGTCAATCAACTATGGTGGGAGTGTCCTCTGTCATGTGACGCCACAACGACAGACATCTGAGAACGGCTCGATTTGAAAAAGGGAATTTTTTTTACAGATTTATTAAAAACCACTGCATGGATTTTTATCATTATAGGGTAGATTTGTACATACACTACAACACACATTAATGTTCAAACAACATGAAAAAGTGAACTTAGCATCCGATGACCCCTTTAAATGAATGTTATTTCAGTCAGATGTGTGTTACCATGATGGTGTTTAGCGTATGTGTGAATGACACCATACATTCTCTATAAATGCCAGTATTTAAAAGCTGCTTGTGATTGGCTTTGGTTCATCATGTGATTTTCTCATCACCACCTGCTTTCGGTGATTATCAGTGTATTACAAAGGTACAAAACAGATTTCAGTACTTCAGTATGTTGGTTGACATTACATCAGTTAATGAAATGATGGTATTTAAATGTAAATTTAAGTTACAACCATAAAACATTGCTATCATATTTTTAATGATAAAATTCCAGCAACCACAGCTGCTGTATTTTACTGTAAATTTTATGGATTTTTCTTTACATTGAATGACACAATTCTACAAATCTGATTAACAAACAAACACATCCTAATTGTGGATGAACTGAGGGTGAGCACATTTTCAGCAAAGGTTAATTTTTGCATGAAGTATTTATAGTTCAGTGTTGATTGAGTTCAGTATTTACCTGAGAGGATGAACATCAAACAGAGGCGGCTGTAATTCTGCGAGCTCAATCGCTGTGATTCCCACAGACCAAATATCACACAGCTCGTTATATCCACCTTTAATCTCAACCGCAGCCACCTCCGGTGCCATCCTGTCGACAAACACATGCACAGAAATAACCAGAACTACTCAGACTGTCACAGCTCACAAAGAACATTCAAAGTTATGAACAAACGTTCTTCCAGTAACATTAATAAAACATTCTTTCACAGTTATCTGGTCTTCAATAATGTTCTGAATGTGTTAGCATAAAACATTATTTAAACATCACTCATGGAATGTTTTTGAGAAATGGATGTTCGTCTAATGTATTTTAGAACGTTCAGAGAACATTCAAAGTAACATTCCCATAATGTTTGGAAAATGATACAATGATTGCATAAAGTAACGCATTACTTTTTAATTTACAGTAAAAAAGTTACTTTAGAGTTACTTTATTTATTGTTTAACAAGTCTCCTGTCCCCGTGTTGAGAGAAATCAGGAGTAAGATGTTACTTAAGTTTTAAAATAAATTTCAACATGTATTCATTCAAAAAAAAACAAAAAAAAAAATTCAGTATTCCTCAAAATGAATAGAAACAGGGAAATGCAACATCAGAATATGCTGCAAATCTGCAATAATTAAATGTTAAATAACACAAATATCCTTTATGTATTTAATCCCATTTTATTAACCAGTGTCTTTGCTGCTGACCTTCCATGAATTAATTGAAATATACTAATAAGCAAAAATCACTCTAGATAATTTTTTTTTTATTATTATTACTGAAATGTGTTTAACTTTCTTCTTCTGCATTCCTCTGAACAGACGTGAATTTACTGTTCCTTCAGCCTGAGGCTGATTCATTTCACTTTTGGTGTGAAAGGGCTTTTACATTTGCCAAAACAGAACTTATATTAAAAATAAACAAAGTAACGCAAAAGTAACTTAACATGTTTTTGTTGTTGAAAAGCACTGTATAAATAAACGTGATTGAGTAACGCATTACTTTCCAAAAAAAGTAACTAAGTAATGTAATCAGTTACTTTTTTCAGGAGTAACGCAACATTGTAATGCATTACTTTTAAAAGTAACTGTCATGTGCCTGGTCTTTGTCTTCTGTATTCGTGTTTAAGGACTTTTATTTTGTAGTTTTTGTGTCTTATTGTTCCCTGCTTCCCTGTACCTCTGTTCCCTTGTTTGTTGCCATGGATCTTCATTGAACCACACCCACTCCCTCATCAGTTACCCCGGTTACCAATTAGATCATTACCTCACCCTGTGTATAAATAGTCCTTGTCTTTCCCCTGTATTTGGTCAGTTGTTTAATGTCTGTGATGGTTGCTCCCTGTTCTTGCCTGGTTTCTCAGTGTTCCCCGTTCTGGATTATTTGTTGTTTTCCTTGGATGTTCAATAAACTCCTGCACATAGATCCTCGTCTCATCTCCGCTTCGTTACAGAACAACTGACCAACTATGGATCTAGCAGGAGTTTATCGCGACCCTCTGAGCACTCTTTGCTCAATTTTTCAAAACGGCCGACCGATCGAATATTATGTGGAGGAGTTCCTTTATTACAGCCAGCTAGTGCCTGGAGATGACACCAAAATAAAGGACTGTTTCTGGAGTGGACTCGATCCAGAGGTTAGTTTAAACTTACCGGATGAGGACCCCAGCTGGACCCTGTCACAGTATATAGACTTTGTTTTGCTGTTCTGTGAATCCCCTTTTTCTGTTAAGGAAGTAGAAAGGGTAATTCACAGCATGGTCGCCACTCCTGAGTCTCCTTGCAAGATGGCCGCCAGCCCAGACCCACTGCACAAGATGGCCGCCACGCCAGAGCCAGTCGCAAAGATGGCCGCCACGCCAGAGCCAGTCGCAAAGATGGCCGCCACGCCAGAGCCAGTCGCAAAGATGGCCGCCACGCCAGAGCCTGTCGCAAAGATGGCCGCCACGCCAGAGCCTGTCGCAAAGATGGCCGCCACGCCAGAGCCTGTCGCAAAGATGGCCGCCACGCCAGAGCCTGTCGCAAAGATGGCCGCCACGCCAGAGCCTGTCGCAAAGATGGCCGCCACGCCAGAGCCTGTCGCAAAGATGGCCACGCCAGAGCCTGTCGCAAAGATGGCCGCCACGCCAAAGCCAGTCCACAAGATGGTCGCTGTCTCCAAGTCACGCCACATGATGACCCACGTGTTGGACTCACCCCTAATGGCTGTACGGACAGCTAAGATGGCGCTCCCTCTTGTTGCGGCAGCTACCCCTGATTCAAGTCAAGCTACAGGGCCGAGTCATGTTGTTCCCGAGTCAAGCCATGTTGTTCCCGAGTCAAGCCATGTTGTTCCCGAGTCAAGCCATGTTGTTCCCGAGTCAAGCCATGTTGTTCCCGAGTCAAGCCACGTTACAGCAGATCTTCACAAGCCAAGTGACGTTATCGCTGCTGCTCTTCCCTTAATGGCAGTGGCCATGTGGTGTGTGTGGGCTACACACTGTGCTCCTGAGGTCACGCCTGTTCACAGGTCAGCCTCTGAGCTCTCGTCTGATCACAAGCCTGCACCAGAGCTCTCGTCTGGTCTCAAGTCTGCCCCAGAGGCCCCGTCTGGTCTCAAGTCTGCTCCAGAGGCCTTCCCCGTCGGAGAAGCTGCGCCAATGCCTCCAGAGGTGTCGGCGCCAGCCGTAGAACCTCTTACGGAGGGGGCGTTAACCACCAAACTCTCTGCTTCTCCCTTTTCCCTGTCTACATCCTCTGTCACTGTTCTCCCCAGGTCCCAGTCGATGACGCAGCCTCCTGTTCCGCCCCGGAGGGCTGCTCCGCCTCCTGTTCCGCCCGGAGGGCTGCTCCGCCTCCTGTTCCGCCCCGGAGGGCTGCTCCGCCTCCTGTTCCGCCCGGAGGGCTGCTCCGCCTCCTGTTCCGCCCCGGAGGGTTGCTCCGCCTCCTGTTCCGCCCTGGAGGGCTGCTGCGCCTTCTCCCTCTATTCTGTCTGCCTCCTCTGTCCCTGCTCTCCCCAGGTCCCAGAGCGTGATGCAGATTCCTGTTCCGCCCGCAGGGCTGCTCCGCCTCCTGCTCCGCCTCCTGCTCCGCCTCCTGTTCCGCCTCCTGTTCCGCCTGGGAGGGCTGTTGTGCCTCCGGCTCTGCCCTTGGGGGCTCTAGTGTCGCTGGCTCTGCCTCCGGCTCCGACCTGGAGGGCTGTAGCGCCGTCTGTTCCGCCTCCGGCTCCGCCCTGGAGGGCTCTAGTGCCACCTGTTCTGCCTCCGGCTCTGCCCTGGAGGGCTCTAGCGCCGCCTGCTCTGCCTCCGGCTCCACCCTGGAGGGCTCTAGTGCCACCTGCTCTGCCTCCGGCTCCGCCCTGGAGGGCTCCTGAGCCTCCTGCTCCGCCCTGCTGGGTACCGCCTGCTCCGCCGTGGAGGTCTTCTCTCATGATCTGGTGGTCCTCAGCTCCTCCCATCTGGCCGACTCCACCCTGGCCTCTTGCTCTGCTTCAGTCCCTTGTTTATCTCCCCTTACATGGACCTGGCCCTCCATCCCTTCCCCAGTTCTGCCTGAGCTCCTCCCCCTTCCTGGACTGGTATTTCTGTTTGGAGCGTCTGGAAGCCACTCTTTTGAGGGGGGGTTATGTCATGTGCCTGGTCTTTGTCTTCTGTATTCGTGTTTAAGGACTTTTATTTTGTAGTTTTTGTGTCTTATTGTTCCCTGCTTCCCTGTACCTCTGTTCCCTTGTTTGTTGCCATGGATCTTCATTGAACCACACCCACTCCCTCATCAGTTACCCCGGTTACCAATTAGATCATTACCTCACCCTGTGTATAAATAGTCCTTGTCTTTCCCCTGTATTTGGTCAGTTGTTTAATGTCTGTGATGGTTGCTCCCTGTTCTTGCCTGGTTTCTCAGTGTTCCCCGTTCTGGATTATTTGTTGTTTTCCTTGGATGTTCAATAAACTCCTGCACATAGATCCTCGTCTCATCTCCGCTTCGTTACAGTAACTTTCCCCAACACTGGCTTTGACACAGCTATAGTCAGAACTCTCTAAAACAAGCCTAAAAGAGCCTTAAATAAACAGATCATGAGGTTCATCTCACCAGTACGGCGTCCCAATGAACGACATCCGACGGGCAAACGTGGCTGTGATTTGTGCCGAGATGCCAAAGTCGGCTGAAAACAGAGAGAAGAAACAGAGGAGCGTTAGACAGACAGACAGACAAGTGATACTGGTTTAACGGTTTTTAGTTGTTCTACGAACCCAGTTTGACTTCTCCATGATCATTCAGGAGAATATTTGCGCCCTGAAAAACACAAACTCAGAGTAACTGACTGAACAGAGTAACTGATGGAGACGAACAGCTGCTGAAGTGTGTGACTTTACCTTGATGTCTCTGTGGATTTTCTTCTGTCCGTGAAGATAATCAAGACCCTGACAGAGAGAGAGAACGTGTCTCTTAAAATAAGTGCGTTGCGCTATAATTAAGTGATTTGGAGTGTGTGTTTGATCATGAAGAGTGTGTCACCTGTAGCATCTCTCGACAGATGTAAGCGATCTGCTGCTCTGACAGAGGACCCGTCACTGACACACACACACACACACACACACGTCAGAATCGCACACGACAAATTTAGTGAACAGCATGGGTAACGCATTACAAGTACGTTTTAAATTTACAATGAAATACTTGAGTTACTTTGTCTATAAAATAAGCAACGGCAGTTACTTTGTTTTCACATTTGTTCACTACAGCTCTCCTGTTTTTAGAAAAACTGTGTAAAAAAAGGTAACTAAACCAAAATATTATATAAATAGAAGATTAAAAAATAGAATGAAAAATACAAATTTAGCTAAATAAACAGATGGCATAACTAGACCATCTGAATGGAAAGTGTCTTTCTCCATTCACAGTAAAGATGTAGCTGTGAATTCTAATTAAATTCATTTGCATATTCATTTAAAAGACACATATGTCCTGATAACACAGCTGCTGTAGTGGACAGGGCTGTTTTTAGAGACCCAAGGTGTTTGAAAGGCTAAAGATATTTTTATGACACATGACTGTCGTGCAAAACAGGAAACCAAGATAACAAGCACAAACAATGGTATGTAAGAGACCACAGGTCTTTTTTTACCGTGGTAAATGTCTTGCAGAGACCCTCCACCGCAGTACTCCATACAGATCCACAGTTTATTCATCCTACAACACACAGGTTTGTTTTTGTGAATTGTGGGGACTTTCTATAAACTTCTATTGCTTTTATGCTGCACAAACCATACTTTCTGTCGCTCTACATCTAACCATAACCCTCACGGAAAACTGTGCGCATTTTTACTTTACGAAAAAACTCATTCTGTATGATTTATGAGCGTTTTGAGCATGTATAATCATACATGTTGACACTCATGTTCACAGACATTCATCTGCTGACTGTGAGTTTCCCAAGAGTCAAACTCATTCTCAAGCTCTCATTGATTTTCCATATATGAGACTCATATCTGACTTTAATTCTGATCTCAGTCACAAACGAATGAGATGAGAACTGACGCTGAATGACACTGCATTAATGTATTAATAGAGACTGAGTTGGTTTTAAAATAAAAAACAACCGCATACTTTCCAGTTTTACAAGAACTGACCAGACAGTAATCAAAAGAAATGTGAATTACATCATGTTACATAAAGAGATTCCCCAGAATGTTTTCCTAATTAGTCAAACACAGATTCACGTTGAACAACACCATGTTTGTGATTTCCCAGCAGGTATGATACATGATGACTGTAATTACATTAGTGTTTTTCTCAGTGTGTTTTGTTTATTTTTCTCATGTGTTCGACTGTCACAGTTCTTGAGGATTTAAACCAATTCAGTATGTTTTACATATAATTTCCAATCAAAACTCAGATTTACAAAAGTATATTTAGTTCATTGCTTTATTATTTTGTTATTATTTTTTGTAATTTAAGCCTTAAAATACTAATAATCCAGCGTCAAAGAAAATTCATGTGGCATAAATTAACAGATGCTGAAAAATACAAATTGTGGAACCATTTGTAACGAAGTGCGTACAATTTATACATCACATGCTGTATATATAGTGAACGAATTTGCAGTGTGGTTTTGTGTCTCACCTGATGTAACTGCCATGATACGCCACGATGTTTCTGTGTTTGCAGCTCTTCACCATCACGATCTCTTGCTGGATGACAGAGAAATCGTCCTCTGTGGAAACAGACGGGTTGTGAGCGGTACATCATTTGCGGACTCAATATATCAATATACCAAAATCAGCTCTTACCAGGCTCCATTTTGATGATTTTAATGGCTGCGAATTCCCCATTCTGTTTACTGCGAGCCTGAAAACACACACAAACATATTCATGATGTATTATTGTCTGAGGAAATGCTAATTAATGCAGTTTAAGTATCATAAACTGAAAGACGTTTTTCCTCAACAGTTATTCAACTGTAAATGCAAACTGACAGTTCATGATTTTACAATTATGACTCATAATTGCAATGGCAACCGAAAGTTTTTTCTTGATCAGGTTAACCTCAAATTTAAATATTTATTTGAATTAAAACCATAAAAATGGTGCAAACCATAACAATGGACCCAACATAGTTTTTGAGCAATAAATAAACTAAAACAGATTATTGGAGATGAAATATAAAACAAATTAGGAGAACATTTGCCATAATGTGTTCAGAAGGACTGTAATTTTGTTTTCTTATTTGAAAGAAAATTAATTTAAACTCAATCTTTTCAAATTTTTGAAAGCTATTTAGATAAATTTAATAAATAAATAAATAGAAATAAATGTAAAATAAATATTATTTTAATAATTATTATTTTTTCAGTATTTTTCATCACTTCAAAAAAAAAAACAAAAAACTAGACATCACAAAAACTGTAATTTAAGGGATATTAATTGCAATTTCAAGCAAAGCGAAACACAGGGTGCACGAAATATATGTGAGAGTGTACTGTATATTCTCTTAATGGATAAAAACGATATTTCCAAAGAAAATAGTTTGAAAAAATACAATTACATAAACCATAAAAATGCTGCAAACCGTAACAATGGAGCCAACATAGTTTTTGAGCAATAAATAAACTAAAACAGATTATTGGAGATGAAATATAAAACAAATTAGGAGAACATTTGCCATAATGTGTTCAGAAGGACTGTAATTTTGTTTTCTTATTTGAAACAAAATGTAATTTAAACTTTTCTAAATTATTTAGATAGAAATAGAATAAAGTGAATAAATAGAAATAATTGTAATGTAAATATTATTTTAATAATTTTTTAAAAATATTTTTCTTCACTTCAAAAGAAAACTAGACATCACAAAACTGTAATTTAAGGATCATAAATGTGATTTTTCAAGCAAAGTGAAATAAAGGGTGCACAAAATATATGTGTGAGATTGTACTGTATATTCTCTTAATGAATAAAAATGATATTTCTAAAGAAAATTGTTTGAAAAAATATAATTACATAAACCATAAAATGTTACAAACTATAACAATGGACCCAACGTAGTTTATGAGCAATAAATACACTAAAATAGATTATTAGAGATGAAATATAAAACTAGGAGGACATTTACCATAATGTGTTCAGAAGGACTATAATTTTATTTGTTTATTTGAAAGAAAATGTCATTTAAACTCAGTCTTTTTCATTTTTTACAGAGTGTACTATACGTTCTCTTAATGGATAAAATATGATAGTTATTAAAAGAAAATTGTATATAATTATGATCAGTGGAAATGAAATGTAGACTAAATTATATAAAGTGTGCATATGTGAAATTTTCAGGAACAAAAGGTCTGAGAAAGCCGTCAAATGTCTTGTAGGCAGCATCAAAATAAACCCCACGGTCCACAACTTCTGCATTTTCACACCAAATACGAACACATGAAAACACACAGGAGGAAAAACACGCGCTTGACTTGAAGAGTGGAAAGTTGTTCGGAGATTCGCTCCTGACGTGCTCTGACACACAAACACTCCCACACACACACACACACACACACACACACACACACACAGTAGCAGAAGTAAACAGGCAGGAACCGCTGGTGAACACGAGCTGCTGTTTATTCATATTCACTATGAGGAGATGTCAGCTCTCATACCACATGAATCCCTCATTCAGTGAAGCTGCTTCACACATTGTTCATTCCCAGCGTCAGAACGAAGCTTTAGACGTCAGTGTGATTAAACGGTTCTGTGCTTTGAGGTTTGTTTCTTGGTGAAAACCATCTGTGACCGTTCTGGATGTGGTTTGATCGTATATTTGTGCTGTTTGATTGTGGGATTCATTTACAGCAGAGACAGAGACAGAGACGTACAGGAGAAACACTGGACTCAGGTTCAGATTCGGCAGCTGATAAACGCTTCGTCTGACTGCAGACGCTTCCTTTACACTCAGAGAGAAGATAAATATCAACTCTCACTTCTGCAATTCTCCTCTATGAAAAACACCTGGCACAAGAATACATCTCTCTATCTATCTCTCTATCTATAACAAACACCTTATTACAGACTCATAAGAGTCGTTCATATGCTACAAATGTCAGTAAAAAAGTATTAATAATTCAGTGTCATGATTCTACAACAAGATATTTTAAAAACAGTTTGATTATCTAGATTTATGATGTTCCAAAGCCAAAAAACAGCAGGACTGAGCTTTATCTCTGCTTTGTAAGGTGACCGACCCTTCAGAAATAAAGATGTAGTTAGTAACGCAGGAGAGAAAAAGGTTTGGTTTACGTGACACAAAATTTCATTCGATTATTCAGTTGTTTGCGTGCTTTAAGAGGGTCTGTGTGTGTCACAAAAACTGACCTTTAGAGCGTGTGAGCGTGGGCGGGTCAGAAGCCTGTGTGGGGGCGGAACTCTTCCATGGCCCCGCCCCCTCCTGACCTCACAGAAACACCGATTCCCGCATGAGCGTTTTATTCAGATTGAAAGATAACAGATGAACGTGGAATTTTTTCTGCTGTGGAACGAACTGAACTGGTTATCTGCGGTCATGTGAACGCCGCTGATCTCAAACAGGTTCTTTAGGTCACTGACAAATCGACAGATTTGCTGAATCCTGACGTTTTTTAAAAACACATTCACAGATTGAAATACTTGACTAACTTCAGACGAAAAGTTACAAGCTGATTTTCATATTTTAAGTATTCTAGAATTCAAAACATCTCAAACATTCAATTCACACACTTTAGAAGTGAAGACAGATGAACTGAACAATACAAGACTGATGATTTTGACATTCCGAATGGAGTTACACATTATCTGACACATTTAAACTAAATTATTTCAGTTTTTGAAATCCTGGATGAAATTGCACATATTATTTGGTACATGTAAACTAAATTATTGCATTTTTTGATATTCTGGATGGAATTACAAATATTATTTGACATATTTAAACTAAATTCTTGCATTTTTAGAAATTCTGAATGGAATTACAAATATTATTTGACATTTAAAATAAATTATTGCATTTTATGACATTCTGAATGGAACTGCACATATTATTTGACGCATTTGAACTAAATGTTAAAATGTTGAATGAATAAAGAATGAACAGTCTTCATCATTTACTCACACATGTGATCTGATTTATACTCAGACTAAAAAGGTTGAATTGAATCTAACATGTGAACATGCTGCTTTACATACAATGAAGGTGAATGATCTGTTTTTGAGCTCCAAAAAGTACCACAGAAGCATCAGAACAGTAGTTCATATGACTAGTGCACTGTACTTTAGGAAATCATTCTGTCATAACTCACATTCATTTTATTTGTCAGTGAACTATTTTTTTAAGTCAAATTTTTCCCCTGCAGAAATGTTTTACCAGGTTTAACTTTTTTACACGCCTGAATGTTTGAATGTTTTGAAAAGCGTGCAAGTTAACATATAACGCAAGCAGACGTAGAGTATGGAGCATGTGGTGCATGAACAACTTTTACGAGACTTAAGGTGTTTGTTAGTCGTCTCAACAGCATCCAAAAAATAGTAAAAAAAAAGATTTTCAAATCAATTTTAAATGTATTTCAAAATATACAAAAACACATTCGCGTAAATATGTTTCAAAATATATTTATACAAATATAAATGTTTTTTTTTTTTGGCCATTTTTTGTGTATTTTTGAAAATGTTACTTAAAAATATAAATATGTTTAAAAAGCATTTAAAAATTATTCTGCCTCCATTTATTTTCAGTCCAAGAAACTGCGTTAACATTTCTCATTTGAAAAAAAAACCTGTTGTCTATAACACATATAATGTATAACACGTTTATAAAATTTTACTTGGAAAAAAAACAAAACATGAATGAATCATAATAAATCTATTTTTGATCTCTTGTAGGCTCTTTCATCCACATTTCCATTTCCAAATTTTGGGAAATGTGTTTTTCTTGCCCCTGAAATACATTTTAAAATATATTTTGCTATATGAAGTCTGACACTAAATATATTTCAAAATATATTTCAAAAATGCATTTAACTTCATTTACAATTTTGGCATTTTTTTTTCTTTTTCGTCATATGGGTTTATATTCTCTTTGCCTGCATGTAAGCGAGCAGCGAGAACATTCTACTAAACATCATCTTTTGTGTTCGACGGAAGAAAGTCAGTGGGTGTGACTAAGTAAATGATGACAGAAATTTTCTGGTGGTATATTTGTATTGTATCATATTGTGCTGACAGAATCTAGGACGTGAAATCTTGTATTTTGTTGGTCAGTCTGACAGATGAGTAATGCGCATGTCTGTGGCTCTGGAGAGGAAGACAGGCCGCATGCCCTCATTTACATACTGCAGACACTCAACTGCGAAACACAGCGACGGTGAAACATAAAACACACTATTTATTCTCTAAAACAGCGCAGGCGGTGCAGGTATCGTTGCTGTCGCTGTTAATCCACGTTTGCTCACGCTGGAGTGTTTAATCAACTCTACAGGTGAAATGTCGACACACAAAGGTGCTTTTGAGAGGAAAGAGGAAGCAGCGGTGCAGCGCTTTCACAACCACACGCTCCTCTAGAGATGCGCCGTGTTTTACAGTAAATCAGCCTGAACCGTGATGGATAATGGAGCTCAGTCATCATTCATTCTGACAGGTCGGATCTACAGGACGGATCAGATTTGGGTCATTATGGTCGACACACCGCAGCTCTCTAACGACAGGAATCACATCCGCTTTCTCAGTGACCTCACCGTAACATCACACACTCACATTATCAGATCTGCCCAACTCAGAGTCTATCATTAAAACAAACCGCTCAGTCTCACTGTGACCCCACAGGCCTGAGACATCACACCGGATGTGGCGCTTTGACCCGTCAACACACAGACACACACACATTTACTTATCTGTCTAAATGGGGACACGGCAAAAACTTTTTCTGTGTCACATACATCGTTTTATATCCACAGCTAGTTATAAATACTACAACTTAATCCTTACCCACACACTAACCCTCACGAAAACACGTCAGTTACTTATTTTTATATTCTTTTTACAAATGAGGGAGGTTTGGGAGGTTTAACTCACTTCTAAGTATAAATTTGTCCCCAAAATATAGTTGGGTACAAACATACTTTCGCACACCTCTCTAAATGGGTACTTCAATTGTTTTCTCTCATTATAAGTGCTACAGCTTAACCCGCACAGATAACTTCTGCATTTTTATGAATGCGTAAATGCGACAAGCGCAACGCATGTAACGTTTAAAACTTACAAATTAGTTCCTAAAATGTGACCCTGGACCACAAAACCAGTCACGAGGGTCAATTTTCTAATTGATTTATACATTATACGAAAGCTGAATAAATAAGCTTACCACTGATGTATGGTTTGTTAGGTTTGAAAATCGCTCTTAAAGTTGTCCAGATGAGGGAATGTGCGAGTTACGTAATAATATTATTTTTTTCAAGTAACTAGTAACGCATTACTTTTGAATTTCTAAGAAAATATCTGAGTTACTTTTTCCCCCATTTATTGATTGACAAGTGTCCAGTCAGGAAATTGTGAGTAAACATGATGTTACTGTATTCTAGACTAAATGTGAACATGCATTAATTCATCTCACTCACAAAAAACAGATTCAGTATTCCTCAAAATGAATACAAACAGTGAAATGCAAACTCAGAATATGACGCAAACCTGCAACAATTAAATATGTTAAATAAAACAAATATCCTTTATGTATTTAATCCCATTTTATTAACCAGTGTCTTTGCCGCCGACCTTTGATGACGCATAAGCAAAAATTACTTTAGATAAACTAACATTTGTGTTTCATTTTTTTATAGCTGAAGAGTGATCTCCTGTATAAATGAACTTTTCTTTCAGCCTGAGGTGAATTCATTTCACTTTTGGTATAAAAGGGCTTTTACATTAGAATTGTTTTATATTAAAAACAAAGGAGCAAGCCCTGCCCAGATTTAAAAAGTAACGCAAAAGTAACGTAACACATGACTTTCCATAAAAAAGTAACTAAGTAACGGAATTAGTTACTTTTTCAGGGAGTAACTGGAAAATTGTAATGCATTACTTTTAGAAGTAACTTTGCCCAACACTGCATATTACTAATCAAAAATTAAGTTTTAATACATTTACAATAGGAAATTTACAAAATATCATCATGGAACATGATCTTTACTTACTGATTTTTGGCAATCTTTTTTTTTTTTTTCTAAAAGTAGTTTAACCCATACAATGTATTGTTGGCTATTGCTACAAATACACCCGTGCTACTTACGACTGGTTTTGTGGTCCAGGGTCACAACTATGGTTAGGCAGATACACTGCAAAAAATGCAGTACTTCCCAGTATTTGTGTCTCATTTTACAGTTTAAATATCTCAAAATGCATTTACTGGAGATGCAAAATGATCTCCAGTATGTCTCATTTTATGAAAAATCAAGTTCAAATTGCTTGGATAAAACAAGAAATAAAATCTGCTAATGGTGTCAGAAAAAGCTATTGTTTTCACTTTGAATTAAGTTTTATTTTTCTGATCCCATTGGCAGATATTTGTTCCTGTTCACTTTTTTTGTGACATTTTTCAAAAAAACAAGACATGTTTGTTTCTCAAGCAAATGTATAATCATTTAAGAACTTTTTAGATGTTTGTGCTTGAAAATAAGACTAAGCAAACACATTCATTAATACAGCTCTCTATATGTGTACTTTAGTTGTTTTATATACTAGTTTAACGTCTCCACAAGGCTTTCAGGAAGGTTTTGCTCACTTCTGGGTACAAATTTGTCCCACAGTATGGTTAAGCAGATACACACACACACACACACACACACACACACTTCTGAGTCAGTGTGAAAAACACACATTTATAGGCAGAGGATGAAACAGCCTTAAAAATGAAAGAGACAGACAGAGAGAGGGAGAGACAGACAGGAAGCAAACTAAAAATTTGTGATTAACATTGAATGTTTCTCATTTGTGTTTTATGTTACCAAAAACAACACAAAACTATTAGTGAATAGTTGAACTGAGACACTTCATTTTTTCTTCAACTACCAACACACACCTCACCAGAGACCCGAAACACACACACACCTTTTACAGAGCCATGTCTTTAAAAGTTGTAAATCAGAAACAGAAAGAGAAATGGTGAGAAAAGAGAGCGAGGCGGGTACCTTATAAACTTCTCCATACGTTCCTCCACCGACCCGCATTAGAATCTCAAAGTCATCCTGAGGGTTTCGTGTGGAGATCTCCAGAACGTCCATCATCACACAAACACACACAGCGGCGCACAGATCATGTGTGTGTTTGTGTGTGTGTGTGTGTGTGTGTGTGTGTTCACTGCTGCAGGAAAACTGACACACACTCACTTACACTTTAGAATGCACAACCTCTTCCTCTCTCTCACCTCATTTACATCTCGCTTTATTTCCTGTTTAGGTGTGTGTGTGTGTGAGAGAGAGAGAGAGAGAGAGAAAGAAAGAGAGAGAGAGAGAGAGAGTTTGAGAACATAAAACCCAAGTGTGAAAGTAACTCAGTTTGGACTATTTGTTGTGTGTGTGAGAGAGAGAGAGAGTCAAAGTAGAGAGACAGAAAGAAAGAGAGACAGGTGTGTGTGTGTGTGTGTGTGTGTGTGTGTGTCGAACATGCTCAGTGCTGCAGTGCATCAGCGTGTGTTGTCTGTGCAGCCTGACTGTACTTCCTGTACAATAATGCAGCAGAACACTGAATCTCCTGACGCTCTTGATAATGAAGATCTCTGAACCCTTGAAACTCTCTTGACCTGCTGCAGGACACAATGAAGCTTCAGCTCCTTCACTGGAGCTTCTGGATCCAGCCAGTAACATTGTGTTCGTCTCTGTGATATCTGTGGAATCTTCTAACAGCAACAGACTGATTAGATATTAAAGATGTGCAGCTGAATCTGATTGTGAAAATCAGAAAGATCCGAACGGAGATGCTGCATTAAGCCAGCAGGAGGCAGTGCAGGATCAGCACACAATCACATACCAACACTGTATAGCTTTAAATAATGCAGTTTTTTTTTTTTTTTTTTTTTTTTTGCTGTATAGCTTTTTATGAAATGTTGTTTTAGACTAGTGTAAATAAAAAAGATGTTTGTTTTATTGCATGTTTTCTATTTGCATCTGTAGATTTTAATTGCAGTACATTGTTTTTAAGAGTTTTTTCTCCACTTCAGTAGCACTTACATGCACCAAAACTTACAGTTTTATTCCTCTCTATATTCTGAATTTTTTTACTGAGGGGTTTGTTCATATATCATTCACTCTGATTTATACAACATTTTATTCATAAGTACATGCCAAAAATTGCATTTGCTAAAAATGTTTTTTTGTTGTTGTTGTTGTTTTTTTTTTTTTTTTTTTCTGTATTTTTGATGGAGTGATAAAAAGAGAAATCCAAAAACCCCTCTGGAAAAACCTTTAACTTTAATATCTCAACAAAATCAAACAAGAAATCTGAACCACTGGAATTTACACATCATAACACACTGCCTACTATTTACAGTATTTCACCATTTACTGTCTATTTTGATTATGTTGCATGTTCAACTTACATTTAATAACTGTTTTAAAAAAATAAACCATATATATATATAGCTCCCACAGATATACCAGAAAAAAATCAGTACAAATGAAAGAAGTTTTGATTTTGTTTTTATTTTTTTAATGACTACAATTTACTACTTACAGTAACACATACACATTAACAAATTCTAAAAATTAACTATACATATATATATATATATATGTATAGTTAATTTTTAGAATTTGTATATATATATATAAATATATATATATATATGTAATATTAATCTTTATATAAAACAATTAAAAAATTTAAAAACAAAAACAAATTTAAATCAAGGTTTTGTCAAATCCACATCCAATATATATATTTTTTATTTAAAAAGAGAGCTATGTTTATTTCTTTAAAGGTTTAAAAGTCAATTTTAATTCTATTTTGTCACATTATTGTTTCAGAAGTGCTGCCTCAATTAAAATTAAACTCTAATAATTGAATTAATTTATGGTTTTTCAGTTCAGCTGAGAACTTTGTTGAGATGAAAAAGTTCTGCTCCATGTTTAGATCCAGTAGATGTCTGGCGGTGAGTGTCAGTTCATTTAAGTCACAGGTTGTTTAGAGTTCACAGAAGAGTAAAGCGGGTTACCGTGGACAGATAAAGTCTCAGATTTACTCTGACATTGATGCGTCTATTATAAACCATCACAGCTTTATTTGAGCTGCAGGTTCAGTTGTGTTCTGATTCAACCGCATTAACAAAGAGTCACATGTACGTATGAAATGAAAGTACTGATCAGGATATAAACCTGTCACAAATAAACTGTTCTATTTTTAACTTAATTGAAACATTTGTTGAACTAAGACTGGTTTGGCTTTATTTTTACATGTGATAATTACTATAACTTCAGGTAACAAATTATGTAACTTGTAATATGTAACAACTAAATATGAAATTAAAGCATTTTAATTTGGATACAAGATGAATCATACATACAAATACATTGCATGCACTTTTATGTTTATAACTGTTGCATCATTAGATCTTTTTTCTTTCTTTTTTTTTTTTTTAATTTTACATATTTAAGTGTTTATTTTATTGCACTTTTTCCATTTGCGCCTGTAGATTTCATTTACAATACATATATCTAAAGAGTTTTTTCTTCACTTCTGCAGCACTTACATACACCAAAACTTAGAGTTTTTCTCTTATCTAAATTCTGAAGGGTTTTACTGAAGGGTTTGTTTATATGTGATTCGTCCTCAATTTTTGAATTATTTTTTTTCCTTAAAACATGATGAAATGCAAATCTTTAAAGGTTGTGAGTCTTTATCTCCACTTCAGCAACACTTACATACACCAAAACTTAGAGTTTTATTCCTCTCTATATTCTGAAAGTTTTTACTGAGGGGTTTGTTCATATATCATTCACATTGATTTTTACAATTCATAATTTTATTTATCTAAAAACATGGCGAAAATGTGAGTTTTCTGCCTGATGATAGTATTTTCTGATTTATAGAGTGATAAAAAGAGAAATCCAAAATCCCTTCTGTACAAATAATTAACTCCAATATGTCAGCAAAATCAAACAAAAATTCTGAACCTGGCTTTATCCACTGTTCAGATTTATATTTTGGAAAATCAGTGTAATCAGTGCAAAAACGACAATGTCTTTACTGCACATTTAAACATAAAATTGTACTAAAAAGGCTGCATGCAATTCCTAATGTTATCAAACAACTGGGTAAGTATGCTAATGTGTATTAGTTTATTTTTTACCCTGTTCACCTGGGGTGCCTTGCCTTGAAAAGAAGAATCATCACTCGTGCTGTTTTATGAGTTGTATGTGACATATAATTGGAAAAACATCCTTGTCTAAAACACTAGAAGCGTCTGGGCAGCACTGAAGAAGAAACATCTTTAATCCAGTGTGAGGAACCCTGAAACACAGAGAAACAGCACATTAAACACACTGTGATGATCTAAACAAAACATATGCAGCAACCTCGAAAATATCTGTTTACTTCAGTCACACTTACAGCTGCCTGAATGTCATTAAATATTAAATTATGTGTCACTTACTGTAAATAAAAACAGTAAAAACTAAAATGAATTTACTTTGAATCAAATTTCACTCAGAAATTGATAGTAAATTTCACAAAGAAACTTTGAATCTGAATATATATTTTACAGTGAAGAACATTTGACAGGCAGAAGTTTGCTGGGTTTGAAATGTTAAACCAGTAGATGTAATGTTGAAGATCATGACAGTCAGTACTGCATTTGTTTGGTTAGTGTTGCTAGTTAATGTGATTCTCTACACTTGAGCAGAACTGACTTCATACAGTATATTCACTAAAAATCACCTAAGCACCAGCTTATTCAAACAGAGACTTCAAACTTAACGAAGGAAAGTGACATAAGACAAAAGATCCTGCAGATACAGAAAATTGATCTGAACATTTAATTGACTGAAGTGAACAGACACTGATGTATCTAAACTGGTCTGCTTTAGCTTTTTGTTCTTCTTTTGTTCATATTTTTGATAGACCAAAACAGATTCCGCAGAAGTTTGGAAATACGTCATGTCTCTGCAACGTCTCGCCTGTGTCTCTCTCTGTGCCAGGCTGTGCTGGTTCAGCTTTTGTGTGTGTGTGTGTGTGTGTGTGTGAGTTATTGAGGGTGACAGCGGGTCTGTGTATTAGGGTTCATGCATCAGTCCTGCAGCCTGTTTTAGCCTCTCTAATCTGGATTTACCGTCAGCAGTGTGTCAGCAGCACACACACACACACACACACACACACACACTTGTATTCCTATAATTATGGGTTCATTCAGTAGGTGTAGTGTTTTTTCTACTGTACAATCTGTATTTTCTATCCCCTTACACTAACCCTACACCTAAACCCACCCCTCACACTACAGGCAATTGTTAGATCAAAACACAATACGTGTGATTTATGAACTTATTTCCTCATGGGGAAACACCAAAAAATGTCCCAACAATGTCAAAATATACTGGTATCACCATAGCCTACACTGTAGCCTACCTGAACCTTCACCTGTCTGTGTGTGTGTTGTCACTTGTTGTCATCGGGGAACAGTTTCCAGATGTCATTTCTTTTAGGTTTTGTGTTAGTAGTTAATACAATTTCATATAAAACAACAGAAGTGTATGATATGTGATCATTTGATAATAATGTGTGTGTGTGTTTTGTGCAGGAACAGGCTGGTAAGGATCTGAACTGCAGTATTTGCTAATTAGAGACATTCCTCAGGATTACAGGGCCAATTAAGAATCAGAGAACCATTGTGAGACTGTGTGTGTGTGTGTGTGTTTGTGGTCAAGAGTTCAAATCAGTCCAGCACCTTGTGTGACCATGAAACAAACACTGAGCATCAGTTTGATAATCATTGTATTCATAGACGACTGTAGAAACTGTAGAAATTGAGAAAATGATTTCAAACCCCTGTGATTTTTTTTTAGCTACAGCCACTGTACATGCTTCAGATCCTACGGATGACTGTGATTTACTGTAATATTCCAGAAACACTAAAGACATCAGCATCATATTTCTATTTCATGTCTGAACTTTCGATTCATCTGTGAATTTTGAAAAATAAAATGTATAATGGTTTTCACAATAATATTGTGCAGCACAAGTGTTTTCAACATTGCTAATAATCATTAATGTTTGTCGAGCAGCAAATCAGCATATTAGAATGATTTCTGAAGGATCATGTGACACTGAAGACTGGAGTAATGATGCTGAAAATTCAGCTGCGCATCACAGAAATAAATTACAGTTTAAAAGATATTCACATAGAAAAAATATATTGTAAATTGCAATAATATTTTACGGTTTTTACTGTATTTTTGATCAAATAAATGCAGATTTGGTGAGTAGAAGAGATGTGCTCTTAATTTTTAATTCTTAATTGTTCCATACATTTAAACAATAGTGAGCATGAGCTGTAGGTTAGTTGTGTGTTGGATCACAGTTTATCCAGCATTTCTCTCTGTGAAGCAACGGATCGCTCGGATTAGTGCACTATTTAGAGAAAATACCATTTATGAATTATATAATAAGTAAACAACATTTGCATTGTCTACCAATACCAAAAGTAATTAAATAAAATAATGACAAAAGCATAATAAACAAATTTAAAAATGAATTGTAAAGGATTGTTCTGTCTGTGGTATTAGGAGAGTCACAAGGTCCGGAGCCGAAATGGAGGTTCAGGTTACCAAATAGTGTTCAGAGATTAAAACCGTGTGAAATGTGAAGTTGTGTTATAAAGTCCGGAAACCTCATGAGGGCTCATATTTTGCACAGTCGTCAATGTGTGTATTATTGTGTTTGTGAGTGTGTGTGTGTGTGTGTGTGTGTGTGTTTGCGTGGCACGTGCAGGATGGAGTCGGATTAGTGCTACTGTTCCACTTGCTGCATTACTGCCGTTCTCTTCATCAGCCGATGCCATCTGGACACAAACACACACGCACGCGTCCCTCTATTACCGCTGTACCACCACCCGACCCCTGACCCCATCAGCACCAGCTCTCTCTCTCTCTCACACACACACAATCTACCCAAGCACAAACAGAATGCGTTGTGCGCTCATGCATGAAGGCTTACGCTGGGACACACAGCTCGAGCGCGCGCGTGTGTGTAATGCATGCACAATTAACACAATCAAACCTGAGCTTATTAATGAGTCTGTGTTAATGAGACTCCATAACTGCCTTAAACACAGAACAACACATCATTGTTAGCATTTACCTCACTTCCTGTTGCCCAACATCACAAACACTGATTCATTACTTCACTGCACACTCACACTTCAACACAATCAGAGCAAATTCAGGTTCATTGGGACATTTCATGTGTTTAACATTATGCAGAATCACATAAACCTCCTCAAATCACTAAAGTGAAACCCAAATCAACTTCAGTCTCCCAATGAATAACAATCTCTTTTGGTTTTTGTGTTTTTTTTAGAATGTTTTACTTCATTGGAATGGTATGAAACTTAGTAAAGGTTTTGGCATTTGCTATGTGAACACGAACACACACACACACACACACACAAATAAAATCATGGGCATCATTTAAAAAGGTTAAATGGTCCTGAAAAAACAGTCCCACTTGTACTGCTTGGAAATAAATGGGAAATGAATTTAGTGGAAATCAGGGTTGGGGTCAGTTCAGGAATGAACTCAACAATTCCAGTTCAAAGAAGGAAATGGAATTGGAATTGGAATTCAACAACAATTACAGGAAACAGAGTTGGAATTACAGGAAGTGGAATTCAATTCAGGGAAATTCCACTGAATTCCATTTATTGCTGTTTCTGAGCATTTATTTGTGATTGCATTTAGAGACATACATTTGAACTTTATTTATGATGCTTTACAAATACCAAGTAATGTATGAAATAGAGTTGATCGAATGCAAGTAAATAAAAATGAGAACTGTACATTATGAATTAATAACTGAATGACAGTGGTGATACGTTTCTGGATGTACTATACATTCAATATATGATTACCACATAATATATGTCTCAACTCACAAAAAAAAATGAGTCATGTTCATTCATGTATTTCATTCACTTTTTATTGCATCAAATTATCATCATTTCCTGAAATTTGGCATCGCTAAGACTGCATCTCTCAGGCCTAAATATCTCAAGTGGAATTTAGTGGAATTTATTTGATTTCAGTTCTGTTTCCTGACATTTCAATTCAATTCCAATTCCAATTCCAATTCCATTCCAGGAAGTGAATTGGAATTTACCATTCATTCTCAATTCAGTTCATGAATGGCCCCAACCCTGGTGGAAATGTATGATATTACACCCAAACTAAATCTTACTGAAAGCAAAGTTTTTTTTAATATCAAATTTGGAACACAACTTGCTTCAATTTTCTCATCGTTTTAAAGTAAACCATATTTTGGTTTTATATATATGTGATCCTGGACCACAAAACCAGTCTTAAGTATCACAGGTATATTTGTAGCCAAAAATACATTGTATGGGTCAAAATTATCTTTTTTTTTTTTGTTTGTTTGTTTTATGCCAAAAATCACTAGGATATTAAGTAAAGATCATGTTCCATGAAGATACTTTGTAAATTTTCTAACGGAAATATATCAAAACTTAATTTTTGATTGGTAATATGCATTGCTAAGAACTTCATTTGCACCCTCAGATTTTCAGATAGTTCCATCTCAGCCAAATATTGTCATATCCTAACAAACCAGATACCATTGGAAAGTTTATTTATTCTTAATCTCGATTTCCAAAAATTGACCCTTACGACTGGTTTTGTGGACCAGTGTCACATATTTCATATCAAACTATAAAATATATTTTTTTTAGTTGTATGTTTCACAATAATTTTTTTTCCCCCTTCAGCAATAATCTGCCAAGTGATTCTTTAAAAAGAGATCAAACAAAGTCTTTGCTCCAAAGCATTTGAGTTTTACAGCTTTTTAAATTGGAAATGTCATTTTAAAGTCTGTGCTCAAAAAGTGGTGAACAGGTAACAAATGGATCATAATTATTCTAGAAATATTATTTAGTGCCATAAAATCCCAGAAAAATACAAAATGTTAAATAAAAAACACTATCAAAGTAAAATATAGTACATTAATTTAATTGAAATAAAAAATAAATTAATTAAAAAAAATGTTATTCTGAATGCCACGCGAGGAGCACCAGGTTGAGTGTGTATCAGAGCTACAGAGCATGTCGACCTGCGTAATCTCACACACACACACACACACACACACTCAGACGGCCACCTGCTGCTGTCTGCTGTGGATTATCAATCTGTCTGAGTCCAGATGTCTCATATGTCTCTTCATCAGCTCATCTATGAATGTCTTCAAAACAATCACTAAATGACATCATTCTCACCACAGCAAGGTTTATTTTAGAGATTTTAATTTTAGATGAATGAAGTGCCAATTACAGTCTCTAGACTCTCAACAATCAAAACTCTTCTAACAGCATCTATGTGGATAAACTTGATCACTTATCATCGCTTTGCCACAAAATACAATCAATAAAAAGATATTTCAAAACTGTTTTAAAGTAAAGTCTACAGTAAATTTATTTAGGGGCAGAAGAGAGTGAAGAGTTTTGGGTTTCCATTCACTTTGAGTTCACTTCAGACATTCAACTAACTATAAGTAACTAAATCACTCACTGGAGTACTAGTGCTAGGTAAAGGTTAGGTTTAGAAAATAAGTGGATGAAGGCACTTCTAGTTCATAGAATATCTAAATAACTATTACAGAGTTTTGAAAACGTGCCCCAAATTTTGAGAAATATATTCTGGTGATTGGGAGAAAAAAAGTTGAAGATTCTTTAAAAATGTTTGCAAGTTGATGTGTTTATTCAATTGGTCAACCTACACTAGTCAGAATCAGAATCTAACCACGAGTTTAGTTCTGCCGTTTACTGAAAACTAATTCAACGGCTTTGAAAACTCAACATCATGCTAACACACATCCAGACATCAACTAAATCAACTAATAAACACACAAACCATCATAAAGCGTCAAGTTTCAGACAGTCAAACGTGAAGTGAATAAGCCCCGCCCACCCTCTTCCTCCGGCCCTTTCCTTCACCTCATCCAGATCTCCATCCATCCATCCATCTGTCCGTCTCTCGCACACGTACCTGTGTGTGTCTGTCAGACGTCTTTCTCTGTCTGTCCACATCACATAGTCCACAAAGTCCTCACAGAATCACACAAACGTCTCATTCAGGTGTGTTTCACGTCCTCTTTCACTCTCGCTGTCTGTCTGCGTCTCTCTGTCGCGTCCTCTGCCCGCAATCTCACTACAAATGCCTCTTTCCCCTCTTTATCCCGAGGTAAGATACTTACTTTTCAGATAAAGCATATTATGACAAATCGGCTGAACTGTGTGTGTGTGTGTGTGTGTGTGTTATGCGTGTGTATCCAGTGCTGTAAATACCATGATAGGGTGTTAGAGAGAGCAGATTTACACAGATGATGTTTAAACATTTTGAGCAAATGTTCCTGCAGCTCAAACATGGCGCTCGCAACGCCAAAGTCATGGGTTCGATCCCCAGGGAATGCATGAAATGATCAAATGTAAACATTGAATGCAATAATAAAAGCATCTGCCAATGCAGAAACATACAGTCACTGCTCTGTTGGTCTCTCAGACACATTTACATATAATTGGCGATGCTTTAGCGGAAGCTTTTATCCAGATTGCATTGCATTCAAGGTTTACACATCTAACAAAAATGATGTTCCAAGAATGTTTTTTAGCATGTTCACCGAACATTCCAAATTCAAATGTTTAAATGTGTCAGAAACGTTAAAATGTTTCATTGTGGAAATGTTCTCTGAACGTTCTGAAACAAGTAACATTCAAAAAAGGTTTGATGAATCTCCAAAATGTTTCAGAGATAAAAGCAATATAAAAGTAATGTTTTGTGCTCGCATTTTGAGAACATTATTAAACACCAGATTCTAATTTTGTTAATGTATGAAATTTTTTCAAAACCTTGTCACCTGGGAATATTATCCTGCATTCCCTAGAAACTGAACCCATGACTTTGGTGTTGCCTGCACCACGATCTGCTGTTTGTGAGACAGAAACACTGGCGTTCTTCTCTGTCATGTCAACAGGTTTGAAGAGTTTGAGATAAAAGTACGCTCTAGTTTCATATTCGAGCAGTTTGACTGATGTGGTGAACGTTCAGCTCCAGTCAGGTCTACGGGTGGTTTCTAACTCTGTGCTGGAAGCCCTGATAAGATTCTACAGAAAACCAGGAGTTAGTTCAAAGCACTGCAAAACCTTGATACGAGATGTGAGAGATGCTGTCACGTACGTCACTGGTGTCTCACTCACAGCATACAGACTCATCATACACACTATTAGATTTACAGCTTCAGGCCATAATCAGAACTGACAAAAGCAACACCTAACCAAACAAAACCAGACATCCACACATGAACAACAGCAGCAACAGATACAAATGTGATTGTACAATTTAGTCCAAGCCTGTAGAATTAGTGTGTGTGTGTTTGTGTGTATGAGTGTTTGTGAGTCTGTGTGAGTGTGTGTGTGTGTGTGTGTGTGTGGTGTTTTTAGGCCCTGCAGATTAAATACTGTAAGCTTCTTATGTGGTGGATGTGTCCTTAATTTCAGTCAGCGCTGGGTCCTAGTGCCACACCATCAGGAGAAAAGGAAAATTCCAAAACAAAAAACCATAGACCAACAGATCTTTAGCAGAAGTGATTCATTTAATTTCATTAAAATAATGAATATTGTCCTACTTCCAGAAAGCATTTTAATGAAAAAATATAACATTTTGTCAAGAAATCCTCTTGTCTTTATCCTTTCAATTACCTAAACATATTTAAGTATAAATAAGTAAAATAACTGGTAATAAATTACAAATTTAAATATTTGCATAAATTTTCTGGGGTTTTTTGTTGGTTTGTTTGTTTTTTTGGCTCTTGAGTGAAATGGGTAAACATTATAGATCAAAGGGGGAAAGTACACGTTTTCTGAAAGCGTTGATTTCTCTGTGAACATTCAGTTAATGCAATATTTTCATTCAAGATACACAGCGTCTATATTCAAGCCGATCGTCTGAACAGGTGTCTTTGCGCGCGTGCGTGCGTGCGCGTGCGTGTATGGGGATGTTTCCCACCAAATGAAAAGTTTCGACTCACCACCTTCCCAGCTGACCCGATGAGTGTCCTGGATCCTGTTTCTGCCCATGATGATGATGATGATGATGATGGTGATGAAGATGTTCTCGCGTATCCGCCGGTTTGAGATGCGGCCTGCCGCTGCAGGTGAACATCTGAAACAGATATGAGAGATATGAAAGGTCTGAACAGAGGCTGTTATACTGTCTGTGTCTCTTTATATCTGCAGATAAACCCCTTATAGAGTTTCTGTGGATTTGAAACTAGAAGAAATCCGATTCAATTAACAAGCGCAGAATCCGCTTTACACGCGCTCATTTACATCCTCACAATCATACGACAAAACCACTGTCACACGACACACAGATATCGAGCAGAATCACACTACAGATCACAGACAACGAGACCAAAAACTATAACACACTACAGAGAATAATCACACACCGATTACGGCAGAGAAACGGAACACAAGCGAAGAAGAAAACGACTACAGTACTGAAGAGCGTTTTAAACGGGATTTAAATTATTTTCAGTATTTTTAGTTTTTTAGTTTAATTCTTCTTTGTTCTTAACAGTACTTAAGCCAAAGTAAAACCACAACTAAAAGAACAAATAATTTCAGTAATTATTTTCATTACAAAATAATTGCATATGGCTGTCAAAAGTTATTTCCAAAAACTGTAGTTCAGCCTACATATGAAAATGACTAATTAACAATTGTAAAACAACTTTATTCCAAATGAATACATGAATAAATGTTTTCTATAATTTCAAGTTATAGTTTAGCCTAAATATGAATATTTATAATTAATAAATGCAAAACAAATTCTTCAAAGAAAATGTATTGTCTGAACACTGCGAGATCAAACTCAAGATCTAAACTAAATCTAAAAACCACAAAAGACACAGATGATGCATTATAATAAACTTTGATTTTAATACAGAGAGTTCGGGGAGAGAGGCTGGATATTTGTGGGATTTGAGGAACACTGGGTGCTTTTGTTTCTTTAATCCCGTTTGGACGCACGAACCCCCTCCACACACACACACACACACACACCGACTCCAATTATTCCAGCATTCTGCAGCGATGTCAAATCATGAAATGTGTTTTTCTGCGGCTGTGACGTGTAATCTGCTGTGTGTGAGCTCTGAACCCCAGCCATGAACACAACAGTTGCTTTACAGTATAAAACACGGGCATAATTATGATCGATTAGACACGCGATCCTTAGGCTGCGACTCTGATCAATGAACTGGATTTATAGAGATGTACGCGCTCATTTGCCATTTATTTGGACCTTTATATCTCTTTAATACTGAATGAATCTCTGTGCCAAATCTGAGCCCAAATCTTCAGGTTGTTCTTTTTCTACATCGGCAGAAAGAAATAGCCTTAATATCTGAAATGAACGCAATAGCGGAAAGCTCTTTAAAATAAGATTATTTGGCATCTATGGTTTCATGAAGAACCTTTAACATCCATGAAAAAACGTTCTTTATAGTGGAAAAAGGCTCTTAAGAGTTTCTTAAAAATAAAGTTTCTTCGTCGATGGATCCATGAAGGACATTTCAATTTCTTGAAATCTATTTATCACGCTCACAAATAAAGGTTCTTTATGGACATATATGGTTTCATGAAAAACGTTCAACATGCATGGAATATTTTAATTTCATTGGGAAAAGGTTCTTTAGATAATTAAAATGCTCTTCACGAAAGAAAACTATTTAACTGAAAGGTTCTTTGAGGGCCCAGAAATGGTTCTTTTATGGCATCGATGTAAAACCATCGTTTGAAACCTTTTTAAAACCTTTTTAAAGACCGTTTACGCTAAGAAAAATTGCAAAAACAGATAACTCCTTTTTTTTTTCAAATAGGCCTATCATGTTTTTTTTATAATGTTATTATGATTTTGTTGTGTTTTATTGTGTTAGTTAGCTGTATTTTTAGTTATTTTCTACCTAATAAAAATAACGCAACTGCATTTTGAGTGAAATTAATTGGAATGCACAATGAAAAACATGATTTTTGAAAATTGTTAAAAACGCAGTTATCTATATTTTTTGCAAATAAACTCTTCAAATATTCATTTAAAAACATCCATTTAGAGCCTTTATTTTAAAGATTTGTAAAAGTCAAATGTGATCTAAAGTGATTTTTGCGTCTTAATTCAACACGGACTGAAGTATTATTTACGCAAACACTAACTGCGCAATAACCTATACTTCATGCAGACACTATAATATTCGCGATGTGATGCATTGATTGTGTTTTTTCTCATTTTTCTCAAAACTTTTTGTTTTTTTTAAAGCGACTAATGCATATACAACTTACTGAGTGTGTGTGTGTATGTGTGTGTGTGTGTGAGAGAGAGAGAGAGAGAGGGAGAGGGATGGAGGGAGGGGTTTGTTCAGGTCTTGTCCGTCTCTAATTAGCCGCCTCCTCCTCCTCACTTCAGCTCACTATCACACGGAGACGGAGACACGCGCACCGCGCGCAGCCCAAATCGCCGAACTCACCGAACACCGGACACACCGAGCGCTGATGCCCGCTGGAGCTCACAGACTTACAGCATCTCAGAGACCGCAGATAAACAAAGAAGAAAACTGAACATTTGTAACTGACAGACAATCAGCATCAAAGATCCATTACAGACAGACAGAAGGAGAGAGAGAGAGAGGGAGAGAGAGAGAGGGGAGAGAGATAGAGAGAGAGAGAGTTTATAGTCATGATGTCCTACATGAAACAGCCTCATTACTCTGTGAACGGTTTGACTCTGTCCGGTACCGGGATGGATCTCCTGCACTCCGCCGTCGGTTACCCCAGTAAGTACTGAGCAAAACCCTGTTTCATTTCTGATCTGATTATTGTAGCCTGTTAATGAGAATTGACAAGTCAGATGTGATATTTAACGCGTTAAACTGCGCGTAAAGGTGATGATCAGCTTATCTGTATTAGTAGTATTATTTTATGTATTACTTTTAGAACATGGAATTTAGAAAAACGCAAACAATTCTCACAATAAAGTTTTTATAAACGTTATATAAAAAACGAAATGAGCTGCACTGACGTGAAAACATGTTTTTATAAATATCATTACGTTATTTATGAGCCTATTTATGATATATAATTTATTTATATGATTTACACTCCCTTTTCTTACTCAGAATGAGAAAAAATATTTTGTGTAATGCACAGCTCAACTATTAAAGAAATTAAAATATTATATCACGAGCAAACCAGTAATCGAAAATGTTAGGTTTGTAGATAAGGCCTATATATAACGAACATGATATTCAATTTTCAATTTCTTTCCTTAAAAATCGAATTTTAAGTCACGTAACATCCATTTAAATGAGCTTTTAAAATATAAAAATGAGAGTGATGAACTAAAACTTCAGATGAATCTTCACAAGTTTCAAATGATTCGTAAATGCGAGTTTAATTGTTAATCGTAATATAAATAATCATAAAATCACGTTTCAAATCAGATGGTGATTTATTTCGTGAAAGTCTGTTTGTTTGAATATTCTGAGCGAAATACGAAATAATGGTCTTTGTAAACACGAATGAGTATCATATACTGCTGACTGACATCTCTAACGGGAGTTTCTTGAAAAAAAAATTAATCAGTTAATTCCTTTATTAACCACCAGTGATATAGAACTATTTCAAGAAATGGAACAAACGTGTCGGTCAATTAAATAACAGGTTTATGTAAATAAAACCCACATCTCATTCACAGAAGATTTCATAAATTAATTCTTGTACGCGTGGACTAATACATATAAATGTCTATACATTTGAACATTTTGGAACGATAGATAGATAGATAGATAGATAGATAGATAGATAGATAGATAGATAGATAGATGGAGATTAAAGACTAACTGTGTTTCTGTGTTTTCTCGTCAGACACTCCGCGCAAGCAGCGACGCGAGAGAACCACATTCACGCGGGCGCAGCTCGACATCCTCGAGGCGCTGTTCGCCAAGACGCGATACCCGGACATCTTCATGAGGGAGGAGGTCGCGCTCAAAATCAACCTGCCCGAGTCCAGAGTCCAGGTGAGTCCAGCAGAACCCGGAGACACTCGACTGTTTGAGAACATCGGGAGGACCAGGTTTAGATAGTTAGAATTCAGCATTAACCCCTGATTATAATGATGATGATGATGATGATGATGAGGGTGAAGATCACGCATCTGTGGAACATTCAACATCCACGGGTTGTTTTTAGATATTGAGGGCAGAGCCATATTTAATTACGTTTATAAATATTGTTCCCATTTAAAGTGTTCACTGAAAGGTTTTTGGGGATTTGTTATTGGGGAATTAGTATTTATATTATTTGTTATACAAAGTTATTGTAGTTTTTGTTAATATTTTGATTGGATTTTATTGTTACCATTTTAATTTTAGTTAAAGTTTAGTAATTTAGTATGTTTTTTTTTTTTTTTTAAATTAGTTTGTGTTGTTTTTAAATACATCTAGTTTTTCTTTCTTTTTTGTAGATGTAGTTTTAGTTAAGTTGTGGTACAACCCTGATATAAATTAGAAAAAAAATGTAAAAGAAATCATAAAAGCGAAGCAATGATGGCAGCACTAGGCACTTATTCACTACAGTCCTTCCTTGATTTATTTGATTGTTTTTTTGTTTGTTTTTGTGAAAGTGCACTATGCAAACTTATAATTCATGAACACTTTGGAATATAGATGTAAGATTGGACTCTTTTTAAAGAAGACAGTCTGCAGATTATTACAGAATCATCTCAGAATATTAATCAAAACGTTATTGAAGTTTAAATTTACTCTAAAGAAAATTCACTGTACCAATTTTATATTTTATATAAAAGAAATATATTTTAAAACAGTTTTGAATCTAAAATTGCTATAAAATTAAAGCCTTATGTCTAAATAAGTTAGGTTCCAAATTTGAAGTTGATATTAAAAAAATTGAGATTCCTGTGAGATTTTATTTAGGATGTTATACCACAAACAGCCACCAGGTGCCATCAAACGATTTTTTTGATGCATTTCTCCGTCAATATTACGTCTATCACAAAATAACCACCAAATACGGCATCTTGAGACTCAGGCCTTTCTGACAACGTGTTTTTGTTACTTACATCCTGCATGCTCTAGTCTGGCATTGAGGGGAACAGGTTACTGACAGAGGTCCTGTCTGTGTTTTGCAGGTGTGGTTTAAGAACCGTCGTGCGAAGTGCCGACAACAGCAGCAGCAACAGACCAGCGGCCAGACCAAACCCAGACCGCCAAAGAAGAAGTCGTCACCGGCCCGAGAGCCCAGCGTCAGCGAGGCCAGCGCCAGCACCAACGGCCCCTACAGCCCCCCACCGCCTCCGCCCGGCACGGCCATCACCCCGAGCTCCAGCAGCACCAGCGCCACCGTGTCCATCTGGAGCCCGGCCTCTATCTCGCCACTGCCGGACCCGCTGTCGGCCTCCAGCACGCCCTGCCTGCAGCGCTCCGGCGCCTACCCCATGACCTACACTCAGGCCCCTGCCTACGGCCAGAGCTACGCCGCCTCCTCGTCCTACTTCACCGGGCTGGACTGCAGCTCGTACCTGTCGCCCATGCACCCGCAGCTGTCGGCCACAGGCGGCGCTCTCAGCCCCATCACCGCCTCGTCGATGGGTGGAGCGCTCAGCCAGTCGCCCGCCTCGCTCTCGTCTCAGGGCTACACCGCCGCGTCGCTGGGCTTCGGCACCGTCGACTGCTTAGACTACAAAGATCAAACGGCGTCCTGGAAACTCAACTTCAACGCTGCAGACTGTCTGGACTATAAGGACCAAAACTCCTGGAAGTTCCAGGTCCTGTAGGGCATCTAGAAGTAATTTCGCAGCACTTCTAAAAGGTTCCAAAATGGGTTGTATTGTCAGTAATGCCAAAAATGGGCCATTTTTGGTTCCCCTAAGAGTGAACGGTTTTGAAAAAGTGTAAAGAATCTGCTGAAAAAAACCCTCAGGGTTGGGGTTAACGCATTACAAGTAACACAAGTTGTGTAATCAGATTACTTTTTCAAGTAACTAGTGAAGTAATGGATTACTTTTAAAGTTATATCCTAGTTCAAATAAGTAACGCAAGTAATGCCTATGTTGAGAGAAATCGGGAGTAAGTGCAGAGACAGAGGCTTTTATTCATCTTTTTTTTGGTGTGAAAGGGTCTTTACAGTTACCAACAATATGTTTTTTTGGTGGTTTTTTTTGTTATGAAAAAAAACAAATAAACAAGCTTAATGTAACGCATTACTTTCCATAAAAAGTAACCAAGTAACGCAATTAGTTACTTTTTCATGGAGTAATGCAATATTGTAACACATTACTTTTAAAAGTAACTTTCCCCAACACGGAAACCCTCTTAGAATTTGCAATGGTTTTAATGGTTAAAAGTTTATGGTTTGTAATGTTTATAATGGTATTTGTACTGGAAATCATTAGAACATCTGTAGTGTTTTTTACACTTTTAAAATACTGGCATTCTTTATTGGCATTGATGGTTCAAAGAAACTTTAACATCAGTTGAACCACTAAAGGTTCTTTATAGTGGAAAAATGTTTCTTTGATAGACTTTAAAAAAGGAAGAAACCCTTGGTTCTCCTACAAACTGTTTATTGAAAGGTTTTTTGGGAAACCCAAACTGGTCCTTCTATGAAATCACTGCAAAAACACCCTTTGGAACCATTATATTTAGGAGTGATATTGTTTTGTTTTTCAGCAGCGTTGTCCTTTTGTCCAATGGAAAGATTCCATGGATGCTGAATGTTCTTCATGGAGCCACTGATGAAGAACCTTATTTTTATGAATGTGGATCACGTTATAACCATATTCAGAACTGTTCACGCACGAGTGAAGCGTTTGTAGGACACGGCTAGACGTACAGCTGACTGTCCAGTGTAGATGGAATTGTTTCTTACTGTCTGTCTTGATTATTTATGAATAACACTGAATGATGTGTAGCTGGTAGATGATAGAGAAATGAACAGGTGCCGCACAGCTCACGTTTAGTGCGGTAACGCTTGCGTTAAAGACAATCATCATCATCATCATCTTCTGAACTGCTGAATCACAGTTGTTTTAGGAGGGTTATGATTAGGCTAGATGATGTCTCAACCTTCAGAATCCCAAATGTGTGTGAATCAGCTGCTTCTGAAGAACGAACCACAAAGTCCCGCTCGGAGACACCAGGAGCATAGCATGCTGGGATTCCACTATAAGTCACACGACATGAACTCTAGCGCTCACTAGAGCTGAAGATGTCTCATTTATGTTTTATATGTTTCCTTAATTGATGTAATGATTAGAACAAACATCTGTTGTTTCTTCTACAGTTCTGAACCTGTGAAACGTTCAGTATTTACGGCTCAATTCGCTCAGTATTTACTGTCGTTTACACGACTGTGATTCTGAAACGTCAAACTTTACTTGAATAAAATAATCATGTGTTGAGTTACATGGAATTGAACATCCAGCAAACTCTTGATGTTTAGATGCTGCCAACAATCAGCGTTTGTTTTCTTGTCAATCTCAGGGGTTTCTATCGCTCACAGACGCAGAGGTTTATCGGCTCTTAATGCTCGTTTGTAAATCAGCGCTCTTTTCTGATGTAAGATTCTGTCTTTCTTTGTAATGTCCTGCTTTTTCATTGTGTTTGCATTTAGAGACTTGTAGTTTTGAGACTTTCAGTGAATTATGAATAAACTATTTCTTTCCATAAATACAGAACAGGTCAGTTTTGTTCATTTAGTAATTTTTAATGAATGAATGAATGAATAACTAGATAAAAAAGTTGGCAAGACGGAAATCTTAAATCAGCTATAAAAGCTTGAAGTATTAATATTTAGATAGATTACATTGATGTTGTTAGGATGTTTCTAACATGATTAGCAAATTACTAGCATGTTGTTAGCATGGTTGACAAGTTACTAGCATGTTTCTAGCATGATTAGAATGTTACTATCATGATTAGCAAGTTAATGAAAACAGTAATCATGATCAGTCTGAAGAGTTGGCCTGAGTTTGTTGGTTCTAGCTTGAATGTTCTAGGAGTTGTTGCTTTCTCAATCCAACCTAATAATCATTATAATAATAAAAATAAATTTGATTGAAATGGTAAAATATGTTGATGGTCCTAAAATAAGATTTATTTTCCTAACTCTCAATTGTTTCTTCAGATTTTGGGATTAAATATGCTTTTTCACATAATGAAAACACACACACTGTCACGTGTCTTTTGTGTTTTGAGTGTCTTCATTAGGTTTTTCCCATGACCTAGTTTCCTGATTCTCATTCCATTCACCTGTCCCTTGTTAATTATCCTCATTAGTCCCTCGTTTAAGTTAGTATTATAGCCCTGCCCTTCCATAGTTTCTTTGTCCTGTCTCTGTCATGATTTAAGCGGTTGTTTTCTCTGGATTTATTAAATATTTTGTTTGCATGGACCTTCTACCTCCTTCATGTTTCTTACCCAAACAACACGTTACACACACACACACACACACACACATTAAACGGTGTGGGTCCATCATGTGTTGTGTTGTGTAGCTGTAAGAGAGAGATGCAGAAAGAAACGAGAGATGGAGGAAGCGTCACAGGAGCGAGTGAGTGTGTGTGTGTGTGTGTGTGTGTGTGTGTGTGTGTTGTGTAATCTGGATGGACGGAGCATATGGCGTGTGCGGTGCAGACGGGCTCAGAGACTCTCAGGACTTAAAATATGATTCATTTCTTTCCCTCTAATCCACACAGACACATCAGAGCAGACTTCCTCCAATTTCCCTTTAATCGATTCCTAATCCCACACACACACACACACACACACACACACACAGTGAAACACACAAACACACTGATTTGCTTGCATATGTTGTTTATGGGGACTCTCCAAAGGCGTAATAGTTTTTCTACTGTACAAACTGCATTTTCTATTTGCCTACATGAACCCTACACCTAAACCCTTCACACCAAACTACAGGCAATTTTTGCTTTTCATAAAACACCATTTAGTATATTTTTAAACCTTTTGGTTTACGGGGACACAGGAAGTAAATAATGTTTATGTTGTAGTGCCAATGTGATCATACACATTTACCATTATACACATGTGTGACCCTGGAGCACAAAACCAGTCATAAGTATCACGGGTATATTAGTAGCAATAGCCAACAATACATCGTATAAGTCTAAATTATTGATTTTTCTTTCATGCCAAAAATCATTACGATTTTAAGAAAAGATCATGTTCCATCAAGATAATTTGTACATTTCTTTCTGTAAATATATGATAACTTCTTTTTTGATTAGTAATATGCATTGATAAGAACTTCATTTGCACAACTTTAAATGTGATTTTCTCAATATTTAGATCTCAATATTTTGCACCCTCAGATTCCAGATTTTCAAACAGTTGTATCTCGGCCAAATATTGTCCTATCATAACAAACCATACATCAATGGAAAGATTATTTATTAGTGTATAAATTCACCCTTATGACAGGTTTTGTGTTCCAGGGTCACATTTGTCATTATAATAACACACACACACACACACACACACACACACTCTTCATTATTATAACTGCAGTTATCCACTAAGTGTTCATGTGTGTCATTTTAAACCTAGTTGAAAACAATGAATAACTGAAAAAGTTCTTCTTAAACTATAATATCTATTTTAAATGAGAATTTTCTTCCACACTTTCACACTTCTGTTGACACACATTACTGTTCAAAAATAAATACTAAATAAATACTAATAAATTCATTAAAAACAAATATAAACACACATCAAGACTCATTTACCTGCTGCTTGATTTGTAGAAATGATCCTGAGTGTGACCTTCATCATCATCATCAGAGTCAGAGTCGTGTCTCAACTGTGAAACACAAATTGACTGTCATTAGAAAGATTCTCTCAGTGAACTAAACACTTTCATGTGGACAAAAAAACAGAATATAAGTCAGCGGGAACTAAAACATTCTTCAACATTTCTTCTTTTGTGTTTCACAGAAGGTAAGAAGTAAAGTCAAACATATATTGGGCTTTTATGTCTGAAATGTAGACTTGTGAAGTTTTCATACGGGGATGAGTGTAATTACACACTTACAGCAACTTCATCTGTGTGTGTCTGTAGTTTGTTATTTTTACTGATCTAATTTAGCAAATGTTTCAATCCTCTTACGCTCCGGTGCGCTTCAGAGTGAATTAGTCTGGATTATTGTGTGTCTCTCACTCTCGTTTGGTGTTTTCTTCTCAGAGTCTTTCCAGGATCACAGTCAGAGCAGGTTTGTGTTCGTCAGTGAGATTCACACTTTACCTGATCTCCGTCCATCATCTCCATGAGGACCTTCAGATTCTACCGTCTGTGAGAAGATTCAGTGCAGACCAAACCGGTTCACACGTCCAGTAACATCTAGAAAACAAGTCAGATTCATTACAGCAGCAGGAGATTGAGTGTTGCCAAAAAAGAACTTTTCCATGGTCACGTTATTTTCCATGACTTCATTAATTTAAACCAAAATTACTGCAATTAAATGACTTTTAAACAAATATTAATATTTATATATTTATATATAATATTATTTACATATACTCACGTTCAGCCACTTTTCTGATTTTCTAAATCAAACCGTCTCTGAAAACAAACATCGGTGGAGCAGATCTCCTGCTGTTCATGTACACTTAACTTAAAATACAGTTAACTTAAAATAATTTGTAACCTGGCTGCCTTAAAATTTTAAGTTCAGTCAACTCAAAAAAAGTTTATTCAACTTGAAATGTCAAATTATACTAAGTGACAACTTAGATATTTGAGTTGAATCAACTTAAAATTTTAAGGCAGCTGGGTTACTTACCCATCTGTTCAGTTTAGCAAACACAAATATCTAAGTTGTTACTTAGTACAACTTAACATTTCAAGTTGAATAAACGTATTTTAGTTGACTGAACTTCAAATTTTAAGGCAGCAGGGTAACAAATTATTTTAAGCTGACTCAACAAATTGTGTTTTTTATTTTTTACAGTGTACATTTACATGTCAGACTCTAATCATTAATAAAACCTGAAGAAAAGCGTCTGAACAAACCTCATATAATCTCATATTAAATTAAAATCATTATCAAAACAGAGATGGACCTGCATTTGATCATGCAATAAAGCACTTAATTTTATAAAATTTATACACAAATTTAAAAATAACAGTGAAAATACATTATTTAAAAGAATATTATATATATTATTATAAGACAAAAACAGTTTAGAGTTCAGTAACAATTTTTGGCTAAAAGATCAGAAAAACACTGAAACTGGAGGTATTGTTTACACATGATCTTTATTAATGAATGATATATTTTATGAAATTCCTCAGATTTCGTTTGAATCTCCTGGAGGATCACTGATGATCTGATCATTTCATCATGATGAATCTGTCTCTCATTCATTAAGATTCACGTCTCACTTCTGTTACTCATTTTCATGATATGCTGCATATTATATAATGTTTGGAACATGTAAGTGTAATTTTTGTTGTTTTGTATTAATGAAGCTGGAAAAACTATTTCTGAACAATCAACATGCTCAAGTTGATCAAGCAGGCAATGAAGCGCATGTGAATCAGTAAAAGTGAATCAGTAACTGTGACGTGTTCAGCGCGTCTCACTCTTTCTCCTGTGTTTTTGAGCACTCGCAGCTCCTAATCTCCCCATTCTGTCTAATCCAGGCCTGACCTCAATCCAGTGATGTAATGGGTCACGTGACGGGACGGCGGAGACGGTTCCCACCAATCGGAGCGCTCGCAGCACGATCACATGAGGAGACATTCAGACCAGACCTCAGTCTGAGGACGTGAGCGACTGAAAACATGATTCAGAAAGTAAAACATGTATGTTTACACATGTGTGTGTGTGTGTTACTCTACAATCATCAAAACTGATTCTACATGAACACAGCAGGACTGAATCACATGAGCTGCTACGATCAAAACTCTCAGTGAGAATTTTCACTCTGAAACTGACAAATTTTTACAAATAATTACAGTTGCAAATAACACATTGAGTTAAATGTTGAATTTTAAAGCAGTATTTTCTTGTAAAACAAACTCAATCATTTTTGTTTCATTCACAAGTATGAGGAATCATTTGCTGGCAGTGTCCTCATTCACCACTGGACCGAATAATCAGAGGAGCACGAGGAGTGTTTTATGTTGTTTTGTTTGACTGATTTCTGACGTCTGATTTCATTTTCATTAACTCAAATAAAGCTGAAATAAAAGTATGAAAATGTCCATTTTTCTGTCCCTAGCCAGAAAATATTACACTTGAAAAACACTTCATGGTTGCAGTTTCTTTGTTTTAAAATGAAACAATATGTTATTTGAACAATTACACCTTCTTGAGCCGTCAATGTGGCAATATTTGTTTTTTAATTAATTATTTTGAATGCCAAGCACCACAAAACCGCTCAAAACCAAAGCCATGTACAGAGAGAAAGTGCTTTATAAGTTTTTTTCTACCATTTATAATACAAAAATATATTTAGAACTATCAAATATATGATGGCATATCAAAACAAAATGCTGAATAAATATTCTAAAATATATAATGAAAGTAGTGATCCACTGAGGTTGTGTCTCGTTTATTTTGAAATAAAAATCACGCTGATGACTTCACTTGACTTCCTTCTATTTCCTAAAAATCTATGAAGAAAGGCCCATGTTAAGTCCTTTGTCTTTTTTCAGGTATCAGAAGTTTGCTCGTTTATGATTTCATATGAAGATTTAAGCTTTGAGGTTTTGACCTACTTTATTGTTAGGGAATTGTAAAAAAAAAAAAAAAAAAAAAAAAAAAAAAAACTACAATATAAATGAATTAAACTTCATTTAGTGAACATACCATGATTGACAACATGTGTTTTGACACCTTGCAGCAGTCGTTTTGTAAAATGTGTTTTTCATGAAAATGATCACTGGTGTTTCCTTTCTTACAGGTAAATAAATGCACAAAATGTTTTTAAAAAAAAATCATTAAGTTGTCATTTATGTGTATTCATAAGGTCAGATTTTAATCTAATAATGACACTGCAGGCAAAAACACTGCTTTTTCTTGCACCTGTCAACTTTGAGATTTTGGGATTTTTGGTTTTTCATAAAGTGTTTTTTCAGACTAGTGGAAAGAAAACATCCAAAACACACTGTGAAGTGTTTCTTTTATAGCATTTTGTCTATTTGTGTCAATAGATTTTAATTACAATACACATTTTTAAAGGCTGTTTTCTCATAATGAGTTTTTTTTCCTACACTGAGCCATAAATCAACACTTACACACACCACATTTTACATTTGTTTTCCTGTCTATATCCTGAAGGTTTTTACAGAGGGATTTGTTTATATATAATTTGCTTGATTATATACAGCATTTTATTCCCCCAAACATTGTGAACATTTATTGTTTTCTGTCTGTTATAAGTATTTTCTGAATTATGGAGTGACAAAAATGAGCTACACAAAATTTCTTTGTAAAAACATTTGACTCTAATATGTCAAAAAAAAAAGAATTTTGAAACTGACTCCATCCAGTGTTTAGATTTCTGTAATATAAATTTATGCAGATTAGCACATATTTCATTAAATAATGCCTCATTTGCATATCTAAAAACCTAAACCTTTAACATCCTAAACATTTTAGAAAACTTATAATACAAATAACGTTTGCAATTATCAGAGTAATCAATCAACTAACTAATCAACATGGTTTGGCAATTTGACTCTGAAACTTAGGTCAAAATGTTTTTTTTTGTTGTTGTTGTTGTTTTTTTACCCTATACATCTGCATTTTACCCTATGTCTTGCCTTAAATGTTAGAAAAAGAAATATATTTGAAGACATCTTGCCATAGCAAAAATGGACATTTCTGTAGAATGATCCAGATGAAAAACTTAAAAATAACTGAAACAAACAAGTTTAAGTTAATGTACTAAAATGACTGAAAATAAAACTGTTATGATAATTATATGAAATATATATAAAATAAATTACAATTAAATACAAATATTTTTGTTAAAAAAATGATAAATGCACAAAACTTCAAACTAAATTCAAAACATTAAAAACGAATCCAAAATATTAAGACTATAACAGCATAAATATTGCACTAAATTAACACTTGTAGCATTTCATTCATTTTTTTATGTCCATGACTGAAATGGAAATTAACTGGAGACACACACAGCCAAGCTCTCTCTCTCTCTCTCTCTCTCTCTCTCTCTCTCTAAGCTCCTCCCCCATCTGTCTGTACCGCGGTGTGACCTGTGACACACACACACACACACACACACACACGCAGTCTTATGCATAAAAGAACCTCAGAGAGAGACTGGTACCAGTGTGTGTGTGTGTGTGCTGCACTCGTGTCTGAACAAGGTTAATCTCTATGGTGCCCTATACCACACTAATCACACACACACACTGATAAGGCTGAAATGTTGCCTTGGCAACGAACTAAAATAAGTTCAAAATGTTGTTTTACTTCATGTTTTTTTCTTACTGTTTTAGTTTTAGTTCATGATAATGATAATAACCCCGGCATGAGCGATTCTAATCACACACATATGAATTGTAAATCAAATTACGATAGATTTACTATGAGATGTTTATCTGTTGTTCTGAAATCACAGGTTAAATAAACACTTATTCAGAGACATCACAAACCCACAGAACGAACACTGAAGGATGTTGATAAGTAAACAGTCGCCACTGAGTTTCATAGTATAAAACAAATACTATGACAGTCAATGGGTACCGGCAACTGTTCGGTTACTGATATTCTTCAGAAATGGAACAACATTAAGGGTAAGTAAATGACAGAATGTTCATTTTTGGATGAACTGTCCCTTTAAATGAGTGATAATGTACAGTCAAACCAGAATTTATTCACACACCTTCAACAATTCTCACATTATCACAGTTTATTCACTATAGTTTATAAAATTGTAATAAAATATGTCAAGAAATCAAGAGTTAAACTTTGTCAGAACAAATTCATATTGATGATGTCAGATCACTTTGATAAAAAGGTGTTTAATAAAACATGGTCTGGTCAAAGTGTCAAATCCAATTTTTGGTCCCAAATTCTGAATCATGTTTGGTTTGACTGTACGGTTCTGCCTCAAATCATAACTTATAAGTATATAATTGGATCTGAATTATTACAGTGAAATCTTGTTTTACTAGTGTAATCAGTGTTTCTGCTGTGACCAGTGGTTTATTGTGAGTAGACAGTGAAACGCATGTGATGATGTGTAGATGTGTGTGTCTCATCACCTCCATCTTCATCATCATCATCATCATCATCATCATGACGGCTGTCTGTGTCTGATAATCTGTCGTGTGTCTGTCAGCACTTTGCAGAAGCAGACAGACGGATTGGACTTAAATCCTCCAGTACCACACAGATGGACAAAACACAAACAGACCTTGGAGAAGGTGAACACACACACACACACACACACACACACACGTCTGGTTTATTATCCTTGTGGGGACTCTCCATAGGCGCAATGGGGACTCTCCATACCCATGGGGTGCAATGGTTTGTTTTATACTGTCCACACTGTATTTTCTATCTCCCCTATACTGTCCCCTAACCCTAACCCCCTAAACCTAACCCTTACAGAAAACTTTCTGCATTTTTACTTTCTCAAAAAATCTCATTCTGTATGATTTATAAGCTTTTGTACCCATGGGGACCACAAGCCGGTCCCCACAATGTCAAAAATTTCAGGTTTTACTATCCTTGTGGGGACATTTGCTCCCCACAATGTAGCAAAAACAAGCACACACACACACACACACACACACACACACACACACACACACACACACACAAGCACACACACACACACACACACACACTCACACACACACTGAAGGAGCGCAGCCTGTAAAACGAGTGTGAATGTGAGTGAATGTGACTCACTGGCGCCACCAGCTGGACAAACAGAAGATCTGCGCTCACATCATGACATTGGTGCAACACAAGACACACACATGCAGTATGAGACTGTATGAGAGCTGTTTAGACTGATAAAAATGGTGCTTTTATTTATGAATTAGTGCACTGTCTGCTGGTTTATAGACTGAGTTTGTCACTGATCAGTAACACACACCACATACACAGTGAAACTAGAAAACATCAGCAAACGCCTGATGAACACGCTTTCAGGACAGTATAAACACGGTAAACCTGTAAAAACAGTTACTCCCTTTCTGCAATCGCCACCAGATGACGCTCAATTTCTGCTTCTGACAGAGTCCTGAAACACACACACACACAATGATGTTAAACCGCATCACATCATTTCTGTCTGTGTTCATTCTGCTCTTTATTCTCTCTCTGTACCTGAATTTAGGGTTTTCTTTGGTCACAACAGACACTTCCAGCTCAGTGCATTTGAAATCCATTGAAAGCACAGAAGACAAACACGAGATCGCCATCTAGAGGACAAGAGACAATATTTAATCAACACACTTATTAATATTATTCATATTATTATTAATATTACTATTATAATAATTAATATATAACAATTAGGGTTGTTCAAAAACCTGACTGTGACTGATCAGTGATGTAATTCCGTGGCCTAATATTTTAAAACAATGAGCTGCTAATGATATATTATTCCTTTACCACTTATTTTCTCAAAATTAAGGAAAAAAATAAGTAAGTAAATTAATTAATTAATTAATACAAAAAATAAAATAAATTCAACCGAAAACAGAACATCTTTGTTGCACATGAAATTACCACACTGCACCTGTAAAAAAAAAAAAAGACTAAAACAAACTTTGGAAAAAATTAAGAAAGTTACTTGAAATAAAACATTAACTGAAATAAAATAAGTTGCCAAGGCAACATTATTTATTTTAGTTTAGTTTAACTTCAAGTACTAAAATAACTAAATCTAAAAAAATTAAAACTAATATATAACATTTATAAAAAAAAAAAAAAAAAACTATACACACAACAAAACTGCAAAACCTTTAAAATGAAAATGAAAACAGAAAATATAAAAATTAATCTAATTTAAAATATTAATAGGAATAATAAGGAATATTATAATATAAATTTCATATTACATTATAATATAGTATGTTCTACACACTGTATAGTCACCCTCACATTTATACAATTTATATTTATATTACATTTTATTAAAGCACATGTTGGTAATGAGTTTCACAAATTAAAATATATTTTGCAGTGAAAATGGATTGAATCAACATTGTTTTTGTCTTGTCTGCTCATTGAGGCTGCACTTATTTAATCAAAAATATAGTAAAAATTGTGAAATATTATTTCAGGTTAAATCAGCTGTTTTCTATGTGAATATCTGTTAAACTGTAATTGATTTCTGTGATGCGCAGCTGAATTTTCAGCATCATTACTCCAGTCTTCAGTGTCACACGATCCTTCAGAAATCATTCTAATATACTGATTTGCTGCTCAACAAACATTTCTGATTATTAGCAATGATGAACACAGTTGTGCTGCACAATATTTTTTGTGAAAAATGACTTTAATGCTTGATTTTCTAACAATTTATAAATGAACGGCCTGTATTTGTGAGTGCGTCACACACCTCCACGGTCCTGTCGTAGGGCAGATCTGGCTGTTTCTTCAGCTTCTTCTCCAGGTAACTGTTGGCCTCGTGGTGTTTGACCCCGACGCTGGTCGCCCTGAATCCGCAGAAATACCCGGCCGGATCGCATTTATACAGCATGGGGCCCATCTGAGGGTCCATAGCGATCAGCATCATACCTGAACGACAGAGAGCATCACGTCAGACCCGCAGCCACCCGTCACAGCACACATGAGATATGAACACACTCACAGCAGCCCAGCGGCCTCATCTCTGCGTTCTGCGTGTAAACCTGAGAGATGTCCGCCATACGCCGGCACAGCATGTCCACTGTGATGTCATAACCGAACTTATACTTCCACTCCCCCGCCTCGATACGAGCCCGATGAACCTGAGAACGACTGTCAGCTACACACACACACATGTAATTAGCACACGATCATACATGTGTGACCCTGGAGCACAAAACCAGTCATAAGTAGCACGCGTATAGTAGTATCAATAGCCAACAACACATTGTCATTTCTCTTTTATGCCAGAAATCATTAGGATATTAAGTAAAGATCATGTTTCATCAAGATATTTTGTACATTTCCTACAGGAAATCTATCAAAACTCAGTTTTTGATTAGTAATATGCATTGCTAAGAACTTCATTTGGACAACTTTAAAGGTGATTTTCAGAATTGACCCTTATGACTGGTTTTGTGGTCCAGGGTCACATATGTGAATCAACACTATGTGTATATATACACTAACACGTCTGCTTCTGCAAAGTGCTGACATAATTATCTACAGATGAAGACACACACCGTAATGTCCGGTCATGACACATCCGATTCGCGGAGTGAGACGGAACATGTTTGTCATCGTCGATGCATCCATGAGAGAGTCCTGAACATGAGAGAAACAGAAAGAGACGCTTAAACACACACACACACACACACACACACAGCTCAGTGTAATTCAAGAGCATCACAGCATCTCTGCACAAAACACTCACATATGCTTGAAGACGCTTCAGTCTCAGTCTAGGAGTAAAACTGGCTGATTAATACTCACTCAGCTAGTGTAAACCTAGTAAATGTGAGGGATTCTTCAGTTTGGAGAACTTTTCTGCCTCAAAAACCATTTTAAGGGGAGACACTGCAGGCAAAAACACTGTTTTTTCATGCACCTGTCAAGTTTGTGATTTTGGGCTTTTTGGTTTTTCATAAAGTGTTTTTTCAGACTAGTGGAAAGAAAACATCCAAAGCACACTAAGTGTTTCTTTTATAGCACTTTATCTATTCTTCAATACATTTCAATTACAGTACATATTTTAAAGACCGTTTTCTCAAAATGAGTTTTTTTCTCCTGCACTGAGACATAAATCTACACTTACACACACCACACTTTACAGTTTTATTCCTGTCTGTATCCTGAAGGTTTTTACAGAGGGATTTGTTCATATATAATTTGCTTGATTATATACAACATTTTATTTCCCCAAAAACTGTAAAAATATATTGTTTTCTGTCTGTTCTAAGTATTTTCTAAATTATGGAGTGACAAAATGAGCTACACAAAATTCCCTCTGTAAAAACATTTGACTCAACAAGAATTTTGAAACTGACTTCATCCAGTGTTTAGATTTTTGTCCTAGAAATGTATGCAAATTAACGCCTATTTCATTAAAAAAAAATGCCTTATTTGCATATTTAAACCTACATTTGAGAAAACTTGTAATACAAAAAATGTTTGCTGTTATCAGTGTAATCCACTAACTGAGTTAGCGATAACTCTTAGTTAATATTTTTTCCCTATTCACCTGCAGTGTCTCACATAAAATTTCTTTCCTCTTTTTTTGCAAAAACAATTGTTCCGGTATTAAAGGCTCATTTACACAGGCTCTGCATCTTGAAAATATTGCAGAAAGGCCTGATATTAGCTAATCTGATGATGCCGAGTTCAAAAATATCAATAAAAACTTTCCATCATGTAGTTTTTTCATAAAATAAGAATGAAGATTTTTCAAATTACCAGCTTTTACGCACACAACGAAAGCAGTCAAATGTTACAAATTTCTGTTTTGAAGTCTTTAAAATGTATCATTTAACCTACAATCTGCAAAAGAGTGAAAATTATGTCAAAGAATTTTGAAAAGAAGATTTTTTCACAAAATCTACAATGTAGTAAAACACCTACAGATGAACTGAGTGAGTCATTTTTTAAACCAGTCTTTCACCCAAAGTTTCTAAAAGTTTTTAGCCGAGTGTCTGTATTTGCTGAAGCTTTGTTAGGTGTGGAACTGAAGAATCCACAGTAAAGATCTGCATTGATTCTCACTCCGTTTAAATGCATAGTACTGTATTTACTTTTTATTTTACTTGTTCTTTCCATCATATTGGGTCATATATGAATACATGTGAGCTGAAGGAATCCCTGGAAACCAAAACAAACTGCTTCTGTGTTTGTGCTCTGAATCTGACCCTAAATGCTCTTACAGAGTGAAATCATTCGTTCAGACAAGACTGAACACTAAAGACTCTTTTCAGGTGTGCGTTTTACCGAGACTTTCTTCTGTGTGACCAGCACAGCGCAGTCCGTCCCTCTGATGCCCACCGTGGTCAGGCCGCTCTGACTGATGGCTTTGAAGGCATATTCTGTCCAACACACACAACATTATATAAACACACATGATCAGGAACTGTGAAGGACATTCGGGTGATGATCGCATTCAGTCAATTATTACGGATTAATGAACATTAGGTCTGATCTTAATAAGTCCTGCTGAAGGAACTGGACCCGACAGGTGGTGTTTAATGCTAAATAATGAAATATAGTTTCATTATGATCACAAACACACTCGCATCTGCGCTGTGACACACGGTAATTCACAGAACAGCTACTTTACGCATGAATGTGTCCCCAGTAGTTTGAAAAGTTACATTAGTGCAGCAAACACGAGCTGGAAGCTCTGATAATAGTTGAACAGGAGCTGTAAACAGGAATGCTGGATAATGAGATGGCGAATCTCTTACCGACTTGGTACAAGCGGCCCTCCGGTGAGAATATGGTGATGTGTCGATCAAACCCCGCGTTTGAGCCCCGAGACATCCTTACGAACACACTTCACCGAGTTTAGCAGCTCAATCCGTCAAATTCACCACCGACAGCTCGAACGCGCGGAGAAGTTGGTGGAGTTGAGCGTGAATAAGCGATTTGACACTTTCACTTTCTCTTTCGATCAGTCGCGTCGTTAAACTCGAAGAGGAACATGCGCGCGCACACACACCTGAGACTCACATCCAACACAAACTACAGCAATATACATCACAAAACACCTTTATTTTTTAAGAGTGTAACTGCGATTTTTTTTAAATCACACAATTCGGACTTCAGATATAAACGCATGGGCATAAACTCACAATTGCTCTTTAAATAAATTAATAATTGTCCGGTGGTTAAAGTGAAGATATGAAGAGTTTATTTGCAAAGACAGATATCTCCGTTTTTAACTTTTTAATTTTCAAAAATCATGTTTTTCATTGTGTATTCCTATTAATCTTAATTAAACTGCAGATGGGTTGATTAAGAAAAAATAATTGTAAAAATACAGCTAACTAACAATAAAACAATAAAAACATGACAACATAATAAAAAAACGGCGTTATCTGTTTAAGATTATAAACGTGCAATTATGAAAACTAAATTAAAAATAAGTCGCAATTAGTTTTTTAAAAAATATATTATTATTATTTTTATGTCAAGAACATTAAAACCGATATATATATATATATATATGCACTACCGTTCAAAAGTTTGGGGTCAGTAAGACTTGTAATAGTCTTTAAAGAAGTCTCTTATGCTCATCAAGGCTGCATTTATTTGATTAAAAATATAGAAAAAAAACAGTAATATTGCAAAATGTTTTTACAATATAAAATAATGTTTTTTATTTTAACATACTTTAAAATAGAATTTATTCCTGTGATGAAAAGCTGAATTTTTATCAGCTGTTACTCCAGTCTTAAGTGTCACATGATCCTTCAGAAATCATTCTAATATGCGGATTTATTATTAGAATGATCAGTGTTGGATAATATCAACAGTTGTGCTGCCAAATATTTTTTGGAACCTGCGATTTTTTTTTTTCAGGATTCTTTCATGAATAACAAGTTTAAAAAGCACAGTGTTTATTCAAAATATAAATATTTTATAACAATGTAAATTATTTATTATTAACTTTTAATAAACTTTTAATTATTAACTTAATACATCCTTGGTGAATAAAAGTATTAATTTCATAAAAAAAAAAAAAAATAAATAAAGAAACAATAAAAATGTACTGACCCCAAACTTTTGAACAGTAGTGTGTATATATATATATATATATATATACACACATATATAAACAAATTAATAAACATATTAAGAGTGGGACTAAAGACAGGTGGATTAAATTACATGCCAAATTTTGGTATGCAAAGTTGTGCTTTTAAAAAAACTCTACGTTTTCCCATTGACACTAATCAGTGTTAGTACAGATATAACATATTGACCTCAATGGTATGAGATTTCCTACTGAACTGTCAGCAACTGAACTGCAAACCCCATCATAATGCACAATGTTATTTACATATTTCAACGAGTCATTTACGATGGAACAGTTGATTCAAACTTAAACTGGAGACTTGCATCATTAATTTCAAACTATTCATAAAGCCAGTTCAAAAAAGCCATTCATTTTCGAATTTCGACATTGCTTGTAATTTAAAAATCATTTGATTCAGATCTGAACTTCAGAGCGCTTTTTAAAATTACATTTACATTACATTTACATTCATTCATTTAGCAGATGATAAAGCAGAGAAATTACAGTTATAGACATACATACGAATACAAGTAAACATAAATAGTTGATAGGGTTAAAAATATTTAAATGGACACCTTACAAAGACACAAAGGAGGAATACAGTAGAGTTTATATAGCTTTAAGCTTAACAGAACTGTGTATTTCTATTCAAAGCACTATACAAAGTTATGCAAAGTTCTATACACTGACTTTAGTCCTATGCTTGTGTAAATCAACTTTGAACCAACCATAGATAAATAATAAAAAGAGCCAGTCATTTTTTGCCTGTGTATGTGAAATGTAGCCAGCAGAAAACACAAATGATGTAATATTTTCATATATTCTCTTTTAAATAGTCAAACAGTCCAACTATAACATCTTTAAAGCAGAAAGAGAATTCACTTACAAAATAAGATTGGATAAATGTTTAAAAATATTCTGTGGGTACATCACCAAAACAAATGAATGAAGTCTTCCTCACGAGAATGACATAAACAGCAACTCACTTCAACGTCTGACTTACGTTTCCTAAGAAAGGCCTTAGATAACATTTGTGAATGAATTAAGTGTTATTTCCTTTATTTTGTTGGCAAGCAGATACTTATGAGCCAAAGTCCATACTTTCTCCCATGGAACACGCTCTATAATATTATTCCGGTATGGTACTACATGAGGAATTGTTGTCATGTCTTATTTTATTTATTTTTTGTTGGTCTACAGAAAAGCACACACTGCTGATCATCGTTTAGGATTGGATTCAAACTAAACGATTCACTCGCAGAATGAACGATGCTGGTCGGAGCTTGCAGTGGAGCTGTTTGGAGTGTAAGTCAATGATGAGATGAAAACACACATTATCAACAGCACAGGATCTCCATCACAAACACTCGGAGGCCGCGGCGCGTTCAGTCAACAGCTCTTTATTAAACCAAAGACACACAGAACTATTCTCTCCTCTGGAACATGTTCTGCTAATCTGCATTACATTCATAATAAATATGAAATTAATTCTGCGGTTGACGCTCATGTATTTGATCAGCTCCTCTGGCGCTTATTGCTGGTTTTTCTTTCAAATCAATTCAAACTCAATGACAACAATGTGTGTGGGCGGAGTCTGTGACCAGACCTGCTCTCATTGGCTGCTTTTAGGAAAGTGCAACATGTAGGGAAAGAACGCCGGCGTCTCCTGTCCAACACACACACACACACACACACACACACACACACACACACGATTGTTCTCTGCAGCTCTTCGTATGAATCAAACACACCCTGATCGCTGTGATTTCCTGAACGTGACGTGATCGGCAGAAAGCGGCCGGCGTTCTGACCCCAGAACAGTCTGAGTGTGGTAACAGTGTTCAGCCATGTTCACACAGCAGAATGATTGAGATATACAGTAACAGTCAAGAGCACGAATCACATTATTACTTCATATGTGCACATTTGTCTTATTATATTAGTACCACTCACTGAAGTATTGCATTACAATATAGATATGAATGTTAAATATTCAAATGAGGAGGCGGAGATATTGAATATGAATATTCACGGAGTGGTGATTAGGGGGCGTGGCTTGTGTGTCTGAGCACTAAACATGTGTCTATGGCTTTACCAGCGCTGTGTGTTTATGAGTGTTTGTGTGTTCGGTGTTGAGTTTTATGAGAATTATATTTATGAACATCTGCAGTAGAATAGTGAAGCCTGATGAATGAACCACCTCTATGAGCTTATGAATATATTTCTTCATAAATGGACTAAATGATGTGTTATTTCAGCATGTATGTGTGTGTGTGTTTAACCCCTGCGTAGTTCATGTAGTTGTGCCGCCACTTTCCTCAGTTCAGCTTCAATCTCCAGCAGCTCCTGAACGAGAAACAGAGAGTTCATGCATTCAGCACACATTTCACATCATATCCATAAAGCTGAGATCATCTACACTACCGTTCAAAAGTTCGGGGTCAGTAAGACTTGTAATAGTCTTTAAAGAAGTCTCTTATGCTCATCAAGGCTGCATTTATTTGATTAAAAATATAGAAAAAAAACAGTAATATTGCAAAATGTTTTTACAATATAAAATAATGTTTTTTATTTTAACATACTTTAAAATAGAATTTATTCCTGTGATGAAAGACTGTGAGACTGTTACTCCAGTCTTAAGTGTCACATGATCCTTCAGAAATCATTCTAATATGCGGATTTATTATTAGAATGATCAGTGTTGGATAATATCAACAGTTGTGCTGCCAAATATTTTTTGGAACCTGTGATTTTTTTTTTTTTCAGGATTCTTTCATGAATAACAAGTTTAAAAAGTACAGTGTTTATTCAAAATATAAATATTTTATAACAATGTAAATTATTTATTATTAACTTTTAATAAACTTTTAATTATTAACTTAATACATCCTTGGTGAATAAAAGTATTAATTTCTTAAAAAAAAAAAGAAAAGAAAAAAGAAACAATAAAAATGTACTGACCCCAAACTTTTGAACGGTAGTGTATATTCTAACATACTCATAAATTATGGCAAAAATAAACACATTTAACAATTACAGCAGTGTTTCTCAACCAGGCAGCTGGGGCCCATAATAATAATATTAATAAATTATTATTAATATTTACAAATTATCTAAAAACTCTATTACTAATAATCACTTTTTATTGCATAAAATTTACTTATTTTATTATTTATAATTGTATTATATAATTTTATTTATTTTTTACCCCTCAATAACTTTTTTAATTGAGGAACATATTCTTGAAACATCTGAAATCACAAAATTAACTGTGATTATCTAATTTATTAAATAAATCAATTTAATCCCAGCTTCTGCTAATAAAGATTGAAAACAAAACAAGCAGCTTTGTCATAATTATAGCAAAAATTATTATTAATATATTAAAATAATCTAATAAAAAGTAAAATGCAAAAAATAAAAACATCAATAAATACAAATATTTATTTTCCCCCATTAATTAACTGTTGTTTGAAAACACACAGCTTTGTCATAATTACAGCAAAAATTAATATTGATACATTAAAATAATCTAATAAACTCTAAAATGTAAAATGCATAATAATAACAATAACAATAATAATAATAATAATAATAATAATAATAATAATAAATACAAATATTTATTTTCCCCCATTTAATTAACTGTTGTTTGAAAAGCTTTGTGATAACTACAGCAGAAATAATTATTAATATAATAAAATAATTTAATAACTCTAAAATACACTAAAACATCAATATATAAACCTTAAATAGATTAAAATCTTAAAATAAAATAATAAAAACAATAATAATTAACTTATTTTTAAATGAAAAACATACCATTCTTAAAACGTCAGACATCACAAAATGAATCATGGTTAACTAAATTTATCAATACTGCTAATTTTTTACTAATAAAAAAGTTTGAAAACAAGCAAACTTTACAATTATAATATGCCACTGTAAAAAGTCTATTATTTCAGAAAAATATAATAATATAATATTACAAATGTAAAGTGTACTAAAAATATGAAAATGTATATAATAATATAATTTTTTTTAACAGTATATTGTTATAAAAATTAAACAAAATATTTATAGTTTTATTTCTGTATTATTTAGTGTTGATGGCAGTGTTGCCAAGTCCACGGTTTTCCTGTGGAATTGGGCTACTTTAACTTGTTTTTGATGTCCGCGGGTTGAAGTGACCTCAATAACGTAATTTTTAGCCCCTGGAATGTGAATTTACCAGGGGAACTCTGGCAAAAAAATGTGTATTTTACACTCTGGAACACGATTTTTACCGGGGCCCCACTCAAAATGCATTTGGCCTAGTTTAGAGTAGCAGTTGGGCGGGTTTTGTTGTGAAAACCTGGCAACCCTGGTTAACGGAGTCGCTGATACACTGGATGATGAGCAGGAGCTGTGATCTCTCACCTCATCTTCATCCTCCTCCTCCTCCTCCTCTTCATCATGCTGTCTGTCCTCCTCCTTCTCCTCCTCCTGCTCCTCCCCGTCTCTCTCTCTCTCGAACTGTCGCGTGGCCTCGTCGCTGGCGTTCTCCATCTCCCGCTTGCGCTGCGGCTCCTTCTCCTCCTCCTCCTGCACGCGCTCCATCTTCCTCATCAGCTCCTGCAGCTCCTCCTGTTTCTCCTCCTTCTCCTTCTCTTTGTTCCAGCTCTTGGTGTCGTTCTTCTGCTCCTCCAGCAGCTCATTCAGCTCCTTCTCCACCTTCTCCTTCTCCACCATCAGCTCCAGCTCGTTCTTCCTCTTCTCCTCCTCCTCCTCCTGGTCTCTCCTGAGTTTCTTCTCCTGTTGTTTCTTCTTCAGCTCCTTCAGCAGCTCCTCCAGCTCCTCGTCTTGTCTCCTCTGGATCTCCGTCTTCTGGATCTCCTCCTGCAGCAGCTCGTCCAGGTCTCGCTCATTCTGCTCCTTCACCGCTCCCTCATCTTCATCTTCATCCTCCTTGTCGTCCTCGTCCTCCTCCCAGGTGTCGTTGAGCTCGTAGTCGTCTCTCTCGCGGGCGTATTCACGCTCTCTGTCTTTCTCTGGAGAAAACAAACAAGTGTCATTTTACTAGTTAAAAGTCTTTCTGATTAAAGTCAAAACGTGTCTGTGACGCTGACCGTGTTCGGCCAGCTCCTGCAGCTCTTTCAGTAAACCCTCGTGTCTCTCCTGAGCGTTCAGATCATCATCTGTGAACAGAGACGTTACAGCTACAGTTGAGGTCAAAAGTTTACACACACACACACACACACACCTTCCAGAATCTGCAAAATGTTCATTATTTGACCCAAATAAAAGGGATCCTACAAAATGCATGTTATTGTTTATTTAGTACTGACCTAAATAAGATATTTCACATAAATGATGTTTACACACAGTCCACAAGAGAAAATAATAGTTGAATGTATAAAAATGACAAAAAGTTTACATCCCCCTGACTCTTAATACTGTGTTGTTCCTGAATGATCCACAGCTGTGTTTTTAGTTTAGTGATAGTTGTTCATGAGTCCCTTGTTTGTCCTGAACAGTTAAACTGCTGCTGTTCTTCAGAAAAATCCTTCAACTCCCACAAATTCTGTGGTTTTTCAGCATTTTAGTGTATCTGAACGCTTTCCAACAATGACTGTATGATTTTGAGATGCATCTTTTCACACTGAGGACAACTGAGGGACTCATATCAACTATTACAGAAGATTCAAACACTCCCTGATGCTCCAGAAGGAAAAACCATGCATTAAAGGAGAAGTTCACTTCCAGAACAACAATTTACAAATAATGTACTCACCCCCTTGTCATCCAAGATGTTCATGTCTTCAGTCGTAAAGAAATTATGGATTTTGATCACTACTACGAATCGCATCTAAGTTCATCGTCTGTGTACTCCGGCTAACAAAGGTAGAGAATGTCGAAAAAATCTTATTTTCTCCTACAACTTCAGAATCGTCCGACATCGTTGTACCTTTTTGTTTGTAAACAGCGTTTGACTTACTTGCACTTTCTTAGTCTTTGCATGTTCGCTTTGTAAACACTGGGTCTGTAGTTCCGCGTGACCTTTCGACGTGATTCAATAGTACGTGAACGCACATCCCAGAGCCTGTGCTACACCAGCTGTTGTGCTTAAAAAGTATACACATTTTTATTTTCAGATGGTTTCGCTAGATAAGACCCTTCTTCCTCGGCTGGGATCGTTTAGAGCCTTTGAAGCTGCATTTAAACTACATTTTGGAAGTTCAAAATCGGGGGGCACAAATGAAGTCCATTATATGGAGAAAAATCCTGAAATGTTTTCCTCAAAAACCATAATTTATTTTTTACAACTGAAGACAGAAAGACACAAACATCTTGGATGACAAGGGAGTGAGTACATTATCTGTGAATTGTTGTTCTAGAAGTGGACTTCTCCTTTAAGAGCCAGGGGTGAAAACTTTTGGAATTTGAAGATCAGGGTAAATTTAACTTATTTTGTCTTCTGGGAAACATGCAGGTATCATCTGTAGCTTCTGAAGGGCAGTACTAAATGAAAAAAATATGATATTCATAGGCAAAATAAGAAAAATGTACACATCTTCATTTTGTTCAAAAGTTTTCACCTCGGCTCTTAATGCATTGTGTTTCCTTCTGGAGCATCAGTGAGTGTTTGAATCTTCTGTAATAGTTGCATATGAGTCCCTCAGTTGTCCTCAATGTGAAAAGATGCATCTCAAAATCATACAGTCATTATTGAAAAGGGCTCAAATACACAAATTCTAAAAAACTGTTTAGGACAAACAATGGACTCATGAACAACTATCACTGAACTAAACCAAAAAAGAACAGCTGTGGATCGTGTAACAACACAGTGTTACAAATCAAGTGTATGTAAACTTTTCTACAGGAGCATTTTAATAAACTGAACTATTATTTTCCCTTGTGGACTACATGCAAATGTCTTTTATGTGAAATATCTTATTCAGGTCAGTACTAAATAAAAAAAAATAACATGCATTTTGTATGATTTGTATGATGATTTGCAGATTGTGCAAGGTGCATGTAAACCTTTGACTTCAACTGTACAAAGACAGTTTTGAAATTGTGAGATACTGTATGTAGCCTAAAGGTTCAGGGTATTTAAGCATATTTATTTGGAAAACCAGAGTGTTTTGTACAGAAAGGAAGTGTCCAATGACAGATGCGTGTCAGAATCTCACCGGTCTTTTGTCGGTCGCAGCCGACCGCCGCTCCGTTAGCAATACTGACGTCATCGGAACCACAGCCAGTGCTCTAGTGTACAAACACACACACACACGGGTTATTTACAGAGATCCACACACACGCCAGAAGACAGAAATCATCAAGAGAGCATCTCTGACCTTCTCATCTGCCAGAGGGACACATCTCACTGCAGAAAGACAGAAATGGAAGCATTTCAAACTGAGTTCAGACTATGATCCACATCACACTCATAACAGCTGAATGGATCCATGTGCAGTTCACTGCACTTACAGTACATATTAATGTGGAAACTCGTTACTGAAAGAATTATGAATGTGTACCAGGTACAAGATGTGACATGAAGAGACTGAACGAGCAGCAATACACGATTTTATGTGATTTTTAAAGTCACGATGAAAGACGTTTTCTTCTGTACTGTGACGAACATCTCAGTGTAACAGATTATTAAAAGGCGGGGCCTGATTCTGTGCATCAGTTGTTGATTGGATGTTGAGATGTGGGCGTGGCCCTCAAATGAGCATGAGCTTATGGGGCGGAGCTTAAGAGAGTAAATGATTGGAGACAAGATCCAATGAAATTCTGATAACCTTTTAGTTTCTTTATGTTTGAATAAATCTGATATCAATCATACGAGAATTCATGCAACTGCAGTATTTCATTCAAATAACGGATTTAACCCGTTTAATCCCACCTGTCACAATAGTGACCCTAAAAAAGGTTTTTATTGATAAAGCTCTAAAAACCTTACTGACTGATGTTTTAGTGCACGTTCTGCAAATATGGAAAAGATAAAGGGTCTTGCTTAAATATGTGAAGCTTCATCATCATGGTTGGTGCAAACTGTCACATGACCAAAGCAGTTTATTTCCTGTTTGCACCTTGAAGATTATGGCTGCAGCAAAGCTCCAGAACGAGAAGATTTCTGGTACACATTATTTTGAAGGTGTCTAGTATTAATATATGAATTCACATATATTCAGTTTTGCTGAGTGTGGTCACAGAATGAGTGAACATGTTGATGGTCACAATAGTGACTGGTGGGCGAACAGTGAATTTAGGTTTACAATATAAATCCAACTGCAGTTATTAGTGAAAATTACACTAAAATGTTGCAAAATATTGCACTAAATTAAAAGTTCAAAAGTTACAAATAAGTTACAATACTGATCTTGTATTACTGGTAGCACTAATATAAATATTTAATGATATATGTTACAAAAAAGTAACAATTTTGAAATACGTTGATTTTTGTGTGTGTGTGTCTTTTATCTCAGTATTCCTATTAGCAAGTGTTGCAATAAGGGTTTTTTTAAATGCATAGTAGTAACTGACCAATTTGATCAAACAGCTTAAACTAGCTGGGCTAAGATATATAATTTTTTTGACTGCAGAAATATGGTAATTCAGTATACACATTAACACACCAGTCACAATTGTGTTTTTTGAAAACAATTTTCCAAAAAAAATAAAAAAATTGATTATTTCAAAGGGTTACTAATGGCACATCATTTGGATATTTTCATATTTATTACTTAATTTTTTTCATTTTAATAAAAATTTAGTAGCCATTTTATTGTATATTTTTTTATATTATTATTATTATTATTTTTATTTCAGTTTTAGTTATTGCAGTACATTCAAGTTAACTAGATGAAAAGTTTAAGAGTTTAAAACATATATATTTATAAAAACATATAAATAAAAGTTTCAAATGACTAATTACTCTTTCAGTGGTTCTAGTTTTAGTTCTGGATGATAACCCATCTGAGAGCAGAACCGGTCAGATCCTGGAAAACATCCTGGTTTATCAGTTTTTAAGAGGATTACACTCCTTCCCGTCTAGAGATCGTGATTCTGCCTCATTAACACTCATTTAACGTTCATCGCGTCCGCGCTACATATTAATGAAGCGGCTCATTAATAAACATGAATATTAATGCCGCTCTGCTGCTGTGTAAGGGAATAAGGTCATGCGCTTATATTGGTTTATGTTTCGCTCTGGTGACGCTGCGTTTCATTACCGCGTTACTTATCATCATTAGCGTTTATTAAGCGTTAATCTGAATAAACAGCGCTGACGTGACGTTAGTTCGGTCTCAGACGCGCATGTGAGAGCGCGCCCCCGCGTCTGCTTTCACCTGTCGGAGGCGAATAATCCCGCAGATTAACGGCGAACTGCTATTCCTGTCTCACCTGATGAGCTCAAATGAAGCAGCTCAGCTCTCACCAGCATCTCATTAACATTCATAAACGAACACGGGTTTGATGGACACATCGGCAGGATTATGTAATCACAGACCGATGTGTGAAAGAAACCCGGCATCACCTCTGATCCGCGTCGAATCCATCTGTTACACCTCCAGGACACAAACCGGACATTTTCATCAACACTGATGGAGATTTCTGTTCTACTCACCTCCAGCATAGAAAACACACGCCACCGTCCACAACGACAACACGCGCATCATACACACACGGGCGCGCGCACAGCAGAGGAGATGATGATGACGATGAAGGTTGAAGATGAAGATTGAGATGTTTTGATCACGTCTGTTTGTGGGGAGAGACTACAGGGAAATCCACCTGGAGGACATGATGAGCTCTGCGCGCTCCCGCGGCGTGCTCGTGCACAGATAAGACCAGTGCGCGTGTCCGTCCGCGCGCTCGGGGCTGTCTGGGGGGATTAGAGTTGACTTCTCAGATCTAAACAACAAAATCACTCAAATAAATAAAGAGCATCAGATATTTTACTAGACAAAATATACAATTACTTTACATAGGAAAATAGTTACTCCAGTGTTCTAACTGCATAACTCAACACAATTTCTCATGTTAACATTAACAATAAAAATTCTTACGCAATTTATGAATTTTTCAGAAATGTTAATAAAATTACAATTAACTAAAACAAACCTTGGTTTTAAAAATGTATAAAATATTCTTTGTTCATATTAACACATTTTTAGTAGTGTGTTGTAATTCTATTTGTTGTTTTTCTGTTTTTTATTAGTTTTTTTATATAGTCCTTAGACTATAAAAAATAAACTAACACTTAAGGATTAAAATATATTGAGTATATATAGTTAAATTATTATTATTTATCATTTTAGCACTTTAAAAAAATACTAATACTAAACAAAATCAGTAAATAATTAAGTTTTAACAAAAATAAGATTTGTTTTAAAAAAAATGTTCTTTTTTTAATACTTTTTTTTAGTTAATGATATAGATTCGATTTCAGAATACAATAATCTTTATTTTCTACAGCGTCTTTAAATGTTATTTCTCAACAGTGTAACAGTGTTAAACGTAATGCATTACAATAGTGTTACTCTCTAAAAAAAAACAAAAGTAACTCATTACGTTACCTAGTTACTTTTTATGTAAAGTAATGTTACTTTTGCGTTATTTTTTAAATCTGGCCAGGGCGTTCTTGTTTGCTAAGAATGTTTTTTATTTGTTTGCAAATGTAAAAGCTGTTTCACACCTAAAAGTGAAATTAATCAGCCTCAGGCTGAAAGGAAATTCACATCTGTACAGTAGAACACACGAGAAGAAATTTAAATACACTTCAGCAATTTAAAAAAAAACAAAACAAAAAAGACATTGGTTAATAAAATGGGATTAAATACATAAAGGATATCGGAGTTATTTAACGTATTTAATTATTGCAGGTTTGTGTCATATTCACATTTCGCTGTTTTAATTCATTTTGATGAATAGTCTGTTTGTTTGTTTTTTTTGCAACTAAGATGAGTAAATGCATGTTCAAATTTAGTCTAGAATCACAGTATCATGTTCACACAACACCTCTGTACTCCTGATTTCTCTCAACATGGCAACACGAGAGCTGTCAGTCAATACACGGGAAACAAAGTAACAGGTTTCTTGTAAATTAAAAATGCGTTACTTTATTACACTCTTAAAAATAAAGGTGCTAAAAGGTTCTTCACAGTGATGCCATAGAAGAACCATTCAGTCAAACCATCTCTTTCTTACCTTTTTATAATCTGAAGAACCTTCTTTCACCACAAAGAACCTTGTGAAACAGAAAGGTTCTTCAGATGTTAAAGGTTCTTTATAGAACCATTTAGAGAAAAAAGGTTCTTCTATGGCATCGTGAAGCACCTTTATTTTTAGAAGTGTAGTTAAAGTAATCTGATTATGTTACTAGTAATGCATTAACCCCAACACTGCTTCCAAAAACGCTTTAAATAAATAAATAAAACACCATATAAAAATTTTAAAATAAGCAAAAAAAAAAAAAAAATTAAATAAAATTACATTCAAAATAGAATAACATAAAATATAAATGTAAAAATTCAAGTAAAAGCTACTTACTTAGTTTTAAGGCGAGATTATTTTAATAGGGAGTTCCACAGTTTTGGAGCTAGAGAAGAGAAAGCCCCATCAACCATCCATCTTCAACAGGTTGAAGGAACATTAATATTAAAAGAGCGAAAGTCACGCCTCAGGGAATATTAGGCTGCCCAAAAACCATGAACAGCCTTGTAAACATCCGAATTTTAAAATAAACCCTAAACCTAACAGGAAGTCGGTGCAAAAAATCCAAGAAGTGAAATACTCTCTTATCCTTGTTCTAGTTTGGATTAGTATTGTATGCATTTAAAGATGAACCTAGCATATATATGAGAAAGAAAGCAGCAAATATTTGATGTCACCTCATAAATACATGAAATTCATCTTCATTACCAATGCATAAAACACTTCCAGCAGCTCATATACCTACAAACACACGCACACACAGCTCACAGCTGCCGGTTATCTGTTAAAGAGCCAAACAGCCTGAGGAGAAACTCATGTTGGCAGATCATTTGACTCTTATAAAAGCTGGACGAGTTTGATGATGTCTGCATCTGTTAGACATGGAGAAAATAAACTCATTTGACCTCAGTCTGCAGCAGAAACGCATTCAAAAAGAAAAGAGTCCGCCAAAGCCTTCGGTAAATGCAAAACATGAACAATTTATTACCATTCTGATGTCCATTCAGGTAAGAAGCATGACAAAGATATTAGAAGAATTGAACCAAACAGAGCAACACACACAAGTCCCATCACTCCAGATGTCAGTAATAATAATAATAATAAATAATAATAATAATAATAATAATAATAATAATATCTCATGCCAAGCGCCTTTCATCTGCGTCTGATCTCAAGTAGTTGCCCTGCAGACGGCCTGTACCGAGGTTCACAGTCGGAGGTCTCACCGGGACAGAGAGACAGACGGACAGACGGACAGATACAGACGGACAGACAGTGAGCTCACATCTTTGGAATGATTCCCTCCAGTAAAGCTTCTCATCCCCACATGGACACAGAGGAAGTCGAGTTTCCTCCAAGGGTTCCTGACCCCGTTACGAGCCACGTTAACGAAACAATCGATTAAGACGGAGAGCCGACGTGCGAAGCAGCGCCAGGCTGTTCCGCGCACAGATAAAACATCGGATCGGAGAGACTCCAGCCGCTTCCTCCGATTCGCTCTCGTCGACGGATTCGGTCTCCGGCAGGAAGCACACGAGACCGCGCTGCGCTCCGGACGAACGTGATGAGACTGAAGCGGTTGCATAGTGCGATGAGATCCACAGACACAAATCACAAGAACTGAACGTCTGGGTCACGGATCACCACAAAACCAGCACACGAACACGCGACATGACCGTCAAGCACTTCACCGCTGTAAACAGACCTCGCTCCAATAACGACAACTCCATTCATTAAGTGTTATCGTGCTGCAGATGAATGAATTGTGATATTTTTGGCATCGCAGTAATTGGGAATGTGCTTAACAGTCATGAAAATAAAGCAAACGATCAGTGATATTATCAGAAAAACACAGAAGCCTGTTTCTGCCATGGGATAAAACAATTAAAAGAGAACTGCAGCATTTTTCCTCACAATTATAAATTTACATCAGGTTTTTTTTTTTTGTTTGTTTCTACCAAGGAATAAACATCTTTTCTCTCACAGTTCAGGAGTTTATATCTTGCAATTCTGATTGCATTTCAACTTTTTAATCTCACAATTTTTACTTTTAACTCACTTTCTTCACAAGTTTTGACTTTTTTTCCCCCCAGAATTCTGAGTTTACATGCTCCATTTGTTTGTTTTTACCACAGAATAAAAAAAAGAATTGTGAGTTTATATTAGAATTGCAAGCAATATCACAATTCAGATTTTTATCTTTTATCTGAGAAAAAAGCGAGACAATTTTCCTCACAATTAAAAAGAAAAAAGGAAATTTCAACGTTTTGTCTATTTTCTGAATTGCAAGATATAAACTCAGAATTCTGACTTTCTCCTCAAGTTCACCTCAAGTTCACCTCACAATTCTGAGTTTATGATTTTGCAAGCACTGAGTTTTTCAATTCTGATTTTTTTTTTCCAACCACAGAATAAAAAAGGAATTTTTAATCTCACAATTTAGATTTTTTTCTGAAGTTTAGAAAGAAAAAGAAAAATAATTGTGAGTTTATATTTAGAATTGCAAGCAATTCTGAGTTGATATATCTCAATTCTGATTCTTGTAATATTCTGTATCTTGTAATTCTGAGGAAAAAAGTGAGATAATCAGTTTTTCCCACAATTAAAAATAAAAAGGTCATTTCATCTTTTTATCTCAGTTTTCTGAATTGCAAGATATAAACTCAGAATTCTGACTTTCTCCTCACAAGTTTCTCACAATTCTGACTTTTTTTTAGAATTCTGAGTTTGCATGTTGTTATTGTTTTTTTTTTTTTACCACAGATTAAAAAAAAAAAAAAGAATTATGAGTTTATATATCACAATTCTGAAAAAAGTAGTCAGAATTGCAAGATAATGCCACGGCGGAAACAAGATTCCATATAAAACAGGCTTCTTTTTCTTTATGAAAAACATTTATCTTCGTGATTTTAGACTGATGTGAGCAGGACGTGTTCTTGAGCGGTTTCATGCGATTGAGCTCTACAAACACACGGCAGTGACGCGACAGACCGAATCATTACACAAATAATGCAAACAAGCCTGTTTTTCAGTCAGTAAAGTTTTACTAGATATAGAGCAGCGTCTGAGAGACGTAAAAAACACACACACACACACACACACACACAGCGCTCTGATGCTCCGTAAGGCCGAATGGGATTTTCACAGACTGTACCATTCGAACAGAAAACACACCACAAACAATCAACAGAAATCTGCCGTTTAGAAGCACCGGTGCGATCGGTCGAATCTGTGAAGCCGGGAGGAAATCAAAGGTGATGATGATGATGATGATGAGGAAATGGAATCTGAAGGGTGGGTTTTTGCATCAGTCGGTACGAGGCGGAGTCTGTCGTCGGCGGACGTCCCTGTCGGTCACGGAGGGGCGGAGCAACAGACGAGCACAGCTCGATCTCTCGACGGCCGCGCCTCGCGCCTTTACTTCATAGATCTGCGTATAAAAATCATTTGGATAAAGTCTCTCGGGTCATATTCTGATTTTCCTATACCTGCGTATTTACAAAATCTGCGTGCGACAGGAAACGCTCACGGCTGTAGTGACGCCCTGGTAAACATCTTACGTATAAGTGCTAAGAAACCTCTTGTACCTGGACAGAAATAAGAACGCATCATAACAGAGAAACACGGGGACGCGTGGAGTCGACGGCGCGTAAACTCTCCGCCGTCCAAACGCAGAAAAGCGCGGGAGGAAGTCCGTCGCGGGGGGGCGAGAGTTCATGCGGGCGGATGGACGCGGGAAGCGGATGTAAACGGCCATCGGCTAACGAACGGCTACTGACCGCGGCTCGGCAGGAGGTCTCGCTCGGACCGTAAGCACCACGTCGTTCCTCCGTCCTGCTCTCCCTTCCGCGATACAATAGTTTCTGTATTTCCTTTATAATAAACTTAGTTAAGTACAATAAAGTAGAAAAATATTAGAGAACGTATACACAGTTAGTTGTGTGTGGTCTGTAGTGACTCGTGTTGTTTGCGTGTGTGTGCTGGGCTACTGGAGCGCCGGCCCGACCGCCCGCTGACGGAGAAGCGCAGAGTTCTTTCACTTCCTCCCCCGGATGCAGTCTCATATCGTCGACGTTCTGTCCATTCCGTCTGCGGAGAAACACAACGGGACAGAGGTCAACCCTCATAATGCATCATATTCGAAAGAATAAATGACGTGCATTTCAACAGTTTGATGATCCTGCAGTGTGACTGGGAGGCACTGGGTGATTCCCTATGTTGATTGGGTGACGCGGAATGGCGCTGCCTTGTGATAGGGTAGCATGGGATGACCCTGCAGTGTGACTGGGAGGCACTGGGTGACACTGCACTGTGATTGGGTAACACAAGATGACGCTGCAATGTGATTGGATGGCGCTGGATGACGCCGTGCTGTGACTGGGTAGTGTGGGATGATGCTGTGCTGTGATTGGTCGTACCTCCTAAGGCGTGCTCTGTCATGCTGAGGCATAGAGACTCCAGCGTGGGGTTGATCTCCAGATCCGTCCCCGGAACTTGGCATTCTGGGAATGCAAACAACAGCACAGGATCAATGATAGGGTGAGCCCTTACACATGTACAGCACAGATCATGCTTCGTGCCTAGACAGACAACGTGTGTACACTGTACAGTGAAATTCATAATGCTGAGTATTACGGTTTAAGGGCTTAAATGTGATGTTTATCATTTTACAAAACTGTCACCAAAACTTGTATTTAAAGTCTGGCAGTTGTTGTTAAAGTCGTTATTTTAAGGTTCACAGTGTTGCTATTCCTAAGCAGACAGCAGCGTCTGTGGATCAGGTGCCGTCGGTACCTTGTTGCTGGAACAGGAGCATGGTCTGAGGAGACGTGTGAACAGGAAGGGAATGAGTTCTCTGCACCGAACTTCTGCTCTGGCTCGGCATGCTGTTACTGCCTCCAGGATTCCCAAACCACAGGTTCTGAAACACACGATCACACCAACCGTCTGTCACCGTCAGCTACTAGAGGATCAGCCTCTGTCATCTGACTGATGGACTCTTTTACTTTAACTGAACAAAGTCCATCTTCATATTGCTGCTCAGAGTCTCTGAATAAAATTGAGCTGTTTTTTTCATCATATAAAAAAAAAAACTACATGGAGCAAATGACACACTCGACAGTGAGGTCAGCGTGGTTTGTCTCTGACCTGTCGGCCCTGCGCGCTGACGGCGGCGGGGTTAGCGAGCGTGTGTCGCGGCGACGCTCCGGTCAGACCGCCGGCACTCATCAGCCCCATGCGGCCGGGCGGAGGAGCTCCTCGCGGGGGCATCTGGAAGGGCCTCTGGCCCCGTCTGCCCAAACCTGCGCTCACAGATCCAGCTGTGGGCAGAGAGTTGGATCCGTACTGCTGCCACCTGCGCAAACACACGGGAGTCATTGGTGAGGACGAAGGCGGCGGGCGGAGAGACACGCGAACGCATCGTGAGACACGCACCCTCTCCGGTACACGCTGCTGTCCATCATGGTCTTCCGTGGGAAGAGGCGGAGCAGCTTCAGCACCTGCTGTTTCCACGACAACAGCCGCTTCTTCTGCGTCTCTGTAAACGCCTGACAAACACACACTCGTATGAGCCTCACCAGAAATGATTCCTAGGGCCCTATTCCTGCCCTATGGCAGGAATACATTACTATTGTTCAGCAGAATTTTTTTGAGGAATAATTATATAGTAATAAAAAATAGTAATAGTTTATTAGCCAAATAATAAAATCTGTTTAATTTGTAATATAATTAAAAGGTTTTATTTAAAATGATTTTTTTTTTTTTCATTTTTATATGAAAATCAAATGGAATTTCTGAAAAAATAAAACAGAATTTTGAAAAAAAAAAAAAAAAAAAAAAAAAAAAAAAATTGGGAAAAAATAAAACTGAATTTGGGAAAAAAAAAAAAAAAAAAAAACAGAATATGGAAAAAAACAAAATTTGGGAAAAAAATAAAACAGAATTTGGGAAAAAATAAAACTGAATTTGGAAAAAAAAAAAAAAACTAAATTTGGGAAAAAATAAAACATAATTTGGAAAAAAATTTAACAGAATTTGGGGAAAAAAATAAAACAGAATTTGGGAAAAAATAAAACGGAATTTGGGAAAAATAAAACCATTTCATAGGGCCCTACAACAACAACACGAGACGGCATGAAACGTGCCTCACCTCGTGTGTCAGACATTTTTCAATGAGCTGCAGGTAACAGCTGATGTTCTCCTCATCCGGTCTGGACACCAACAGCTGCGTACAGACTGAACACACACTGACAACCTCAGCACAAACACAGCAGTTTCATCTGCCTGTAAATAGTGATTTTCCAAAAATTCTCTTTCCCCACGTACCTTTCCCCATCACACGCGTGAACTGTCCCGCGATGTCTCCGTCACCGATGGGTGCGGACGGCGATTCTCCGTCACACGCTGGAGGATTGTGGGTCTGGAAGGCCTCGCTTTCCTTCTCTTCACCGGGATTGGCTGCTTTATCGGCAGGTGTAACTCCAGGCTCCACCTCCTTCTGGGCAACAGCGGGCGGGGTATAAACTTTGATTGGCGTGATGATGATCTGCTGAAGCTCTTGTAAAGCATTCCGAACGTTCCCGCCTTCCAGAATATCCTGAAACCGACAACACAATCTATGATCAGCAGACCATTCAAGACGGATGAAAACAAACGCAGATCCTTCAGATTCATTCATCACCTTTTCAAGAGATTTGAGGACGCTCTGTCGTTCTCTGAGTTTCTGTATGCTCAGAGCGATCTTATGTCGAGCTCCTTTCGTCACGTTCTGAAACAAACAAACACGACAACTAATTAATGATGAGAATTACAATATTATATTTTTTATAATAATAATAAAAAACATCATTTTTGAAATTAAAAAAATAATGGTTATCTGTTTTTTGCAAATAAACTCTTCATATGTATGTAGCAACAACTGTAATTAATATTATGAATTTAAGTTTTTGATGAATTATTGTAATTAATATTAGAAATTTTCTGTGTGATTCATTTGAAATTTCAAAGAATTTTTAAATTCAACAGCTTCACTCATGCACCAATGTGAAAGTGTGGTGGGTGGGGCTTGGGTCACACGAGCCAATCAGGGTTGAGCTCACCTGTGACTCCAGGTGCTGTTCTGTGAGAATCATCATTTCTTCATACGTCATCTGAGAAAAAAGTGACGCGTATTTATGCAGACGGAGACTCTTGAGCCAGGCCGGCACATCTGGAGGAGAAACACACAAACGAAAGGTGAAATATTTCGGAAAACTAACGCTGTCGCTGACCTGTGAACATCTGATGAGAGTCGTCACCTTTCATCCCGCTGCCGTCCTCCTGGAAAGTGTTGCGTGTGTTGCTCTGCTCCTCCGTCTGTTCGCTGCCTGACGACGCGACGCTGCTCTGCGGCGACAGAGGGGCGTGTTCCGCTCCGGACACGCCCTGACACCCGCCTCCCTCCTCCTGGCTCAGCCAATCAGAGCTACAGGCCGGTTGATTGGCGGGGGTGAGTGACATGGAGGGCTTCAGTGGGCTCGGCTGCACCTGACCAGCCAGTCCTGCTGAATGAATATTACAGGTGAGCCGACGACATCTTCAGATACTAAACTAAACGTGTGCATTTTAGTATGTTTACATTTTTACATACTACTACCATTCATTCAAGAGTTTTGACCTCAGAATTGAGATTTTATATCTTGCAATTGAACAAAAAAGAAAAAGTCGAAATTGAGCTTTCTCATTACCTGTGCTGCTGTTGACAGGTGAGGTCACTCCGCCCGTTCCGGGGAAAGCCATGTGTCCGTTCTGTCCGGCCGGCGAACTGCAGGTGGACGGCAGCTTCTCCTGCCAGCCGTACGACGGCTCCAGAGACTCGGCCGAACACGGCCACTCGTCGGACCCCTGCCGGGCGTGATGGTAGGGGCCGGGCGGAGGCGGCCGCGAGGACAGGTGCTCCTCCAGGTGATTGAGCCACATGGCCAGAGAGTTGCGGTCGTCGAGGGTGGTGGCGGGATGGATGAGGGCGTAGGACAGCAGCTGTCGACTCTCCTCCACGAACAGGCTGCTCTCGATGGTGTGGCTCAAGACCTTCTGCAGCAGGTTCATGTATTCACACTTGGCTTCGCTGTTGCGCGGCTGCAGCAGGGGGAGATGGGAGAGCAGCAGCGACACGGCTTTCTCCTTCGGCTCCTGCTGCCACTGACTGACGATCGCTGGAGAGACACAAGCAAGGTTTCAGTTTCAACCTGCTGATTGGATGCCGTTATATTAAATTTGTGGTAAAAAGGGTGTTTTTGGTTTAAACTTGAACCCTTTTAAACTTATAGTTCACATTTACTTGAAAATAACAATATTAATGTTGCAAAAATCTATCTGTTATGAAACTAGCACTTTTCTGTACAATGAAAGCACACTGTGCCAAGTGACCGTCAAGCTCCAAACAGGACAATATCGCATCATATTCTTAATAATAATAATAATATCATCAGTCCACATGACTCGTCTTATGATGGTTTTGTGTTCAGTGCAGACCTAAATTCACATCACCAATAAATGATTCTCCACACCTCTCAAATCTCAATCGAGCATGCAGTTTATACTTGCATTTAAAGCCAAGCGACAAAGTTTCTCATTATCATCTCAATATTTTTCCAAATTATGATGATAATCAAAATGGACAATTTTGCATTTGTCCTTAAAATTTTTTTTTGGCCTTGCGTGAAAAGACAGCTATTGTTACAAAGTACATACATATTAATTACTGCAAAGCAGCACTAGATCAAATTAAAAATTAAAATGAGAACCAACTAACTGCTTTTTAGTAACTGAACACTTAAGATACTATGTGACCCTGGACCACAAAACCCTGGGCCATTTTTTGAAATTGAGAAGCTGAATAAATAAGCTTTCCATTGACGTATGGTTTGTTATGATAGGACAATATTTGGCTGAGATTCAACTATTTGAAAATCTGGAATCTGAGGGTGCAAAAAAAAAAAAAAATCTAAATATTTAGAAAAAACGCCTTTAAAGTTGTGCAAATGAAGTTCTTAGCAATGCATATTACTAATCAAAAATTAAGTTTTGATATATTTATGGTAGGAAATTTACAAAATATCCTCACAGAACATGATCTTTACTTAATATCCTAATGATGTTTGACAAAAGAAAATTTATCATTTTGACCCATACAAAGAATTTTTGTGTATTGCTACAAATATACCTGTGATACTTAAGACTGGTTTTGTGCTCCAGGGTCACACATGTAGGTTTGACGGAGGTACATAATGCATGAATACGGTCCACGTGTAAATGTTTTTCTTGTAAACAAAACATCAACAGATCAGCATCTATTTTTAATTTATATAACTTTAGCTTCTAAACACATTGCAAAAAATATGTTCTTCTGCGTTGTTTTTTTTTGTCTTGTTTTCTAGTGCAAATGTCTAAAGATTCTGAAACAAAATGACTAAAGAAGTCTTGCTTTATGAGAAACTGAACAAAATGAAGTGAGTTTATGATTAAAACAAGAACAAATATCTGCCAATGAGCTCAGAAAAAAAAAGGAATTCAAAAGGGAAACAGGTTTTCATTACCCACTGACAGATATTTCTTCTTGTTTTGATCATAAACTTCAGCTGATTTTCTCAGAAAACAAGATTTCATATCTTTCACAAACTTCATTGTGCATCTACAGTAAATGTATCTTTTGTATATTTATATGTATATTTAAGGATGTTTAAATATTTGTACAGGAAAACAAGACGGAAATACTAAGGAAGATATTACATTTTTTTGTATTGCATGCAACATTAAATGCCACGACTTTGTGAATTTAAGACTTTCTGTTCTTGAACGGTCAAACAAACACTCAAAGACTTGCAAAAACTCTGTTAAAGGTGCCGTGCTGCGTCACAGGTAGAACAGGTATCACACATCACGTCGTTCCGTACGTGCGAGCTCAAAACAAGTACAAAACAGTGAATCTAATCGCTGTACAGACAGTGACTAAAAGACTTGCACAGATTTAGGACACTCAACTGTCCAAAAAGACCAAACGTGAATATGACGAAGAGAAAAGTAAATCTGATGATGAATGGGAGGATTTCCAGTAAATATCGACTTGAAACTGTCTGAGAGACTGAAACTCATTATATAATTTCATATGACTCGTGTACTCTATTCCCAGCAATCTGAACCACCGTTAATATATTTTTATGACATTTGTGGAGTGTGACATGCTGCCACTATATGGAGCAATAATGACGACAGATTATATTTGTGGATGAACCAGCCCTTTGGAAAAAAAAAAAATAAAACATACACAAAGAGCTCATGCACATCAGCGTTGATTACGCTGGTTTTACCTGCATTGTTTGCTTCCGCCTCCAGTATGTGTATCTCGGTACAGTCGGCCAGCCAGTGGTCCAGACAGATGTGCAGGAAGCGGGCCTGCGTCCGAGAGACGCGCTTCAGCAGCGACAGCAGCGCCACCGTCTGCTCGCACTCGTTCCAGCCCTTAAACCAGTCCGTCAAAATCCCCACTTGGTCCCGGAACATCATGGCGAGTTTCTTCAGAGTCAGGGGTGGGGCTAAAGGGAGGGCGGGGCTTGTATAAACTGGGGCGGGGTTACAGGCAGTGCTCCAGTCCACTCAACGACGCACTGAAAAGCCCTCACATGGTTCTGGAGCGCGGTGGGCGCCAGCCAGGCACGGGTCAGCGTTCGGCTTCAGGGGTCAGAGGTCGCGGGCGGATGCAAACGCAGACGTGTCTAGAGCATCTTCACGCGCACACGGACGCCGGCAGCTGCGGACGGAGCACACGCGCGTTAAATAAAGCACACAAACACTCGTTCATCCCTCTTTCTGTCTCAGATTATAACAGAGCTGCACATAATCAGATTCCCACCGTCCTGCAGACCACAGCAACTCTCAGCGCGGATTACATCCATCACCGGCACACGCTACTCACATCCACCGCGCCAGAGCCGCAGACACAACAGGGTCAGGACAGTCACACCAGGGTAAAATAGGAGTCAGATGAGGGTAAAACACAGTCGGATGAGGGTGAAATCAGGGTAAAATAAATTTAAAAAAAAAAGTAAATACAGTCAGAAGAGGGGTAAAAATCAGACAGATGATGTGTACAATCATATAGATGAGGTAAAATCAAACTGATTAGGTGTGAATCCAAAGTAAATTACAAAGCAAAGACTAAATACTGTCAGAAGACGAGTAGAAATCAGTCAGATTAGGGTGTAAAAACCATTGAATGAGGTGTAAAATCAGGGTTAAAAAAAAAAAAAAAAAAAAAAGGTCAATTCAGTCAGATAAGGTGAAAAAAAATCAGGTGTAAAATCAGACTCAATTCTGAAAGTCAGTGAGTAAATGCATTTAGAAGAGGGGTAAATTAAAATAAAACATACCAGATGATGTGTAAAACAAGGTAAACAAGGAAAAAAAAAAAAATAGTAAATATAGTCAGAAAATGGATGCATTTAGCCAAATGAAAGTAAAAATCACAGACGGGGTGTAAAATCAGAGTAAATATAAAGGAAAGGAGTAAAATACAGTCAGAGGAGGGGTACAAATCAGACAGACGATGTGTACAATCATATAAATGAGGTAAAATCAAACTGATTAGGTGTAAATCCAAAGCAAATTAGAAAGAAAAGACTAAATACAGTCAGAAGACGAGTAGAAATCAGTCAGATTAGGGTGTAAAAATCATTGAATGAGGTGTAAAATCAGGGTAAAATCAAATAATAAAGTCAATTAAGACAGATAAGGTGAAAAAAAGTCAGGTGTAAAATCCGAATAAATTTTGAAAGTCAGTGAGTAAATACATTCAGAAGGGAGGTAAATTCATTAAAATAAAACAGGTGATGTGTAAAATAAAGGTAAATGAGAAAGAAATAAGTAAATACAGTCAGAAAATGGGTGCATTCAGTCAGCTGAGGGTAAAAATCACAGACAGGGTGTAAAATCTGAGTAAATCCAAAGAAAGTGAGTAAAACACAGTCAGAAGAGGGGCAAATTCAGACAGATACTGTGCAAAATCACCCAGAATTAAGTCAAATCAGAGTAAAATAAATGTGTAAAAACACAAGACGAGTACATGCAGACACATGAGGGTAAAAACAAGTGTAAACACACTCAGATGCAGCTAAACGCCGTCAGAAACGAGTAAATCCAGTCAAACAGAGGTGAATTTAGTCAGAGAATGTAAAAATTACACAGATGGGGCGTAAATTCACACGAACAGGGTGAAATCAGAGAGATGAGAGCACATCCTGTCAGAACAGGGGTAAATTCAGTCAGATGGCGAAAATCAGTCAGTTAAACTTACACTCACAGAATCGGAGGGTTATTACAGGTTAAATATGAAATGTGTCTGTGAAATATATCGATGTGAGGCGGCGGTGCATCGATAGCCGCTGTTAGCTTTAACACACACACACTCACAGCTCTAGTAAAGACACACGGTATAAAACACACACGGAGATCCTGACGAGCATCATTAAATGAGATACTGAGGTTCGATTTAATGTTTATAAACCCTTGATTTGTGCAGAAATTAAATAAACGCTGAACACAGACGCGCGGCTAACAGGCCTGATGCTAAAGCTAATGCTAACAGCAATCTGACTGAACAACATAAACACACACACACAAACAAACACACGAACACACCGTAGAACAATAACAACACACCTGATTCATCATTACACTCAATAACACACAGTTCACGAGAGGAAGCATCGCCAACACACACACACTAAAGCACAAACCCACAGCTAACACACACACACACAGATTAAACACACTGCGCGCACACACACTTACTGAGCAACACGCGTGAGACCTGCGTGGAAACACACCGGTGCAGCTCCGACAGAAACACACAGACGAGCCTAAAGATCAGTGGATCACCGGATCACCGGAGCTGCTCTACCGACAGACCGCGCGACAGACACCGCTCTACCGCACTCCCCCTCTCTCTCTCGCTGGAGCTCCAGCGCGCGCTCGCGTTCGCTCTCTCTCTCTCCGTCTGTGTCTACCTCGCTCTACCACACTCTCTCAGTCTGTCAGTCTCTCTCACTCCATTCACAGGAGCTGCTCTACCAGTTCACTTTCAGTGTAGTTCACTTCATTTCTACAGTGTTTTTTTTACCCCTTGTAGTTTCAAAACCTGAGATCTTAGTCCAAATAACTTCATTTGGAACAAAATTTATTTTTTATTAAGGTCAGACACTAATAGTTATCACCTTACTTACCCAGTTGATTGATTGCGTTGATAATTGCAAACACTTTTTGCATTTGTATGAGTTTTTTTAAAATGTTAGGTTTAAATATGCAAATGATGCATTGTTTAATGAAATACGCGCTAATTTGCATATATTTTTAATACAGAAATATTGCAAGAAGTCAGGGTTTTTTTGTTGTTGTTGTTGTTTTTGACATATTAGAGTCAAATGTTTTTGAGGGAATTCTGAGTATCTCATTTTTGTCATTCCATAATTCAGAAAATACTTAGAACAGACAGAAAACAATTGTATATTATAAGATTTATGGCTCATTGTGGGAGAAAAATCTTATTATGAGAAAACAGCCTTTAAAAATATGTATTGTAATTGAAATCTATTGACAGAAATAGACAGAAGTGCTATAAAAAACACTTCTTTCTTTCCACTAGTCTGAAAAAACACTTTGTGAGAAACCAAAAAGCCCAAAATTTCAAACTGACAGGTGCATGGAAAAACAATGTCTTTTCTAGTGTTTTATTTATTTAATTTGTATTTGTGGATAGGTTTGGCAATATTGACTTAAACACTGAGATCAGTGAGGCCTATGATCAATCAGATTTAAAACAAAACAGCAAACTCTGTGCTAACTGAAAGAAAAGAATTCCACAAATAGATTGAATCCAAGATTTGGTGATAATTTATCTTCATGGGAGATTACTTGAAATTTATGACTGGACATTTTTGACTAGAAACACCAAGTTCAGTAAGGTGGGGATAAGGTACACCAATTTACCAAAAAAGTACAAAAATATCATTTTTAGGGAGGTTGTTTTTGGAAGGGGATTTGTTTTTTCCCCAAACACACATCTTTTGTCTTCTCAAGATGTGAACTGATGGACTGGAGTGGTGTGGATTATTTGTGGTTTATTGTGATGTTTCTATCAGCTGTTTGGACTCTCATTCTGACGGCACCCATTCACTGCAGAGCATCCATTGGGGATACTTTCTCCAAATCTGATGATTAAGCAAACTCATCCTAATCTTGGATGACCTGAGGATGAACACATTTACAGCACATTCTCACTGTATATTTCTCCCATTTTTATTTGATTTTATTTTTTTGTATGCAATACTTGGACTGGATTTGCCCAAATGTGCTGTACACAAGTCAAAGGTGCATTTAAAAATGCAAAATAACTGCATGTAAAATGGTCATGTAAATACAGTACTGGATGTAGTGTGCTACTGATGCATACTGTGTCACATACTGTATACACTAGAGTGCAGTATGCAGTGATAGTGTGCACTACACTAGTGTTCTGAACTCATTCTGATCTACATCTGCTGGACAAAATCATCCAGACTACAGTCACTCCAGATCAGCATGTAGCTGTTTGTTATAAATCTGTGTAAATCTCTCTTCATCACAGGGTTCGTACAAATATTGTAAATTTAAATCAAATGAGTACCCACACCGAAGTTCTGATCAAATGATTCGGATTCATCATTTCAGATCAGGACTTGGAGCGCGGATCGCGAATCATTCGTTCGCCAAATGATTCATGAACCAGCTCAGAGGTCCCTATCTACAAAAAATGATTCGCGATACCATAAATTCCTATCTGAATCAAATGATTCGTGAACCCACTCCGAAGTCCCGATCTGAATTAAATGATTCGCAATTTGAAGTCCCGATCTGAATCAATGGATTCACGATTTGAAGTCCCGATCTAAACCAAATGATTCACGATTTGAAGTCCCGATCTGAATCAAATGATTCGCGAACCCACTCTGAAGTCCCGATCTGAATTAAATGATTCGCGAACCCACTCTGAAGTCCTGATCTGAATCAAATGATTTGCGAACCAACTCCGAAGTCCCGATCTGAATCAAATGATTCGCGAACCAACTCCGAAGTCCCGATCTGAATCAAATGATTCACGAACCAACTCCGAAGTCCCGATCTGAATCAAATGATTCACGAACCAACTCAGAAGTCCCGATCTGAATCAAATGATTCGCGAACCAACTCTGAAGTCCCGATCTGAATTAAATGATTCGCGATTTTAAGTCCCGTTCTGAATCAGTGGATTCACGATTTGAAATCCCGATCTGAATCAAATGATTCGCGAACCCACTCCGAAGTCCCGATCTGAATTAAATGATTCGCGAACCCACTCTGAAGTCCTGATCTGAATCAAATGATTTGCGAACCAACTCCGAAGTCCCGATCTGAATCAAATGATTCGCGAACCAACTCCGAAGTCCCGATCTGAATCAAATGATTCACGAACCAACTCCGAAGTCCCGATCTGAATCAAATGATTCACGAACCAACTCAGAAGTCCTGATCTGAATCAAATGATTCGCAAACCAACTCTGAAGTCCCGATCTGAATTAAATGATTCGCGATTTTAAGTCCCGTTCTGAATCAGTGGATTCACGATTTGAAATCCCGATCTGAATTAAATGATTCGCGAACCCACTCCAAAGTCCCGATCTGAATTAAATGATTTGCGAACCCATTTCGAAGTCCTGATCTGAATTGAATGATTCACGAACCAACTCCGAAGTCCCGATCTGAATCAAATGATTCACGAACCAACTCCGAAGTCCCGATCTGAATCAAATGATTCACGAACCAACTCCGAAGTCCCGATCTGAATCAAATGATTCACGAACCAAATCAGAAGTCCTGAACTGAATCAAATGATTCGCAAACCAACTCTGAAGTCCTGATCTGAATCAAATGATTTGCGAACCAACTCCGAAGTCCCGATCTGAATTAAATGATTCGCGAACCCACTCTGAAGTCCTGATCTGAATCAAATGATTTGCGAACCAACTCCGAAGTCCCGATCTGAATCAAATGATTCGCGAACCAACTCCGAAGTCCCGATCTGAATCAAATGATTCACGAACCAAATCAGAAGTCCTGAACTGAATCAAATGATTCGCAAACCAACTCTGAAGTCCCGATCTGAATTAAATGATTCGCGATTTTAAGTCCCGTTCTGAATCAGTGGATTCACGATTTGAAATCCCGATCTGAATTAAATGATTCGCGAACCCACTCCAAAGTCCCGATCTGAATTAAATGATTTGCGAACCCATTTCGAAGTCCCGATCTGAATTAAATGATTCACGAACCAACTCCGAAGTCCCGATCTGAATCAGATGATTCGCGAACCAACTCTGAAGTCCCGATCTGAATTAAATGATTCGCGATTTTAAGTCCCGTTCTGAATCAGTGGATTCACGATTTGAAATCCCGATCTGTATCAAATGATTCACGAACCAACTCTGAAATCCCGATCTGATTCAAATGATTTGCGAACCCACTCCAAAGTCCCGATCTGAATTAAATGATTTGCAAACCCATTTCGAAGTCCTGATCTGAATCAAATGATTCGCGAACCAACTCTGAAGTCCTGATCTGAATTAAATGATTTGCGATTTTAAGTCCTGTTCTGAATCAGTGGATTCACAATTTGAAGTCCCGATCTGAATCAAATGATTCGCGAACCAACTCTGAAGTCCCGATCTGAATTAAATGATTCGCGAACCCACTCCAAAGTCCCGATCTGAATTAAATGATTTGCGAACCCATTTCGAAGTCCTGATCTGAATCAAATGATTCGCGAAACCCACGCCAAAGTCCCGATCTGAATTAAATGATTTGCGATTTTAAGTCCTGTTCTGAATCAGTGGATTCACAATTTGAAGTCCCGATCTGAATCAAATGATTTGCGAACTCACTCCGAAGTCCCGATCTGAATTAAATGATTCGAGATTTGAAGTCCCGATCTGAATCAAATGATTTGCGAACTCACTCCGAAGTCCCGATCTGAATTAAATGATTCGAGATTTGAAGTCCCGATCTGAATCAATGGATTAACGATTTGAAGTCCCGATCTGAATCAAAAGATTCGCGAACCAACTCCGAAGCCCCGATCTGAATTAAATGATTCACGAACCAACTCCGAAGTCCCGATCTAAAACAAATGACTCGCGATACGCAAAGTTCCTATCTGAATGAAATGATTCGCGATTTAAAGTTCCGATCTGAACCAAATGATTCACGATTTGAAGTCCCGATCTGAATCAATGGATTCGCGATTTGAAGTCCCGATCTGAACCAAATGATTCATGATTTGAAGTCCCGATCTGAATCAAATGATTCGTGATTCGCGATCCGATTGGAGCCCCATTTCACCAGTCACCGATCTGAATCAAATGATTAGCTATTTATAATCATTGACATGATTTGAAGTCCCGATCTGAATCAAATCATTCGTGATTCGCGATCCGATTGGAGCCCCATTTCACCAGTCACAGTACTTGTAGCTATTTATAATCATTACAAGCAATGTGTAAATTCGAAAATGAATGTCTCTTTTAATTTGAGTAGTGAATCACTTGAGCTAAATGATCGAAGTCACGAGTTTGAATCAGTTGGAGCGCAAATGACTCACTCAAATGATTCAGTTTATCAGTTCCTCTTTTCAGTTATGTTTATATGACACTGTCAGTACTACTGGCTCGCTAATTTTGTCACATTAACTGAAATAAGTGAAAAAGTATTGTGTGATTTTTTTCATGAACAAATATGTGCTTATTGATCAAATTAAACACTCACAATGTCTTTCAGTAATTCAAGAACTTTTTAAGTAGGAGCATTGCTATTTTCAGGTGTTTTCCAGGCCTTACATTTAAAAAAAAGTCAAATTCAAGTACTTCAAGCTCCTTGCACGAACGCTGTCGTGAGTTCAGCTGCAGATGAATTGAGAAAGTGCCAACAGCAGTGATCTGTGGTTCCTCATGACAGCAGAAGGCAGTGTTCAATCTGACGTCTGCAGGAGCGTCTCGCATCTTCAGCATCCTGTCAGAGGAGCCCAGAGGAACCGGACGCTCAGAGCCGCAGGATGGTAAGATCATCTCGTCCGTTTCTGTCAGATCTGACTGCACGAATAACATGTCTGAGTCTCAAAGCGTCGAGTTCGAGAGCTGCTTTACGACTTTACTTTAGTTAAAACAGGAAGCGACGCGTTACAGCACAGCAAAACACACTTCCTGTCCTCGATCTCGCGAACGAGCCGTTATAATGGCCATAATTCAGTCTGAGAGAATGCACGCTTCCTTTTGCCGTAAGAACTGTGAATGCAGTGTGAAGTTAAAGATGTTCAGCGAGTGTGGGGTTTGTTTCTTCAGTCGAGTTCTCTGGTCGTGTGCGAGGTGGACGTCGGTCTGCAGGAGAAGCTCAAGAAGTTCCGCTTTCGTAAGGAGACCAACAACGCAGCCATTCTGAGTGAGTCTGACGCGCCGTCAATCTGTGCGAATGATCGTGATTTTCTCAGACGCTCATTCAGCTCTTGTGTTCCTCAGTGAAGATCGATATGGAGAAGCAGCTGGTGGTGCTGGAGGAGGAATATGAGGTCAGTGTCACCTCTGTGCTGCTCTGATGGTCAGGAGGTCAAAGGTCATCTCACCTGTGTGTGTGTTTGTGTGTGTTTCAGAACATCTCTATGGATGAACTCAGAGAAGAGCTTCCAGAGCGTCAGCCTCGATATCCTCACCCAACCACGCCCACAGCTTTACTTATACATGCACTTAGTCGATTTCATTACTGATAACTAAAACGAAAACTGAAACCAGAAAAACTGTTTTTTGTTAACTGAACATTTACAAAAATCTTCACCTAATTCATTTTATTTCAGCTCATTTTCATTTAGTTTAACTTTAAATACTAAAATAAGTACAACTAAAACAAATAACAACATATAAAAATATACCATATTTAAAAATGGAATAATAAGAAAATGAAAATGTAACTAAAATTAAACGAAAAACATAAAATACAACACATTTAACTAGACATGTTTAAAGAAGAAACTAATGAAAATCACAAAACAACAAAATTACTAAAATGTAAAATGAAACCAGAAAATACGTAATTAGTGCTGTCAAACGATTAATCACGATTAATCGCATCCATAAGTTTTTGTTTACAGAATTTATGTGTGTGTCCTGTGTATGTTTATTATGTATATATAAATATACACACATGCATGTATATATTTAGGAAAAATATGTTTATCAATTATATGAATATAAATATATACATGTAAATACATATTTTCAAAATATTCACTGTATGTTTGTGTATTTATATGTACATAATAAATATACACACATATATTATGTAAACAGAAACTTTTATTTTGGATGTGATTAATTGTTTGACAGCACTACATGAAATACAATAAAATGTTTTGAAAATTTTAACTTCTTTGATCAAGTTGCCAAAGCAAGATTGTTAACTGAAACTGAAAACATGAAAAACTTTTTTTGTTACCTGAACATTAACAAAATGTTAAACTAATTTATTTGATTTCAGCTCATTTTAACTTTACGTACTACAATAACTACAACTAAAACCGAAATGAAAGATATATCTATAAACTAATAAAATGACAAAAACACACAACAAAATGATAAAACACTTAACTAAAATTTAATCAAAAACATAAAATAACTGAAATAAAATAAACTTTAAATGTAATTAAAATGTCAAAGATGCAACTTTATTTCAACTACACTGTAAAAAATAAAAAACAATTTTTTGAGTCGGCTTAAAATAATTTGTTACCCTACTGCCTTAAAATTTTAAGAAAATTTTAATAAGTTTATTGAACTTGAAATGTTAAGTTGTACTAAGTAACAACTTAGATATTTGTGTTTGCTAAACTGAACAGATGGGTAAGTAACCCAGCTGCCTTAAAATTTTAAGTTGATTCAACTCAAATATCTAAGTTGTCACTTAGTATAATTTGACATTTCAAGTTGAATAAACTTTTTTTGAGTTGACTGAACTTAAAATTTTAAGGCAGCCAGGTTACAAATTATTTTAAGTTGACTCAACAAATTGTTTTTTACAGTGTAGTTGTCAAGGCAAATTTAGTTAAACATGAAGTACTGAAATAAGTAACTAAACTTGAAATAAAAATAAATAAATAATAAATATATTTTTTACACTAAAATAAAAATGATGTAGACATTTCAAAAACAAACACTTTTTAGAAAAAAATACCAAAGACACAACAAAATTACAGAGACTAAAATTGAAACCTGAAAACCTCAAAAAATAAAAACTATAGTTTGCATTATAAAAAAAACTCTGTACAGTAAAAGCCTGTAACAGTATCTTGGTGATACTAAAATAGTGTGTTGAGTAGTGTGTGTGTGTGTGTGTGTGTGTTTTCTTTAACTCAGTTGCACGTATATCGTGTACAGTTATAAACTGACCCACGGTGACGGACGGGTGTCGTATCCGCTCTGCTTCATCTTCTCTAGTCCTGTGGGTGAGTACAGACTTGTGCACTGATCTGAGAGCAGTTCTGCCGCACTAGGTCACTGTTTGTGTGTTTGATGTTATTCTGATCTCTGTCAGGCTGTAAACCGGAGCAGCAGATGATGTACGCCGGCAGCAAGAACAGGCTGGTGCAGTCGGCAGATCTCACCAAGGTCGGGGGTCGAGCACAGGCTCTTGTGTTTGTCACGTGTTACGTAAATGGTCAAATGGCCGATTATAGAAGCGATATAATTGGACCAGATGAGCTGCATATGAAAAAAACACTCATCAAAGTTATGGACAAATGTTATGAAGTAGAATTAATAGAATGTTTGATGTTGTTGGACTTTATTGTTTCAGAGCATTCGTGAGTATTTTTGATGGCATTGCTGTTGACACTGATTCATAAAGCTGTAAATCTTTTCTCTCGCTGTAGATCTTTGAGGTTCGCAATCCAGACGACCTGACCGAAGAATGGCTGAAGGAGAAATTGTCATTTTTTCGCTAAATTGTGAACGGCATCAGGAAATCACTCACAACTGATCTCTGTTCAGAGTGAGAACTGTTTCCTGTTTTAAATATTTCATCATAATTCTTGCTCTTTTTTCATTTTGTGTATTATGTAAGACATTGTGCCTGTAAATCTGGAGAAACTGTTTTTCAAGTGTGTGAATCAACATCATATAAATCACGTCTCAATCTCAGAGTGTTTGGTGATTTTTAGTGCATGGACCGGTGTTGTGGGTACACCATGAAAAAACGATTTGAGTCAACTTAAAATAATTTGTTATCCTGCTGCCTTAACATTTTAAGTTCAGTCAACTCAAGAAAAGTTTAGTCTAACCTGAAATGATATTTGAGTTCATTCAACTTAAAATGGTAAGGCAGCTGGGTAACAAGCCCAGCCTTTGAGTTTAACAAACCAAATTTTTGTTTAGTCAACTTAAAAACCCAAGTTTTCACTTAATACAAGTTAACATTTGTAGATGACTAAACTTAAGTTGACCGAACTAAAAATGTATTTTTAAGTTGACTCAAAAAAATTTTTTTTTAGTGTAATGAATTACAAGTAATGTGAGTTACAATATCAGATTACTTTTTCTTTTTTCCAAGTAACTAGTAAAGTAATGCATTACTTTTAAATAGTTTGTTTTCCCATTTATAGACTGTGAATATGCATTTACTCATCTCACTTGCAAAAAAAAAAAGATTTAGTATTCACCAAAATGAATTAAAATTGAAATGCAACTCAGAATATAACACAAACCTACAATAATTAAATGTGTAAATAACACAAATATCCTTTATGTATTTAACCCCATTTCCTTTAACAATGTCTTTGCTGCTGACCTTTAATGATCCAATTCAACCACAATAAAAATGAGCAAAATTGACTTCAGATAAACATTTGTGCTTCATTTTTTAACTCCTGAAGTTTCTTGTCCTGTTTTCTAGTGTAGATGTGAGTTTACTTTTCCTTCAGCCTGAGGCTGATTCATTTTACTTTTTGGTGTGAAAGAGCTTTTACATTTGCTTAAAATAGAACTTTTTATATTAAAAACAAACAAGCAAGACCTGCCTAGATTTAAAATGTAACGCAAAAGTAACACAAAAGTAACGCATTACTTTCCATAAAAAGTAACACGATTAGTTACTTCTTTACATTACAATATTGTAATGCATTAGTTTTAGAAGTAAATTTCCCCAACACTGTGTACGACTCCAGTCACATTCACTTCTAGAAAACAAACCAAATCATTGTTTATTTACAATGTTTACACTGTAATGAGAGAAAACTACGGAAAAAGATGCTCACTAATAAGCGATTCGCTCAGTCCATGATGAAAAAGCAGAGAAATAAAAGAGGAACATCAAACACCAAATGAAAACTCAAATGACAAACCAGTCATTCAGTTCATGTCTCACATCAACATCTATCACAGATCGCAACACACACACACACACACGTCGAATCAATCTCACACGTCCAGGTCAAGCAGAATTGGATTTGAATGGGGGTGAAGAGAGAGCTGGACAGGACATTCACCCTAAAACCTTCAGAGACACAACAGAGACAGAGATCTGAGTTCACAACAGGAAACAGCACGAGTGCTGCAGCTGCTGGTGGGCGGGGCCGAGCGTGACGTGCCGGCGTCTCAATCGCTGTCGCTGGCGTCGCTGGAGTCGGACGCTCTCTCGCTGCCGCTGTGCTGGACGCTGCTGCTGTTGCTCCTCGCTCTTCCTCCCTCATCATCCTCGCTGTCGTCGTCGCTGCCGAAAATCTCCTCCTCGTCTCGCGCCTGCCGGTCCTCGCCGCTCTCGCTGCCGCTGCTCTTCCTCTCGCGCCGCTTACCGCCCTCTTCATCCTCCTCCTCCTCCTCCTCTTCGTCGGCGGGCCTCTCCTCATCCTCGCGTTCGGACTCGCTCTCGGAGTTGTCCGAGTCGCTGCCCTTCTCACGCTCCTCACCTGAGCACGGGAACACAGAGCGTTATATCACAATAACACACACACACACAGGAGTACAACATAAAGGTGTTTGTGTTACCAGAGTCCTGCAGGTCTTTCTCCATGTCCAGCTCCTCCTCTTCATCTTCAGGCTCGTGATTCTCCAGCTGAGCCTTGCGGGCCTCCTGCTCACACACACACACACACACACAGATCAGTGACTGTGCTCACGTTCACATCATTTACAATCTGCCGTGCAAATAAACTTCATCTGCCGTTTATAGCAGCACATTTATGAGTCCCTGCTGCTGATCTGAGATCAGATGAATGTGATGTGAGATGTGAACTGACCTGAGCCTCCAGCTCCTTCTCGTTCATATCTCTGTGTTTACACACCAGCACAGCGTTTGTAGACGACTGAGCGCCAACCTTCGCTCGCCGCTTGCTCAGACGTACCCTAAAACACACACACGGTCAGTAACACACACTCAGACACAGTGGGCGGAGCCGTCTGTGTGACTGACAGTTACCTGGTCTCCAGCTCGTTGTAATAAACCCCGTCTCCGTCTCTGAAGATGAAGAAGTAGTTCTCCTCGTATCCTTTACTGGCCTTGTTCTTCACGTTCCAGTTGTACTCACGAGCAATTTTATAATCATACCTGCGCACACGCACGCACACACACACACACCAGTGTTGTTTTAGTAACATAGTGATACAATGTTTGTATTTTAGTTACATTTTTGTCATATATATATATATATATATATATATATATATGTCAAAGACAAAAGAGGGTTTAAGCATGAAAACAACGTGTGTAATACTGCTTTAAATTGTTGTTGTTTTTCGAAAAAAATAAATATCATACTTTTTTCCCTAATTTACAGAAGACACCCACTAAAATGTCATTTCAGTGTAACAATCTTGTCAAGCATATTTACAACAAAAATGAATTCATGACATATTAAGATGAATTACTTTCACCCCAAACACTATTCAGATGTAATTCTACATTTTTAACATTTGCCACTATTCTAGGTTTTGCCCATTTGTCAGTAAATTTTTCACTAATTTAAATAACAATGTAACATTATTGCAACCAAATTTTGACATTTTATTCTCCAAAAAATTATTTGAAACCTTAAAAGTAGACACTTTACTTACATTTAATGTGCTTTCTATGGACATAAAATCACTGTTGTAAATTTCTTTTAATGTGGACATCTTAACATCTTTGAATCATTTATATATATAAATAAATATATGTTTTTTTTCTTCCTTTTTTAGGTATTTTTATGAAAGATTGTGGGATAGAAAATAAAAAAGGTAACTTTTTTTTAATCTCACAATTCAGGCTTTTTTTCCTCAGAATTGCAAGTTACAAACTTAAAATTGCAAGATAAACTCAATTGTGAGATATGAACAGAATTTATTTCTGAGAAGTCTAAATTGTGAGATATAAAATCACAACTGTGAAGAAAAAAAAAACCTTCATTTGTGCATAAAATTTACCTTACATTTTTCATTTTAATTTTTAATTTAAAGCATTTATCAGAAATGCTTTGTAAACTTCAGATTTAAGAGTTGAACATCTTGTTAATGAATTTCAATCTTCTTCAACACACTATTTACAGATTCATTAACATTGATGTTGCATGCTTGTTTACAATTAGCATAAACCCAACTATTAACTGCAACGATGTGAATTACGTGTTAATAGAATTTACTAATGTTGTTATTATATATTTTTAGTGTTATCAAAACTCTCTCATCAGTCTGTCTGCATTTTGCGAACCCAGTCACTCTGAATGTGCATGTTGATGTTGATTGTGCTGTGTTTGATAAATGAGTCTTACACTTCATCAGGCATGTACTCCATATCCTCCTCCACGTCTCTCTTGCGTTTGCGCATCGTGTCCTCGTTAGGCAGGAAGTACGCCACGAACTGATTTCCTTCCTCGTCCATCATACCCCTGAACACACACACAGATATATTTGTCAACTCAGCATCATCAGTTTAGCTAATATCAGGCCTGTTTTGCAGCACTTGGTCTGGCGTGGGGATTCACACACACACACACACACCTGATCATGGCCTGTGACATCATGTCCACTCCCGCCGGTCCAGAAACATCTTTAGGCGCCGGATCAGAGTCGAAGATGACTTGAGCGCACGGATTAATCCACATCTGTGAGGACAGACGGAGAGACGTGAGCGCTGAACGCAATAAGCAACATAATGTAAGTTTGTGTCAGTGTGTGAGAGACCTTGAAGTCTGGGAAGACGGGCAGAACCTCCACCGGCGTGACTCTGGGTTTGCTGTAATGCTGAGCAATCTGGAAGATTCCAACAGAAGAATGAATCAGAAACACATCAGACTCATGCTGACGTCACACGTGTGTGTTCCGTGTGCACTCACGGATTTCTGTGCATCTTCAAACGTCTTCTCAATGGCCGCGATCTGACTGTCTCTGTCTTTGTAGATCTCCTCCTCTGTGAACTGCTGCTTCACGGACACACCGATCCTACGAACACACACACACACGGGTCACATGATGATCAGCGCGTCATACTGAGAGCTCAGACTGATCGGTGGCGTCTCACTCACTTGACTTCCACCTTCTCGTTGGAGACGCCGTATCTGTTGAACTCGGTGGAGATGTACTCCGTCTTCCTCATCCACGGCACCACCTTCGCGTGCTGCTGGGACCTGAACACACACACACACACACACACACACACACACAGGTCAGAGTCAGTGCTGGGGGTCAAAGGTCACAGGAGAACACGTTTCTGTGCTGAAACGATTCTCTCGCACCTCTTTGAGCTCGACGGAGCCTGGATTTCCTCCTCCAGCAGTTTCTCGTCAGCAGGATCCAACAGAACTGAAACACACAGGTCGCCTTTATAGCACTTTATACAGTACAGATTGATTCAAAGCAGCTTTGCAGTGTTGTAAAATTGTCACATTTGATAAATGTCATGAGTGTTTCGTCTCACTGTTGGGGTCGATGCGGTACGTATCGGGATTGATGAGGTCGATGGTGACGCCCAGATCCGGTTCGGTGAGCAGCTCGTGTTTGTGTTGTTTCTCCAGCGACGTGGCTTTGTACTGCACAAACCTGCAACGAACAGCACACGTTCAATGCAGCACATCCCAGCAGCCCCTCAGAGACAAACCGAACGGCAGATGATCGTCAGAGCCGCACCTGTGCTGATCAAACGGATACGTGATGAACTTCGGATCGAACGGGATATCCGGAAGACTGTTTCCATACTTCACTCTGCACACGACGCCAGACCTGCAGCACAGAAGAGCTTAAACACACCACTGTTTCCAAACAGGTTTCCATCTGTCAGTCAAACGGATAGCCCCGCCCCACTCTCACATGATTGGCTGAATCAAGTTCACATGCAGAAAACAACATCGCTCAAAAAAACATCAATTTTCACATGATCCTTCAGAAATCATTCTAAAATGCTGATCTGCTGCTCAGGAAACATTTCCGATTATTATTATCAGTATTTAAAACAGCTGAGTTTAAAACAGCATTTTTTTGAGAAAGTAATTATAGAAATTAATACTTTTATTTTAGCAAGGGTGCTTTTAAATTATTTAAAAATGACGTTAAAGACATTTATAAAGTTACAAAAGATTTCTATTTCAGATAAATGCTGTTCTCCTGAACGTTCTAGTCAAAGAAACCTGAAAAAACTCTACTCAGCTGTTTTCAACATAATATTTAATAATAATAATAATAATAATAATAATAAATGTTTCTTGAGCAGCAAATAAGAATATTAGAACGATTTTCGAAGGATCATGTGACTGGAGTAATGATGATAAAAATTCAGCTTTGAAATCACAGGAATAAATTACATTTTAAAATATATTCAAATACAAAACAGTTATTTAAAATAGTAAAATATTTCACAATATTACTGCTTTTGCTGTACTTCGGATCACATAAACGCAGGCTTTGTTGAGCAGAAGAGACTTCTTTGAAAACATTAAAAATCTTACTGTCCAAAAACTTTTGACTGGAAGTGTAACAATAAAAAAAGCATATTTTACATTAAAAATATGGAACTTTTAGAGGTAAATAACTAAAAAAAAAAACAATCAAAAATCACAAAAAAAATGCATAATTGATCATTTAATATTATCGAAGATAGTGATGTGACATTTATTAAAAAACGAAGGTCTCAGATCTGATCCTGTTTCCAAACAGGTTTCCATCTGTCAGTCAAATCGACAGCCCCGCCCCACTCTCACGAGATTGGTCGAGTCATAAGCTGATCTGCAGATCACTCAAACACTAAACTCACTGTACCAATTCACACACCATCCACACTAAGTAGCACTTAAGAAAACGAATGTTGAATACTATTTAGGGTTGATAGTATGTGAATGTTGAACATGAACACTGACACACATCATCATCATCATCATCATCAGTACCTCTCTGGGACGCTTCTGTGAGCTGAACTCCTGCAGAAACACAAAACACACGTTACACACTTCATGAAGCACACTAACACTCAGATGAAGCACACTAACACTCAGATGAAGCACACTAACACTCAGATAAGACACGACCAGCGCACAATACCGATCTATAGTGTCTGTAATTAAACATAACAGAGTTATTAGCGTGATAAAGAGTTGTCTAAGTGAATGTGCGTGTGTTTTAGTGATCAGATGTGCTGTATTCCGTGTTTGTGTCATCATATCTGTGTGTTTTTATCGAAATGTCTCTCACCGGTGTCCGTCCTCGCGCTGCGCCTGCGTCTGTATTGTAGGAGCCATGGTGGAGAAAATAAACGCGCTTCTCCACGCAAATTATTAATAAACAGCGACGAAACGCAGAAATAAAGAGTTATAAATCGGTTTATCGACAGAAACAACAGCAGCGCGCTCGTGTGTGTGCGACTTCCGCCCCGCACCGTCTGCTGAAGGACCCCGCGCGGGAGAAGCGGCTGCCCCGACCAGCGCCTGCATCAAACACATTCGCACAAAATCAAATTACATCAACTCTGTACGTGTATTCATGCATTTATACATTTATATAATGACGCATATCACTATATAATAATCTCGTGCAGTTATATGAACAGATGTGTTATTTCAGTAGAGTAAATGTAAGTAAACACACGGATGTGTCAGAATTTCCAAACTTTTCCCACATCGCGATGTTTGTTTTAAAGTGACTTTTAATGCATTTGTTTTGCTTTCAGTTAGTTCTGTTATTCCATTGTGTTATTTCGTACAGTAGAGAAGGAAATGTTCAACATTAGAAACAAATGTATGAACGCACGTGATTTAACAACAAAACGTATTTATAAATACTGTTAAAGTTGTTCTTTGTTATTCACACAATATAGTGCATTACAGTTTTTTTCAACTGCTTACACACATTTTCAAAACTTTACACACAAATCTAAGAACTGCACACACAAAATGTAAAATGGCCCACGTCTCTTGCAGAATGAAGCACTGCATTCAAAATATCACAAACTCGTCTCAAAAGCAAACATTGGAAACACCTTTGCCATAATATTATATTTTTGCATATATCATATACACATTCAAAACCTAAAGCTCTTCTTTCATGAGCTCCTGTGTATATTTCTGTACAAGAATGAAAGTAACTGGCAGAAAAATTCACAGTAAACAAGAAAGCAAGATTGAAATTTTTTACTGTAAGCATTTGTGGTTGTGAATAAAGTATCACACAGTACAAAAGAAAAGAAATACACAACCAGTCAAAAGTTTTCGAACAGTAAGATAATTGTTTTTTAAAGAAGTCTCTTCACCAAGCCTGCATTTATTTGATCCAAAGTAGGGCAAATACAATATATTTTTTAAATTATTCTTACTATTAAAAATAATTGTTTTATATTTTAATAAATTTAAAATGTTAAAAACAGCTTTTCAGGTTTCTTTGATGAATAGGAAGTTCAGAAGAACAGCATTTATCTGAAATAGAAATCTTTTGTAACATTATAAATGTCTTTATCCTTACCTTTGATCACTTTAAAGCGTCTTTAAATAAAATTATTAATTTCTATATATTTTTTTTTTTTCTATCAATTTTTTTTGATTCATCAAAGAATCCTGAAAAAATTTACTCAACTGTTTTAAATATTTATAATAATAATAAATGTTTCTTGAACAGCATATTAGAATGATTTCTGAAGCATCATGTGACACTGAAGACTGGAGCAATGATGCTGTAAATTTAGCTTTTTGTATAGATTACAATATATTACTTTTAAAATATATTCAACTATAAAGCAGTTATTTTAAAAAGTAAAAATATTTTACAATATCACTGCTTTTGCTGTATTTTGGATCACATTAATGCAGGCTTGGAATTACCAAAAAAAAAACAAAACAAAACAAAACAAAAACAAACAAACAAACAAACAAACAAACATAATTTGTTGAAAATGGTGATTATTCCAAGGCCTATTCTAAGGCCATGATTGGTTGGTGTTAAGTAAAGCAATGAGTGTTTGCACAGGTGAGGTGTTAGTGTGAGGCACTGACGAATTAGTGTGGCATTTTGATTGGTTGTGTTTGAAAAAGAAAATCAAGATACTTCCTGTTAGGTTATGTTGTGGAGCAAAGTTGATGAATTTTCTCAATGAAGTCAATAAATCTCGAAAAGCAGAGTTCCAGATGTCAAAATAAGACTTTATTGAACAAAGCAACAAAGCCGAGATGACAGCAGCTGCATCTAGTCTCCGTCCTTTCTTATACCTATCCATGCTCACCAAAATTGGTAATTCCGGTTACTCCTATCTGTTTTGGTGAGCCCACCTGGCCCATCTTCAATGGTGGAGTTTGGTTATCTCGGTCACGATGATCTTGACTCCTCCAACCCAATTAAAAATGACCCATCTCCAAATGGTTGGAGGTGGTCACATGGGGCATACATCATAAATTGGAAGTTACCCAAAGTTCATGAGTTCACTTAAGTTCACTGATATGATCCAGTGAAAATCACCAGTACTGCCCAACAGAATACACATGAGACTCTCAATCTATGTTAAGACATCCAGTATTATAACAATCAACATTTTGATCAGTCTATTGATTACTGTTGTGACCATACATTATATGTTTAAGTAAAATAATATCATATTGAGTAAAATAGCATAATATATTTTGAGAATACACAATAATTCTTGTGTGTTACATAAAGAATTGTGTGTTGTGTTTTGCAAAAAGTGTTTTATGAAATTGAAAACTGAGTCAAAGGCTGAGAATTAGTGTATGGTTTTGCAGATTTGGTGTGTGGTTCTGGTGTTTGAGTGTCAGGTTTTAGAAACTGTGTGACAAGTAAAGATTTTGTGTGTAAGCAGCTGAAAAAAACTAACTCATGTGAACACAATTAACCTTATTGTAATTTGTGATAAATAAATATATATATATACACACACATATATATCATAATTTTAATATAAAAAGCATTTATTCTGAGATTTAAAAAAGTTATAATTATGGCAAAGTCAATATTATCACATACCAAGTCATATTTATAAGATAAAAAATATATATATATGTTTTGATTGATTTGTGGTTTTCTTTGTGAAGGTTTTTGAGGTTGTATGAAATAGTAAACATTATTTTTATTTCCATGAAAGAGAGATTAGGGAGATTTTATTTGTATATTTTGTTCAGTGCAGAAAAGAAACCTCAGAGAAACTCTGTTTAAAACTGCTTTATTATTATTATTAGATAAAAAAGACAAATTGATACAAAAATAGAAAAACGATAATTAGATAAAAGTTCATCTGGAGATGTTAGTGTTTTATAAAATGAAATTCCAAGCGGGTTAAAAGATGAGCTATGAGTGATGTTCACACAGGGAACTGTTTTAAAGACATTTCTGCTAATCGCTGATCATGTGAAGAAATCTAAAACCTCAGGACTAAAATGTTCCACCGTTCCTTCTAGTAAACTGCAAACGCTGCTCATGTTTAATGTGTTTCTGCTGATTATACACGAATCTCCCGACTCTATCCGTCTGTAGAAACCGTCCATCGCAGACTCTCTGACGTCACGAGGATCCGCTGACATCACCGCTGACCTCCGACCCTCCCCGCGTCCCTTCGCGTGACCTGCCGCTCGTGTCGTGACGTCACTTCCTCATGTCTGCATGTGCGCAGACAGGTCGATTCTGCGGCGGGAGACAAACGCTCGGCGTCAAAATGTGATTTGACAGTATTTGTTTTTGAACTGGGACAAGAAGTGAAACAGGAGCGTTTCCAAATCAAATAAAGCTCACCTGCTCAACACATACAGGAACTGATCTGGATCATCCGCAAACTCACTGCACACACAACAACAAGCATCACTCACAGAGGCACTTAATAAGAGCATCACAACAGTTCTTCAGCACATATGAAGGGTACTGAACGACAGTCAGTGCTGGACTCACCCTGAACCCCAGTGATAGAAAACCCGGTCCTGATAGTACAGACACAGGAAGAGCCAAACACTGATGGTCTCCAGCCAGAAGATCACGAACAGGAACCAGACCGAGGAGAGTAGCAGCTCACACACCATCCTGACACCTAGAGAACAACAACACCTTCATCATCATCATCATCATCATCATCATCACTGAGTTTGACTGATCAGCAGTGTTGGGGTTAAAGTACTTTTAAAGTACATTTACATTAAGTCAATTAGCAGATGCTTTTATCCAAACTAACAAATGAGGACAAAGCAATCAAAACCAACAAAAGAGCAATGATACGCAAGTGCTATGACAAGTCTCAGTCAGCCTAACGCAGTACACGTTACACGTTGTTAATTATATAATAAATAAAAAGAAAACAAATAAATAGAATACAAAAAGAATAGAAGTTTGTGTTCATTTAAAAAAAACAAACAAGCAGTTGAAAATGAATAGAGTGCAAGTCTTACAAGGTCTTAAAAGGTCAAGCGTTTTTTTGTTTTACAGATTAGAATTAGAAGAGACTTAGAAGGTCAAATAAAGATGGAAGAGATGTGTTTTTAGCCATTTCTAGAAGAACTAATGCACTAATTATAGGACTGATTGTAATGCATTACAATATTGCGTTACTCCCTACAAAGGTAAACTGTTACTTACTTACTTTTTATGGAAAGTAATGTGTTGCGTTACTTTTGAGAACTGGGCTATTTGTGTTATTTAACATTTAATTATTGCAGGTTTGCATCATATTCTGAGTTGCATTTCACCTTGATGAAGATTGAATCAAACCGAGGAAATGCATGTTCACATTTATTCTAGAACTACACTGTGTGCAGAATTATTAGGCACACTAATATTCTGGTCATATTTTTTTTTCCAAACACATTTTACCAATTCCAAACCACATCAATTTTAATAACTACTATTAATTTTGTATTTAATCATTTGTAAGTGATATATATTTGTCCGTGAAGGCTGGAAGTGAAAAACTCCTTATATTCTGGTGTGCAGAATTATTAGGCATGTTTTCTTTTACAGATAAAAAAGCCAAAAAACAGATTTAAAAACAGAATCTGGCAGTACATTTTGGGAGTTCATGTTTAGTCTCTTATCCTGAAAAGTCTGACTTGCAGAGATGGACTAAAATGAACTCCCAAAACTTACTGCCAGATTTTGAAAGATAAATTCTTGAATCAGAGGTATAAGAGGATGTGATGCTTGTCCTTCAAGAGTCACTCTCAACTTATCTGTCTATAAAGCCTATAAAAAAAAAAAAAAAAAAAAAAAAAAAAAAAAAAAAACTGTCTTCATGTATTTCACAACACTTCAGCTTGTTATTCTCTTTAAATGAGGGTCATTTTTTAGGATTTTTCACCCAAGCAAAGTCTCTGAGAACCTGACACATTGCGCTTCTGAAGACTCCAGGTAGGTTGCAGTTCTGGAAAATGGTGGCGCTGGAGACTAAACGGTTCCTGATGGTGTCACACCTAATTCTTCACCTTAATTCCCAATTCTTTTGCAGTTCACATGCATCTTTTCTTCTCCACCTGTTTTTTTCTGACCATGCAGACTCAACAAGCATTTCTCTGTCCAATGGTCAAGCCTTAACTTTGCAAATTCTACTGTTGCATTAGTATTGCATTCTTCTCATGGGCATTTAATAATTTTTGACTTTTCAGTCTGGGTTAAATCTGTTTTTTGGCTCATTTTATCTGTAAAAGAAAACATGCCTAATAATTCTGCACACCAGAATATAAGGAGTTTTTCACTTCCAGCCTTCACGGACAAATATATATCACTTACAAATGATTAAATACAAAATTAATAGTAGTTATTAAGACTGATGTGGTTTGGAATTGGTAAAATGTGTTTGGAAAAAAAATATGACCAGAATATTAGTGTGTCTAACAATTCTGCACACAGTGTAAAGTAACATCTTACTCGTGATTTCTCTCAACATGGCAACACGAGGAGCTGTCAGTCAATACACGGTGAAACAAAGTAACATTTTCTTGTATGTTAAAAAGCAATGCGTTACTTTACTAGTTACTTGAAAAGTAATCTGATTACGTAACTCGCGTTACTTGTAATGCGTAAAAGCAGATCACACACCATCCTGAAAACAACAACAACAACAACAACAACAACAACAACAACAACATCTGTCAGTCAGACACGCGGCTGGAATCAGTGAACGAGCTCCGACTGTACCTGTGACGAGCGAATGGTTGTGCTGATGTGATCGACTAATTAATTAAACGCATTTAACTGCGAAACGCTGCAGGAACAGTTTGTAGTTAATCTGATCACGCCGAAGCGCCACTTCCGGGCATGCGCGCTTGCGCTCACATTTCAGGATAAAAGTCCTCATCAAAAACATAAAGTCAACGCAGTTTAAAAAGTGTTCTTAAATATTTTAATTTAATTTGAATATGAAATAATGACGTTCATAAAGTCGCCTGACACTAATAAAACCAATAATAATTTAACCCATGTCAGCGGTAAAACCCCAATTTTGAAAAACAAACGTTTCTTATTTAATACCAGCCACACATCAGCAAATAAACCTTTTTTTGTACAAGATACTATTGATTCTAAAAGTACAATTTCCTTTCTTACTCAACTAATTGTTTTACTTGGAAAATATCACATTCATGTAAAGAAATGGACAAAAGCTAAGCCAAATTGTGAACATTTTGTTAAAGAAATTAAACAATATGGTATTACATTGCAAAATATTAGAAACAGAAAAGCTAAAAAGACTTATGAAGCACTGTGTAAATTTAATTTGGTTAGTTAAATGTTTTCATTTTAATTTTTCTTTTATCCCTGGCATAGATCCTTTTTTACTCATGTACATGCACTTGTTCTTTTGTGCGTTTCTTTTTTTATTTTATAATTATTCTCTCTGTATACCCTTTTTCTACGTCTGTTGTGAGATGTATATATTTGTATTAATATGTACATAATTGCAAAATAAATGTAACTGAAAAAAACCAAATAAACCTTAGACATGATAGTTCTAAACATAATCCTCTGCTGTCATTCCGGAAGACTCCTCCGTCGGATGTCGGAAGTCCGTCCGCCGTGAACAGGAAGTGAAGTCACCGCTACGGTAGGGCTGTGTGAGTTAGCGCGAGTCAAAGCGACTTTATTGATGAAAGTTCACGTATTAAAGTGATTTAATCGATCACAGTTTGTTCATCGACGCCTCATCTATAGCTCAGGAGTGTCGCGGTGTCGTCAGAAGCAGCGGAGCGCGGTCACGACGCCTTTATTCGAGAAACAGGTTCGTGTTTGTGATTGTATTGATGATTCTCTCCTGACACACACACACACACACACACACACACACACAGAGTTTATCAGTGTTTAGTGACTCTCAGTGCTGTGTTGTGTTTGTAAAGTGTTTTTACACTGAATAGACTGTTTTTGTCTCGTTTCTGTCTCATCTGTGACTGTCACTGTCATGTTCATGTGTTTCTGAGCTTTCATGTAGTTTTATGTAAACTGTGATTTTGATGTTTTTCTGCTCACTAAGCCTGCGATCACTTGATCAAAAATACAGCAAAACTGTGGCAATTCGAAATATATTTTTACTATTAAAATAACTCTTTTATATTTGAATATATTTTAAAATGTAATTTATTAAAGCTGGATTTTCAGCATCCTTTCTCCAGTCACATGATCCTTCAGAAATCAGTCTGATATTCTGATTTTACTGCTTAAGACATTTATTATTATTATGTTGAAAACAGCTGAGTAGAAGTTTTCAGGTTTCTCTGATGAATAGAAAGTTCAGAAGAACAGCGTTTATCTGAAATGAATTATTTTGTAACATTATAAATGTCTTTATCATCACTTTTGATCAGTTTAGAGCATCCGTGCCAAATAAAAGTAATAACTTCTTTAATTTCTTTTCTCCCCAAAAATAAACACATAAATAAAATTATACTGATTCTAATATAATAATCAGAAATGTTTGTTGAGCAGCAAATCAGTATATTAGAATGATTTCTGAAGGATCACGTGACATGAAAGACTGGAGTAATGATGCTGAAAATTCAGACATTTTAATACATATTCACATAGAAAACAGTTATTTTAAATAATAAGAATATTTTTAAATTATACTGTTTTTTTGCTGTACTTTGGATCAAATAAATGCAGGCTTGGTGAGCAGAAAAAATGTCTTTAAAGACATTACAAATTACATTACTGTTCAAAAACTTGCTGTTATTGGATTGATTTGATTTTTAGTAATTTTAATGTGTTTTTGTATTTTTTAAAGTTTAGTTTATTTAGTTTAAGGTTTAGAAGTTAGGGCTGTGAACGATTAATCGCGATTAATTGCATACAAAATAAAAGTTTGAGTTTGCCTAATATATGTGTGTGTACTGTGTGCAATTATTATGTCTATATAAATCCACACAAATTAATGTGTATATGTATGAGAAATACGTTATTAATATACAAAATGATTTTATTTATATATAATATAAATTATATAAAAATTATAATAAATACATATGCTTGTAAATATTTCTTAAATATATACATGAATGTGTTTGTATTTATATATACATAATAATTATACACAGTACACACACATATATTAGGCAAACTCAAACTTTTATTTTGTATGCAATTAATCGCGATTAATCGTTCACAGTTATTAGAAGTTGTATGTGCTTTGTTATTTTTATTTATTTTATGTATTTTTTTAGTTTTAGTAATTGTATTACTTTAATCACTTTAGTGAACAGTAACAAATCTGTTGCTCACAGCGGGTAATTAGTAGCTAGTTGAAGTTTTATTTTTTCTTTCACAGTTCACAATAATCCCGATCAGAGTGACACAGGAATATTCACTGTCATCTGTTAATTAATATGACCTCACAAAAGCGACATGCCTATTAATTACACAAGAATTAAAAAAAAATGTTGTTCCAGATATTTCCTAATGCTCGTCACACTGCTTTACTCATCATCTATTCAAGAACAGTGTACTAAACTCTAACAATACAGCAGCACAATGAATATGATCGAAAACCAGTCCGGTCAGCATGTGTTTGATTCATTCATTCATCACTGTGTCTCAACGGTTTATCTCACTGTTTTCTATTGTCTCCACAGAGTGAAAGCATGATCTGGATGTGATCATTTCTGGATGGACTCAGTATCTGTCGAATGCTAATTAGTCATGTTCAGCGAATGTGAAATGACTCTCGTTTGAGCACAATCCGCTCCGCTTCAGAACGACTCTCACCCGCCGCCGTCATGTCTCTGCCTGAGGACACAGGGGATCGTGGGAAGGAGAGGGAGCGCGGGGCCCGGCCCAAAGTGCGTCAGAGCCGCTCCGAGGAGAGACGAGACGGAGGGAGGAGGAAGGGCGGGAGAGGGAAGAAGAAAAGCCACCCGTCGCACGACCTGACCTCCGAGCGACCCGTGAGCGACGGCTTCGAGTACGGAGATCTGCTGAATGGCCTGCAGGAGTCCAGCGAAGCCGGCTCGTCCTCTCCGCTGCGGGAGCACAGGAGACGGCAGGTCCTCGGGTCGTCCGAAAGGGTTTCCGCCAGGCTGTCGCTCGGTTCGCCGGCCGCCGACGTCGGCTGCGACACGGAGAGCAAGGCGTCCGGAAGCAGCAGGACGCTTCGGCAAAAGATCCAGGACGCGGTGGGCCAGTGCTTCCCCATCAAGACCCACAGCCAAGGCCTGTCCCACTCGCCGTCCACGGCGTCCACGTCCTCGAGGCGTAAGATCCACCTCAGCGAGCTCATGCTGGACAGCTGTCCGTTCCCTGCCGGCTCGGATCTGGCGCAGAAGTGGTACCTCATCAAACAGCACACGGCTCCCATTTCTCAAGCGCCCGTCTTGGATTCCGGATCCACATCTGCTGCGCTGGTGTGCGCCGTTACGCCCGTGGAGGACGAGGAGGACCGCTTACGCGAGAGGCGACGGATAAGCATCGAGCAGGGAGTCGAACCGCCGCCCAACGCCCAGATCCACACCTTCGAAGTGACGGCGCAAATCAACCCGCTGTATAAACTGGGACCCAAACTAGCTCACGGGATGAACGAGTTAGCCGGGGACGAGCGTGCGACGCTGCACCAGCTGCTTCTTCAGAGCTGCTTGGACACGCTAGACGAGGTCGCCGCGTCAACCACGTCGTCTGATTTCGATTTGGGCGCCGCGTCTCCGTCCACGCGTTCCCTAACGGGCGCGACTCTAGTTCATCCGGACAGTCCCAAATCGCAAGACGGACACCATCGCATCCACACGCAGATCGATTACATCCACTGCCTGGTTCCCGATCTCCTGCAGATCACGAACCTGGCGTGCTACTGGGGCGTCATGGACCGATACCAGGCGGAGACGCTGCTGGAAGGCAAACCCGAAGGCACGTTCCTGCTGCGCGACTCGGCGCAGGAAGACTACCTCTTCTCGGTCAGCTTCCGGCGGTACGGGCGCTCGCTGCACGCGCGGATCGAGCAGTGGAACCACAACTTCAGCTTCGACGTCCACGACCCCAGCGTGTTCCACGCGCCCACCGTCACGGGGCTGCTCGAGCACTACAAGGATCCCAACTCGTGCATGTTCTTCGAGCCGCTGCTGTCCAACCCCATCCACCGCTCGCAGCCCTTCAGCCTGCAGCGCATCTGCCGCGCCGTCATCAGCAGCTGCACCACGTACGACGGCATCAACGCGCTGCCGCTGCCCAACGCTCTCAAGGAGCACCTGAAGGAGTACCACTACAAGCAGCGCGTGCGCATTCGCAGACTTGACACCTGGTGGGAGTGACGTGCGCGTCGGCTCGGGTACGGAGGCGTGAACACGACCGGAAGTGCCACCGCTGATATGAAGACGTGAGTGCCTTTCTGATGATACTCATTTTGAGTCTAAGTGCTGTTAGCTCATCATCATGATGTTGGCAGTTCGTCACAGGGTTCACTGGAGCAATTAACTGAGTAACACTGAATCGGCAAGCCTTCGTTAGTTTAGAACATTTCTCATGCTTATCAAATGTTCCGTTTGGGAGTTACGACCTGTTCACACCAAGAACGATAACTATAGCAAACACTATAACCATGACTATAACGTAGACTTAAACGTTGGCTCTGACGCTGATTGTATCAATATAACGATGATGTAATGTTGACTATGACAGCATGACGGTGACTGTAACAATATAACACTGACTGTAACGTTGACTATAGCCCTATTTGGACAAGACTAGTTTTACAGGGGGTCGTTAGAGAAGGTTGTAATTCACAGACGTACTTTGCGATTTTAATCCCGTCTGAATGTGCCACATCTGTGTTTTTCCGACACAACCTCTGTAATATTTCCATATCAAATGACCTACTCAGTGATCATCTGAGAAAACAAATCCTGTCCAAATGCAAATGTCTGTGATTGCCAACAATATTTTTTTTCACAACGCATTTCCCTGTGTGACTGACTACTATACCAATGTGACCCTGGACCACAAAATCACTCATAAGGGTCAATGTTTTTGAAATTGAGATTTCAACATCATCTGAAAGCTAAATATATTTAGGCCTTCCATTGACATATGGTTTGTTTAAAATAGGAAAAAATTTGGTCGAGATACAACTATTTGAAAATCTGGAATCTGAGGGTGCAAAAAAATCAAAATGTTGAGAAAATCACCTTTAAAATTGTGCAAATTAAATTCTTAGCAATGCATATTACTATTTAAAAATTAGGTTTTGATATGTTTACTTAATATCCTAATGATTCTTGGCATAAAAGAAAAATTGATAGTTTTGACCCATACAATGTTACATTGTTACAGTCAACAGAGTCACAAATAGAGTCACAAGTAGAGTACGCACATACAGAGTGTGTGATCTCTGCAATGCCCAGCTGTACAAAACAGACCCTCCCACCTCTGTAATAAACACGGAGATGTTAGTCCTGTCCGAATTGGTACAAGAAAATCACACACATCAGGTGATAAGAATTGAAACTCAGACATAGAAAACTAGTCCCGTCCAAATAGGGCTTATGACAGTGTAAGATTGACTGTAACGTTGATTAAAACAATGTAACGTTGACTGTATCAATATAACATTGACTGTAGTGTTGACTATAATAGTGACTATAAGAATGTAATGGTGACTTTGACAGCGAGTGTAACATTGACTATAATGATAGTTATAGCGATGACTTTAACGCTGACTGTTACGATAACTGTTGACTATAACAACGAATGTTACGTTAAGTATAAAGATGACCGACTGTAACCATGATCATAACCGTGACTATTATGTTAACTATAACGACAGCTAGAACAGCGATAACTAAACCGATAACTATATTAGCATCAACACGGTCAGCGTTATATTTATTTATTGTAAGAGCGTGTCGTCAAATTTTCAAGTTCTTTAAAGTCTGTGGATTCTGATTGGCTGTCAGTGTTTTATTGTTCATCAACTAAAAACAAACAAACACTCAAGGTGTTTCCAGCGAAATTGTTCCCCTGTGCTGTGACCGTTATAGTTATTGGTATAGTTATCGTTCTTTAATGCGGCAGGTTGAGTCTGAGGAGGCGTGTGGATCGGTTCCTCGCGTTAGATGATGTCAGAGATGTTGATCTTTCGTTCATAACATCAGTCACTCATTCCAGACACGCTCACGCGTTCCTGCCGCTCACAGCACGCTGACGCCACAGCACTGAAGTACATTACACTGGAGAAGCGCTGCTAATGCTGCTCTACATCAGCTCTAATGGAGTCTAATAGAGATAATGGAGCATCTCAGTATCAGCTCTCTCTCTCTCTAGAGCCCCATATACTCATGACTGACGCTCAATGCATGTTTGCTCATTTAATCACAGCACACACGTCAAACACAGATATGCATCTGACGCTTCATTCAAGAACGGATCACTGCACCAGATCTTGAGGCTGTTGATGAATAAAATAGACCAGATCCACAGCTCTGCTTCTCTTGGACGAGCGCTGCTTCACCATTCTCATTCTCACTCTCATTGACTCATCATGTCTCGTTTAGTGTAATACGAGAGTCTGTGTGTCTGGAGAAGAGCTTCTCTCGGGCGTGATTTGATTTGGGAATGACAGGATTGCGGATTCTCTGAATACTGAGGCCTGGTTTTCCATCTGGACATCAGATATGGATTGGAGAAACGCTCCGAACACGCTTTCATTCATTCATTCCACTCCGTTGCTTTTGTTTTCAGTGTTCATTCTCTGTAATTCCACTCAAGGCATGTTTTAGGTTTTTTTTTGTGATTTGTTCAGAAACCACATATTTGAACAATCTCAACTACTGACACCCCATTGAAAACTATTGAGACGAGTGAATCTACAACGACATGTATGTGTCTGTTAGAAATGCTTGTAAAACTCTATGAAAATGTCAAAGATGTTCCAGAAACTACAACACTGAATCTGAACTCAAAGGGGCCAAACTTCACGTGTTCGGAGACGATGAAAGTCTCACTCGTTAAGCAACTGTTAGCGTATTTCTAGCATTAACCTGCTGTTTCTGTAAGGATCTTTTGTACGTATAGACGTGTCGCCTTGCTGGTCAAGTCTGGATTGATGTGAAACACAGTGAGGTTGTTTTGTTTTATGTCGACAGTTTACCGTGATTCCAGAGGACCATCATGAATGTCACAAACTTCTGTTCTTAAAGCAGCTTGCCTTGTTTTGTTTTTTTTTTTGTTTTTTTTTTACACTGATATTTATTTATTTTCTATATTTAAGGCTTGCCTAATATGCTTAACATTTTTTCACATGTATTTCTGATATACTAAAGCCAAGTGTGAATAATTTTATTGGTGTGTATGGTGTAACAAAAGCACATATTAATAAACTATGTTGTATCTTTTCTGACTCTCTGGTGTTGCTTTTTTGCCATTTCTGTGTGAAATTATAACTACATTTTGAATCAGGAGCTACCAATGCTACAAAAAGGAGCTTTTATTTAGTGCTGTCAAACTATTCATCACAATTAATTGCATTTAAAATAGTTTGTGTGTACCGTGTGTATTTATTAAGTATATATAAATACACATACATACAGTATATCTTTGGAAATATTTACATGTATTTACATTCAAATAATTTACAATTTATATATATATATATATATATATATATATAAAATATAAACATAACTTATTTGTCATTAATATATACTTGCATGTGTATTATTTATATATACATAATAAATATACACAGTACACACACACTTAATGGAGCACAAAACCAGTCTTAAGTATCACGGGTATATTTGTAACAATAGCAAAAAATACATTGTATGGGTCAAAATGATCAATTTTTCTTTCATGCCAAAAATAATTAGGATTTTAAGATCATGTTCCATGAAGATATTTTGTAAAAACCTTTTAATTAGTAAAATGCATTGCTAAGAACTTCATTTGGACAACTTTAAAGGCGATTTTCTGAGATATTGTGATTTTTCTGCACCCTCACATTCTAGATTGTCCTATCCTAACAAACTATAATTCAATGGAAAGCTTGTATTAATCTCAATTTCAAAAAAATGTACCCTTATGACTGTTTTTGTGGTCCTGGGTCACATATATTATGTAAACAAAAAACTTTTATTTTGCATACGATTAATGGTTGGACCGCATTATTATTTATTTTGTTTTCACTGAAATATTGTTATGAAAATATCAGAAAGTTCACACTAATTTCTTAGACGATTTCAGATGCCTTCCATGTTTTCTAATCGATTAAAATAAAAATCGTATACATGTTTTAGTGGTCTATTTATCGTAGGTGTAATAGCGCATGCGTTGTTGCGGGACTTTTATTGTGAAGCGCGGCTGCCGCGGCCGCCATGTTCCTGTGTGGTTGCTGTGATGGAGACGCGGCGCTTCGGTTTTTAAACTTTCTGTTTTAAATTCAGAAAATCCTCTGAAATCCACAACATCTCAGACCTGAAGCAGCAGAGCTGTACAATCACACAATGCTTCTAAAAACACGGCAGAACTGAAGGCGTGGGATCAGAGAGCAGGTGAGGATTAAACTAATCGCGTTAAATGATCATCGTAATTATTAAGAATTATTGTATTTCATATTTAATAAACGCGACACTCGCCGTCCAACTTTCTCTCAGTCTCTACTGATGATGTGCTTTTATATTGTTTTATTCAGTCGTTCAATCTAGTCGTTCCGGCTTGTTATTAGATATGGATCATCATTAAAGTGCTGTTTATGTTTGCGGTTTCATGTTTGTTATTAACAGAGAGCAGCGGTTCGACCGTTTTTCTGAGGTAAACGCAAACAGTTCGGTGTCGATATTATAAAGTGTTGATTTAATAAGCAGCGGTTTCATTTCTAAGTAAATGCTATGTACGTTGTGTGGTGTGTTTGTAAAGTTTTAATCTGAAGTAATTCAGGGAAATTAATCGAAGGCCCGTTACCGCTGCAGTGCGCGCTCCTGTCACGCCGCCGTCGCCATGACGACCCCGGGGCTGCGCATCGGAGATCAGCTGGTGCTGGAGGAAGACTATGATGAAAACTACATCCCTTCAGAACAAGGTACAAGGATTTTTAAACTCAGAACTGTGATTAGAGTGAATAACGTGTCTGTCTGTGAACACACACACACACACACATGTCTGGTTTATTATCTTTGTGGGGACTCTCCATAGGCGCAATGGTTTGTATACTGTCCACACTGTATTTTCTATCCCCTTACCCTAACCCTACCCCTAAACCTAACCCTTACAGAAAACTTTCTGCATTTTTACTTTCTCAAAAAATCTCATTCTGTATGATTTATAAGCTTTTGTACCCATGGGGACCTCAAGCCGGTCCCCACAATAGGGGTCGACCGATATGTGTTTTTCAGGGCCGATGCCGATACCGATTATTACAGATCAAATGCACCGATAAACGATATTTTGAACCGATATGTGTCAAAATACAAATGTCACATTTTTTTGTCAACACAGTAGCTTAGGAAAAGCTGAAAACAAAAATTACATTTGCCATTTACAATTATAAGCAAAAGAACAAATCCGTTGGCTTGTAGCCATGACGAAATTAAATAACTTTTAACGAAAAAATGTCCCGACGTCGATTTCAGCGTCTCTCCCACAAAGGAAAATATATATAAATACAACAACAAGTAGTAATAGACTAAATGATAGATGTCGGTTTCTTAACAGTAAACTGACCATTTTCTAGTCCAAGCTGAACGTCCTTCAAGGACAGCGCATCCACACTTTGCTCGGCCATGTGCCATCCTCTGTCTGTACAGCCCGCTCTGATGACCGTTATGCAAATCCTGCGTGCACAGACCTTGCCAATAAAATGCGCCGCAGTCCATGCGTGCATAACAGTCATGAGCGCAGGCCGTACAGGTGCTCTATAAGAATGAGTAAAGCCAAAGACTAAAGGACAGACATGCTGTTCAGAAAGGACGTCGGGAAAAGGAAATTATTACACCGCCTGCTCCCGTCCAAATTACACCAGAGTTACCGATCGCTACCGCGTTTTGTTTGTAAATTTATTCCCGCGTCGCAAAAAATCTGGTCGAGTCCCGCGGGAATGCAGACCTCTAGTATACGGTCCTACTTTTGATTAATTCATCCAAACTTTGAAAAATTCCGTGGCATTTAGTGTTAACAGTATACAGTACATTCCATTTATATGACTGGATTCCGCGATTCCGTCCGTGTTTTCCGTTAAAAAACATTTCCATTACTTTATAAAATAAAATTCATTAAATAAAAGTTAGCTAATTTATGTATTTATTTTAAACACCCACAAAAGCTTTTTCTGACACAGATTAAAAATGTTTTGCGTTTTTGCTCAGAAATGTGAATTTAAGTCTTTTCAAAATTATGAGCTTTTAATTTATTTTTATTTGTTTATTTAAAGGGCTTCCATATTTTCATTTAGTTTCTCTTGAGGTACTCAAATAACTAAAACTGAAATTAAAATGGGTAAGAACTATATAGAGACAAACAAACAAACAAACAAAAAAAAACTTTAATTAAAATTAAAATGCAAAAGGAGAATATTAAAACAAAAACCATTATTGTATCTCAATGATACTACATATAACTCAATAAAACACAAGTCTCATCATCCTCTCTGAGCAAAGTTAATTTTAAATTAAAATCTGCTATATGGACATACAACAAATAATACAGTGAGATATAAATATTTCACAGTATAAATAATGTATCATCAATTTTATCTTATTATAATACTGAGAACTTGCCATTAATAATAATCATTAAAATAATGTCATTTATTTTATGTAAAATACAGTTTATTTCTTTATTTTGATTGTGGAATGTGACCCTGGATCACAAAACCAGTCATAAGGGTCTTTTTTTTTTAAACTGAGATTTATACATCATCTGAAAGCTGAATAAATAACCTTTCCATTGATGAGTGGTGTGTTAGGATAGGACAATATTTGGTTGAGATACAACTATTTGAAAATCTGGAATCTGAGGGTGCAAAAAAATCAAAAGAAAATCACCTTTAAAGTTGTCCAAATGAAGTTTTTAGCAATGGATATTACTAATCAAAAATTAAGTTTTGATATATTTACGGTAGGAAATGTACAAAATATCTTCATAGAACATGATCTTTACTTAATATCCTAATGATTTTTGGCATAAAAGAAAAACTGAGAGTTTTGACCCATACGATGTATTTTTATCTATTGCTACTAATATTTTAGACTGGTTTGGTGGTGCAGGGTCACACATGTTCATGACAGACTCACTCAAACATGTTGACATTGACATGATTGATTATTTTGATGAATATCATTGTGACTGTAAACACTGAAGGACTAATTCATTAAAAACTGAACATTCTGTCGTCATTTACTCAGGACGTTCAAACCTGTGTGAGTGAACGTGAAGCAGATATTGTGAGCAGTGTCCGGGTGTTTTAGTTCGTGTAATGAACGTCTCTTCTTTGAAAGTAATCTTCTTTTGAGTTTTGCTGAGAAAAGAAGGTCAATGCAGGTCTGAAGTGACATGAGGACAGTAAGTGCTGCTGTTTGTTTGCGTGTCGTGAGAACACGTGTGCTGACGATTCATGTGTGTTGATCAGAAATCCACGAGTACGCCATCGAGATCGGCATCGACCCGGAGCGAGAGCCAGAGCTGCTGTGGTTGGCCAGAGAGGGGATGGTGGTGCCGCTGCCGGCCGAGTGGAAACCATGGTAACACACGCCTACATTACACACACACACACACACACACACACATGTTCACATGGACACAGAAAGTGACTGTGTGTGTGTGTTCAGTCAGGACGTCACTGGTGAGGTTTACTACTTCAACTTCACCACGGGTCAATCCACATGGGATCATCCGTGTGACGAGCACTACCGCCGCCTGGTGGAGCTGGAGCGCGAGCGCAACCAACACGCCAAAGCCCCTCCGACCGCCGGCACCGCTGTAAAGAAAGACAAGGAAAAGAAGAAGAAGAAGGAGAAGAAAGAAAAGAAGAAAGACAAGAAGAAGGAGCCAGAGGGAGTCAGAGCTCCAGGGGTGAGAACAGCCTTCAAACGTCTCTTCTGATCTCAGAGACTGTGTTTATTTGACCAAAAATACAGTAAAAACAGTGAAATATTATTCTAATTTCAAACAGCTGTTTTCTATGTGAATATCTGTTAAACTCTAATTGATTTCTGTGATGCGCAGCTGAATTTTCAGCATCATTACTCCAGTCTTTAGTGTCACATGATCCTTCAGAAATCATTCTAATATGCTGATTTGCTGCTCAACAAACATTTATGATTATTAGCAATGTTGAAAACAGAATATTTCTGTGCAAACCATCATAAATTTAATTTTTTAGGATTCACAGATGAATAGAAGGTTCAAAAGAACAGCTTTTATTGGAAATCAAAATCTTTTGGAACATGTCTTTACTCTTACTTTTGATCAATTTAATGCATTTTTAATAAATAAAAGTATTAATTTCTGTCAAAAACTATTGCTGAACTATATCAGATGTGAATGATCTGTCTCATTCTTGTCTGTCTGTAGGTGTTGGCTCCTCTCGCTCCTCTCCGCAGTCTGTCTGAGGCTCCTGTCGCTCCTCTCAGAGGTTCTCTGGGCGTCTCGTCTGGACTCCAGCCGCTCAAGACGTCTCTCAGGGTAAAACTGCAGAAATGTATTTGAGTTCTGATTTATGAATGTGAACTATGTTTTGGATTGTGATTGTCACCGGTGTGCGTCAGGCTGGCGCGTCGAGCTCTGCTGCTGTCAGGAGCGTTCAGGAGGAGAGGAGCGCTGAGGAAGACGAGGAGATCTCAGAGGAAGAGGTGAGTCTGAAACACACACACATACGTCTGAGAGAGAATACATGAGTCCCACTGAACGCTGGATCAGATCTCAGTGTGTTTGTGTTTAGAGGCCGCAGGATTCAGCCGGACTCCTGCAGAACCTCCATCTGGATCTGGACGCTCTGGGAGCAGGACTGCAGTACGAGGTGAGCACCGACACATCAGCACAAACACATCAACACAAACACATCCCATCCTGCTGGAGAACAGCACGTTCTTTCGGGATCAATACAGTTAGGGTATGTCGAAAAGTTTTTACACACCCGGATTACACAGAGTCTGCACATCGCAGAGCTAGACAAGACAAGCATTGAAGGTTAAAAAGCATAGAATAGTAGTACCAGTAAATTTTGACCTTGTGGGGACATTTTTTAGGTCCCTATGAGGAAACAAGCTTATAAATCATGCAGAATGAGTTTTTTTGAGAAAATAAAAGTGTGCACAGTCTCCTGTGAGGGCTAGGTTTAGGTGTAGGTGCGATAGAAAATACGGTTTGTACAGTATAAAAACCATTACACCTATGGAATGTCCCCATAAAACATGGAAACACAACGTGTGTGTGTGTTTCAGGACAGTGAGGTCAGTGTGACGATTCCTCCTGAAGAAAGAACGGAACCTGAACTGCAGGATTTGGCCCTGTCGAGGGATCACAGTCCAGAATCACCTTCAGAGGTACGTGTCTGTCTGTCTGTCTGTCTGTCTGTGTCTGTCTCTCTCTTCTGCTTGTCTCTGCAGTTTCTCTGTTTGTCTTTGTTAATAATACACCTGTTTGTTTGAGGTTTGCATGTGACCTCACAGCCCGTCTGTCTGTCTGTCCGTCTGTCTCTAACTCCATCCCTCCACTGTAAGGACTCGTTGCGTGGACGTCACCTCCGTTCCACAGCGGCGGGCGGCAGCAGCGCCGCTTCACGACCTCTGACCCCGGATGCTGCGGCGTCCAGCGGGTGTGAGGAAGACGAGCAGATGAGCAAAGACAAGAAGCAGTCAAACGATAAGGACATCAGAGATGAAGAGACAGAGAACGATGAGGAGATCGAGAGATTCAGCAGTCCTGAGGAGAAACAGAAGGACCAGACGGAGGAGGGAATAGAAGAAGAGATTAAAGATGATGCAAAGACAGGAGAAGAGAGCGAACAGATCAGAGATGGAGAGACTGAGGAGACTGATGAACAGATTGAGAGATTCAGCAGTCCTAAAGAGGAGGAGGAGAACCTGATAGAGGAAGGAGATCAGACATGTGAAGACAATAGAGAAGATGAAAACAGACAGATTAGAGATGAAGAGACGGAGGACAGAGAGAGTGAGGAGGTCGAGGAGCAGATCGAGAGATTCAACAGCCCTGAAGAGGAAGAGAAGAACCTGATGGAGGAGAGAACAGGAGATCAGACAGATGAAGAAAACGGAGAAGATGAAAACAGACAGATTAGAGATGAAGAGAACAGAGAGAGTGAGGAGGTCGAGGAACAGATCGAGAGATTCAGCACTCCTGAAGAGAAACAAAAGGACCAGACAGAGGAGAGAAAAGACGAGGAGAAAGATCAGACTGAGAGTAAAGATGAAGAAAACCGAGAAGATGAAAACAGACAGATCAGAGATGAAGAGACGGAGGACAGAGAGAGTGAGGAGGTCGAGGAACCGATCGAGAGATTCAACACTCCTGAGGAGAAACAAAAGGACCAGATGAAGGAGACGAAAGATGAAGAGAAAGATCAGACTGAGAGTAAAGATGAAGAAAACATGGAAGAACAGAACAGACAGATCAGAGATGAAGAAAATGAGAACAGAGAAAGTGAGGAGGTTGATGAACAGATTGAGAGATTCAACAGTCTTGAAGAGAAGGACGAGAGGACTGAAGACAAAGATGAAGCCGAGATTAAAGATGAAGAAAAAAACATGGAAGAACAAAATGGACAGATCAGAGATAAAGAGACAGAAAACACAGAGAGTGAGGAGATTGATGAACAGATCGAGAGATTCAGCACTCCTGAGGAGAAAAACCAGACGGAGGAGAGAACTGAAGGAGATCAGACAGAGACCAAAGATGATGGAAACATGGAAGAAGAGATGATTGAAAGAGACGAACAGGATGAAACACACAGACAGGACAATCAAACTATTAATAGAGAAGAAGAGGCTGTCAGAAGTGTTTACTGTGAGGAGGAGGAGAGGCTTTCAGAGCCGCAGGAGCAGAAGGAGCGTGAGACAGAGGAGGATAAACATGAGGAAGAGCAGAGAGAGAGTGAAGGATGCGTCTCAGAGGTGTGTGAGGCTCAGAGCGACGATGAGGAGATCGAACGCTTTCACAGTAACAGCTCTCGCCCTCAATTAACACGCGTTAAAGCAGGGAAGTTTGTGCCTCAGTGGAATCCAGTGTCCAGTGAGGTAGGACTGAGTGCCCCGCCCCTGCCCGCAAGCCCCGCCCATTCCACGTGCCCCGCCCCCGCCCTGCCTGTGTTTGTGTTTGTGTTTGGATGCTTCACTCCGTCCCACACAACACACGCAGCGCTGGAGTCTGTGTTTGTTTGGGTCTGTGTGAATCACCTCCGAAACCTTTGATTCAGTGATTCGTTCGTTCAGTGATTCGTTCAGTGTTTGTGTGTCACTGCAGAGAGGAGGCGTGTCTCAGCACAGTCATGTGACATCAAGAGACGGAACTAGTCTATCAGTTAGTCAAGACGTAATTAGGCCAATTTAGCCTTTTATGTTACTGACTTAAAATGATGACCAGTCCTAAAAAATTAAGAAATTAGATGACTGACTCGTAAGACTAGTTTAAGTAGTTTATTCAGCCGGCCACAGCCAATGAGAGCTCCTCTCTGCAGCAGAGCTGAATCTCCCAGCATCCTCTCTCCATACTGCTGTGTGTGTGTGTGTGTGTGTGTGTGAGCTGATGTACACGTGTCTGATATCATGTCCTGTTCTGTGACAGGAGTCTGAGGACGGTAAAGCAGCAGCATCACTCTCATCCGCTGATAATGTGCAGGTATGACCTCATCAACACACATCACACACACACACACACACACACACACACACACACGTCACATATCCTGCCAATCAAATGTTTGAGATCAATAAGATTTTTAATGGCTTTTAAAAATGTTTTTTATGCTCATCAAGGCTGTGTTCATTTGATCAAAAATACAGAAAAAAATGTCATATTGTGAAATATTATGATGTAAAGCAATGTTTTTCTCTGTTAATATACATTCAAATTTACAGCATCATTACTCCAGTCTTCAGTGTCACATGATCCTTCAGAAATCATTCTAATATGCTGATTTATTATTAATGTACATTTTATTACATTTTATTTAACAATTACATTTTTATTCTTTCATTTTTTTAAAGTAATTAATACTTTTATTCACAAGGATGTGTTAAATTAGGAAAAAGTGATAGCATAGATTTACATTGTTAGAAAAGATTTATATTTTGAATAAATGCTGTTCTTTTTAACCTTTTATTGATCAAAGAATCCTGAAAAAACAAATCACAGGTTCCAAAAAAATATTTGTCAGCACAACAGTTTCCAACATTGATCATTCTGATAATAAATCAGCATATGAGAATGATTTCTGAAGGATCATGTGACACTGAAGACTGGAGTAATGATACTGAAAATTCAGCTTTGATCACAGGAATAAATTATATTTTAAAGTATATTAAAATAAGAACCATTACTTTATATTGTAATAACGTTATGCAATATTACTGTTTTTTTCTGTATTTTTGATCAAATAAATGCAGCCTTGATGAGCAGAAGAGACTTCTTTAAAAAGCATTACAAGTCTTACTGATCCTCTTCATGTGTTTCCTCAGACTGGTTTCCGCTCCAAACTCTCAGAGAATGTGTTTGACCTGCTGGATCTGTCGCCTGCAGTGGTAACACACACACACACACACACCTTTATATTCCTAACTCTACAGATATAAATAAAGACTCATTCGGTCTCTCTGTCCGTGTGTCTCTCAGGACAGGAAGGAAGTGGAGGGCGAGGCAGATGTGGACAGCTGTGTGGATGTCTCTGACTCTGCAGACAGGTGTGTGTGATGATGATGATGATGATGATGATGATGGTATAAGTTAGGGATGAGCATGAGCACTCTAGACCAAATGACTAAACTCTGGGAAAGCTTTCTGTCCAATGATCCAGTAAGCAACTGCATTCAAGCAGTCAGTTCAACGCCGCACTAAAGCAGACATAAAATATAGACTCATGTTCAGTTTTCAGTGCGTTATTAACAGTGTGTATTTAGCTTCATAAGTCTCTCATATTCTGTTATTCTGTAAACAGAATATTTTGATGGAAAGTCAAAAGATGCACTTTGTGGCTATTTCAGTGAATATTTATTTCATTAAAATAAAAATTACTTTTTAGAAGTGTTTTTAATGGTTTTTAGTGAATGGAAATGATGGTTTGTGTCTCCTTTCAGGCGTCTGCTTAAAAACGTGACGTTAGCTCAGACGCCGCCGTCGCGCTCCGCTGCCTCCTCACCCGCAGATGACATCATCAGAACGTCGTCACATGACCAGAGACCGACGACCGCCCGCGGCAGAACCGACACCGCTGACCACGAGAGGACGGAGAGAGAGAGACGAGTACGAGAAGAGCGGGAGGAAGAGAAGCGCAAGCGTGATGAAGAGGAGAGGAAGAGGCGAGAAGCTCTGAAAGAAGAGGAGAAACGTATGCGTGATGAGGAGAGGAAGCTCTGAAAGAAGAGGAGAAACGTAAGCGTGATGAAGAGGAGAGGAAGAGACGAGAAGAGAGGGAGGAAGAGGAGAAACGTAAGCGTGATGAAGAGGAGAGGAAGAGGCTGCAGGAGGACGCAGAGAGGCAGATGGAGGAGGAGAGGAGCAGACTGATGGAGGAGACGCAGAGGAGACTGCAGCTGCTCAGAGACGCTCTGATGAAGGACGAGGAGGACGAGGAGCGCCGGGTGAAGGAGGAGAGTGCTGAGCAGCTCAGGTCAGTCACTGCTGCATTTTGGGTAGATGTGCTGCTGATATACAAGTCAGACTGAGTGCATGAGTGTACCTGCGTACAGCAGATCACATGACGCAGATCACGTGTGTGTTTCAGGCTCATGAAGGAGCAGATACTCAAAAAGAGACGAGATGAAGAGGAGCGACTGAACAACGACATGCACACACAACTACAGCAGCTCAGGCACACACACACACACACACACACACACACACACACACACACACACACACACACTCTATATCACCATAAGTGCACTCACACTCATCTTTCCCTTTTGTGTTCAGGCTTGAGAGTGAGGTGAAGCTGCAGGAGATGCGCTCAGAGTTGGAGGTGGAGCGGGAGAGGGCGGAGACTCAGAGGAGGCGGGATCTCGAACACTTGAGGGAGGAGTTAGAGGAGGAGCTCCGGTTAGAGAGGAGGCGGTTACAAGAGAAGAAGGAGGAGCAGCTGACCTCCATCAGACTACAGGTGAGTGTGTGTGTCTGTCTGTCTCTATGTAACCATATTTTGGGAGCAAACTTGTACCCAAAAGCAAGCTAAACCCCCCCAAAACCTCCCTTTTGGGGACGTCATTATTTGTGAAACAAAATATAAAATACAGTAAAAAATGCAGGATGTTTTTTTTTATAGGGTTAATGTGTGGATTAGGGTTATAAATAAATGTATAAATAGGTTATGTATGCTATATAAAAACGATAGAAGTCTATGCAGTGTCAGTGTTAGATATTTATTTGTGTGTGTGTTTGACACACTGTTGTGTTTTTCAGGCTAAACTGAGTGACACACAGAAGGATTTGAGGAGCACACGACCAGAACAACCTTTAGTAGAATACCAGAGAGAGGTACAGCACACACACACACACATTAGTACTGCTACTAATAAATAAAAATATTAAACAAAATAAGGAATATTACTATTGCAATGTTTCAAGGTAAAGTTAAAAAGTATTTAAGACAAAAAAATATTATTTAGTTGTTTTATTTATGTGGTTTTACAATACAGCTGTAAAATTAAATTATTTATGGTCTTATTGTCTTCATTTTCAAAAGCCATCCGATGTTTATTTTGATGGAAAACACATGTAGCCTTAAAGCTTCTCAATGGTTGATTATAGCGCTTCTTATTACAAGTTTATGAAGATGGTTGATGAATGTTGTGTTTCCAAACGAACATTAAAGCGACTCAGAAAAGAACACGTGTAAAAGAACACAGTGACACACTTTACTCTGAAACACACAGCACAGATATTCATTTAATCAAAGTCCCTTTAAGGCAAGTCATTTCACTCGGCGGAAATCTTTGAAACGCCTCTCGGGCAGGCAAGTGCCGCTCCTCTCTCTTTGAATGGGGAAACATCAAATTCTCCAAAACTGTTCACCAAGTTTACCATTAAACTTCATATTTGAAATCACCAATGAAATCTGACAACAACCGTATCATAAATGTTGTTTCTTTTGCTCAAGTGGCGTTAAAAAAAGATTTTTTTTTAATCTAATGACATCTGCAGTGATGTGATGACTTTACCAATTAGCGATTGGCTCATTTATTCCGAAGGCGGGCCTTTGTGGCCATAATGAGCGTTGCGTTTTTCCCAATTCAAAACAATACAAGTGGCTCGTCTTGGGTATTCTATAGTCTTGATTTAATTAAATCACAGCCTTTGCCTTTTGATAATTGCACTAAGCCATAATTGGGATTTAATTTCTGATATTGTGCAGCCCTGACTGGTTTGTGTTCACGTGTGTGTGTTTAGCTCACAGAAGTGCTGCAGGAAGTCCGGGAGGACGTTGAGCGAGATCACAGGAGGAAACTAGAACAACTGAAGGAGGAACATCAACAGGAGCTACAGAACCTGAGAGAGACACACCTGGAGCAGGTACAACACGCGCACACACACACACACACTGCGTCAGACTATGTGTGTGTCTGATTTACACAGCGATGATGAGATCTTTCTGTGTTAATGTGTGTGTAGGAGAGCAGTGAGCGGGAGCGTCTGCTGGAATCTCTTCAGAAGGAAAGAGACTCTCTGATCTCCAAACACACAACACAACTACACAAACTACAGCACACGCTGGACACACAGCTGCAGGAGATGCGCAGGACACACTCACAGAAGGTCAGCAATACACACACACACAAGATCTGAATTCAATGATAAACTGCCTTTAACTGAAAATTGAGTGTGTACTGTTGTCCTTTTGCATTATCGACATTATCGTTCACCTCAGATCTGAAAAATAAATAAAATGAGAACATCCAATCTGTGAATGAACGCGTGTATCCAGCTTAACATTTTTAATCTTTTTGATCATATACTTGTCCAGACAGTGCTTGCAGGCAGACTCCGCCCACTCACTCATCTGATTGGCTGTGATCTGACAGATAGATTACTTATCACAGGAATGTAATGTGTGTGTGTGTGTGTGTGTGTGTGTGTGTGTGTAGGAGTCAGCGCTACAGGAGTGGATGGAGAAGCTGGAGATACAAACCAAAGAACTTCAAACTCAGGAGGCCGAACTTCAGTCAAAGGTACAAAAACTTTTCATGTAGGTTTTGTTACATTCAAGAATTTGTTTGGTTGTAGTGAGTTTTTTTTTTTTTTACTTTAGTTATAGATTAGTTTAATTGTAGTTTCTGATTTACTTCAGATTAAAGAATTAGTTCACTTCCAGAACAAATATTTACAAATTTTCTTTCTTTAGTCATAAAGAAATAGTTTTTGAGGAAAACATTCCAGAATTTTTCTCCATATAATGGACATTTATGGTTTGTACTTCCAAAATGTAGTTTAAATGCAGCTTCAACGGGCTCTAAACGATCCCAGCTGAGGAAGAATCATCCTACATCAATGCAGAAGTACCGACCCAGTGTTTACAAAGTGAACATGTAAAGAAGATCAAACACCCTTCACAAAAAAGTTAAACAGCGATACAGGACGATTTTGAAGTTGGAGGAGAAAATAGGATGGGAGTTTTTCAACATACCCTAACTGTATAGACCCGGATTACACAGAGCTGACGCAGAGCTAGACGAGATGAGAATATTTTTTAGAAAAATATTGATCGTTTTGCTAGATAAGACCCTTCTTCCTCAGCTGGGATCATTTAGAGCCCGTCGAAGCTGCATTTATACTGCATTTTGGAAGTACAAACCATAGAAGTCCACTTTATGGAGAACATTTCTGAAATGTTTTCCTCAAGAAACATAATTTCTTTATGACTGAAGAAAGAAAGACATGAACATCTTAGATGACAAGGGGGTGAGTACATTATCTGTACATTTTTGTTCTGGAAATGAACTTTGAATTTGTTTTATTGCAGTTCTACAGAAAAACTAACAGTGCTGTTTATTAATCATCATCAGGCATCAGATCTGAGGAGGAGGAGACAGCAGCTGTGTGAGGAAGAGGAGGACCTTCACAGAGGATTACAGGTGTGTGTGAGACGGAGATGTCTGATACAGTCATGGGGAAAATATGATGACCCTGTGTGTGTGTGTGTGTGTGTGTGTGTGTGTGTGTGTGCAGTCTCTCCCACAGCTGCTGAAGGAGCGTGATGAGCTGCGTGAGGAGCTGCAGCGGATGAGAGCAGATCTCCAGAGGGAGAGACAGGAGCGAGAGCGACAGAGAGACGAGAACAGCAGGATGATGGAGGAGCGACAGCAGCTGGAGGCCAGAGTCACACTCCTGCAGGAGCGATGTGAGCAGCTCACCTCCAGAGTCAGGTAACACTCCCACCATCATCACACACACACACACACACACCTGCAGATCTGCTCAGTACCAGCCGTGTGTGTGTGCAGTGAACTGGAGCAGAGGAGCAGAGCAGAGCAACTACATCAGCAGGACGGAGCAGAGGAGGAGCAGAAGAAGAAGAGCAAGAGAAAGACAGAGAACGGTCTGCGTTTGGGGGATCTGGAGGCTCCGCTGCTGCGGTCAGACGCCAGCGACACCAGCGTAGACGAGTGAGTGTGTGTGTGTGAGTGTGAATCAGGGGTAGAGTTAGTGAAAGGGATGGTTCACCCAAAAATGAAAATTTGATGTTTATCTGATTACCCCCAGGTGACTTTGTTTCTTCAGTAGTACAAACAAAGATTTTTTTCTCAAACCATTGCAGTCTGTCAGTCATATAATGGCAGTCACCAAATCTTTGAGAGTAAAAAAAAAAACATACACAAACAAAACCAAATTAAACCCTGCGACTCGTGACAACACACTGATGTCCTAAGACACGAAACGAACTTTTCAGTTTCTCGCATAAACCGATTGTTTCGTGTCTTAGTACATCAGTGTGTTGTCACGAGTCGCAGGGTTTAATTTGGTTTTGTTTGTATATGTTTTTTTTTTTACTCGCAAAGATTTGGTGACTGCCATTATATGACTGACAGACTGCAACGGTTTGAGTTAAAAAAATTAAAAAACTTTGTTTGTGTTCTACTGAAAAAACAAAGTCACCTACATCTTGGATGCCCTGGGGGTAAGCAGATAAACATCAAATTTTCATTTTTGGGTGAACTATCCCTTGAACCCAGAGATGATTCAGTGACGGCAGGATTCTGCCTGTGGACAGAAGGGTTTGGAGTGTGTTATTGTGTTATTCTCTCTCTATCTCTGTCAGCGTGAGGCAGTACATGTGGAATGAGAGCGTGTCTCTCTTCAGGGCTCGTCAGTTTCTGGAGCGGCAGAGCGCTCACATGTCAGACAGACAGGCGGCGCTGCGGGCGGCTCACAGCAGTCTGAAGGACCCCACGCCTGGGAGCTCATCACAGCAGATCTACCATAACCTGCAGCAGGTGTGTGTGTGTGTGTGTGTGTGTGTGTGTGTGTGTGTGTGTGTGAGTGTGAGTGTGAGTGTGTGTGTGTGTGTGTGTGTGTGAGTGTGAGTGTGTGTGTGTGTTCATTCACTGAACCCTTAAACATTCTTTGTATAACAGACCTTAATTTGCCCCTTGTGGACAAATTTAGCACAAAGTTTTCAGGTGTGATCCAATTTTTTTTAATAAATGTCATATCAATGTCTTTGATTTAAAAAAAAAAAAAAAAAAATATATATATATATATATATATATATATATCAGTTTAATTTTTTTTTTTTTTTTTTACCTGTAAAAGTACCAAACTTTTAATATGTAAAATATTTTTGTTATATTTAATATTTCTTATACTTCAGTAAAAACTTACTTCCAGTAAGTTCAGACCAGCCAAAACCTAAAGTTTTGATGACTTTGGTGGATTCTGGTTGACATATGATGGTATTAAAAATATCAAAATATCAAAAATATAAAATAGCCACTATATGGCTGCATATAGCCTAAAATTTATAAACCACTGTTTTAACAACAAAAAAAACATCCACCACAACCAAATTGTGCCAAACAGGTAAAAATAAACAATAAACCTAACAAGTAGCATGTTCCAGACATTTTTTTGTTGGGAATAATCAACAAATCTTGCAGTAGGAATTTGATCTGAGTATGTATGTGTGTGTTTATTTGTGTGTGTGTTTGCCACATTGGGAATGTTGTATAGGCTCACCCTATGTGTATGTATGATCCGCATTTTGTTGGATTTATTGGACAAATTGTTTAAAAAACGCTCTGAATTTTAGTTTTTCCCATTCATTTTCTATGGGTGCCCATTTTTGTCCATGGACAATTTTTTTTTCAACCACTTGCCTTTGTTGAATCAAGTCAATTTTTTGTTCAGGTGGCAAATTTAGGAAAAGTAGCAAAGTCTTGTACCGCTCAGATTAAGGAAACTATTTAAAAAAAAAAAAGCCCAAATTTGTCCTGAAGGATGCTTGAGGGTTAAGTTCAGGACAGAGTAAAATCCCACAGAGTGCGTAAGCAAATGAATCAAAAATGAAGTGAATAAAGTTACAGTTTTCTGTTAGTCTCTCTGCAGTCATGAAAACCTGTAGAAGTCCATGTGTGTGTGTGTGTGTGTGTGTGTGTGTGTGTGTGTGTGTAGGAGGTGAGGGATCTGGCTGAGCTGAGGGAGACGCTTCAGAAGGGTCAAACACTCCTGAAAGAAAAAGAGGAAAAACTCAACCAGCTTGAAACATCACTGACTGAAGAGGTACAACACACACCAGATACACACACTTGCACTATATACACTATACCAACACACACACACACAGGTTTAGTTTAACTTGAATAAAGTATGACAGAAATATATTATAGAACCTTAAAAATGCCAGATGATGCAGGATCTTAAGTGAATAACACACATAACCATGCATGTATGCAGTTCATTTTGTGTGTGTGTGTGTGTGTGTGTGTTTGTGCCAGGTGTCATGTGACGACGCTGAGAGGTCAGCTGATCGGAAAGTGACATTTGATGTGACTGAGTCAGAGATGAGCAGCGTGTACAGCCCAGAGGGAACAGGTAACACACACACACACACTTTAAATATAAACCACTGTAGACATGAAACACTGTGGTTCACGAGCATCTGAACGTCTGTCAGTTCCAGTGAAGGTGCAGCAGTTGGCCGACTCTCTGCAGCTGATCTCAGGTCAGCTGAACTCTGTGTTGGGAGCTTTGGGTTCAATAACTCACAAACAGACTCCGCCCCCTCTGACCACACCTCTGCTGCCCCGCCCATCATGGGCATGGCCTGCAAACCCCTCCCCGTCACTGGCCAACGGACTCGCACACAGAGCCACAGACACACTGCAGACACGCTGGAGCGGCCTGAGCTCAGGTGAGACACACACACACACACACCATCACCTGCTGCATCATCTGAATATCATCTCTGTTTCCATAGAAACCAGCAGAGCACACATGACCTACTCAGGATACACACCACCGAGGTGAGGCACTTTTAGTGTTAGTTGATGATTCTATCAGGAGAAACAGTTCTGATTTTCCATGTTTATATTTAGTGTTAACTGCCTGATTGTGTGTGTGTGTGTGTGTGTGCAGTCTATCCAGTCTGCGTCCATCAGAGGTCGAGGGTCAGCGGCTGCAGGGTCTCATTGAAGGAAACAAACGCTGGCTGGAGGCTCAACGGAAGAACCGCAACATGTATCCTTACATACACGCGCACACACACACACACACACACACACAGCAAATGCACCAGTCTGTGTTTTCCTGAGCGTCACACACTCAGTCCTCTGTTCCCGAACCTCAGAAGCGCGTCCAGCAGCGGCGGGTTAGTTCAGCTCAGCCTCGACGACAACAACCAGATTAAAGTTCATCACTACTGAAGCGGCTCAAATATAACCACACGTGTGTTTCTCAGGACGGCTGAAGATCGTCTGTGTTTGACGTGTTTATGCGCTGTAAGAATTGTGGAAGATTTATAAGCTCAGAAGCAGTTTCACAAAGCAGTTTTGTCTACATTTTCATATGTATAGCTGTGTGCAATGTGCAGATCTCATTTGTACCATATTTTTGTAAACAATAAATTAATTTGCTACTTGAGAAATAATTATTTTTTCTGTTTCTAATTTGGATGGTAGAAATTGGCTAATTTATGTAGTGTTGCACCTTTTTACTGAATTTTGAGCAGGCATAGAGCAGTCTTAAGTCTAAATTAAAAAAAAAAACTTTTTTTTTGTTTTTTTTACATTTCAAAGCATTCTGATTGTAGCTAGATTTCACTGCCGTAAAACCTTGAAAAGCTGCTTTAGAAATAACACTTAAATCTCAAAATAATAAACTAAAGCATGTGCGGTGTACATACGGGGCATCAACGTTTTTAAGTTACTTCTTCATTTGAATGGATCACGTGACAAAAAACCGTTAAACTGACTGGAGGAGCGGGAGCACGCGAATCTGCCGGGAGCCTCGCTGAGGTAAGAAGACAAACTCCAGTAAATTAAATTAAGTAAAAGTATTAAGTTACGTACAAGAATGTTATCATCATAACATTTAGGTCAGGGGTCTCCAAGACATCGCTCGTGAGCTACCAGTATCTCGTGGGCTGATTAGAGGAAGTTTGCCAAGACATTCTTGACATATGAGGTAATTTAACGTTATCCCCTTTCGGTTTTTAATGATCGTTAAACCCGTATTTGATTATCGCGATTTCAACGGTGAATAACTGAGCAGCGTTGAGTTAGTAAAGTAAGTTAAAAATCTCAAGGCTCCAGGCGAAAAGGTTTCGTTGTGTGAAAATATAATTTAAGGCAGAGAGCTGAAGGACAATGATATAAAAGAATGTATGATAGAATCACTTGTATGCATAATAGGGAACTGACTGCCTTCAGAAAAGTTTAGATTGCATTTCCTAATATTTTTTTATAACTGTACTGCCATAATGGTTTGATGTTCTCTACTGTTTAATAATAAATAAATCAGAAAAACAGATTCGTGATTCGCGCTCCGAAGTTCCGATCTGAATTAAATGCAGTTCCGATCAAATGATTCGCGAACCCAATCTAAATTAAATGATTCGCGGTTCACGATCCGAGGTTCTGGTCTGATTCAAAAGATTCACGAACCCGCTCCGAAGTCCCGATCAGACTCAAATAATTCGTGACACGCGATTTGAAGTCACGATCTGAATTAAATGATCAAAAGAGCCATTCTTTTTCGAATTCGATATCGCTTGTAATGATTTTAAAAAGCTGTTCAGTTCTTGTTTAGTACAGTGTTATGTGTTACTTCTCTAACACATCTACTGCTTACACAAACGTTGATCACACTACAAACAAGACAAAACTGTAATGCTATAAGAAACAGAAAAGATTCATTCATTTTTTACCTGGGTCTTTAGTCTATGATTAGCTCACCTCACCTCTCATCTGACAAGTTTTTGGGCTCCAGTCGTTCGTTCATCACGTGACACCCCATAAGATGAACGAACAACTCCAAAAACCCGAAACAGGTGAACTAATTCCAGTACGGAAGCTAATAGGATGTTGCGCATGCGCGACTGAACGAATCACTCCCCGAGACGACTCGTTGTTCCCGAGTCAAACTGAAGATTTGTTCAAAATGAAAGAATCGTTCAAGAACGACCCATCACTAATTCGTAGCATCGTGGACGCGCATCCCAGAGCCTGTGCTACATGAGCTTTTGTGCTTAAAAAGTATACACATTTTAATTTTTTGAACAAAATGACCAGTCGTTCGCTAGATAAGACCCTTCTTCCTCAGCTGGGATCGTTTAGAGCCTTTAAAGCTGCATTTAAACTACATTTTGGACGTTCAAAATCGGTGCCCCGAGTCCAATATATGAAGAAAATCCTAAAATGTTTTCCTCAAAAACCATAATTTCTTTACGACTGAAGACAGAAAGACATGAACATCTTGGATGACAAGGGGGTGTGTACATTATTTGTAAATTGTTGTTCTGGAAGTGGACTTCTCCTTCAAGGCAGAATAAAAAAACATGCCTTGGAATGCAGGTAATGCACTGGTTATTAGATTTACATTAATCAAAGTGTTGAATTCATAATGGGATTATGCAGAAACAGTACAGGTCCTCATTTCTGATCTCTAGCTGTCTCCGATTCCCACTCTAATATTGTTTTATGTGATGATCATCATCAGTTTTATTTAAACATGTACATGGCAGAATACTTTTGTGAATGACGTACGTTTGTGATGGGTTGATTGTGGTCACGAGGGAACCTGAGAACGTCACATCAGAGTTTCTAATCTTTCTAATGAAGTTTTTAATGAAAACTTTTAGCATTTTATGTTTGCTGTCCATGGTCAGTCATCATAAAGCAAAATGGATTTAGACGCCTGAAAACAACCGTAAAAAGTCTTTATTCAGTAATCATTCCGTTTGTACTCTGTAAAAACACAATTAGTATTTTTAAGACAGTGCAAAGTTGATTTCATCAGATCAGAATCATCATTAAATGAGTGAAGCAGCTCGGCTCGGATTTACAGTCGGAACCGCACGGTCCAAAACCACAGACACAGAAGGCCACAGACGGACACAAACGCAGAGAACAGGCAAACTCCACCAGTACAAAAATGCATTGAGATTTGCAGGGCAGGTCCTAAGCAATTAACCGTGCCAATGAGGGGAGGAGCTCTGGCAGTTTGACTGGCACATTCACTGTCCTATCAGCATTAGTTCCTGTATGAGGCTCCTCCCACACTGCCTCTGACTGGCAGCTAAACATTTTCAGGTAGAGAGGCCTCTCGTTGGCCGACATCCCCGTTGCTGCTCTGTGATTGGCTAGTACAGAAGCTCTCAATATCTGTCCATCAGAAGACGTAGATTTTGTCTCGTTGAACCGTGTCTAGGTCGTCGTCCATAGTGAGCAGAACCTGAGGCCACAGACACACAAACGGATGTTTATTTGACATGATGATTTTCAATTGTCTTTGAGTTTGACTGATGTTTTGGACTCACCAGGAAGGATCCGAACATGGCGATGGAGGACAGGAAGTGCCAGATGTCGTGATCGTCAAAGAAGGAGAGCAGGATACACTCACGGTTGTGCTCACGAGACTCGGCTGGAGTTTTCTGGCGACACACAGTTTGATCAACATCACTGAACACAGGTAACGCAGTTACTGAGCCTCGATGACTTTATTTAACCAATGGGAACCTGAGCTTGTGAATACAGTGACCAGCCCAATAAACAGAATAACTATAAGTAATCCCAAACGCCAGTGATTTTACAGCTGGTAAATCTTTTCCATTCGTCAGCCACTGGCAAGTAGCAAGTTAAACACTGAATGCAACCAAAAACCTATAAAAAGAAGTCTCTTCTACTCATCAAAGCTGCATTTATTTGATTAAAAAAAATACAGTAAAATAGTAAAATATTATTCTAATGTAAAACATCTGTTTTCTATGTGAATATCTGTTAAACTGTAATTGATTCCTGTGATGCGCAGCTGAATTTTCAGCATCATTACTCCAGTCTTCAGAGTCACATGATCCTGCAGAAATCATTCTCATATGCTGATCTGCTGATCAACAAACATTTCCGTTGAATGTTGAAAACAGTTGTTGCACAATATTTTTGTGGAAACCATCATACATATGATTTTTTTAGGATTCACAGATGAATAGAAAGTTCAAAAGAACAGCATTTATTTGACATAGAAATCTTTTGAAACATTATAAACACACCCTAACTTTACTCTCACTTTTGATCAATTTAATGCAGACTTGATGAATAAAAATGTTAATTTTATAAGAGTAATGCATACTTAAATAACATTCAAGGACAAAAGGGGTGAAGTTGCTGTGTGTGTGTTTGACTCACCTGCCATGTACTGAGACCCTGAAAAAAGAAGAACAGAGCAAATCCCCAGACCACAGCGGTGAAGAGAATACACACCAGAGCCAGACACTGGATTCGCTCACCGCTGCGCAGCTGCACACAGAACAGTTAAATCAGGTCAAAAATAAACACATCTTAATTAGACTAAAACTCAAATTCATCTGAATGAGTTCAAAATCTGGAGCACAAGCTCTTCTCACAGAAAACACAGGACAGTTCTTTAGATCCGGCCCTCGAGGGCCACCGTCAGTCGGGATCGGATCTGAAGAACTGAAGTGGTATGAGTATCTGATGATGTCATAATGAGAGCAGCACCTTCATTATGATGTAAAAGGCGAAATAGAGCAGCAGATTACAGATGGCGATGGCCAGCAAGTACGAGGCGAAGTCGTTGGGTCGCTTGATGAGGCCGTACGCCGCCCTACAAAAAAACACACACGTCACACATGTGCTCAAATCATGTGATTGAAAGAGACGTGAGATGATCAGTGTTACTCACAGTGACCAGTTGACAATGTTTCCCATCACCAGCAGAACCATCCGATCCTATAGACACAAACACACACGTCAAACAGACAGATTCACTGTGACAGCTGCATGTGTGAGAGTGTGTGTGTGTGTGTACTCACAATGTACATGGGTCCGCTGCACTGCCGAATACAGTCAGTGTAGATCACATACAACATCCTGCGTAAGATCCCTGAATCTGAAACGAACACACATCACATGTTTGAGCGTGAGTGAGTGTTTGAGTGTGTGTATGTGTGAGTTTGAGTGCGTTTGTGACTCACCGAGTCTCCAGCGGCCCATGTAGTAGAGCTGTGTGCTCAGCAGCAGTGTGGCCAGAATGTGTATGATAGAGAAAACGATCCAGAACACTGTGTTACCCTTTCCAAACACCTGAGACACACATACACACAGGTTTGACTCATCTCAGAAACATTTTTATCAGTTTCGATGTCCTAACTGACCTTTGACCCCTAAACCAACCCTCACACTTACACACGATTAGACTGAAATGTGAACATGGTTTGGAGGATTTATGAGATTAAACACCTGAATACAGATGTGTGAGTGTGTGTGTGTGTGTGTAAGCTCTCACCACTCCCAGCACAGAGAAGAATATGACGGCAGCCAGACATGCGTAAGCAGAGTACGCACTGGCGTTGATGTCTGGGTGTCTCTTCTGATACAGCTTCAACATACACAATCCAGCAATCATATACATGAACGACGTGTCTGAAACACACATTCAATATGTTAGATCAGAGATTCAGAAACTTTATTATCTTTATTATGAATGCAACCACAAATTTCTGAAAGAAGGCTGCATTTATTTGATCAACAATACAGTAAAAACTGTGAAATATTATTACAATGTAATATATGTGTTAAACTGATTTCTGTGATGTGCAGCTGAATTTTCAGCATCATTACTCCAGTCTTCAGTGTCACATGATCCTTCAGAAATCATTCTGATATTTGCTGCTCAACAAACATTTATGATTATTAGCAATGTTGAACGTCATCACACTCACCGAACTGGAAGTTGGTGTAGTTCGGACAGACGTGGTAACAGGCGCTGAGCAGCCCCTCCATCATCAGAGCAGTGCCCATCGCATAATACAGGCCGAAGTGCTTGGGAATACCACACTCCTGAAAGACAAACCACAGCCTGTGTCAGAAGTGTCGCAGAGAGTTGTGAGTGGATACGAAGCTTCTGTTTGTGTGTCAGTCGTTCAGACGGATTCGGACGGTTCTCACCAGCGCAGTGTTTTCGTTGCGTTCCAGAGCGCGGTTATGAAGGATGTCCCTCTGTAGGACGATGAGCAGGAAGAGCAGCCCCAGCATCACATAACCCAGGTTACTCAGGATGTTATTGAAGGAGCTGAAAACGTCAAAACACTCACATTTACGGCAGATCTCGTCATGCTATTAGACTGTTTAGTATCCACTAACCACTTCCAGAATGTCTGAAGAATGCACAAACACACACCTTAGAGCTCCAAGAGGGTGTGCACACAGGAAGTTATAATAGCAGATGTCTTGGTTTCCTGTGACATTTACAACCTGTCAGAAAATACATTATAAAAGACATTACAGTCCAGTCGAGACAGAACATGGACAGCGTGAGACAGAAACAGGGATTTCATACCGTCTGATAGGTGATAACCAGCTGAATGACAGGAAGAGCGTAAAACACGGCGATCGTAGCGATGTTCCTATAGAGAAAACACACACGTCGCAATCACTGGATGTATAAGACAAACACATGCGCTTCCTGTCCTGACCCGTGTGTTTGAGACTCACCAGAAGTAGATCTGGTATTTCTTGCTGAGGACGCGTTTGTCTTTACGAGCGAGATCAGAGACGCACAGGAACTTCTGTGAAGGACAGAGAATCACAGTCAGTAAATAAACGTAAACACAGTTCAGCGGTGTTTGTCAGTAGTTCACGCACCTTTGTACGGACGATGTTTTTGTCAGAGTCGATGTCGGCCAGCGTGTCGTAATCGTCCTCTTCTACTGAACTCAGAGACTCTTGACGACTGCGGCCGACACTCTCTAAGGAACGCTCTGAAACAGAAAACACAACGCTCGTTATGGACGGATCACTGAAGGAATTTCTGAAATAGATGCTGACTTTGTTCATCACAGCATTCAACAGACTTTTCATGCAAAATTTTGGCCACTTGATTTACTCCTTTGCATTGATGCATTTAATAGACATTTTTATTTGGAGTGGAACAAAACCTCATAACTCGTGTTCATTTAAATAAAAATTACTGCGAATACAATTAGAGAAATTATCATTTCCAGTGTTTCTCAGGACATCGGACCAATATTTGTGGATTTTGTTTTAGAATTGGGTGGGAATTGATATGTAGGTGCTGATTGGCTGATTTATAAAGTGGGCGTGTCACCAATGCGGATGGCTACGTGATGTGCTGTGATTATTCGCCGTTTAAAAGCCTCCAATCCTAAGTGGTAAAAATAAACCAATCAGAAAGCAGAGCACATCAGACAGCCAATGAGAGGGCAATGAACTGCCAACATAACATGAATATACTTTGTGTTTGTGTGTGTGTCTGTTTGTACCCATGTATCCGTAGTTCCCATCGGCTGATGCTAAACTGTCAGTAACCGCTTCGGAGCTCAATGTGCTGCCGTTATCAGCTAGAGAAACAGACAGACAGATTACAACACATCTGACGCAGAAACAATCCGTCTGAATGAAAACTTTCACTCACTCACCAAATGAACCGTATTCACACGGAGAGACTGGAGCCTTTCCTGAAACATAAACAGTGGGTTAAATGCGGTGTGTGTGTGATGTAGATGTTTTACACATAATCCACACAGAACTGATCTCAACAGCTAGTATAATAGTCTTTAATATTGCAGACACTACTGGCATTCATGTTTCTTTCTATAGAGATCACTACATCGTTCAGCATGTAAATGAGGTCTTCATGCCCAAAGCTGAGATGAAAGATGCTACTATTCACTTCTAAACAGGAGCGGGTTAGTGTTTGGGTTAGTTTAGTGATGTCACAACTACAGATGTGAACAGATAATTACCATACAGAGAGAGAGAGTTTGAGAGCAAATGAAAGCAGGAAGTGTCATATCACACACACACACACACGGTGAGAGACAGCATGCAAATAAATCACACACAGATCTTACCCAAGAGAGATGCTAAACACACACACAAAGATGCCAAAAAGAGAATAGAAAATAAAAGGATAAACATTTTAACAAAGTCACTCATTACATTAAAGACATTGATAAATAATCCAGATGAGTTCATGAATCACTGCTAATTTCTACAGCTGTGTGATTGGTTACCTGTCTCTGCAGGTGAGGTGTCAGTGTTCAGAAGCCCCTCCCTCTTCCTGTTCATCCTGAGAATGAGATAATGTGATTGGCTGTCATTGAATATTCAAACTAGGGCTGCACGATTATGACAAAAATCATAACTGTCGATTATTCCCTTGAAATTTTAATTGCGTTTATTAATTACGATTATCAAATTTGACATTAAATGATGCTTTGAAAAGCTTTACACCATAGTTTGAAGCAACTGCATGCCACATTATATAGTTTCTTGTTTATAAATATAAAAAACCCTTAAGAGAACCTGTAGGAAAAACATACTCTCTCTCTCTCTCTCTCTCTCACACACACACATCTTAAGAAAGCAAAATAATGTAAGTGTAAAAACACAAAATTTTTGTAATTGTGCCTTCAGACGATGACATAATTGTGGCATCTGTAATTGTAATCACGATTAGAAATTTGATTAATTGTGCAGCCCTAATTCAGACATCATGAAATCCACTGACTACTGGATGTATTGAGTGTCGCTGGCATTACGTTTCAGATTCAGAGCAGCATCTGCGCCATAATGTCCGATTCAAGCACAGGCAGAGCTTACCTCTTATTCTCCAAACACGCCACGAGAAACGTGAGCAGATAGAAGGACAGGAAGATCCCCAGACAGAACAGCATCCCCATCACATACACCTCCGCTAGAGAACAGACAGAATGAGCCAATGAACTGATGGACAGATGAATGAACGACTGATGGAACGTGTAGTGTGCAGCTCACAGTTAATAGCAGGAGAAACAACTACATCCAGCGTTTTACTGCGATTCCCAGCATCCAGCAGCTCATCTGAGAAAACACACACAATTACATCAAACACGGATTCTGATTGGCTGCAACAGAGTAACGGTGTGCTTTGATTGGCTGCAGTAGAGTAATACTGTGCTCTGAATAGTTGAACTAACCGGGTAAGAGCGGGTAGAATCGCAGCGGTCCTCCGCACGCCTCGTCTTCGGTCTTCACCACCACCACCACATAGAAACTGTTACTAGGGAAATCCTTCCTCTGAAACACACAGATCATACACATCCTCACATAATAATAACAACAACAACAACAACAACAATGCACTGATTATTTGTGTTGGTGCGACTGTGTCAAACAGCCACATAAACATATTTCAAGACTAAATGTGAGATAAAAGTCACTGGTTTACTAAAAGCTGCAAATATTTAATTCACATGACCTTTCTCAGTGCCTGAGTACAATACTAAACACAGGTTTCAGTGAGGATTAGACGACAGAGAATGTCATTAGCTTAGTATAGAAACTTAGTTTTGCAATGGAAAGCTCTTGTGATGATAGAAGTGTGTGTGTGTGTGTGTGTGTGTGTGTGTGTGTGTGTGTGTGTGTGTGTGTGTGTGTGTGTTACCTGCACTGTGATGGCGGCTGTGGTGGTCATAGTCTGATACATTCCAATAAACGCCACATTATTATCCAGATCATAAACTGGACACTGGACAGACCGAGAGAGACAGACAGACAGATGTCAGTGTATGCACATTTGACTGATTATGACGTGTGTGTGTGTGTGTGTGTGTGTGTGTGTGTTTCTCACCTGGATGTCCTGTATTGACATGACTGAGCAGGGGAAGGTATTCTGTGAGTTCACCTTCACAATCACTGTGTCCACACCTTCAGGAAACACGTACTTAAAGAACTGCACACACACACACACACACACACACACAGTCATTACACTGACTTCAGCACTGCAGGAGATCTGTGTGTGTGTTTGTACCTAGTTATATATACACACTACCGCTCAAAAGTTTGGGATCAGTAAGACTTGTAATGTTTTTTAAAGAAGTCTCTTCTGCTCATCAAGGCTGCATTTATTTGATTAAAAATACAGAAAAAATAGTAATATTGCAAAATGTTATTACAATATAAAATAATGTTTTTTATTTGAATATACTTTAAAATATAATTTATTTCTGTGATGCAAAGCTGAATTTTCAGCATCATTACTTCAGTCTTAAGTGTCACATGATCCTTCAGAAATCATTCTCATATGCTGATTTATTATCAGAATGATCAATGTTGGAAACTGTTGTGCTGCCAGATATTTTTTTGGAACCTGTGATTTGTGTTTTTCAGGATTCTTTGATCTGTCTTCAAGTGTTCTATATGTGCGACTGCTGTGTGTGGCCCTGTACTCACATTTATCATGATTCTTCTGTCATTACAGTAACTGCACACATCAGCTTTAGCTGCATCTGTTATTCACATCCTTCAGAAGCAGGATGTCAAACACACACCTGTTTGCTTTCTCACACACACCTGTCTGCTCTAAACTCCTCTAGCAGTGAGTGTGTGACGCTGCAGGACTGAGATCAGAGGATGTTCATCAGTGCCAGATGATTCACTGACTGCTCTGAGATCAGCTCTGCAGCGTCTCCAACACTCACCGACGCTCATCCGCAGTGGAGGAATCTGATCTGAAATCAGTTCCGTGAATCTGAGAAGGTAAACTATGTAAACCCATGAAAGCCCGCAGTGAGTGAGTGAATGTGTGTGTGGACCTGTGGTTGGGACGGCGTCGCATTGAAGCTGAATTTCTTGTCTGTCCTGTGAACATAAAGAGAAAAGAAAAGCATGACATTCCTACAGATCGGAGCACACGCCCTTCTGACGCTAAAACAACTAAATCACCAGCTTCAGGACATGTTTACAGCAGTTCACCAAGAAAACAAGAACAAGTCACTGGATGCAGTCAAAGTCTGGACCGGGTCAGATCAGCGTGGCATCGTGATATCCGTCTGATTACGACTGAACTCTGATCAGTGACTCACTGCAGGGTGAAGCTGTCCACACGACTGACGCGCAGCTGATAGTGAATCCCAGCGCTGGACAGCGTCGACACGTCCACGTAGAAGAACTGCGTCTCTGACACTGCCTTGGTGGGCGGCTGACACAGCGTACGGCCCACCTGCGTGTACTGATACTTCCTCTGATACCTGCACAGACATCATTACAGTCAGAAAGGATTTCTGTGGCTCTTAAAATCCTAATTAAGGCCTAATAAGATCTTAAATCAGAGCAGAAATAAATGCAATAAATGTGGTACACACTAAGAAATTAATATCTTTCCTAGTATTTTTATCTGGTTTTCCAATTCAAATATTTAAACATCCTTAAATGTGATCCTGGAGCACAAAACCAGTCAGCACGGGTATATTAGTAGCAATAGCCAACAATACATTGTATGGGTCAAAATGATCGATTTTTCTTTCATGCCAAAAATCATTAGGATATTAAGTAAAGATCATGTTCCATGAAGATGTTTTGTAAATTTCCTACCGTAAATATATCAAAACGTAATTTTTGATTAGTAATATGCATTGCTAAGAACTTCATTTGGACAACTTTAAATGTGATTTTCTCAATTCTGACTTTTTTGCACCCTCAGATTCCAGATTTTCAAATAGCTGTATCTCAGCCAAATATTGTCCTATCCTAACAAACCACACATCAATGGAAAGCTGATTTATTTCAGTATATTTCAGCTTTCAATTTCAAAAAACTAAGCCTTATCACTGGTTTTGTGATCTTGGGTCACAAATAAAGATATAATGCTTTGCATATTCGCTTCCTCAAGCTGTTCCTCAAACCTGCATGCATTTCTTTCTTCTGCCGAACACCAAACTGTTTCTCGTAAAGTCTGTAATTTTTTATTTATTTTTTTATAATGGAAGTCAGTGGAGACCAGCAATTGTTTTGTTCCCCACATTCTTCTTTGTTCACCAGAAGAATCATACAGGTTTGGAGCGACATCTAACTGGAATGAATTCTAATTTTGGGTGAACTGTCCCAGTGTGAGAACTATACAAATGAGTTTATTGCTTCATTTGCACTGCTTGTGCAAAAACAGAAGTTTATGAGGAACTGAAAGATCAAAGTTCACACATGAAAGAACAAATCATCACACTGGAGTCCAAATTAAACGTGGACACCTGATTATCATCTGACTCCAGCAGTACTTCACACACACACATATTCATATATATAAATATAAAAATATAGTTGTTGTGTATTATATACAGTGACATTGTATCTTGTAAATATTGATGGCTCCTTGACAACTTGTTTGTTTGCTGTTGTTTTTGGCATCTGATGAACTCACTTTGATCAGGTTATTATGGGATGTCGGGTTGCTAGGCAACAGCAATACTCACAGGCCTCTGAGGATGAGGGGAACCTGAAAGGACAGAACGGCCTGTTTCTGCCGGACCACGAACAGAACCGGACTCTGAGCGCTCTCCGACAGCAGCTCCACGGACACGCGCACGCCCTCCGTCTGAAAGACACACCGAGACAGAAGGTACCGCACTGAGTAACTGTGAGCGCATTAGATGTTCGTGAACCTGTCTGTGTTCTGATGGACTCCTGCCTTGTTTCTGGAGACGGTGTGGTTGTAGGAGTAGATGGTCTGGTTGTCGCTGGTGACCGTGTCGTCGTACGTCACGTCAAACTGAGCGTCTCTCTGGATGACCACGTTGTCGCCGCACACCGCCGGACGCCACCACACCAGCATCAGGACCAGCCAGACCGGAGCAAACCGGACAGACGCGCAGCAGAGCTCCAGCATCCTGGATCCGTCATCAGCCTGAGAACTGAAGCAGAACACAAACAGAGTGAGTCTGAATCAGGAAACACGCGTGAGACATGTCGTTCCTGCATACTTACCATACTTCAGATGAACAACAGAGAGTTTGGAATAATTAAGATTTTTTTTGATGTGGTTTTAGAAGAAGTCTCATAAAGGCTGCATTCATTTAACATACAGTTTTGAAAACAGCTGTTTTCTATGTGAATATCTGTTCAACTGATTTATTTCAGCATCATTACTCCAGTCTTCAGTGTCACATGATCCTTCAGAAATCATTCTAATATGCTGATTTGCTGCTCAGTTATTAATAATAGTACTTATTACCACCAGTGTTGAAAACAGTTGTTGCTGCTTAATATTTTTGTGTAAATCATGATACCCTTTTTCAGGATTCTTTGATGAAAAAAAATTCAAACGTGTAAAATATAAATCTTTTGGAATAAGTATGATTTTAAAATGCATTCAAATAGAAAACGGTTATTTGAATAAAATGAATGCAGCTTTGGTGAGCAGAAAAGACTTCTTTCAAAAAACATTAAATAAATCTCAATATTCCAAAACTCATGACTCCATATTTTATATAAAAAAAAACTGATTTCTGTCATCAATATCATGATAGCAACAACAGTCTGAACATTTATATTCAAACGGAATTTTTTATAATAAATTATTAAAATATGAATCTACAGAATGCTCACCCGTCTCCGAGGCCGTAAGAGCCACACTACTTTTACTATAGTAAAATATGGTAGAATTGTAATAAGAAGGGCTGTACAATTACAATTCTACAATCACCACATCACACAAGCGTGTATATATAGATCACACACATATACATCCATGTAGTCGCAGGCATATATATAGAGAAATGTGAGTATATATAGTAGAATGAGCACATAAACAGTGTCGGGTTCTGGAGATGAATGACGTTCAACTCGTCATGATGATTTAACTGCTGTAAATCCGACACAAACACATCATAACACACGACAGCGCTCACCATATCACACACAGTCCGCTGTTAAACTGATGGAAAGGCGATCTGCTCCGGTTGCGTCGGTTCCGATCCGCTCGCTCTCGCTGTTGTGTTGATACTGACCGGACGCCGCGTCGCGTGATGTCACCGCGCACGCGTCATGTGACACATCATGAACACGCGCAAACGCAGGGAGAAAACTGTTCACTGTCACACTGATTTACGCAAACTGCATGGGGCGCAGATCTCATCTTTTAATATTTATTCGGCATGTAAACGTTTCCCGATTAGTTAGAACAGATGCGGTCGCGCTGGATTAGCTGAGGGCGGAGTTACACTGCGGAACAGCCAATCGCAGCACAGAACGACACGTGAGCGCTCGCGTTGACGTCGTTTGTTTACAGCTGAGCTGAAACTGACACTAAAGCTCATTTATGCACTGTGACGCTCACATATATTTACACCAAATATGCAATTAATCGATAAAAGCAGTGACTTCATATGAATGTGATACTAACCGACAATACAGGTCATATTTTATTAGGTTTTTAAAGACAAATGTATGTTTATATACACTACCAATCAAACATTTTTGAACAGTAAAATGTTTAATGTTTTTTAAAGAAGTCTCTTCTGCTCACCAAGGCTGTATTTATTTGATCCAAAGTACAGCAAAAGCAGTAATATTGTGAAATATTTTTTTTTTACCATTTAAAATCACTGCTTTCTGTGTGAATATCTGTTAAACTGTAATTGATTTCTGTGATGTGCAGCTGAATTTTCAGCATCATTACTCCAGTCTTCAGTGTCACATGATCCTTCAGAAATCATTCTAATATACTGATTTGCTGCTCAACAAACATTTATTATTATCTGTATTTAAACAATTGAGTACATATTTTCAGGATTCTATGATGAATAGAAAGATCCAAAGATCACCATTTATCTAAATAAGCTTTTGTAACACCGTTCAAAAGCGTGCAAGAGGAGAAATTGTAGAAATTAATACTTTTATTTAGCAAAGAAGCTTTAAATTGATCAAAAGTGATGATAAAGACTTTTTTTTTTCATTTCTACTTCAGATGAATGCTGTTCTTCTGAACTTTCTATTTATTAAAGAAACCTGAAAAAACACTACTCAAGTGTTTTCAACATAATTATAATTAAAAAAATGCTGAAAATTCAGCTTTGATCACGGAAATCAATTACATATTAAAATATATTCAAACAGAAAGCAGTGATTTTAAATAGTAAAAATATTTCACAATATTACTGCTTTTGCTGTACTTTGGATTAAATTAATGCAGGCTTGGTGACTTCTTTAAAACACATTAAAATCTTAAAAACTTTTAACTGTACATAATAAGTACACACAGTAAACACACATATATAAAAATTTCAGATGTGATTAATCGCAATGAATCGTTTGAGAGCACTACACTAAATACACAATTCATCAATAAAAGCAGTGAATCATATGAATGCGATACTAACCGCCAATACAGTTCTCACATTTAAAAGTGTTTATTTCATATTTTATTATTGTAAAGCATTTTTAACATGGTTATGTTTACATATGTTACAGTAACAACAATTGGAGGAAGAGAAAATATATTTATACTGATGCTTTCCTCATGCCAGAGAAGAGAAAGAGGCTTGATTTTGTACACAAACACGGCTGTGTATGTGTGCAGCGTGCTGACACAAGTCTATTTAGCAGCTGTGGTTTCCTCCAGTATCTGCAGCAAAAGGTCGTGCAGAGGTTTGCTGAGAGTTTGATACCCAGCCGCTGTCAGATGCAGGAAGTCAAACATGTCATGTTTTGAGATGCTTCCATCTGATTGAACGAACTCGGCACTGACGTCCAGAAACTGAGCCGGGCCGAGCCGCGCCACCGACGAGCGCAGCAACTCGTTCACCGCCGCGTTCTTCTCGCGTAACGGGTTCTGATGTTCTCCGCGAGGAAGAAGACCCTGAGAATGACACGCAGAGAGTCAGTGTGTGTGTGTCATCATTCATACAATCGCACACTCGTGTACGTACCAGCACGACGATTTTGGCGCGAGGGAGCTGTGAGATGAGGAACTGCGTGATGGCCGTCACTCCTCCTGCCACCTGCTCCGCCGTGTGCTGGTGATTATTGGTGCCGACCCACAGAACCACCACCTGGTGGCGACACGCACACATTACAGAGAGCTCTGCTGCTCGTGATGTCACTTCCTGTGCTCTGAGCACCCACCTTCGGCTGGATGTTCTGCAGCTCTCCGTTCTGCATCCTCCAGAGAACGTTACAGGTCGTGTCTCCAGCCAGACCGAAGTTGAGCGCGTGCAGCGGAGAGAACAGATCCTTCCAGACCTGAGAGAGCAGAAACACTACAGCATCAGGAGATTCTTTTGCACTAAACTATTAGTGAGATCCAGCCAATTTCATCTAAAAGCAGCCGAGGTGTCGTGTGGCCTGCGTTACCTCGTGTTGTTGCATCAGCTGAACCATGGAGTCTCCGATAAACAGCACTTCGGGTTCTGCGTCCTTACACTCCTGAACGAAGCGCTCGTGCTGAAACATGTTCAAATCAGATGCATTTAAACCAAACGGTGCGTTTGCTCACTAATCTCCTGACTACAGAAACACACTCCTGTAGTCATGCTGGAGCCACTGTAAGGATCACGATCACTGAGAATCCAGGTATTCAGTGAGAAGCTCTAGTTTTACCTGTGAGATCCAGCGCGCGTCACCCTGGACGTCCTGCACGGGGAGAGGCTGAGCAGCAGGATTCATCCTACACACACACACACACACTATAAACATGCAAACTAACTCGTGTCATTTATCAGATGTATGTAAAGTCGTTCAGGTCACGTCTGAGCAGCAGTGCTGCAGTATCATCAGCTCAATGTGATGGGTTTGATCCCACAACCTTTCAGTCCTAGACTAGATCTTTGACCAGTAAACCAGTGTTTCCCAGCTGTCATATGAACCCACACACACGTATATGATTAGTCACACAACCCTGTGAAAGATCATTCCTACAGAAATTGTGATTATTTCACCTTTTGACAGCTGTTTTAAGTCCCTGTTTAATAGGTTTAACAAAAGTAGTTAGTCATACTCCTGAACTAGACTAACCCACTGCTCATTCTGTCTGACTGTAACAGGTTTGTTCACACTCAAGTGAGCAGCAGAAACTGTGTAAGAACTAGATAATGAAGTTACTAACACACACACCTGTGTGGCGAAGCTCTCCTCCACAGACCTCTGTAAGAGTGTTTATGTGTGACTGTTGATTTATGTTTATTTCACACAGAAAAGCTCACTTCCGCGTTTATGAAGAACCACCGTGCGCTGACGCAGACGCCCCGCCTCTTCCGCTGACGTCAGCACACAACACTGATCACGAGAGAGAGAGAGAGAGAGAGAGGTCAGAGCAGCATCTGTGTGTGTGTGTGTGTGTGTTCTTCATATCCTGTAGATGTTACGCAAATGAATCAGTTTGAAGCATCAGACACTGAATAAGTTTAAATTCCACAGTTCATTCTGAAATAATGATCACTTATATGAATAGCTCTAGCATCTTATTACATCATCAAATCTGTGTGTTTTTATTTGCACTGTACAGTAAAAATTACTGTATAATGCAGCTATAATAGAGGTAGATAGACACATGGAAGCGCATGCTCTGAGGCTCGTTCACGAGGAGTTGCGCATTCACGGTTCCCACATTCCTGTCTCCGAGCGCGTTTCCGGTTGGAAGGGGGTGGGTGGGGTGTGTGGGGGGGGTTATGCAGGGAACTTCTTGTTGTCATGGCAATAGTTTCCTCAGCGCATTCGCGCAGACAGCAGCGACAGATCTGAGGAATATAATAAACACACGCGCGCGCGCACGTCCTGTCGCCAAGGCGACCGCGGCACGCGCTCGCGCAGGCAATGAAGTCATTGTTACGCTATGATCGGTTGCCACGGCGACATCCATGAGAGGGCGCTGCGCAAAGGGGCGGCGCTCGCGTCCTGACGCACGGCGGGGGCGTGTCCGGAGAGCGCGCTGCGCGTCCTCGCTTGTTGTTCCCGCAGAGAGGGCAGAAGATGGCGGCCGTGTCGAGCGGGGCTGCCGCCGCCGCCGGGATTCCGCACCCGAACCGCGAGCGAGCGCAGCCCGCCGCCTCCATACACCACCCGAACGCGAACCGAGCCGCCGCCGCGGGCGTCGCGGGCGTCGCGGGCGTCGGCCGCCCGCCCCCCGTGCGCGTCGGCTACTATGAGATGGAGCGGACCATCGGGAAGGGCAATTTCGCCGTGGTCAAACTCGCCACGCACATCATCACCAAAGCCAAGGTGAGCGACACTGGCGTCGCCGCGTCGGACGCGCCGCGCGGCCCATCCGCGCACCGACCAGCGGAGACACCGACCGCACACACGCACACACGCACACACTCACACACTCACACACACACACACACTCTGATGCGGCCTGCCCTCGCTCCTCGCTCGCGCGCGTGCCTGTGAAAATTGTGTATGGATTGTGTATAGATGCGCGCGCGTGTGTGTGTTGCGTATGGATTGTATACGTGTTTAGATTGCGCATATGTGGAGCGTGTGTGTCTCGCGTGAGGGAGTGTGTAGATGGCAGTGTGTGTGTGTAAATGTGGGTTGGTTAACAGTAATCCATGTTGTATTATTGCAGCAGTGATGCTGTTGTGGGAGGAGAGAGATAGACAGACAGAGATATAGAAATAGAGAGAGATATGGATTGAGAAAGAGAGTTAGACAGGTAGATAGAGATTAAGACTGACAAGCAGAGAATGTTTTGTATTTATGGGTTTATTTTTGTTTATGTGTTACATAATCATGTTGTTCAGTGCTTAAATGCTTTGGCAATACTGTACAAGTCAATGTCAATAAAACTCCTTTGAATTGAACTGGATCAATAGATAAATGGGTAGACAGTGGGATAGACAGGGGTCCCAATGGCTGTCTGATCTGTGATGATTCTCAGTGCTTGTGAAGAGGTTTGATGTGTGTTCAGAATAATCAGGAGTGTGTTCATACACATGTTTGTGTGTTTAGTGTTGATCTTTGTTCGTCTGTGTGTGTGTGTTTGTACAGTGTGGGTGTCATGTGGGCAGCTGTGTGCTTTGCTCATGCTGGATCTTCAGTGTGTTTGGGTTCAAATCTGTCATTTGCTGGAGTGACGTACATGTGTGTGTGTGTGTGTGTGTGTGTCCTGGTTTGCTCTGGATCACTGCAGGTCAGCGTCAGGATTCCCCCAGTTTTAACTCATCTTAAGGGCTCTAATAGGCCGGTGACGGAGCGGCGTACGTCAGCGCAGGGCATCTGCTCGTCATGATGTTCAGCGTAAAACACACGCACACTTGAGCTGCGATGAGTCGTTAACACGGCGTTACTCGATCAGGAGCGCTGCTGTGTGTGCAGCTTCATGTGAGAAACGCATAAAAGCATCTGCTCAGTGCATGAATGTGAGCGCTGGACTCATCCGCTGATGATTTTGGGGTTTTCATCGGCTGATACGGCGTCGGTTTGATTAGCAGTGTGTGGTCCTATAATCTGCTGATGTCAGTGGATGCACACAGATTTAGAGTTCATATTGTGTGTAGTATCATCACATAATCTCAACAATAGCGTTATGTAATATCAGCCACACTGATCTCTAGATATCGGTATCCTTTGAAAACCCGAACGAGTATGAGTCGATGTTTGATGCGTTTCTCCACCTGACGCTGCAGTGAATATTCATGTTTTGGTATTCGCACTGATCGCTTGCTTTGATATACACACACACACAGTGGATCATATCACGTGTTTTCGGTGAATCTTGTGTCGTGTGTTGTTGTGTGTTACCTCTGTTCATTTGTGTGTGTGTGTGTGTGTGTGTGTGTGTGTGTGTGATGCACTGGATATTCTCTCATACGGTGAGCAGGATGATATGCTGTCATTTCGATCTGCACTGGAACAGAAGTGTGATGTATTGTGTTTAATGAACATTAAGTGCCCGACAGGTGTTTTGTTTGTTGTCAGTGTGATTGTGTTGAAGCTGTTCACGTGATATGACCGCAATCGTGTGCGTCACGTATGACATGTGAACCCATACGTGTTTCACAGTGTCCTTAGTTTGAGCATCATCTGTCCTGATGTATTTCACTCCACAGCCGTTTCCCACAATGCAGTGCAGCTTTGAATGTGCATTGCAGAAACAACTAGTTGACGACCTTAAAATGTTAAAATATGGATGCACTGAGCCAAAACCTGAACTAGAATGTATATTATTGACTTTTGATTCAGCCTACTTGTTTATCTCTCTTATATACTTTAGTTTTAGAATTTAAATCATTCGTAAAATCTTTTGTAGATCATTTTCAGTGCAGCACTTTACACAAGAATCAATTTATGATTCACATACATTTGACATGAATGAGGCTTATTGTATATTCATTCACGTTTTATACACAAAATGCAAACCCAAATATGAAATGTGCAGTTGCATTTGATGGTCACGCATTTCATAGGTACATCTGTGAGATGCACAAAATATTTTACCATCATGTTATGAATTTCAGAATCTGCCTGTTGACTTGAAGCAGAGCTGCACGATTATGACAAGATTCAGAACTCTTGACTGTTTGTGTTGATGTTGTGAACACGACATCTCTCCTGCTCACCAAGACTGCATTTATTTGATCAAAAATACAGTAAAAATAGTGAAATAGTTTTGCAATTCATAACAGCTGTTTTATATGCGAATAACTTTTCAGATGTAATTTATTTCTGTGATGCGCAGCTGAATTTTCAGCATCATTACTCCAGTCTTCAGTGTCACATGATCCTGCAGAAATCATTCTAATATACTGATTTGCTGCTCAACAAACATTTCTGATCATTAGCAATGTTGAAAACAGTTGTGCTGCACAATATTTTTGTGGAATAGAAAGTTCAAAAGAACAATATTTATTTGAAATACAAATCATTTGCAACATTGTAAATGTGTTTACTGTCACTTTTGATCAATTTAATGCATCCTTGATGAATAAAAGCATTCATTAAATAAACAAATCATACTGATTCTAGATTGTCGAACGGTCGTGTAGCTGCACATCCAACACAAGCAGATCTGACTATAGTCTGTGTGAATCTCAGTGTGAATGGGATGTTTTGATGTGATCTGAATCTATCGCCGTATCTCAGATATCTTGCGATTGGTTAGTTGTGGCAGGGAACCATAATCTTGGGTTTGTCAGACTCAACTTCATCTAGTTGAATTGGGCTCTGACGCGTGTTAAAGTTGTTGGAGTTGATGATTTTTGTGATGATGGCACTTTATATTTTGGGTTGTTCGGAGTTCTGTCTCGTCACTAGAACATGGTCGCGAGCGTCCCGGTGTGGATCTGCTGTTACGCTGCGTGTGTCCTGTGGACGCTTTATGAGGCGTCTGATGCATATTGCACACAAAATGAGAGGATCTTTTTCAAAACGTTGAGATCAATCTGATTGATTTGCATTCTGTTATTTCTCAGGAGTTAGGAAAACCAGCCCTTTCCAAGCCACAGCTGTGTTTAGAAGTTCTCTGCACTTCATGCTGATGCCCAAGAAAAATCAGTCACTGGATTTGATGATGTTTGTATGATTTGTGGTTCAGGAGTTACTTTGAGATGCTCAGGAGATCCTCATGCATTGTGGTGCTGGGTGATATTGCAAAAAATAAATTCACAATTTGTTTCCCAGAATGTTTCACTGATTCAACACACTTAGATCCATCCTAAATGATCAGAAATAAAATAAGATTTTGTTTAAAATGTAGACATGCAGTTTTGTAGGTCAACTGAAAAAGTATAACAGCAGTAATAATGATTAGTAACAGTAAAACGGCAGCAGCTTTCGGTCTGTCAGCATCATCAAACATCAGATATCAGGCGTACAGTAGTAGCTCAGCACAGATTTCTGCTTCTCCATTGCTTTTCTATGGTAAAGTGATAGTTCACCCAAAAATACGAATTCTGTCATTAATTACTCACCCTCCTGTTGTTCCAAACCCGTAAGGCCTTCGTTCATCTTCAGAACACAAATTAAGATATTTTTGATGAAATCCGAGAGCTCTCCAGGGTTGCCAGGTTTTCTCAACAAAACCCATCCAATTGCTACTCAAAACTAACCCAGTCGCGTTTTGAGGGGGGTCCCCTGTTATAAATCACATTCCAGGGGATAAAATACACGTTTTTTTGTCGGGGTTCCCCTGGTAAATTCGTACTCCAGGGGCTAAATATAATGTTATTGGGGTTGCTTCAACCAGCGGACATTAAAAACAACCCTTGGCAACAGCGTTAAAGTAGCTCAGTTCTGCAGGAAAACCACGCACTTGGCAACACTGGAGCTCTCTGACCCAGCACAGACAGCAATGCAACTGAAACGTTTTATGGCACAGAAAGTTAGTGAGGACACTGATAAAAGTATGTGACATCAGTGCTTTGACCGTGATGTTATGAAGATATGAGAATACTTTTTGTGCACAAAGAAAACAAAAATAACATCTTCGTTCGAAATTTCTTCTCTTCCGTGTCAGTCTTTGACGTGCGTTCTCGGGAGTGTCGTGATGCATGCGTGTGATGCTGCTGTCGTGAATGCTGGCGGAGACTGAGACGCACTTAAAGTATTCTAGTGGCTTCATAACATTACAGTTAAACCGCTGATGTCACGTGGACTATTTTAATAATATCACTACTACCTTTCTGGGCCTTAAACGTGTCAGTTCCATTGCTGTCTATGGAGGGTCAGGAATCTCTCGGATTTCATCAAATATATCCTAATTTGTGTTCTGAAGATGAACGAAGGTCTTACGGGTTTGGAATCCATCAGCTCTTAGCGCTGGCGGATTGACAACGGGTCTGATTGTAATGTTTGCTAATGGTTTTATTCCAAACTCTAGCTGTGTTTCCATCACCCTGTTTTTATGCTCATTTTGAATTATCGCATCAGAAGTGAGTGACGGAAACACCAAAATTCTGAAAAAAATCATTTAATTTGCCAAAAAAGTTTTTACGCTCACTTGCGGTGGTTTTTGAGTTTTGTGGAAAAGGGTTAATGTGAATAATTAAGATTTAAAACGCATTTTGTGAATTAATTTCTCAGTCATGTGACTGTGTTTTGGGACGGGATATTTGACTAACTAGCAGACTGATCTCATTGCACAGCATCTGATTATTCTAAAATGCCTGAGCGAAGTCTGCCGTCAAAGTATTTTTGTGTAATTGCCTTAAAGAGCTGTATTACAAGCATTGACCACATGTATTGTTTCGTCTGCTCTCTCTGAATTGCACGTAATTTATTGCATGTGAAAATTATGATGATATATTCAGTTGTTTCTCCTACTTTTCTTAGTGATATTTAGTGGCAGTTTATCAGGAAGTGACGATTCACTGAAGAGTCTGAAGAGTCGCCTGCTCTAAAGCAGCGGCCGGATCCTGCGTCAGAGTTCAGATCAGGACCGTCACGTGATCCAGAAGCGAGCTGTGATTGGTGCTTGTGTGTGTCTTCAGACATCAGTGTGTCTCAGACTCTGTGCTGATAGTTGTGTGTCCGTTTGTCTGTCTGTGTGTGAATGGTGTGTGTGTTCAGCAGTGACGTGTGTGAGTGCAGACGCTCAGCTGTGTAAGCCAATTAACATGCTAAGACTTGCTCTCATCTGGAATGTCTCTCTCTCTCTCTCTCTCTCTCTCTTCTGTCTCTGTCCGTGTCTTAATCCAGGCTGATGTCAGATAACAGGTGCCGCCTGTGGGGGTGTGTGTGTGTGCGTACCTGGTATTTATCACATTATGAGGACCAAATGTCCCCACAGGGATAGTAATACCAGTAAATTTTGACCTTGTGGGGACATTTTTTAGGTCCCCATGAGGAAACAGGCTTATAAATCATGCAGAAGGAGTTTTTTTGAGAAAGTAAAAGTGTGCACAGTCTCCTGTGAGGGCTAGGTTTAAGTGTAGGGCGATAGAAAATATGGTTTGTACAGTATAAAAACCATTACGCCTATGGAATGTCCCCATAAAACGTGTGTGTATTTGTGTGTGTGTGTGTGTACTTGTTTTTGCTACATTGTGGGGACCAAATGTCCCCACAAGGATAGTAAAACCTGAAATTTTTGGCCTGCGGTCCCCACAATGTTAAAAAATTGTTAAAAATAGTAAATGATGTTTATCTGAAAGTGTAACGATGCAAACATGTTTTCTGTGAGGGCTAGGTTTAGGGTTAGGGTTGGGTTAGGGGACAGACAATATCGTTTGGTCAGTATAAAATCTATAGAAGTCTATGGAAAGTCCCCACAATTCACAAAAACAAACGTGTGTGTGTGTGATGGTCAGTTCTGGATGAATCCGTTTTTGTCATTGCTCACATGAACAGCTTATTTTTCATCGCAAACAAAAGAGAAAACAATATGAGATGATCTTTTGTATAGTTCCAGTTGTCTTTGTACTCGGCACATTCTTCTCTTATATTTAATTAGCGAAATGCAAAACGAATCTCATTCTTGTTACTGTAATGCATCCAGACATTTACATTTGAGTTTGTGTGATTCTTATGGTCATCAGTACATCAGACAGGGTTATGATTCAATCACAGTCCAGTAAATACACTGTGTTCAGAAGATGTTATGTTTAAGGTGTTTTCTGCTCACCAGGGCTGCATTTATTCGATCAAAAATGCAGTAAAATAGTAAAATATTATTCTAATGTAAATCAGCTGTTTTCTATGTGAATATCTGTTAAACTGTAATTTATTTCTGTGATGCGCAGCTGAATTGTCAGCATCATTACTCCAGTCTTCAGTGTCACATGATCCTGCAGAAATCATTCTAATATACTGATTTGCTGCTCAACAAACATTTCTGATTATTAGCAATGTTGAAAACAGTTGTGCTGCACAATATTTTTGTGGAAACGTCATACATTTTGTTTTCACGGGATTCACAGATGAATAGAAAGTTTAAAAGAGCAGCATTTATTGAAAATAGTGCTCAGAATCATATGTGCTGATGATATTGTGAGGTGTTTGGTGTGTCGCAGCTGCAGCGTTTTGTCCTTCTGTAGCTTCCGTCTGATGCTGATGAGACGTCACGTCAATAACAGGCCAACTGTGTCACGCTGACGTCAGCACAGATCAGAGCATCTGCAGTGCAAACATGCGGCGTGTGTGTGTGTGTGTGTGTGTGTGTGTTGACATGATTCTTCTGTCTCTGTCTTGTTCTGCGTGCAGGAAACAGTCGCTTACTCAGCAAAACACACACACACACACACACACACACACACACACACACACACACGGTTGCCATGCCTATAATCCCTGTGTGCTGCGTGCTGAATCATGTCGCTGCGCTTCCTTTCTCTGTCTCTCTCTGTCCTGTCCACTCAGATAGGGAGTGTGTGTGTGTTGTAAGGATATCAGTTGAGTTCTGTGTTTTATGGAGTGTGTTTGCATATTGAGTGTGTTCAGTGTGTCTGTAGTGACTGTAGTAATGCATTTTCATCATCTCTGAACATTTTGACCTTCTTTAGTTTTTTCCAGTGTTGTGTGAGAAACTGATCTGAAAGGATTTATCAGTAATGAGCTTCCATTTGTTAACATTAGTTAAAGGATTAGTTCATTTCTAGAATGAAGATTCACAGATAATGTACTCACCCCCTTGTCATCCAACATGTTCATGTCTTTCTTTCTTCAGTTGAAAATGAATTAATTTCTATACTTTTTTACCTCAAATGCTCATCTTGTCTAGCTCTGTGTGATCTCTGTGTAATCCGGGTGAGTACAGTTAGAGTATGTTGAAAAACTCCCATCTCATTTTCCCCTCCAACTTCAAAATCATCCTACATCGCTGCAGAAGTACCGACACAGTGTTTACAAAGTGAACATGCAAAGAAGATCAAAAAAGGTAAAACAGCGACATAGGACGATTTTGAAGTTGAGGGAGAACATGAGATGGGAGTTTTTCCACATACACTAACTGACATGAACTGGAACACACAGAGTTCAGGGAGAGAAAGACGAAATGAGCGTTTGAGATTAAAAAGTATTTAAATAGAATTTTTTTATGAAAATAACCGATCATTTCGCTAGATAAGACCCTTCTTCCTCGGCTGGGATCGTTTACAACCGCATTTGTGATCGTTTGAAGCCGCATTTAAACTACATTTTGGAAGTTCAAAATTGGGGCACCATATATGGAGAAAAATTAAGAAAACATTATATGTTCACAATATATGTGTACAGTGTCTTTTATATATTAGATATAATTGTGTTGATGTGTGATTTTTGTATAATGCAGTGGATGAATCTCATCTCATTTGGTCACTTCATTGTGGATATTCTGCAGAACATTCACACTAGTGTTGCACAATATACCAGTACTTAAAAAGTATTGTGATACCCTGCTTTTAAAAACGATACGATTCTGCGTTTTACTAGTACTGGTACTTTAAGAATATATTTTAATAAGAGCCGTATTTCTGCATTTCTGCGCATTTTTGTTTACTGCACACATACACGTTACGCTCGCTGTGTTTTCAGTCTCTGCCGCATCAATATATGAACACAATAACATCATCTCTAGAACTGCTCTGAGACTCACTTCATCAGCATTTTACCGTTTCTTTTGCGGAAAACTATCGTCATATAATATACGAACAGAAACCTAAACTTTTAACTTGACAGTCAGAAATATATGAATATATTACTTAATGTAAAGATAGCACTCCCACTACTAATAAAAATATTATTAAAACAATGTTTAAGGAATATTTACCAGAAAAAAATATTTACCAGAATTTATTTACCAGAGAATTGTAAATACGAAACACTGTATTTCTGAAAAAAAAAAGATAAATAAATAGCCTATAAATTAATAAATTAATCCAATAAGTTAATCAAATTTCAAATCGAATTATTCTTTATAAATTCATTAGACATGCTTTTATTAATGTAATGAAACTATTAAAATAGAACCCAGAAAATCAATGAGAGATTCACAAAGAAAGCTGAATATGAGAAAAATAATACAATTATTACCCATATTTCATAGGGCCTTAAAAACGTGTAATTTCTCTTATTTATGTAATGAATTGCTGTTAAATTCAGCAAGTTTCATGATTTCAATTAATTAGACCATTAAAATGTAACCATTAAAATAGAGTCTAGAAAAATTAAAATGGAATTTAGGAAAAAATAAAACAGATTTCATAGGGCCCGCTTTATTTCATTTGTGTCTTGTTTTTTTTGTGGTTGTCCTTTAGTTTGTTACTTGCATCTAGCTTCTTCTTATTAATAACAAAGATAAAATAACAAAAATGACTATGTCTTGATACAAATTGTTATTGTGAAATATTATTGCTATATCATGAAATAAGATTTGTCTTTATCCTCTAAGATAACTTACCAATATAGCAAAGATCTCTACACACCTGTAGCATCAGCAGTTGTTCACCATAATCCTGTGTAGTGGCACTGGCATGTGATTATTATTATTTTATAAATTGTTTTTAAAGGAGGATGACATGCTTTGTTTTAACAGATAAAATCACTATGATCTCCATTTTGATCGTCTGTTATTCAGTTACTTTTCCTGTTGTTCTGTTTTTTTTTCGTAGTATCAGTTCACTAGTAGTATCGTGATATTTTAGTCAGGTATCGTATCGAAGTCAAAGTTTTGGTATCGTGACAACACTAATTCACACACACACAAACTAGAAGCATGAGATGATTTTGTGAGTCTGTGATTTTTCTGCTGCTGCTGGTTTCCTTATTTTGGACCCATTTGCATGAGAAAGAACTTGCTGTTCTCCAGTCCTGCGACCAGCAAATATGTGTGTGTGTGTGTGTGTGTGTGTGTATGTATGCGTGTGTATCCAGATGTTGTTCAGGCCGCACAGGGTCAGCTGGAGTCTGATTGCATCACTGTAGCTGGAGCGGATCCAGTGATATTAATAGCAGCGCATGCTTAAAATACACACACACACACACACACACACACTGTGCGTCAGTGTTACTGGAACAGTCGCTGCTGTCTGCTGCTCCTCCATCTGATTTACTGTCTGTCTCTCTGACATAAAACACAATCCATTGATCTGATTGGACACACACACACACACACACACACACACACACACGTGTGTCTGCACATCAGTTGAATTTTATATGAATTCATTCATAGATGCTCTTTGATCATCACATTGCTTGGCAACCGTAAACAACCTGTATTTATGCTAATGAAGCACGTTAGTGTTTACGCTGATATTATTGTGATCTGTCGTTCAGGTTGCGATAAAGATCGTGGATAAGACTCAGCTGGACGATGAGAATCTGAAGAAGATCTTCAGGGAGGTTCAGATCATGAAGATGCTGCGACACCCTCACATCATCCGCCTGTACCAGGTCCCGCCCCCTCCCTCACGCTCGCAGCTGATTGGTCTGTCGTTTGTGTTTGTTTGAATCTGATTGGCTGAGCCTGTGTGTGTTTGACAGGTGATGGAGACGGAGCGGATGATCTATCTGGTGACCGAGTACGCCAGCGGAGGAGAGATCTTTGGTGAGGAGCGACTTTGATTCGGACGAATCCGTTCACCTAAACGTTGTTGAACGTGTCTGTAACAGGTTTCTCCTCCCGTGCGTTTCTCAGATCATCTCGTGGCTCACGGAAGAATGGCGGAGAAAGACGCGCGGCGGAAGTTCAAGCAGATCGTAGCGGCGGTTTATTTCTGTCACTGCAGGAACATCGTCCACAGAGACCTGAAGGCAGAAAACCTGCTGCTGGACCACAATCTCAACATCAAGATTGCAGGTGTGTGTGTTTGTGTTTGTGTCTGTGGGTGTTTATGGATGTGTTTGACCCGTGCGTCTCTCTGTCTCCTCAGATTTCGGCTTCAGTAATCTGTTTTCTCGAGGACAGCTGCTGAAGACGTGGTGTGGCAGTCCTCCGTACGCCGCGCCCGAGCTCTTCGAAGGGAAAGAGTACGACGGACCTAAAGTGGACATATGGGTAAAATCCAGCGTCTGTCTGACCTCACGTACACCGCCCCATTAAGGCTGTATCATTTATATCTTTGTATACAGTATTTGTATACACTGTTACATTTATTTTATCTAATGCACCAGCTGACAGCATTCCCTGAATAGTTTATTAGTTGAGAGAGATTTACTTTCTGTAAGAAAAACGGAAATATTTCCAAATGAATCAATATTGAATCAAATGAAATCTGTGTCGATACCAACACACATCTCACATACACATCACATGAACACTAATTCATCCTGGACAACAGCGAGAGACCCGCCAACTCACCTGTCAGTCAAACACTGCTCTAAATCCTGCTGTCGTGTGCAGATTTACAGCAGAGACACACATGTGCAGTGATCATGTGATCAGCTCCAGTATTGAGCATGAGAGTGTGTGACGACCTGAGACTGATGTAAACCTCTCTCTCTCTCTCTCTCTCTCTCTCTCTCTCTCTCTCTCTCTCTCTCTCTCTCTCTCTCTCTCTCTCTCTCTCTCTCTCTCTCTCTCTCTCTCTCTCTCTCTCTCTCTCTCTCTCTCTGTGTAGAGTTTGGGTGTAGTGTTGTATGTCCTGGTCTGTGGCGCGTTACCGTTTGATGGAAGCACTTTACAGAACCTCCGCGCTCGAGTCCTCAGTGGAAAGTTCCGGATCCCGTTCTTCATGTCCACAGGTACTCACACTTACTCCTGCTCGCACTCACGTAAACTCACAATCACACACACTCTCTCATACTCACACACGGTGTTGGAGAAAGTTACTTTTAAAAGTAATGCATTACAATTTTGCGTTACTCCCTAAAAAAGTAACTAATTGAGTTACTTAGTTACTTTACTTTTTAAATCTGGGCAGGGCTTGCTTCTTTGTTTTTAATATAAAACAATTCTAATGTAAAAGTGAAATGAATTCACCTCTGAAAGAAAAGTACATTTATGCAGGAGCACAAATGTTAGTTCATCTAAAGTAATTTTTGCTTATTAGTACGGCTGAATTGCGTCAGTGAAGGTCAGCAGCAAAGACACTGGTTAATAAAATGGGATTAAATACATAAAGGATATTCGTTTTATTTAACATATTTAATTATTGCAGGGTTTCAATACACTGTTTTTATTCATTTTGAGGAATACTGAATCTGTTTTTGTGAGTGAGATGAATTAATGCATGTTCACATTTAGTCTAGAATACAGTAACATCATGTTTACTCACAATTTCCCCACAGGACACTTGTCAATCTATAAATGGGGAAAAAAAGTAACCCAAATATTTTCTTAGAAATTTCAAAGTAATGCGTTACTTTACTAGTTACTTGAAAAAAATATTATTACATAACTTGCGTTACTTGTAATGTGTTACCCCCAAAACTGCTCACACACACTTTGACACATTCTAATGCTGCGTACACACTAAATGATTTTTAAAATCTTCAAAATGTGAGAGACCACAATCATGAGGACAAAAAAATCCTAGATTGAACTGTTTTGCTCCTGTAGTGTGTGGTGTGCCGCAATGTGACTAAGGCAGCACACCACACACCAACAGATTTTCAACCAGACTTGAGAATAAAAATAAAAATAAGACTTTAAAATAAACATGGTGAACGATAGGCAGGAAGAAATTGCTTTTTTTATTATTATTATTGAACAATATCAATTTGCAAACTGAAGTGGGGAACACAAATATGCATATGAAAAATACACACTTTCTGATGTTGAATATATACGATTTGCAATTGGAGCACCTTCAACGTTCTTCTGAGCAGATTCAGTCATTCACAGGAAAATCTGATAATCTTTAGAACAACAAAGATAATCAGGACATTACCTAAGTTTGTCAGAAGGGGAGAAATCTGCCCAAAATCAGCCTGATTATCTTGTGGTGTGTACCCAGCAGCGCAAGTTACGTAATCATTTCGACAACTTTAAAGCCGATTTTCTCAGTATTTTGATTTGGTTTTTTTTTGTTTTTTTTGTTTTGTTTTTGCACCCTCAGATTCCAGATTTCCAAATAGTTGTGTCTTGGCCAAATATTGTCCTATCATAACAAACCATACATCAATGGATGAAGCTTATTTATTCAGCTTTCAGATGATATACATCATCAGTTTTGAAAAATTGACCCTTATGACTGGTTTTGTGTTTTTTTTTTTTTTTCCTCTTTGCTGAAGTGTGTTGAACTTCCTTCTCCTGCAGTTCTACTGTACAGATGTGAATTTACTTTTCCTTCAGCCTTAGGCTTATTTATTTCACTTTTTTGTGTGAAAGGGCTAAAAATCAAAGTTTTTATATTAAAAACAAACAAGCAAGCCCTGCCCAGATTTAAAAAGAAACACAAAAGTAACGTAACACATTATTTTCCATAAAAAGTAACTAAGTAACATAATTAGTTACTTTTTTTTTAAGGAGTAACGCAAAATTGTAATGCATTACTTTTAAAAGTAACTTTCCCCAACACTGGTATCCAGCATAACTCACATGCACTCTCTTGTGCACAGACTTCACACATGCTTACTTTCTCTGACAGACACACACTCACGTGCTCACTCGTGCACACTCACATTCAGGGATGGGTCCCGAAACCCGGTTTTTAATCGGTCCCGGGCTAAATAATGAAAGACCGGAGTATCGATAAGCTCTGACGTTAATGGTTCTGCTGTCGGTACTGGAGAAATTAAGAAAATACACATTTATTATTGCTATATATACATTATTTTGCAACTTCTATGCAGTCGCCAGCTGTTTTTATATGCAATAATACTAGGACATTTGTCTAGGATGCATTTTTGCTATTCGTAATTTCAGTAGAGAGATCACGCTCACGCAGAGGAGCTACGGAGCGCTCCACATGAACGCCCTGTTGAACTGTGGTGATAGAGGACAGAACCAAACAATCAAATGTCTGCTTACACTTTTGGCCTGTGGGTGTAATATTAAGCTAATTTTATTGTTGATTTCGACGTTGGCTTCCAAGGTTCATAAAAAAGAAGAAATGAAGTAAAACTATTCTTTTAACTTCTGTACTTTCACAGCAGTGCGCATTCGTTCCTCTGTAAAACCCAAACTTAACGTTAGAATCGGCACAGTTGTAAAATACAGCCTTTATTGTTGATAAATTGTGGGACATGTTTGATAAAACGTTGAAAGCACATGTTCCCCCAGCTGAATTGTGTGCGTGCTCCAAAACAGACAAGCAAAATACACTTTGGGCTTCGGGTGTGCGTCCAAATGTCAAACGAAAGTATTCACTCAAACACAGTTTATCCAATGTATTAACACGATCTCAAGAAAATGTTAATAAAACCTCAACGATACCCGTCCCTACTCGCATTCTTACTCTCTCTCACACACTTATGCTGCCTTCAAGTCCTCCTGGGACATTCGTACTTATGAGTTGAAAAGTCGTCATTATGACGTCAGGCCACTTTGGTCAAAACAAGATGGTGATTTACCTTTTCTACATAAAATTCAATGATTTTTTTAAACTCTGCATCTGGAAAATGACGAATAAAGAATGTGTATCCTTGTATTTTTGCTTTTTATTCTGTTTTTATTAAATTTATGAAGGTGATGTAAACTGCATCATTATACGTTCTATGGTAATTATACAGTAATATTCTGTATATGTAACAGTTTTATTGTACATTACAAAAAATAATCATTTTATTAATTTCAACAAATTTATGGTCAGTGAAGACGCTGCATATCTGTCGTCTTTGGATGCGTCCACAGCATCCGACACGTTTTTTTACGGACGTCCCCAGCTCAGAAACTCGGGGCTTAAAGAAGATTTTGAATTTCCCACTCGTAATAACAACTTTGTGGCGTTCATGTGTGTTCAACTCGTAAATACGTTCTGTCCGACGTGACTTGAACGCACCGTTACTCACTCTCTCTCTTACACACACACTCATACTCACTCTCGCACACTCACGTTCACTCATTCTCTCACACACACACATACTCGATGTCTGCATGACTGATGTGTGTTTGTGTGCGTTTCAGACTGTGAGTATCTGATCAGACACATGCTGGTTCTGGAACCCAGTCGACGGCTTTCAATGGAGCAGATCTGCAAGAACAAGTGGATGAGACAAGGAGACCCCGACCCTGAGTTTGACAGAGTCAGTCACTTACACTATACACACACGTGATCTTTGCGTTTCTTAGACCTTACGATGTGTAGAAATGTTGCTGATTTGCCTGTATCTCTGTCAGCTGATAGCAGAATGTGAGCAGGTGAAGGTGGAGAGAGAAACGGAGTTAATTAACGAGCAGGTGTTGATGGCCATGTCAGAGATGGGCTTTGACCGCGAGCGGACATTACAGGTAACACACACACACACACACACACACACACACACATATGCGTATGCTTTATTCCAGTGGGCTCTTCTGAAACATTTGTGTGGTGGTTTCTCCTCTCAGTCTCTGCACGCGGACTCGTACGATCACTACAGCGCCACCTACAGTCTGCTGACTGACAAACTCAAGCGGCACAAGAACCTGTGTCTGGCTCCGCCCACGCCCCGCCCCCTCTACCCGCTCAACGCCTTGCAGGTGTGTGCCGTTACCGTTAGCAACCTTTGATTCCCGATGAGGGGAATATGCATGAGCTCCGGAGTGCTTCATTTACATACTGTATGAAAGCAGAGCCGTGGGCTTCTGCAGAACTTATGATGATTTTAGAGGAAGGGGATTGTGGGGTTGTTAGAGGATCCTGGTTATGTCATGCAGTGTTTTTTAGCCTTCTGATAGTCTTTTTTTTTTTTCACGTTTTTGCTCTGAAATCACTTACAACAGGGATTCGTTTCATTCAGAGCAGCCTGAATTTGGATCTGATTTAAAAACAAAAAGGCTGAAACTAGATGAAGATCTAACTGTGTGTTTGAGAGCTGATGGTTGATCTGCTTCATCACGTATGTTTGTGTGTGTCCTGCAGGATCAGAGTAACGCTGCCGTCAGTATGACGGTACCGCAGGTTCAGCTCATAAACCCAGAGAATCAGATCGTTGAGGTGAGTGTGGTGCTGCTTTCAGCTCTCTGCTCTCACCAGCACAATAAACCATTCTGATGTACAGTGGATGAGTGTGAGGATATCAGGACGGATAGTTTTTGTGTGTGTGTTTCAGACGGACGGGACGATGGCTCTGGACAGCGATGAGGGAGAAGAGCCCAGTCCAGAGGCGATGGCCCGATACCTGTCCATGAGGCGCCACACAGTCGGTGTACCTGACCCCAGGTACCGCTCATCACAGCCAGTGCTTCTGTTTCTCCTGCCCTTTTATTTGAGTTATGACCTAACAAGTCCCGCCCAGTTTACCATAAACTCCTCCCACCTAACTAAAGCTCCTCCTAATTCACTATAAGCTCCTCCCACCTAACTGGTCTATCCCAGTTCACTCTAAACCACTCCTCCAGGGTTCCTATGGTGTTCGGAAAAGTATGGAAAGTATGGAATTTGATTGAAGTATGGAAAAAAGAAAGCAAAGTATGGAAAAATATTTGTGTTTCCAGACTTTTAAATTTAATAATAATAAATTAATACATTTATTTTACAAGACGTGAGATTTCATGGCAGCTGTTTAGTGATTCTTTAGTGATTGTCGAATAGGCATTTTTTGATTATGTAAACTGCAGTTTATAAGCATTTTGTTCTCACAATATTCTTAGCACCGTATTTTACAGCCTCAGGGATCTTTGCAAAAATATAAAATATACAGACTTTAATGTGCGCACGAGAAACCATTTAACTTAGCATATAGTGCACACTGATCCACCTATTGCCCCATTTCGCGGTGTGGTTTCTTGGTCTCCACAAGGTATGTGTTAAAGAGACCCAAGACCTTGAAATGAGAGACAAATTTAATGACTTTTTACAGTACCAGTTCTAGACTCAGGTCATCAGCCAATTTCGTGTGATGGTTTCTTTGCCGCCACAGAGGATGTGTAAAAATTGGACATTATGCCTTGATATTAGTAGCAACACAATAAGAAAAGTCCAGTTTTGAGCAAGTAGATCTGTTAATTCATGTGCATCCATGCTCTTGTTTTATTCATAGCAATGCACAAAGGAAATAGGTTATATAAATCTAGAAATTGTAATGCATAAGCATGCAAAAAATTCCTATGCGCATGTGAATGGTTTCTCGAGGGCACAAAAAAGTTTTTCGTGTGCATGTAATGTTGCTCTATGAACCATTTATGTTAAATATGGTCTGAAAATATGCTGAGAGATTTGGAAATTTGATTCTGGAAAAGTATTGAAATGGAAAATGGGTAGGAACCCTGCTCCTTCCAATGCAAACCCCTTCTAAAAAACTCTAACCCCTCCCACCTAACTCAAGACCCTCCCAGGTCACTGAAAACCCCTCCCACTTGACTAGTCCAGTGAACTTCATCATAAACCCCACTCACATAATTTAAGCTCCTCCCAGTTGTCTCTAAACCCCTCCCACCCTTGTGTTTGTCAGGACTGAGATTCAGGAGGATCTCCAGAAACTGGCGCCTGGGTTTCCGCGTGTGGCCCCTCAGCCGCCCTTCCCTCCGCTGGTTCCCACCATGGCGCAGATGCATCTGATGCCCACCCCGAACCTGCAGCCCACGCAGCAGCTGGAGTACAAGGTAAAGCACACAGACACACAAACAAACACACTCCTGACACTGAGATCACCTGACATCCTGTCCGTCCGTGTGTGCAGGAACAGTCTCTCCTGCAGCCTCCCACCCTGCAGCTGCTGAACGGCATGGGTCCTCTGGGCCGCCGGGCGTCTGACGGCGGAGCCAACATTCAGCTTCACGCGCAGCAGCTGTTGAAGAGGCCGCGCGGTCAGTCGCCGCTGGTCACCAGCCCGGTGAGACAATCCCACAATCCCACAATTTTTAAAGGCTGTCTGCACTTCAAACTTTACATTTTATTCCTGTCTATCCTTAAGGTTTTTACCAAGGGATTTCTTCATATATAATTTGCTTGGTTATATAAACATTTTATTCCCCAAAAATTGTGAAAAAGTATGGTTTTCTGTCTGTTCTAAATATTTTCTGAATTCTGGAGTGACAAAAATCAGATAATCCAAATTCCCTCTGTTGGACTTCAGTATGTCAAAAGAATTAAACAAGAATTTTGAAACTGACATCATCCGGTGTTTATAGAAATGTATGCAAGTTAGTGTACATTTCATTAAATAATGCCTAATTTTCATATTTAAATCTAACATTTTAACATTGGTCTAGTTATTTTTTACCCTATTCACCTGCAGTGTCTCACCATAATAAATATGAATGCAATATAATGAATATGTAGTATAGTGCATATATTTATCAAAGCATTTATCAGCTGAAAACAACACAGAATATAAGTTTACAAATCAATATTGGTCCATTAAAATGAAGATAGACTAAATCCAGAAATCAGAAGGTGGGGTCTGACAGAAGCAGAGTGTGAGTTCTGACGTGAGTCTCTGTGTGTTTGTCAGCATCCGATCCTGGACGTGGCTCCGGTGGATGAGGAGGGGTCCGACGCCGAACCGGATCCAGAGGCGGTTCAGAGGTAGGGCAGTGTGTTTGCATGCAGGCGCTGGTGTTTCCTGATCTAAATCCAACACAGACTCCTGTGCAGCTGCACACACGGGTGTTGGAGGAGTGTGTGTGTGTGTGTGTGTGTGTGTGTGTGTGTATGAGCTGCTGTGCTGCGCTGGGAGTTGCGGGTCTCTGTCGGTGACACACTAAACACTGCAGCGCTGCTTTGAGCTCTGGGCGTCTCTCTCTGTCTCTGTCTGTCCATCAGCATCACTTTCTAAAACGACTCTAAATCCTCCAGAGTTCCTCCTCTAAAGTGCTACTAAAGTGACCTCTGACCTCTCTCTCTCGTGCCGAACGACGGCAAACTTCCCTTCTGTGGCTTTGCTTTTGTCTAATCGCTTTGCTAAACGGAGCGCCGCGCGGAGCCGCTCCGATTCTGTGTGCCGATTGGATGTGTGGCCCTCTGGAGGCTGGGGGCGGCCAATCAGAGCACTGATCCGTGCTGCTTCCTGTGGTCCAGGTATTTGGCGAACAGTTCCAAGCGGCACACGACACACGGCACGGGTCCCGGTCACGCGGTCAGCGAGCTCTCGGCAGACACGCAGAGAGCCCGGCAGAGGGGCTGGAGCCCCGAACAGCACTGCCGGTGAGGGCTGAAACACACACACACACTCACTTATACACACATCACACACTCACATCACACACACACACACACACACACACACACACACACACACACACACTGTAGAATATGAGCGCACTGGAGTTGCTCAGTGTTTGTGCTGATGGTCACACCGGACACTGGACAAATAAGATATCAGTGTCAAATGGGCTGCTTTTTATTAATTACTATTGTTTTTTTTTATTGTTTTTATTATTATTATTATTATTATTATTATTATTCAATTCTTGTCCTTCAATTTTTTATTTTTATTTATTTTTTATTTTTATTTTCTTTGTATATGATCTGGAAGTGAGTGAATGTTTAATGGCAGCATTTGATCCTTTTTCCCTTTTACCCTGTAAAGCCTGACATACGAAATAATAGAATTTTTTCTGAAACAAAATCTGAAGTATGTGTAATGTTCTGTATCGTTTCTGATCATCAGTCTTTCATGGCTGTTTTTTATTCAGAAACTGAGAAAAAAAATGCAACTTGCTGCAGATTTCTACGATGAAATTCTGCTGCTTATAATGTAAATCAATGAAATCGTTATAACAGTAGAGCAGATACTGACATAAAAAATGATCTAAATATGAGTGTTCACTCTGTATCTCTAATAATGTCTTCGTAAGATGAGACTGAAATGATTCAAACATACAGTGATGATGAATAAATAAACATTCCTCAAACGATGTGAGATGTTTGGAGGCTTTGGAGGCATTCCTCAAAAGATCCTAATGATCAGATTTCACACTCACTGATTTTTCTACAAAATGATTCATGGAAAATCAAGTAAAGCCAAGCTGCTACAGTCCAGTAAGTGTTTATCTGGAAATGACTGCAGTTATTCTGACGTTTACTTGATAAAAATCAGTCAAGATTTGACAGCAAAAACACACATTTGTACGATTAGACTAATAAGAGCTTTAACTGGATAAAAAAACCCCCTCTAAACTATCAATCAGACGACAGAAGGCATGGAGTAGATTGAGTGTGAAACAGGTTTAAAAGTAAAGTTTGATCATGGTAATAACTTAAGGTCTTTATAGGGTTAAATGACCATATATTGTATTATTATTATAAACAATTTATGTATTTATTTGTTATTTTTATTGACTTAATATTTGGAGCTTGACAATTTTGTGTTGTCCGGCACACAGATCTAGAACATAATGCTTAGTGTTTGATTCTGTTTGGTACTTTTTCCATACAATGACTATATTTCAAGCTAAATGTAAATGTATATATGTATTTGTATGCAAAAAGTAATTGAAAGCGCTGAAACCCTGAGAGGACTGACAACATGAAGAGCGTCTCTTCCTGTCTGCTGAGGAAGTGCAGTGTGAGGTCGCTGCGCCCCCTGCTGGACACACACGGGATGATCAGAGCGCCACTGCACTGCAGCAAATAAACACCGCTGATGGACAGAGACTCTCGGTGACCCCTGACCTCGTGATGATAGGTTTGACCTCTGGCTACGATCACAGTGAAATACTGAATGTGGTCAGATGTTGAAGATGTTGATGTCACTTCTGCTTCATTCAGCTTGAATTAATGTGAATTTAAAAGCGTTTCCACTCCATGAGGTTATGAAGCTCAGCAGAGAATCGCTCAAATCTGAGACGTGTTTCCATGTTTAAGTGTTGTGCTCTTCTGTTTCACTGCATGAATTCAGAAGTGTTTAGAAATGAAATTAAACCAGTTAATTGTGTTGTTTGCACATGCAGAGCTAAAGCAGCACTCTGATGTCGATGTTGATTTGACAGGTTTTTAAGTGTGATTTGGGAGATTGTGTCTGTCTGTATTCCAGCATGACGTTAGCACCGTATCGGCTCGGTCATTAATGAAGAGCGTTTGTGTGTCTCAGGTCGTCGTATAAGGACTGTAACACTCTTCACCTGCCGATGGAGCGCTTCTCTCCCGTCAGACGCTTCTCTGATGGAGCCGCCACCATCCAAGCGTTCAAGACCCAGCTGGAGAACAACAGCCTGATCCGACAGCTCAAACAGGTACTGACGCGCAAAAACGCGCGCGCGAAGCTCGTCGTGTGACGCGTGCGGTCGGTCAGTGACGTGTGTTTGTGTGCAGGAGTGCGAGCAGCTTCAGAAGATGTACGCGGCTCCGCAGGACGAGCGGCTGATGGAGCACACGCAGCAACAGCACGTCCTCTACCAGCAAGAACAGCAGATCCTACACCAGCAAATACAGGTCTGACACTGTTTAAAGAAGTTCACTTCCAGAACCAAAAATTACAGATAATGTACTCACCCCCTTGTTATCCAAGATGTTCATGTCTTTCTGTCTTCAATCGATAAGAAATTGTTTTTTCAGGATTTCAGGAATGTTCTCCATATAATGGACTTCTATGGTGCCCCAAGTTTGAACGTCAAAGTGTAGTTTAAATGCGGCTTCAAAGGCTCTAAACGATCCCAGCCGAGGAAGAAGGGTCTTATCTAGCGAAACAATCAGCTATTGTCTAAGCAAAAATTGACAATTTATATAATTTTTAACCTCAAACGCTCTTCTTGTCTATTCTCTGCAAAGCGCATGTGAATTCTGTGTAATCCGGGTCAATACAGTTAGGGTTTGTCAAAAAACTCCCGTCTCATTTTCTTCCCCAACTTCAAAATTCACGTACCGACCTGGTGTTTACATTTAAGTAAACATGCAAAGAAGATCAAACACCCTTAACAAAAAAAGGTAAAACAGCGATAAAGGACGATTTTGAAGTTGGAGGACAAAATGAGATGGGAGTTTTTTCGACATACACTAACTGTATTGACCCGGATTACACAGAGATCGCATGTGCATCACAGAGCTAGACAAGACAAGCATTTGAGGTTAAAAAGTATAGCAGTTGCCAGTTTGTTTCAAAAATAACCAGTCGTTTCGCTAGATAAGACCCTTCTTTCTCAGCTGGGATCATTTAGAGCCTTTGAAGCTGCATTTAAACTACATTTTGGAAGTTCAAACTCAGGGCGAAGTTAGGGTCATCTGTAAATTGTTGTTCTGGAAGTGGACTTCTGAATAGAATTTACTTTTCTATTTAATATGTTTGTCATTATGTTGTGTGTGTGTGTATATCAGTTGTAGTTACTTTAGTACATCAGATTAAACTAAATGAAAGTGAGATGTTCTAGCTGAAACAAGTTGAAGTTTTTTAATATTTAATTTCAGCTGAAGTTCATTTAATTTAACATGAATGTTAAAAGATTTTTTATGATTTGTTTACTGTAATAACCCTGATCTGACACACATTCACTGAATGTAAACGCACATGTGGTTCTGTTGTTTTCGAATAGATAATAATAATAACTACACGCACTGAACCCATTGCAAAAGACAGTTACTTAATGAATTGCTTTTCTAAATGAGGACGTCACCAAAGGCAGGTTTTGTCACATGTAACTCACTTCTGACGTTTTCTCCATAAATTAGTGGGTTCTGTCTAGGATCCATTAGGGGCCTCTGCAAACTTCTCAAGCTGACTTATGATGATTTAGAACAAACAGAAATCTCGATATTTCTAGATCGTCTAGACGAGTCACTCCCTAAACGTTTTATTTTTAAACAACGAGGATTCTCACAGTCCTGAATGCCAGGATATATAAGGATGCCGCATTGTAAAAGTCTGATTGCTAGACCTGGAAAAGTTATTTAAATGAATAAAACACCATGGGCATTTAAATAACAAACACAAATTTTTCTAGTAATTCCCAGCTATAAATTTTTTATTGGGTCGTAATTGAAATTGTAATTTAAAATCCTGACCCAGTGCATCATGAATGAGTGGAAAACTAATGCAGATTGATTGGTCGTAAAGAGCAGAAACCCTGAACAACCATCGGCTCTTAAATCTGCTGGAATCCTGAAGTGTAGTTACCTTTTTAAAAACAATTTCAGTGGCAGAAACAGGCTTCCATAGAAAACTCTTAGTAATCATCATTACAGCAGACGAACCAGAGAAAACGAATGAGTCTATGAATACTGTGATGGATAATAGAGACAAAAAGGTTGAGAACTGCTGATTGAAGAGCAGTTAAATAAACACACACATTCTTGACTGTAACTGAGATTTGACCATGCTGACTTCCTGTTGCAGGCCCTGTCTTTGGGACATGGAGAAAACCAGCCCAGCAGTCACCTTACATACCAGCTACAGAGGTAAACACACACACACACACACACATTCATACTTATGCTCTCTCTCACTGAAACACACACATATCGCTGTGCGTCTGTCTCTCTCAGGTTGCGTATTCAGCCCTCCAGTCCTCCTCCTACGCATCCCAACAACCACCTCTTCAGGCCAGCCAATCAGAGTCCTCCTCCGGGGAGTCAGGGGATGATGCAGGCGCACGGTCGGTGTCGTTCCGCAGGAGCCGATGTGTGAGTAATAGAGTGTCTCGTGACGTTGACGTGTTAAACTCCTCCCACAGGCGGGCCGTCTGCGGTTCAGTTTCAGCATGGCTCCGCCCTCTACCAGTCTCCCAGCGCCAGCCCTCCCCCCACCAGCCTCCCCCGCATGGCGCTGCCCAATCAGCAGCCTCCGCCAGGCTCCGCCCGAACACTGGCGCAGACCCTCCCGCAGCAGCAGCAGGTGACCATTCAGGTGCAGGAGGTGGAGCTCGGGCAGCGGCAGGCTTTCCTGGCGACGCCGTCTCACAGAGTTCTGGGGAAGCAGCTGAGCGCCGATAACGCGGAGACTCACAGGTGACGCGAGCGCCGCCGAAACGCTCTCTCACGTCACGATCGTTCTGTTCGTTTCGTTTGTTTTGTGCTCTTCTTTTTCAAATGGCTTTGTAGTTTCAATCTTATTTTCATTTTGAATCAGTGCTGTTTATGTTCATTTCAATGCAGTTCAGCATGTCTAGTGCTAGTAGATGATGTCAATGAATCTGTTGTGGAAATGATTTGTGTAAATATTGAGAGATTCTCCCAGACGACAGTATATCGGTCCAGACGACTGACCGCCGGCCCTTTGAGGTACTTTGAGACGTGCTGGTGGAGTCCAGTGCTAGCAGTAGATGAGCGTCCTGTGTCGCGTTCGCTGGAGATCACACCGCATTACATCTGATCTCCAGTGCATTTGAGACAGGATGATCATTAGATCTGTTATTAGATGAGCGCAGTGATTCACAACACTGAACGCTTCACCAGGAACAGTGTTGAGAACCGCTGGATCAGCGTCAAAACATTAACGCAGTTTTGATATCAGTATTTTGAAGTCAACATGAAATCAACATTCAGTGTAAACAAAGAAAAAATCTGTCAAATTTACAGTAAAAATCAGCATGGAACATTTAAAGTTTTACAGATTGAACTTGAAGTTTAAAAACTTTTACTGAAATGGTGTTTTTTCGACAAATATTCAAAACATTTCATTTTCATTTGACAGCCCTACATTACATAACTGTTTCATGTTGACTTGTGTTAGAGGGGGGGAGTCAGATTGGACCAAACTCCGCCCACATAGTGATAGTAGGAGGTGTTGTTATGCTAATTAGGTTCTGTTATCTCACAGTCCTGCTCGTGTGTTTGATTGTGTTGCAGTCGCAGTTTGAGTCGCTTCCACACTTCCACGTACGAGCAGTTTAACCCGCACATGTTCGGCGAGGCCGGTGTGAGCGGCGTCATCGGCACCTACAACCCCTACCTGCAGGGGGCGTCCCTGAAGGTGCCGGGGCTGGAGGGCTATCAGGGCGCGGCGGCGGTGGGTTACGGCAGTCCGTCTGCGCTGCAGCAGGCTCTGCTCTCGCCCACGCCGCTCGAGTACCGGCAGGCCCAGCAGCACGTCACGCCCACCCTGCAGGGCCTCCTCTCGCCGCGGCACTCGCTCACGGGACACGCCGACCCACGCCTGCCTCCGCAAGACCTCGCCGCGCTGCTCAAACGCCAGAGTACCCGCCCGGCCCCGCCCTCCGCCGCCTCGGCCACGCCCGCAAACCCACAGGACTACGGAGAGATGCTGCTGCTGCAGCAACTGGGCCAAGCTGCCGAGAGCTTAGAGCCCGCCCCTCCGCAAGCCCCGCCCACGCAGCACTATCATCACCTGCTCCAAATCAGGACCCCGCCCGAGTGCCCCGCCCCACCCCTCCCTCACTCGGAAAGCATGGAGGAGGACGAGATGCCGGCCTATCACGAGGGCCTGCTGGCCAAAGCCGCCGCCTCCTGCGCCGAGACGCACGAGCTGCTGGCTCCGCCCCACGGCAGCACGCCCCCATACTCCTCCCCCACGCATAGACACGCCTACATGCGCGGCACCACGGCAACCAGAGGTACACACACTCTCACAATTTACTCTCGTTTCTTAAAGTATTTTACTGGCATGATTGTATGGAAGTTTAAATCATGAGATGGAATAGTTTTGTGGATTAATGTGCTTGAAAATAATGTTGCAATGCAAACAAAATAACATTTTTCTGATGTTTTGTTTGATTTGCGCTGCTGCTGGTGTAGAATGTGTCTCACGCTTATGTCTTGTGTGTCCTGTTGTGTCTCAGAGGCGTGTGCTGATGCCGCGGACTGTCGGGTGATGGAGGGAGATCATAACGGTTACGGCTCACGCGCCGCGCAGGGAGACGCCTACAGACCGCGAGGATCATTACAGCGACATCACACCATCCAGACCTGCGACGATGCTTACGTAAGTCCATGAGTGTGTGAGAGCGAGTGAATGTGTGTGTGAGAGTGTGACGCAGCTCTAGCACTGACCTCTTGACCTCTTCTCTTGTAGGAGCAGGCGGAGCCCATGTCTGGAATGAGCTTATTGGCTGGGAAGGCGCTAAGCTCCGCCCGCATGTCGGACATTCTCAGCCAATCGTCTCTGACAGGAAGCCAGCAGCTGCAGCAGAGGGAGGCGTCAGGTGTGTAAACGCACACTACAGGCACGCACACACTCACACACACACGCTTACGCTCACTGACGGTGTTGTGTGTGTTTAGCGTGTGACGTGGAGGCAGACGTTCACCCCGCCGCGTGTTACCCGTCCTCCTGCACCAGTGACATGCTGCTAAGCTACAAAACCCCAGATCTGCAGTACAGCGTGGAACAGGCCGGGGTCTAATGAACACAGGTACCACACACACACACGCATGTGACGCCTTTATATTATTAAATATGTTATTATATAAGGATATAATGACTATGTTTACATGTGCTCCAATAATATGATTATGCGCGCAACTATGAAAAAATATTTCAGAGCAGCGGTGCGACTGACCCCATCAGCATATTTGTATTTGCGCTTCAAAGGGTTTCTACTGGCAGTTTTATATATATATATATATATATATATATATATATATATATATATTATATTTTTAAAATATAGTTTTTTTTCAGTTATTTAAATAATTTAATATTTCTGTATTCAAAATTTTATATTTGAAACTAATTTTATATCTAAACTACTGAGCCTCATTAAACATCTGAAAATACACCTACAAGCCACTTTTGTGTTCTTCTGTGCACCTCTGTAGTACAAATTTTGTTAATACTGATTTCATTTGATTGGTAACTTATTCTGTTGTTTTAATTTGAATTTTTTTAAGAAGCTCAAAAAATGTAATTTTGATAAAAGATGAGATCCTTTTAATAATGTTAGAAAAAAAGAAAAGCGCAGAGCCCCGATTACTCTACAAACATACACCTTTGTTTACGTCTGTGTGTGTTGCTCGGCAACCACAACCGTTTCTGAGGAACTACATTGTTCGGCGGAAGAATGTTTTTATTTCTATCATTACACTTTATTTGCTCTGTTTGGTTTTGTGAAGCCTTACTGTGTATATGAAATAACCATTTTATAAAAGCAATAAACCACGTGAAGCTGTGGTTTACAGTGAATTTACAACAGCTGAAGGGCTTCGCGTCGTGCTGTTTTTCACATATACCAATGCACCGCATAAATGAGCTCAAAACACATTTTCATGGACATTGGATGGTTCTTAATCCTCAGAATGTCACAGAGTTCATTGACGGAGTTGTGTGAAAAACGTGCGTCATCCGTGTACGTTTGAGCAAATGCGATTAAGGTGTAAACATGCCTGTTTATTGCAGTTATGATCAGCATATTTGACTGATTATGAGCTTAATCACATCAGATTGCAGTATTGTGTTTACACGAGGTAAAGTTCAATCGCAGTATTGTCTAAATCTCACTAAAATCGTATTATGAGGGTGCATGTAAACACAGTCAGCGTGTGACCTGACCAGTAGCGTAGAGTCCCGCACTTACGCACGGTTTATCGTGAAATAACCTTCTGTAATTCATACAGTGGATGGTTCGCTCTGTAACTTGTCTTTTTTTCTCTCTCTCAGGGGTGTATTTGCTGTATAAAGCTCATATCCGTCTGCTGTGTTGTGCTGTCATGCCAAATCCTCATCGTCTGTCTGTCGGGGTGTCGTGGGTGTGGCCTGCACGCAGTGGGCGGAGCTCTCGGCTTCCTCTTCCGCGCCGCCGGGAGCGTCTCTGATTGGCTGGGGCGAGTGCCGCCCGTCTGCTGCAGCCCAATAATCATCCGCCCCTCCCGCACCCGAAACCCCTCCTACCGTTGCCATAGCAGCGCTCTCGCGCACTCCGATGTGCAAGGCAAACACAGAGTCTTACGTAAACGCGCGTGCGCGCGCGCGCACACACACACAAACACACACACACACACACACGAAGAGACGTCATTACCAAACGCCACAAACCCAAAGTATTTCACGTGAAGCCTGCGCTGCGGTGGGCGTCGCGTCCCGTCCGCTGCGCCGCGGCGGATCATTCCGGTCGGGCCGTGACGTCACGATCGACCCCTTCCGCCGGGACGGCCGACTCTCACTCGCTCTCGACTTTCTTCACTTCTGTTTTTTATTTTTAACGCATTTTTATGGCTAATGTTCTGTAGGAATTATGATCATTATTGTTCTTGTTTTCTGTAAAAGACGTTTTATGGTTATGACATTATTAAAAGAATGACGATTATTATTAAAAGCGTTCTATGTTGCAAGAGAACAGCTGCGTTTGTTTCCTCACAGTGATTTTTGCACTTTCGGTTTTTGTGACTTTCGTTTCTGTTTTGCTCCTCTTCCTCCCCGTTTCTCGTTCTCCTCCTTCATTCCGTCCGTCCGTCCGTCCGTCCGTCCGAGGACCGGTGCGCCGCGGGGAGTTCGACGGATCCCGTGCTGCTCGCAGACGCTCTTCACTTCTGTTTCGGAGCTTTATCGGTTCTTTTTTGTGGATGTTGTTGGAAAAGCTTTTGTATATTGTTGATTTTGCCGTTTCATTTCTGTTCTGAAGTCACGTCGATGTTTTTAGCCAAACGCACAGGCGGGCGGACGGACGGACGGACGGGCGCTTCGTTTCACGTCTCTCTCGGAGTTTAGCGGCCAGACGCCACTCCGTTTCATCCAGCGCTGTGATTGGACGATTTCTGCCGCCGTTTCGTCTTCGGTCCGACCAATCCAATAACTGTCATGTGATCGTCTGAGGAGAGACGGGCGCGTGCGAGTCTGTGATGAAGAGAACCGCCATCATCATCATCATCATCCTCCGTCTGTCCATCATGTCACGCTCCTCCCTCTTTTCCTTTATAGAGCTTTGTCCTTTTCCTCTGTTCCTTTTGTTTGTTTTTTTTTGGCTTTATGTTTTTTGGAAAAAATACTAAAGTGCAACAATGGTTAAAAAAAAAAGATTCCAAACAAACTGAGAGAAATAATAAATATATATAAATAAAGAAATGAATATGACCGAGCTGTGTGTGCGAGTGTTCTTTCAGAGCGCGTCCAGCAGGGGGCGGCAGTGCCGCGGAATCTGATGATCACACTGCGGTGCTGGAGCTGGAGATCCAGAGCAACACCTGAAACACCTTAATGCTCTGCTAGTGTCACTCACACGACTGCAGCTGCTTGACAGCCCCAAACTGAAGCAGCCTGTAAACAGTTATTTTCCTGTTTATTCTGTCAAGGTGCTTTGAAACAATCAGTAAATGAGCACATGCAAATGTTTCAGGTCAGAGCCATCATTAATAATAGTGAAGTTGTGCTCTGAACGTTTTTAAACGTTTAGTTTGGTTGAGTGAGCTGTAAGGGAACATTCCATTCTACCTATTTATAAACATTATTAAGTGGTAACATTTAAAAACTGTTCATCACTTTGAGAGAACCCTGGTTAGTTCTGTGAACGTTTCCTGTTAACGAAGGAGATGCTCTGAATAAAAATTAGGGAAAAACACCACCAGCCTTTGTCTGAGGACTCGACCTTAACTTCAGGAGAGAAACCGATTGTTGGCGTCAGTGAGTGTTTTTGTACCAGGATCACGACTGATGTCGATGGGTTTGCTTCCTCATCGTCAGTTCTGTGTGCAGCTGCTCGTGTCTGAATGTGAATCTGCACTGCAGAGGCTCAGCAGACCTGACGAGTCGAGCTCAGATCTGAGTTATTCTGAGTATGGCAAGCCCTTTTAATATTTAATCTATTAAACGTGCTATTATATATTTTTATGCTGCTAGTACTTGTTTTTAGCTAATAGCATCAGATCCATTAGGTGCTAGTGCTTCTTCTCTAGACACTAGTAGCATGAAAGATAAATCAGCTTATTCATTAGATATTAGTAATTTTTTAGATACTCGTACTCCGTTGTCAGAATCAGAATTAGAATTATTTTCCAAGTCTGCACCAACACAAGAAATTTGAGAGCTCTGGTACATAAATACATACATATCTGACATGAGAAAAGAACATTTAGGTAAGACTTAACATAATAATGTGTATGAATCTGGAACGAAAGATTGATTTGTGCATTATTTACTCTATATACAGCTGTATAAATGAACAGATATGCAAATGTATTTACATAACACTTGACAAAGAGGCAATAATTAAAGATAGAGAGAATGAATTACAGAACACAGGTAACGATCTGTGTTAGTGTTTATTAGACAATAAAATTTGCTTAAAGTAATACTATTTAATAAGTAAGTATCAGTATCTAACGAATACATACTAGTCAGAACTGAACAGCTGACTGACAGATCCACAGAATTCAGCTGCAAAGATTTGGGAGTGTTGGGTGGAATGCATTACTAATTAATGATCTAATTTCTGTAATTTTTTTACTTTTCCCTTGAAATTTGATTTGTTCCCTTGAATTTAATTACAGTTACTTCTAATGTAACTGCATTTAATACTGTACTGATTATAGAATAATTCTACACAAAACAGTGGATTGAAAAAATGTAACATCTGATGTTAAAATGTGTGTTTTTGATATAATCATCTCCCTTTGGTCAGTTCAAGAATAATTTATGCAATTTTATGTTATAAATTTGAAAGAATTTAAAGAACCGTTTCATGTCTATTTTTGTGTTGTTCAGTTGGTTGAGGTTGAAATGGTGTTTAGGAAGTGATTAGTAATAAGTATTGCAGTAGTTTTTAGAGAGAGTAATTAGTATAGTAATCAAATTACATTGTTGAAGATGTAATTAGCTAGTAATTAATTACAGTTTTAGAGGAACTGGCAACACTGGTTACTAGTCACTACTGAAATAAGTACTGTCATCTAATAAATAAGAACTAGTATCTAATGAATAAGGACCAACATCTTTAAAAAGTTACTAGAAAATAAGCACTAGTACTTGATGGAATAGATACTAGAAGCTAAAAATAAGTAGTAGTAGCATTAAAATGAATCCTACTGTTTTAAGGATTAAATGTTAAAACGGCTTGCCATATGAGAGTGTGTGTATGTGTGTGTTTGTGTTCTGAATGGCTCCTCAACCGGTCAGAGTCAGCAGCGTCTCTGTGCACAGAGGTAAAAACACTCTTGAGTGTGTGTTTGATTCATGTGATGTACATCATATGTACTGTATCTGTGTGTGTGTGTGTGTGTGTGTGTGTGCAGCTGTGAAATGATGATTCTGCACGTCAGCATCACTCTGGAAACGCTGTGTTCTGAGTTGCTGACTGATGCATCTCAATCACTCGTGCATGGGTCTGCAGTGATTTGTTTACACGTGATAATTAGACGGTTAGTAGATTTGTGTTGACTGTCTGAGACTCCTGTGTGTGTGTGTGTGTGTGTGTGTGTGTGTGTGTGTGTAGGTGACTATGCCCCGTGTGTGTTTGAGGCAGAGGACGCGTCTCTCTGCTCTATTCTTTCACACCTTGACCTGGGCCTATTCAGGTAAGACCAAATAAACACACACATACATGATCTAGTTTCCCTGTTGTTCTTGACTTTATTTTCCCGTCTGACAGCATCCATTGACCCCGCCCCCAAAATTGACGGACAGCAGACCTCGTCTGTCACCGTGCAGGAGAACATCACTCATAACTTCAACTGCCAATCAGAGGGCTGGGACGCTCAAGCCCCGCCCCTGCTGACCTGGTACCTGAATGGCGAGCGGCAGAGCGAGGTGACGGGCAGTCGGGGGGCGGGGCGTCTGGTTACGACGTCAGCGCAGAATTCCGGAACGCTTAAATACGGATCGGTGCGCAACAGCACGTTCACACTGAAACCGAAGCGCTGGGATCGAGAGCTGGTTTGTGCGGCGCGAAACCCCGCGGGAGGAGAGAGTTACAACGCCAGCGTCACGCTCAACGTCCAGTGTGAGTCTGAGCAGAACACACTATTCATCATGAAAACTATTTCTCTAATTTTAATTCAGATTTTGATCTGCGTCAGCCACAGATGGCGATAGAGAGTTCAGTAGTGCAGCTGCGGAAGCTTGGGATCCTGCTGAAAGTTGCTGTAAATGGTGTGTTTCAGTTCAGCCGGAGATTCTGCGTGTGGACGCTCACTACAGCGAGAGCTCGGACCCGGGCCTCGCCCTCATTCTCTTCGCTTTGGTTCGCTCCAACCCCCCCGCCACCATCAGCTGGGTGGATCAGTCCGGTCAGCTGGTGGCCAACAGCTCCGACTTCCTCATCCTGGACTCGCGCAGCTTCCCCTGGCTGGCCAATCACAGCCTGCAGGTGACGCTCAGCAGCCTATCAGGAAACATCACTTTGAACGCCAACAACAGCCTCGGCTCCGCCCACAGCAACCTCACGCTCACAGGTGACGCGACACGCCAACCGCTGCATCGTCGTGCACGTCATCGCTGTATCACTCACATGAGTGTTTGTTACTAGCATTATTAAGAAACGAAAAGGCCGACTTTACAAAATCCAATATAAACTACTTCTTCTGAGACTAAATTTTGTTTTAAAGTTTATTCCCTCATAGAATTTAAAGCTACAAGCACCAAACTCAGCCCAGACCTTCAGACCGGTCTGACTCGGGTTGCCTTGTCTTTTCTAACTGATCTGGCTTATGGTTTTTGTAAACCAGACCATCAAATCCACCATAAATCCCACAGGTGTTCATTGAGGGGGTGAAAACTTTTGTTCAGTGGCTCTTATGGTGCATCTAAACTGTTTATTGCTATAGAGGAGCTGAACAACTCCCTACTGAATAAAACACAAAACCAGCCTAAACTGGTGGCTGCTTCGCTGGTCTCCCATGCTGGTTTTAAAGTGGTTTTGCCCACTTTTTAGCTGTTCAGGCTGGTCTTAGCTGGGAGACCTGCTAAAAGACTAACCAAGCTTAAACCAGCTATTTTCAGCTTAAACCAGATAAGACTAGACCACCAGCCTAGGCTGGTTTTAACAGATTTTTACTTGATTTTCTTAATCAACTGGTTTTAGCTGGTTTAAACATGCTAATCCTCCTTGCAACATGCTAATCGTGTAAAAACAGGTTACCAACATGCTAGTAACTTGGTAATCATGCTAGAAACATGTTAGCAACATGTTAGTAACTTGCTCAACATGCTTGCAACAAGGTAATCATGCTAACAAAATGCTAAAACATGCTAATCATGTAAAAACAGGTTACCAACATGTTAGTAACTTGTTAATAATGCTAGCATCTTGTTAATCATGCTAGAAACATGCTAGCAACATGCTAACAACTTGCTAATCATGCTAGAAACAGGCTAGTAACCATGCTAGCAACATGCTAATAACATGCTAATCATGTTAAAAACAGGTTACCAACATGTTAGTAATCTTAGTTAACAACATGCTAGTGATCTTGTAAATCATGTTTGCAACATACTAGCAAATCATGCTAACAACATGCTAATTATGTTAGAAACAGGTTAGCAACACTTAGTAACTTGCTAAATCATGATAACATGTTAATCATGGTAAATCATGATAGTATCTTGCGAATCATGCTAGAACATCTTGTTAAACATGCTAATAATGTCAGAAACATGTTAGCAAAATGCTAACAACATGCTAGTGACTTTTAAATCATGCTAGCAACATGCTAATAATGTTAGAAACAGTAATAGCTAACCATGCTTGCAACATGTTAACTAGTAATCATGTTGGAAACATGCTAGTAACAAGGTAATCATGGTAGAAAAAGGTTAACAACATGCTAGTGACTTGTAAATCATGTTTGCAACATACTAATCATGCTAACAACATGCTAATTATGTTAGAAACAGGTTAGCAACATTAGTAATCTAATCATGATAACAACATGTTAGTAACTTGGTAATCATGCTAGCATCTTGCGAAGCATGCTAGAACATGCTAGCAACATGCTAATAATGTCAGAAACATGTTAACAACATGCTAGTGACTTGTAAATCATGCTAGCAACATGCTAATAATGCTAGAAACAGGCTTGTAACTTGCTAACCATGCTAGCAACATGCTAATAACTTGCTAATCATGTTGGAAACATGCTAGTAACTTGCTAATCATGCTAGAAACAGGCTAACAACATGCTAGTGACTTGTAAATCATGTTTGCAACATACTAATCATGCTAACAACATGCTAATTATGTTAGAAACAGGTTAGCAACATGCTAGTAACTTGCTAATCATGATAACAACATGTTAGTAACTTGGTAATCATGTTAGCATCTTGCTAAGCATGCTAGAACATGCTAGCAACATGCTAATAATGTCAGAAACATCTTGCATCTCTAAAATCTGTCTGTCTGTCTGTTTTTCTAATATACTGTGTTGCCTTCAGAACATTCAGACTTTGATCTTTCAAATGATTTCAAACTGAAAACCGTCAAACTTTTAAAATGTTTTAAAAAACTTTCCGGCTAAGCTTTTTCAAGCCAACCTAAAGTTAGTCTCTGAACTGTATTTTGTCGTTTAGTGTGAGTTATTCATATTTACTAGTATGGAAGTGTCAGTAAAGACACAGAGTTTTGTTTCAGATGAATGTTGTTGTGTGCAGTGACAGACTGAAGGACGTTGGTTCTGTGTTTCTCCCAGAATTCCTGCAGTCGCGTGTGGAGGTGCCGGTGTTCGGGATCGTGACGGGCGGCGTGGCCGGCTTCATCACCCTCCTCATCTTCACCCTGATGGTGTTCTTCCTCCTTCAGAAGGACAAAACCAAAGCCATCGGTACGTGCTCTCAACACACCAGCTGCGCTCGTGTCAGACGTGTGCGTGTACATGTATGTGTGTGACCCCGCTGAACTCAGCTCTGGTTCTGTCTGTTGTTTTCAGAGGATCCGGCTGCAGTGCATCTCTCCTGCAAACGGTGCGCCGTCCTTCAGCGTTCACTGCTAATGATGCCGTTGTTCAGGTGATCTGATGCGTGTGCGTGTGTGTGTGTTGCAGCAGTGACGCGGCGAAGGTGCAGGTGAACGGCGTGTATCTGCCGCGGGAGAACATGTCTCTGCCGTCACACGTGCAGCTGAACGACGACCGCGCGCTCTGTAAGGGTGAGTCTGACCCGCACTGATCTCCGCTCGTCTCCGGACACAATCACTGACCGCGCTGACGTGTTTCAGGACAGCAGAGCTCCAGACCAAACACGCTGGAGAGGAGACGCGCCGAGGACGACGAGGAGGACCTGTCTGCGGCCTACGCCGCCAGAGGTCAGGGGTCACGACCCGTTACACTACGGAAGTTCTTCATCAAAAACATGTTGTTCTCTAGCGCTAGTTACATTTCAGTTGCCTTCTGTGCCTTTTAAGACCCTGAAACCAAGAGACTGAAATCAAGAACTGATCATGACAGATCAAAATGAAGAAATTAAGTTAAAGTTGGTTCAAATGAGAGAAAAAAACAGTCATTTTATTATTACATTCAGAAATAATATAAATACTTGTAAACAAAATTAAATGCTACAAACATGATAAAACGTGCGTTTTAGTGTCTGTCATTCTACAAAAAAATCCTTAACAAAAAGTAATTTATAAATAAATTTAAATTAATACATTTATAAATCAAACATAAATTATAGTGGAATCAGAGCTATTGTAATTAAGTAAGACTGTGATCATAATATATATATATATATATATATATATATATATATGGCCAAATAAAATTTCTAAAAATTATAAAAACTGTATATACATATCTAACATAATTTCATTATTTAAAATAATAATAACAACAACAACAACAATAATAATAATAATAATAATGACAAAAAACCACAAAATTACTACAGCTGTAACTGGAATTAAAATGAAATAAAAAAATATAAAAGTACAAACTAACTGAAAGTATTACTAAAAAAGTAATTCATTAATTTTTGAAGACATTTAACTGAAACTGAATCTGGCTGCGTGTAGAAATAAACCTGTGTCCACATTCCCCATTCAACAGATGCAGATGTGAGGTTTTGAGCATGTTTTGCATATTTGATGTGAATTGTGTTATAAATTGCGTTTGGATTATTAGTCGCAGCGCATTTGAGATGATCAAAACATGACTGATTTTCAGTAGAGATGAGAAGAAGGTTCTCACAGAAGCTGGAGCAGCTCCGTCAGTCGGTGTGTTGTTGACGTGATTTTGCGTCTCCGCAGGTTTCGCTCGTTATCCGATGGTCGGCTACATCTATAAAGTCAGCAGCACCAGCAGTGATGAGATCTGGCTCTGATTCACATGAACAAACCCACAGCTGACCTCTGACCTCTGACCTCACATCCTGCTGCAGGCAGATCAACCTGAGACCCGTCAGCTGAACGAGACAGAACGTGATTTGACCAGAAACGCTTTCCTCTTATAGATATAATCACACCGTTTGACTGCGGCTCATCAGATCAGACAGGAAACTGGCGTGAGTGACCGATGACTCTCTCTGACACACACTGAGCTTCATATCTGAGACTGAGAGCGTCCTGTTGAAGAACTACATTACCCATAATCCACTGATCCCAGACATCACTGTTACTATGGAAACAGCAATCAGAGGCTTGTTTTCCTAGTGACTAGTGACTGACATTAGTTCGGTGTAGCAGTGGTGATGATGATTCCTGAAATATTACAGAAATCAGAGAAAAACACTTAAAATCACAGACTGATTCAGTGATTCATGGGATTTGTAGTTCATTCACAAGTACCTGATCATCTTTATTTGTGATGTTCAATGTGTTTCTGCATCAGATGACCAGCGATCGTGTTCTCAGAGTTAGTTATGAACAAACCTTCTTCCAGTTTCCTGGTCTTTAAAGGAGAAGTTCACTTCCAGAACAGCAATTTACAGATAATTTACTCACCCCCTTGTCATCCAAGATATTTATGTCTTTCTGTCTTCAGTCGTGAAGAAATGATGGTTTTTGAGGAAACATTTCAGCATTTTTCTCCATGTAATCGACTTGATTGGTGCCCTGATTTTGAACTTCCAAAATGTAGTTTAAATGCAGCTTCAAAGGCTCTAAACGATCCCAGCTGAGGAAGAAGGGTCTTATCTAGCATTTATTTTTTTTGGAAAATAAACATTTGTATACTTTTTAAGCACAAAAGCTTGCGTAGCACAGGCTCTGGGATGCGTGTTCACGACGCTACGTACTTTGAATCAGGTCGAAAGGTCACGCTGAACTACAGACCCAGTGTTTACAAAGCGAACGCACAAAGACTAAGAAAGTGCAAGTAAGTCAAACACTGTTTACAAACAAAAAGCTACAATGATGTTGGATGATTGTGAAGTCGTAGGAGAAAATGGAGTTTTTCTCTATACCGTGAACTTAGACGTGATTTGTAGCGTTGTGGACGTGCATCCCAGAGCCTGTGCTACACCAGCTTTTGTGCTTAAAAAGTAAACAAATGTTTTATTTTTTTGAAAAAAAAAAAAAAAAAAAAAAAAAAAATGGGATCGTTTAGAGCCTTTGAAGCTTCATTTAAACTGTATTTTGGAAGTTCAAAATCGGGCACCAATGAAGTCCATTATATGGAGAAAAATCCTGAAATGTTTTCCTCAAAAACCATAATTTCTTCATGACTGAAGACAGAAAGACACGAACATCTTGGATGACAAGGGGGTGAGTATATTATTTGTAAATTGTTGTTCTGGAAATAGATTTCCCTTTAATAATGTTCTCAAAAGTAATATTTATACATTGTTTATAAAACATTTTTCTGAAATATTTTAGTTGAACATTCGTCTAATGTTTTTAAACATTACTACTTATTAGTTTCAGGTGGTTCGGAGAACATTCAGAGATAACGTTAACACAATGTTTGCAGAATTCTAAAATAGAACGTTCCCTTAATGTTCTTAGAACCCAAATAAAGCATTTAAACAAACATTCAACAAACTGGACATTTTGAACATTCAGTTCATGTTTGAACATTTAGTGATGTTTTCATGTTAGCGAAATGTTTTTGTCAGTTTGGTTTGGTCTGTATTGACGAATCTGTGAAATCTCAGTGGTGAATATCAGTGAATCAGATTGACGTTCATCAGTCTGATCACTCGTTTGACCATCAGCCCTGCTGACTGTACATGTGATGTGCTTCATCAGTATTTACCCACAGTTCTGTGCTGCTGTATGGAATGCTGCATTATATTTGTGTAATATAAAGGAACGTTCAGTACATCTGCAGATATATGAGAGAAATATATATATATTGAAAAGAACATAAAGAGTATTGTTAGTAGAGTGTTATGATTATATTGACTGTAAGTATATTTGTAAAGCTCAATATGAATCTGTACATATATGAATATATATTTCATAAAGCATGTCATTGTGTTTCCATCCAGCAGGAGGCGCTACTAGTTAAACTGCAGCTGTGGCTGTTAACCTGAGCTTAACTAGAACTAGTTTATCATTCTTTTGTTTGTGTCATATGATGAAATACCTCAATAAAATACCTCAATAAAACTCATATCGATCGCACACGGCTGCTGTTGATCTGCTGTTTGTTTGTGTCTCAGGTTTTTCTCAAGAGTTTCTGTGTGTCTTGAAGGATTTTTGTCCCCGCAGGTGTTTGTGGTGTTCCGTTTGTGCACCGGAAGTCAAAAGTAGATCTTTCATCTGCAGTTTTTGCTCTCACTGATCTCAGACTGTGTGTAAGTGCACGAAAATAATCACACACACACACAGAGACTCATGACGATCATTCACAGCTCCGCCGTGTTTATTATGTTGGGTTTTTATGTTCAGCTTTTTATCTAGTTGAGTTTGACTTTCTGAGCGTCATTTGTTCATATGAATGCGTCATTGTTGATTACAGATGATCCGAATTAAGTTGAGCTCCAGATCGTGTGCTGTCGGTTTCTGACTTCCGGCTCCTCGCAGTCTTTCGCTCGTCAGTGTGTGAAATCACTCGACATCTGCAGAGTCTCAGGTCTGTACAAACACTTCACATTTCACTCACAGCTTTAACTTTGACAGATTTGATTGTTTAAATTAAATAATATTTGATTGAAATGTAATTTGATAGTAATCATTTTTTTGTTAAATGCTTGATTATAAAGATGAATTTGATTTTTTCGTTTATGAAATGAATTTTTGACTACACATTTGTTCATTGTTAATTCATGCTTATTCATTATACATTACATTATACAACTTAAAATATGACAGCAGATGTAGAAATCAATGTTAACCTAAACTAATAAATGCTTTAAAGCTCTTGTTCTGTGTTAGTTCAGGACGCCTGATTTAAAACACCTGCAGATAAAGAAATGGTAATGAACTGATCCGTATCTTGAAGTGTTATTAAATGTGTGGTTTAATCAGAAGGAGGAAATGTTTGAGAATATCCAGAGCTGAAGGTGCTTCTTTAACGTCTTTGTTCTTTAGTATTGAAACGTCTTCATTTGTGTCATTTCAGCATGTGAAGGCAAACTTGAGAAACTTTTTTGATCTGTTTTGTACTCTATTGTTGGATGTTTCGGTTGTAGTTCAGTGGAGGTCAGACATTGAGATTGGATTGTGTTTGTGTTTGAGATGATGTTTGAGATGATGTTTGAGATGATGTTTGAGATGATGGCGTCTCTAACGCTCACACGACAAAATGGAGGACAGTGAATTCAGACTCATCACCAGCTGATTCATGTCTTCATTTACAGGCAAAAGAAGAGAGAAAACTGAAGTATATTTAATAATAATAAGCTCATTAAGAGAAGAGAGCAAGATGGACAGACGTGTGATCGTGTTGTTCTGTCTGCTGACGGCCGTGAGGTCAGAAGGTAAGAATCGTCTTTGTGTTTTAAACAGCACTGGACTATATTTGTTCTTTCAGAATCAAATTAGGGTTTTGACCATAATGAAACATGTTTTATAATTGGATCAGATGCTGATTTAGCAAATTCTCAGAAGACACCAGTCATCAGTGTTGAAAAAGGACAGCTGGAATGTAAAGGTGGAAAATTTGACGGCAGTCCTTCAATACCAATAAATTATGAAAATTCTGGACTCCACACATGTATATCAGATGACTGTACTGACGACAGCTGTCCCACACAAAATGTCCTAGTAAAAGTCCTGGGTGAGTAAAACTTGACGTGTCCTCTGAGACTCGACTGACCAGCGTTTCTCTGTCATTTAATATGAAATACATATAAATAAATGATAAGCACTTGAGTGAAAAATTGGACTAAACATTGTGAGAAGACTTTGGTGTCTGTGTTCCTTTAACGTCAGCAGTCGCGTCAGTCGTTAAACTTACACTTGATTAGTTACACAGAATTACAGCAGATTCTGACAGATTCAATCTGTCATTTACTATTTTGAATAAATCAGATTAAATCAGTTCAACTTTATGTGTAATTCATTATTAAAGTATTAAGTGTAAAATACTTAATATTAAGTATAAAACAAGTTTGCAATTAATTGTAATTGTGTGACTTAATAATGATCTCATGAATATTTGTATTCACAGTTATAATTTATTACAATACTTTTCTATTCACTGTTTACATTATATGCAGTGAAAATGTTTTGATATGAATAATCAAGAAATTACAATGCATTTTAACTTTGGTTACAGTTATTTGGGAAAGATGTAATGTATTTTCTAATGCATCAGTGCGGTGTGTGTGTGTGTGTGTGTGTGTGTGTGTGTCTGCAGGTAGTGACAATCTGATCCAGCTGGACATGAGGTCTGTGGCCACTGTTATCGTGAGCGACATATTAGTGACCGTTCTGATCGGATGGGCCGTTTACAGCATCTGCGCTCAACCCAAAACCAGAGGAGGCTATCAGGGAAATAAAGGTGCGTCACGTTCACGATCAATATTAGCAATAAATCAGAAATCACTCGTTCATCTGTCTGTGTTTTCTCTCTTCAGCCTCTGACAGAGTCAATCTGATCAATAATCATAATCAACCGGGAGGAGACACTTATCAGGTACGTCTGAGTGAAAATTTACACTGATCACGGACGGGCGTTTCAGACACTCTTACCTAAATACAGGCGCTGGTACTGAACTATAATGCACCGTGTGTGTTGTTCTCTACTGTTTTATTTAGGGTTTCATTCTGTTTTGCAAGTACTGGTCTGAAATATTTTATCTAATTGTTTTTATTGTGATTTAAAATTAAAATAATAAAATGTAAAAATTAAACTAGATGCAATATAATAATATAATAATTTTTTGTATACAATACAAAATAATAATTGTAGGTAGAAAAAAAATGACATCAATATTATGAATATAAAAAGTCTACATATATTATAAATACATAATATATTCATATTTTAATATAATTTAAAAAAAACAATTTATTTCTGTGATGCAAAGCTGAATTTTCATCAGCTGTTACTCCAGTGGTATGTTCAGAAATCAGAATAATATGCTGATTTATTATTAGAATTATCAATGTTGGAAACAGTTGTGCTGACAAATATTTTTTGGAACCTGTGATTATTTTTTTCAGGATTATTTGATGAATAACAAGTTAAAAAGAACAGCATTTATTCAAAATATAAATATTTTCTATCAGTGTAAATCTATGCTATCACTTCTTATTAATTTAACACATCCTTTGTGAATAAAAGTATTAATTTGTTTCAACAAAAAGAAAGAATAAAAATTTACTGACCCCAAACTTTTGAACAGTAGGGTATATTGTTAGAAAACCATTTTAAATAAATGCTGTTCTTTTTAACTTTTTATTCTTCAAAAAATCCCAAAAAGCATCACAGGTGCCAAAAAAAAATATTTGTCAGCACAACAGTTTCCAACATTGATAATTGTAATAATAAATCAGCATATGAGAATGATTTCTGAAGGATCATGTGACACTGAAGACTGGAGTAATGATGCTGAAAATTCAGCTGCGCATCACAGAAATAAATTATATTTTCAATTTATATTAAAATAGAAGAATGTTGTTTTACATCATAATAATATTTCACAATATAACTTTTTTTTTCTGTATTTTTGATCAAATAAACGCAGCCTTGATGAGCGTTAGAAACTTATTTAAAATACATTAAAAATCGTACTGATCCCAAACTATATATTTGCAGATAATTACTGTTAATGACGCTGTGGTTCATGTATCATCTGTGTAATTTTTATATGTGATTGTCATGCGTGTAACGTGTTTCTGTATGTTGTTTAGCCGCTGAACACGCGTGCGGACGAGTACAGCACCCTACACGCGCCGCGCAAACACAAGAACAAGCAGTCCGTCTAACGCTGAAAATATTAGAGAAGAAACCCGTTTCTCCACAGAAAACTGCTGATCTTCTGTCAATCTCTTTCTTTGATTTCATGTTTCTGTAAATGTAGGCGTTTGTCGCTTGTGTTGATGCTTCAAATAAATAAAGTCTGTCTTTACTATTAGCGGTGCTGTCGATTCATTCAACATTCATCACAGAACAAACCAGTTTATCTGAAATTCTAACTCCGTTTCTCAACTTTTCAAAACTCTTCTAACAGCATCAGCGTGAATGAACTGGATCATTGATCAACGCTTTGCCACAAAATACATTCAATGAAAACATCTTTTAAATGACATGAAAGAACAGCAAAACGTAATGAATCTACAGACACATGTAGATGCTCTTACCTCACAAACTTGAGTTCAAAACCCACATCACAAAATTCAATAAGACCAAAATGTGCTACACATCTACAGTAATATCACAGTGAAATATATTACATCTAAAAAAATGAAACTATTGGATGTACCCGAACACCTGCACGGTGTCAGTCTTTTATTTCATTCTCATTTCTACAAAAGAAATAATGAGAAATAATGTTGTGCTGTATGAAGAGACGCAAAACATTTTACTGTCGTCAACATCTTGCTGCATTTACAGAAGAAAACATTGTGTGATTCCACCTGTGTGTAGAGATTTAGCTCGTTGTTTCAGATGTGATAAAGTGGGTTTGTTAAAAATCTTTGAAGATTTATAAACCTTTATGAAGAATGAGTTGATTTGTGTCTGTATGAAGTGTTTTGGTTAAGAGTTTGAAAAAGTGACCTTAGTGTTGAAAATGTGTTGTGTGCTTTAAAAAACGTTGTGACATGCTGTGGATTAGCACAAACTAAATGAATAAATGTAAGTGTTTACAGTAAATGTGATTAGAATGCGAATGAACTACTGTGAATGTTAACGTGTAAGGGTTAGGTAAAGCAAAAAAATTACCATCTTTCATTTAATCATGTTGTTTAAACCTGTAAGTGAAATAACAGTAAAAGTCAATGTTCTTCAAACCCTGGTGAAAAAAACAGCATATGCTGGTAGGTATGTTTTGATGCTGGTCCTTAGCTGGTTTATGCTGGTCCTTGACCAGCAACAAGACCAGCATGAACCAGCAAAGAACCAGCTTAAACCAGCATCAAAACATACCTACCAGCATATGCTGTTTTTTCACCAGGGAAACTATTTGGTTCTCAACATTCTTCAAAATATATTCTTTTGTGAAAAACAAAGAAAGAAATCCACACATGTAGGAAGAACATGAGGTGGGTAAATAATGACAGAAGATGAGTTTTAGGTGAGCGATCGCTAAACGAACGATCAATAACACCAGTATGAAAGCGCTGATTCCAAACATCTGCTGACTTTCTGAATCTCTGACTCCTGCTGAGAACAACAAAACACGAGAATAATAATGTGTTTAGTACAGTGTGTGTGTGTAGATTCTGACTTCAGTTGATCTTAATGACGTCATCAGAGCTCGGTTTTAATGAGCCGTTCGTGTCTTTGATTGTGTATTATTAGTTACCGGCTCATTTCTGGTATCTTTTCTCTGTGGTTTCCGTTCAGAGCCGAGAAAAGCAGCAAACCACCTACAGCACAATATCAACGCTCACATCAACCTCACAGACACACACACATACTGTATATACACACACACACAGGCACAAATACAATACACAAACACTTACATAACACACAAATAGACACACGCTGTAAAAAAATAGTTGAGAAAAAATAAGGCAACTTGATGCAGTAAGACTTTTGAGTTCTCTCAATAATAGTTTTTTTTTAGGTTTTCTCAGTAAAGATACTTTGTTTAGCCAACACAAATTTGTTTGTTCATGCAATGCTGATTGTCTTATTTTGCTAATAGAAAATGTCTTGTAACAGCAGCTGAAACAAATTACTGTTGTTTAAGAAATTTATTTTTTTATGTGTCAATTTTTTGTTTATTTACAAATGACAAACAATGAATTGTTATAGAAACCTTAATGGATAACTTAGTCTAATACATAGACAACATTGTCTTTGTTTGTAAAACGTCTTACAAGACTAAAATATCCAGCAAACAGAAGTGACTGAACATACTCTAGACCTCAAAACAAGACACACAAACCTCAAGAAGGGTTGCAATCAACAAATGTTAAAGGAAGTCCACTTCCAGAACAACAATTTACAGATAATGTAGTCACCCCCTTGTCATCCAAGATGTTCATGTCTTTCTGTCTTCAGTCGTAAAGAAATTATGGTTTTTGAGGAAAACATTTCAGGATTTTTCTCCATATAATGGACTTGTTTGATGCCCTGATTTTGAACTTCCAAAATCTAGTTTAAATGCAGCTTCAAAGGCTCTAAACGATCCCAGCCGAGGAAGAAGGGTCTTATCTAGCGAAACGATTGGTCATTTGTTTCGAAAAATTTAAATTTGTGTACTTTTTAAGTTTGTGTAGCACAGGCTCTGGGATGCACGTCCACGACGCTACGTACTATTGAATCATGTCGAAAGGTCACGCGGAACTACAGACCCAGTGTTTACAAAGCGAACGCGCAAAGACTAAGAAAGTGCAAGTAAGTCAAACACTGTTCACAAACAAAAAGCTACAACGATGTCGGATGATTCTGAAGTTGTAGGAGAAAATGAGATGGAGTTTTTCTCCATACTCAGTACACAGACGATGAACTTAGACGTGATTCGTAGTAGTGATGGGAAGTTCGGATCATTTTACCGACTCGGACCTTTGAGTCTCGTTCAGCAAAATGAACAAATCTTTTTTTGAGTCATTTCATTCATTTTAGCAAAATATAATTAAAATGTTACGTGTTACTTCCCGAACGTGTACTGCTTACACAAACGCTGATCACACTACAAACAAGACAAAACTATAATGCTATAAGAAACAGAAAAGATTTATTTATTGTTTACCTGGGTCTTTAGTCTATGATTCGCTCACCTCACCTCTTATCTGACAAGTTTTCGGGTTCAAGTCGTTCGTTCATCACGTGACACCCCATAAGATGAACGAACCACTCGAAAAACCCGAAGACTCGAAACAGGTGAACTAATTCCAGTACAGAAGCTAATAGGATGTTGCGTATGCGTGACTGAACGAATCACTCCCCGAGACGACTCGTTCTTCCAGAGTCACATTAAAGATCCGTTCAAAATGAATGAATCATTCCAGAACGCGCATCCCAGAGTCTGTGCTACACCAGCTCTATAAGCTCTATATATTAAGTATACAAATTTTTATTTTCCATAAAAAAATGAGCGATGGTTTCGCTAGATAAGACCCTTCTTCCTCGGCTGGGATCGTTTAAAGCCTTTGAAGCTGCATTTAAACTACATTTTGGAAGTTCAAAATCGGGGCACCAATGAAGTCCATTATATGGAGAAAAATCCTGAAATGTTTTTCTCAAAAACCATAATAAATGTAAGTGTGTGTGAGTGTATTAATTGTAATTAACTGTTGAAAGCACAAATCATTCCTCAACATGACAACTCAAAATCAGCTTTATTTTTCATGTTTATTTTCTCAGTGCAGCAGTTTCATCATTAAACCCTCAACTTGGTTCATTCAGCTGTTGATTTAAATTATTCTGGATGAGATAAAAGTCTAAAATGAATTTTTAGACACACATCAGAACAAGCTAAAAATCACATCTTATGAACTATGAAAATAACAAGATTACGAACATAAAAGAGTGAAATCACACAATCTTCTAAATAGAAAGCACAGACGGCAGCAGTGTTTGACAGGCTGATGTTTCCATCGTGAGTTTCAGATGTTTGATGAGCAGAAGTTTCCACACAAACACACAGTTACCGTATAAAACACAACACTGATCCGTGAGTCACACGAATCTCTCATCAACATCAGTTACATATAAACCTGTGGAAGGATCATTTAAAGAAACACTTTGAATCACCAGAGTTTGATTTACAGGAATCCGCACGTCTAAACGGCATCTATTTATTGAGGCCTGCGTACACAGCATTGCTGCGCATCTTTGGATCCAGAGCCTGAGAAAAACAACACAAGCACCATCAAAATCAGTTTCATTCATCAACAAGACACTCGAGCTTGTGCTCCACACTGTAGAACAGAGAATCCGTATTCAGTGAATCACAGCACATCCAGTGAATAAGTGTAAGACATTCAGGACACACACTGTAAAAAACAATTTGCTGAGTCAACTTAAAATAGTTTGTCTTAAAATTTTAAGTTCAGTCAACTCAAAAACATTTAGTCAACTTGAAATTAAGTTGTACTAAGTGACAGCCTAGATATTTGAGATGATTCAACTTAAAAATTTTAAGGCAGCTGGGTAACAAACCCAGCTTTTAAGTTTAACGAACCAAATAGTTTTGTTTAGTCAAATATCACTTAACATTTCAAGTTGACTAAACTTATTTGAGCTGACTGAACTTAAAAATGTAAGGCAACAGGGTAACAAATAATTTTAAGTTGACTCAACAAATTGTTTTTGTTTGTTTTTGTGTAAACATGATTTACTCAGTCAGACTGACTGATCTCATCCTTCATGGTGAATGTGATTTCACCAAGTGCAACATGTTCCTGCATCAACATTCCAATCAGCCAATCAGAATTGAGGGACACGTTTACAGGAAATGTCGATTTTAGCCTTACAACCCGAGTTAGGTTCTTCTACACCCTTTATTCAACGTTATTCAACCATCATTTCCCCAGGGAAAAATTATGGGTTTATGGGTAGGGACTGGGTTAGGTCTATATTTTTGGACAACGATGATGTAAATTAGGTTGGTAGTTGGTTTCGATGGGAGCTGTGCAGTGAACAGTTACTGTAGCAACACTGGATTATTGACCAATCACAACACACCTTAACTCGTCCCTCATTCTGTGCCGATTAACAACTGAAACCTGCATTCAGTGTCTTTAATGTATTTATTTTGTGATGCGTTCACACACGTACCTCATAGTCGGGGTTTGGAGGTCGAGGAGGGTTTAACGATCGGGAATTTGATGCTGTGAATTAAAACAAAATCAACAATGAAAATGTTGAAATTTCTTGTGTTTTTACAGTCACTTTTACAGAACACATTTCTCAATACTGAGGTCTCTCCACACAGTTCTTTGGTGTAGGATTTACATTAAAACAATGTAAAGTATATATGTTTGATGCTCCATGTTTTCATTACAGTACAAACTTTTTTCCCCCTTTTGTATAAATTATAATGAAATGAATGCTGCATAGGTGTTGATTTGTAATATATTTGTAATATATTTCAATATGCACTCCTAAAAATCAAGGTCCTTTATTGGCATTGATGGTTCCATGAAGAACCGTGAACATCCACAGAACCTTTCAAATGCAGAAAAAAGTTTTTTATTTTTAAAATGTTCTTCAAAAATGGTTAATTTAAGAACTGTTTACTGAAAGGTTCTTTGGGAAACTAAAAATGGTTCTTCTATAGCATCAGTGCAAGAACACCCCTTTGGAGGCTTTGTTTGTAAGAGCGTGGTATCACTGTAGAAATATATCAGCTTTATCATTCAGTTCTGTATTATATAGGTGTTGAACTTAAGTTGATTAGTTTTGCCTGTAGGTTGATTGAGTTTTCATGTTTTTGTGTCTGAGTGAGATCAGAGATCATGTATATATATATATATATATATATATATTTACTGTACCTCTCTGCTGTGTGCCTCCACTGTTTTTGGTAGCAAAGATATAAACGATGAGAATAACTCCTCCTGTGACCAGTACATCACCCAATATGGTGCCCCACGCCATCAACCCGCTCAACTCATAGCAGTTGTCACACACTGACGCAGAGAAAGAGTGATTATTTATTATTATTATTATTATGCACATTCTGAGTGAAAATAATGTCATTGTGATGAAAAGAAGTGTTATGTGATGATTTCAAGATGAAGTCTCCTCACCTTTTACATTGAGGTAGAACATATGCTTTGTGATTTTCTCTACACCTGGCTTTTTATATTCACAGCTGAAGAGTCCTTCAACAGTTCTTGGTCCCTGTTGATCTTTAACTTCGAAGATTTGATTGCCAGTTTTCTCTATTTCACTGCCGTCCTTAGACCACGTCACTAAACCATCTTCGCCTTCAGGGCAGGTCATAAAGACATCATTGCCACTGATATTTATGTCTTTGACAAAAAAAGATGAGATGAAATGAGCAAACAACACAAGAATCATGGACCATCGTATGAAACATTCATTCTGTTATCAGCTCAGATAATAAATGCACTAAATCTTTAATTTCTCACACAGATGGACGGTAAAATGATTCTCACCTTGACTCTGAGCTGGATTCACAGCTGCGGCGAGCAGCAGAAACGTGAAGCTTGCGAGAATCATGATTCCTGATGGTTTAATGTCCTGATGTGAACGTTATATGATCTCACATGCAGCGTCTCTGTCTCTGTGTCTCTGTCTCTGTGTGTCTCTGTCGAGTTTCTGTACAGGAAGAGGAAACCTCAAACGCCTTTCAATTGCCCTCATTCTCTCCTTCTGCTGTGTTTTATCTGCAGATCTGCTCCATTGCTCTGACAAACTCTTCAGGCCCCTCTACAACTTTATTAAACTCAGATATATGAAACATACACGAAAATGTTCAGTGGCCCTTGGCATCGTTCGGATCATTAAATCATCATGTTTGTTTGTGATATGAATATGTCTGTGAGATTATACAACTGAATTTTATTTCTACTCTGCCCCAAAAGCATTTAAATACTAAAAGTATGATGTCAATGTCACAAATACAGAATTAAAAACAATAAAGTGAAGTTAATGAAAAGATCCAGCAGTATTTGAGAAACACTTGATCTGATGATCCATATATACAAACACACATCTACATTAGTCTTCACAACTATATCAGCACATTTAGTCCAGTATTGTAACACACACACACACACACACACACACACACACACACACAGGTAATAACTGCACAATTGTCCCTGAGACTGCAGGAGGAGGAAGGAACTCGTTTCAGTAGTTGATTGTTTGCTGATTGTAATGCAGTGAGAGTCAGTGCTGTGAATGTGAGTCTGCAGCGCCACCGTGTGGTGAACCACACTCTCTCCTCCGACCTCCTTCATAAACGTCTCACGATTATTTACTCTTCTGAAAAAAGTAAGAAAACAAGTCAGAAAATGTCCAATTGCAAGAAAAGAAAAAAAAGAAAGAAAAAAATGACAGTGAATGTTAACATTATGCTAACGTTATTTTACAGTTAGTGTGGTTGTTTTGGTAAAATAAATTATAATATTTTAGGACTGTTTTCTCTGGGGTAAAAAGACTTTGCTGGTGTTTGTGACAAACTTACCCGCTTTCTTTATTTTTAACGGAAGAGCAGCGCGGCTATTTGTAACCTGAATGTGCGAGACTTCCGGTGTCATTCGCGTCTCATTATTTCACCTTTTTTTTTTTTTTTTTTTTTTTTTTTTTTTTTCAAAAGCTTTATTTTCAATTTACAATATGTCAGATAAACTTGAACTGAAATTTACATCAAGAACTCGTTTGAGGAAAAAACATGTGCTCGCATTTAAAACAGTACCAACTCACACCATATCGACAAAATAAGATAGATTAAAATAATTATAAAACAAAACAATAAATAAATAAATAAATAAAATTATTATACAGGGGCTGACAAAACAACATAGTGCTTCAAGCATTTTTAAGAACATAGGACTGTAAAAAAAAAAACCTCAAGGAGCAAGAGACTCTGACATTGTTTCATATAACTCACTTATGGACTGGTTATCTTCCGATAACACCTTTAGAGATGCTATATAATTTTTTATTTCATTCTTAAAACAGTTTATGTTGGGCTTGCTATTATTCCACTTATTCTTATGTATATGATATTTCCCCATAATGAAAATAATGTTCACCATTTTAGATACCTTTTTTGACAGACCATCCATATATATTATCACTTGAAATTTGTTAAACAAAGAGTTGTTGATCCCAATTTTTAACCATCGATATACATCCTTCCAAAACCCCATTGTGACTGAACAAGAGAAAAAAAGGTGTTCAATTGTTTCGTTTTCTGTCATACAAAAACACACGGATTAACTTCAAAATTGAACCTTTTCCTTAGGGTTTCAGCAGCAGGATAAATATTATTTATTAATTTAAACTGAATTTCTTTTACCTTGGGTGAAATTGGCCATTTAAGATAGCTACAAAAAGTCTTTGTTAATGTAACTTGATTATCTGTTATCTTTATTTTCGTTGGCTTTTTGATATCATAGAATAGCTTTTCTTTAAACACACTTCCAAGTATTTTGTTGTTACATTTTCTTTCTCCAAATTTCAATTCACCAATTTTTAAATCGGGAAGTTTAACAGTCACATTTGGATTTGTAAGGACATTTTTAATCATGAATTTTAAGGGAAGTGGAATAGCTCTACTGATTTGGTTAAATTCTTTATAAGAGCATCTTAAATTAAATTTTTCGACAAAGGAATTAAACTGCAACAGACTGCCATTTTCATCCATCAAGTCCTTAACATATAGAATATTTTTATCATACCATTCTGTTTTTAAATAATGTCTTCCTGTTAATTAATATGGTTCTATTATTCCACAAGGTGGAGCTATGCGGTGTGAAGTTGTGAGTGAACATCATTTTCCAGTAGAGAAGTATTTGTTTATGGAAGTCGGACAGTTTGATTGGTAGTTTAGTTATTTCAAAGTCACACCTTAACAAAAATTCTAATCCACCAACATTTTGGAAAATACATTTTGGTATGTGGAACCATATGGAATTTGGTTGTGTCAAATAAGCTTTAACCCAGTTCATCTTTAATACACCTATCATGGATTCAAAGTCAGCAGCTTTCAGCCCACCATGTTTATAGTCTTTAACCATCACAGATTTTTTAAGGTAGTGTGTCTTATTTTTCCATATGAAATTAAAAATGATTGAATTGACCTTTTTAATCATTTGGGGGGGACATAAAGAGATTGACAAGGATATATTAATTTTGATAAACCTTCTGCTTTTGTTAATAAGATCCTGCCAAGAATAGAGAGGTCTCTCATGAGCCAATGATTGAGAGATTTTTTCATACTCTCTATTTTCTCTTCAATGTTTAGTTGTTCCCTCTTATCTCTATCTTTAGACATTATTAATCCTAGGTATTTTAGTTCAGTTTTGACAGGTATGGAGTCTATATTTGTCTCAGCACATGGATGAAGACATAGTATTTCACATTTTTTCAAGTTTAGACATAAACCTGAAGCTTTGGAAAAAACTGATATTATATCTAGGGCTTTTCGAATTAAAGATTTATCTTTCAAAAAGATTACTGTGTCATCTGCAAATTGACTTATTCGATATTCGTAATTGAAAATGGTGATTCCTTTAATTTGAAGGTGATTTACGATTAGATATGCTAGCATTTGTGTACATAAAATAAATAGTTTTGGTGAGATAGGACAACCTTGTCTAATACCACGCGAAATCTTGATTTTTGGTGTCATTCCAGGGTTGAGGGAGATGTAACTATAAATATCATTGTAAAACATTTTTATGATTTTGCAGAACTCTTCTCCAAATCCGAATTTTTGAGCACCGTAAACATGAAATCATGTTCCACAGTGTCGAAAGCTTTGAAGAAATCTATGAATAAAACAAGACTATCTGATTGAATGAATGATTGGTAGTCAATCATATCTAGAATCAGTCGAATATGATTGTGAATATATCTTCCTTTTATAAAAGCTGATTGATACTCTTCGATAAGTTTTCCAATTACATGCTTTAAGCGATTTGCATAAACTAAAGCAAGAAGTTTATAATCGCTGCATAATAAGGTTATTGGTCTCCAGTTGTCCAGCATCAACAAATCTTTTTGAGGTTTTGGTAATAAGGTTATCAATCCTGTCTTCATAGTAGGGGACAAACATCCTTCCTTAATGCATTCTAAAAAAGCTTTACATAGTAACTTTTTGATATCTGTCCAAAAATGCTTTAGGAATTCAGATGTTAACCCATCTATTCCGGGGATTTACCGTTTTTCATTTTTTTTTTAATGCAGTTTCAATTTCTATTATAGTTAATTCTTCTTCAAGCATGTGTTTGTCTTCTACATCCAGTTTTTTAATGTTTTCCTCAATTTTTTCAAATAAAAATTCACAGTCTAATTTGTTAAATTTTGATTTATATATGTTACCATAAAAGAGACTAATTTCATCTTGGACTAATTTCTGATCTTCAATTGTTATACCATTTATCATAAGTTTACTTATTTTTTTTTTACTTTGTCTTTGTTTTTCAAGTCCGAAGAAATAAGTTGAACTTTTTTTCACCCTTTTCAATCCATCTAGCTCTTGATCGAACATAAGCTCCATTTGCCTTTGTTGTGTACATGTCATCTAATTGGGACTGCAATAACTTTAATTCAGTAATGTTGTCTAAGGATAAGTGTACATTACTTGTTAGTTGATTGATTTTGTCAATTAGATTCTTTTGCTTCTGTTTCCTTATACATGACAGTTTTTTACCTGTGTCAACTGCTATTTGTCTTGTTTTGAACTTAAACCATTCCCATTTACTGATATCACTCATGTCTAGCTTTTCAACCTCCGGGACAAGAGACTTCACCTGTTCACAAAATTCAGCATTTTGTAAGAAATCATTATTAAACTTCCAGATATTTGGAGAATTCAATTGTTGTTTGACGTTAATAAGTTTAGACTAATCATGCAATGGTCTGTAAGCGGAGAGGCTGATATTTTACAATCTGAAATATCACTACATAACTCACATGAAATCAGCCAGTAGTCTAATCTTGAACATTGACCGTTTCCTGCAGAGTTATACCATGTAAACTGAACTGATGTTGGATTTAATGCTCTCCAATAATCAATTAAATGCGTTGTTGTACATAAAGACAGTATAGTGTCGCTATATACATGTTGAGAGTTCCTATGAGGTAATCGGTCTAGCCATGAATCAGGGGCTATATTATGATCTCCTCCCAATATCACTTTATCTGAATCATATGTTGTTTTCCATTCCATTATAAGTTGGCTTAATTTTGCATACAACTTCACATTGATTGCTTGGTTGTTAAAGCCATACACGCATATCAAAATATAACGTTTGTCATTTGTTTCCACAACCACCATTAACCAGTGACCTTCAGTATCTTTTTTATGATCCATTATGTTACCTGGAAATCTATTAAACAGTATCATGACTCCTGCTGAGTGTGATGTTCCATGTGCAAAGAAGGCGTAATCCCCCATTGAATTTTCCAAAATTTTTCATTATCCATAACAGAATGAGTCTCCTGTAAAAAGATGCATTGCGATTTCTGATCCTTACAAAACAAAAAAATGGCTTTACGCTTAGTAATGTTATTTAATCCCCTAACATTCAATGATATAAAAGAAAGTATGGTTGTTCTAAATGCGCTAAACTGTTTTTTTTTTTTTTTTTTTTTTTTTTTTTTTTTTTTTTTTTTTTTTTTTTTTTTTTTTTTTTTTGCAGGAATGAACATGTTGTCCTGAGTAACATATCAAAAATATAGCAAAAAAAACCAATCAATTAAACTTTCACCTGGTAAGATTCATACTAACAGAATATGTTTAAATAAAATACCTGAGAGTTTGTTTCTGTAAACTTAAATACACCTTACCATGTTACTGACTTTTTGCTCTGAATAAGCAGAAAGTGCCTGAGCATTCGCTTACTACACAACAATTAGGGGTCAACTCTGCGTCCATCAATGAGAGCATATCCTTCTCTTAGGGAGGCCTTTTTTCCGTTTCTTCTGGCTTCTTGCACCTTAGGCCAAAGCTTAGCACGAGCCTCACGATCTTCTTTTGAGAAGTCCTCCTTGAACTGAATGTTCATCTCTCTGCACACTCTTGCCTCTCTTGATCTCCTCCATACTTCATCACGGACAGTTCGCAAGGCAAACTGGATGATTATAGGTCTGGGCATCCTGTTGGTAGCTGCATCGTTCTTCTTTCCCAAGCGGTGCACTGTGTCGACTGACTCACGGAGTTTCTCCACTGACACCGGGATCACTCTTGTAAGGATGCCGATCACAGTCTCTCTTGTATCCTCTTTGTCTTTTCAGGAAGGCCCATCAGTCTAAGATCCCACCTTCTCTTATATCTGGCTTGCTCCAAACAGATCTGCTTCAGTGATGCATTTTCTTTTTTCAACATTAACATTTCTTCCTTCACTTTGCTTATTTCTTCCTTATTTTCTCTCACTGCTTGTGTGTTAGCTTCCATTCGACTTTCAAAAGCTTTCAGTCTGTCATCTTGTTCATCAAATCTCTTTATCAAAGTTTGAATAGCATCTAAGATGGTTTCATTTGTTATCTCACCCGGCTGTTTTCCCACATCTTGATTCTTTGATTTCATTTTCTTGGGATTTGGACTAGGCAAAGGTGTGTGGTTATGAGACATTTTCCGATTTTCTTCCTCCATTTCCTCTATTTCTTCTTCCTCACATGCCTCACGTAGGGCCGTCAGGTTATAGTCGTGGTCTGTTAGTAGTTGAGCTTTAGCCGCTTTGCTAACGTTAGCCATCTCGTTTCACGTTGCAGAAAAGAAAAAGAAAAATCGAGTAAAGGTGGTCAGCTTCGAAAAAACAAAACTCTCTGGGGCTGAGATGTTGTTCGTGCAGTTCTTATGTGAAGTTGCTGGGGGTTTTTTCTGTCTGAGATTAAATGTTTAGGACGATTTCAAGACTTTAATAACGAGCCTGCAAAAAACGCTACCGCTCACTCCGCCATCATAACTCCTCCCTTCATCATTATTTCACCTGTCGGCTACAGGAACAGCCCGTTATGCTGATATTACAAACTGGTAATTCCTATCATATCACTTTAACTTACTGTCATAATCATAACGCAAATAATTCTAGTGTTTACAGCAACTTATGTTGTTATTCAGAATCAAAATCATAAACTAACGTTACAGAGAGATTTTTAAAAGACATTAATGTGTGAACATATACAGTGCAGTAAAACAATTAATGACATTAAGATATTAATCACAACTTTGTAATTTGATGCATTTAATCATCAGAGGAATTTAAATATTCTGAACATTTTAATCCAGAATATCTCAGTAAGTGTTTAAAAAAAAGCACAAACACGTATTCCATGATTAAACACTTTCCAAAAATAAATAAATACAATCGTTATCTAATATTAATGTCATTCACACATGTAAGTGACCAAATACCGTTAGTGGTGTGTATTTCCTGAGGCACGGGAGCGCGCAGCGCGCGTTCATGTGTGGAGGGGCATCAGCTCTGGCTGAGTGTGTGTGTGTGTGAGTGTGTGTGAGTGTGAGTGTGTGTTTGATCGGACTCATGTGTGTTGAACGGGCTCATCTAATGCTGCTGCTCGCCGCCTCAGGTCAGTGTGTTCATCATCATCATCATCATCTTAATTATGATCAACATTTACACACATTCAGAATACAGACGTCTGTAGTTTTAGGTTTCGTTGATCGTAAGGGGAGCGTTCTAGCGGCGTTAACTCTCTCTCTCTCTCTCTCTCTCTCTCTCTCTCTCTCTCTCTCGCTTTAATGTTTTGTCCGCGTCTATTGTTTCATGTTTGGATGACTGTTTCATATGTTTCCTGTTTTTGATTTATGGATGAATTCTCTTTCCTGTGTTCTTGAGGCGGGTTAATGATCCCAGCAGATCCTCCAGATATAATCCGCTTCTCTGCTGTGATTGTGACTGACACCTGTCAATCATCACGGGTTTACCTGTGCACGCGCGCGGTCATTCACTCACCTGCACAGGTGATTTCACTGCGTAGACGACAGTCATTTCAGATATCACAGACAGAAAAACTTGATTCAACAAGTTGTTCTTGTTTATCGGAGCTCTGAACATTTATCAAATATACAACATGAATGAAATGTTTTCCAGCTAACAACGACTTTCCAAAACGTTCTGAATGTTCTGTCAAAGTTATGAACAAATGTTCTTCCAGTAACATTCACAGAACGTTCACTCAGAGTTATCTGCTCTTTAATAACACTCTCAAAACATGAACATACAAAAGTTATTTCCACATAATTTATGGAATGTTTCTCTGAAATATTTTAGTTTTAGTTGAATCACTGAAGAAGTATTACCATGATGTTTACACAATTACTAATGTGTGTGTGTGTGTGTACTTGTTTTTGCTACATTGTGGGGACCAAATGTCCCCACAAGGATAGTAAAACCTGAAATTTTTGACATTGTGGGGACCGGCCTGCGGTCTACTAACTATTAAAAATAGTAAATGATGTTTATCTGAAAGTGTAACGATGCAAACATGTTTTCTGTGAGGGCTAGGTTTAGGGTTAGGGTTGGGTTAGGGGACAGACAATATCGTTTGGTCAGTATAAAAACTATAGAAGTCTATGGAAAGTCCCCACAATTCACAAAAACAAACGTGTGTGTGTGTGTGGGTTTGTGTGTGTTTAGAGATGTGTGCTCCATTGTTTTCTCCAGTGGTTTTGCTGCAGGAAGTTCGTGTGAACAGACCAAACTCCACCTTCTTCTGCTGTGTGATTCTACAGTCTTAATGACATCCGCTGTTTATCTCCAGGAATAATGCGCTCAAGCGAGTCATTTCTGCAGTTTAGTCGTAATAAATGCACTTTGGGACTCAGGATTAGTTTTCGAGCTTTCACCGCGTGTGTTTGTATAGTTGAACTCATAGATCATCAAAAGAAAATGTTTTTTTTCAAGAAAACACGTTTGTTTAACTGTATCAGTGAGGTTTTCTCAGAAACTCCCACTGTTTTTTTCATGGTATTTTCTATCTCCTAACCCAGGGGCCCAAACTTGGTCCCGGAGGGCCGGTGTCCTGCAGAGTTTAGCTCCAACTTGCCTCAACAACACGTCGACTGGGAAATTTCTAGTATGCCGATTAAGAGCTTGATTAGCAGGTTCAGGCGTGTCTAATTGAGTTTAACCCGACCTTTGACCCCTAAACCAACACTCACAGAAACCTGTGCAAACACTAGATTGAAATAGAAACATAATTTGGCTTATTTATACACCTTAACCATAAAGCCTAAATTGCCCCTCTTTAGTACAACAGCTGATTTAAACTGAATCTTTTTTAGTTTTATTTTCAAGGTGCTTTACTGGCATCACGTGCACTTAGTATTGTATTTAGTATGTAGTATTGCTGCAAAACAGTGTAAAGCAGAGAAAACAACTAATGCAACTGACAGAGAAATATCAAATGAATTGACGGGTGATTAAAGGTAATGATGTGAATGTGTGTCTGCAGGCTGGTGGTGTGTGTCCGGTATCCGTGTGTTCACGGCAGGGGATGTGAAGGCCGTTAACGGGACGGACGTGCGTCTCAAATGCACCTTTCAGAGCTCAAATGCGGTCCAAGTGTCGAGCGTCACGGTGTCCTGGAGCTTCAAACCGCTCGGTGGGGGACAGCAGGAGACGGTGAGACGTGCTCGGCTGCGCGCACAGGTGTGTTTTCCTGCGGCTCGTTCTGACCGTCTCTCTCTCTCTCTCTGATCAGGTGTTTTATTATCAGGAGAAGCCGTTTCCTCCTACAGAGGGCCGCTTCAGGAGGAAGGTGGATTGGGCCGGAGACATCAGCGGCCGCGACGCGTCTGTAGTGCTGCGCAAAGTGCCGTTTACTTTCAACGGGACGTTCAGCTGTCAGGTGAAGAACCCGCCGGATGTGCACGGTAACGTCGGTGAGGTGCGGCTGCAGGTCGTCAGCACAGGTGAGCGTCAGTGGTCCTTCTGTTTCAGAACGGCTTGACATTTTTAATGATTTGACGCTGGGAGGTGTTGATCTCTGTAAAAACCCATTAACTAGTGTCCGTATGCTTTACCTGATTTCAGATTAATTTTATAGGTTTAGACATTTTTATTGAAACTTTTAATTCACCATTCCACAAATCAAGGCCTACAAAGGTCTTAAATTATTGCAAAAAGTCTTAAACTCATAAAGCATCATGGGCGTAGTTTGTGTCACCCACTTTTAAGAAAACATAAATTCATCCCCCACACTTTTTCAGGCAAGTGTGTTCACAAAGAGGGACCTGTGTGAATAAATCAAAATTTAAATTCAAAGAAAAGAAAAGATATTCTGTGCATGACCTGACATTTTATTTGTATCCAAAATAAAGAAATGTGAACATTACAGAGCACTAAACACTCAGTGTACGTTTCATTCGTACTTGAAGCCAAAGGTCGCTTACATGAGAAAGTCCAAACCGGACTCATAGAAGTAGTAAATTATGATGGTCCAGGAAATCACTTTGTGGACATGTGAGTTTATGTATATATATAATATATGATGTATTGCTTTCTGAGTTTAAGTGAGTTTATGCTTAAAACAAGATCAAATACCTGTCAATGGGGAATGAAAACTTGTTTTTCTATAAATTAAGTTGATGTTTCTGATCCCACTGACAGATGTTTGTTCTTGTTTCAGTCATAAACTCACGTCATTTTGATCAGTTTCTCATAAAACAAGACTTCTTATTTTCTGTCATTTTGCTTCTCCAGTACATGTATCTTGTTTAATAATCTTTAGACATTTGCACTGGAAAACAAGACACAACATGATTGAGAGGTGCAGTCGTTCACATGATCTCCGTGTCCTTCCAGCCTCCCTGTCTGAGCTAGTGATTCTCTGTGTGGCCATTGGAGGCGCCGTTCTGCTGATTCTCCTGCTGGTGATGATCGTGGTGTCTGTGCGCCGCTGTCGCAGACGGAGGAACCCGCAACCAAACCACACCATCCTCCGACAGGAGCAGAAGGACCTGACGGGCTGGTGATGAGACTGACGGAGAACCTGGAACAACTGCGTTTGCAGTGGAGATCAAACACACACACACACACGTTTTATGGGGACATTCCATAGACATAATAGTTTTTATACTGTACAAACTGTATTTTCTATCGCCCTACACCGAAACCTAGCCCTCACAGGAGACTGTGGACACTTTTACTTTTTCAAAAAAACTCATTCTGCATGATTTATAAGCCTGTTTCCTCATGGGGACCTAAAAAATGTCCCCACAAGGATAGTAATAAAAATGTTGACCTTGTAGGGACATTTGGTCCCCATAATGTGATAAATACCAGGTACACACACACTCCAGCAAATCCAAAAAGACGGTCAGCAAACGCACCAGCAGCTACTAATCAAACAGGTTTCTGTGATTTTCAGACCTTTTTTGGAGTTGATGTGCCTTCGTCTGTCAGTCAGACTCATTAGTCCTGCTGTTGATCAAGCCGACTCGCTGAGTTTTAGGATGACGAATCCTCATCACGACTCCTGCACAGAAACCTGACCTTACATTCTCTTCAGAACATGGACAGATCTTGTAGTTTTGCGTGTGTAATGAAGACGTCTGAATGTTTCAGGAACGGTGTGTGTTTCTCTCTTCAGGCTCTACCTGGTAACCGGCAGACCTTGGTTGCTATGGTTATTAGGGTCTCTATTCGCCGTCCTGTAGCTCTCTTCACCTCATTTTACACTGCTATTGCACATGATGATGATGATGATGAAGAACAGATATGACTGAAGAAAGGCACTGCAGTCGTTAATCTGATGATTTTGCCCATTTTAAGATGATCAGCATCAGCCAATAAGTGTCGAATGATTAACAGTGATATTACCTTCATACATCAGCACTATAAACGACTGACAGGTTTGATTGACGTGTGAAAACACATTTACATCACATTTCATCTGAAAGAAACTATATGTATATTGCATTAAATATCAGTATATTTTCATGACAATTAAGCACATTCACATTCTAAACTATTTACTGTAATGCATCTTCCCTTTAAAACTAATTTCTTTCAAGAGTGATTTTTTAAACTTATTTTTAGTACATACAATTTATAAAAATATATCGATTGGTGAGATGTGTATTGAATTTTGTGAGCTGCAATAGTTCAGCACGGGACATTCAACACTTTCTGGTTCAGCATTACTAAAAATAAAACATGCAGCTTAGATATTCTTTTACTTTAACTGAAAACAGAAAACATTGTTCTGTTTAGGAAGATGAAATTTAACATGACCATGTGAATGTGAAAGCACACGAGGTTTTATTGTGTAACTTCATGTTATTTGCGATTCTTTTAAACCGCTACATTTACAGAGTGTGACTGAAATAAACTTAAAAATACACCGCAATTACAACATTTACCACGTTTCATTTCTCTGACTCAAATGTGAAGCGCTGCAGACTGATGTGGTTTGTTCAGTCTGTCAGTGCTGGAGTCACTGCAGCGCATCGGCGCCCTCTAGTGTTCAGAGCGCGCCTGCTGTCACGTGCTGCTGTCACATGATCGACCATAAATATGTACATATGTATCGACTCTTGTTTTTACAATGAACAGATGTTCATCTGATTTCAGTCTTCTTCATAAAACGCATTTCTCCCTAGCAGGAAACGATCTAAACCAACCTTCATCTCAGAATAAACAGAATCACAACAACTCATAACTCAGAATATGTGATACTTTCAGAAAACCTTTCTGAAATACTTTGATTTGAGTCATCTGAGATCAAACAGCTGCATTCAGTTGATTTAATGAACACTGATGGATTATCAATATAATCTGACAAACGCTGAGTTTATATCACATTTAACTGATTATAAAAAAGCGACACATTCTTTGCACACACGGCTTAAAGTGTTTAACAGTGAGTTTTGAGGGATTCATGACGCTTTCAGACAGTCATAGTGTTTCTTTTTAGTCATAGTGATTTTGGGCAGTATTTGAGGTCTGTGGCGTAACTTCCTGTCCCACCTGTTTCGCAGGTATCAAAGACTCAAAGATGGAGGACAAATACAAACCAGCGACATAAACGCGACTAATATTTGCTCAAATACCTGCTCATATTCACTCCTAATAAGTCGTATGTGATCTTATATGTTTTGTATTTGTCATGGATGTGAACAGAAGGTCGTTTAAAGGACTTTTATCGTGTGTTTACGTCGGTTTCGGTGAGTTCTGTGTGTCTTTATCCGGTCAGTTTGAAACGGAATAAACAGTGTGAACAATTTTGATAAAAGGTTGATTTTGAGGGGGTTTGTTGCTTGTGAAAGACTATAAACGAGTAAGTTAATGTCATTTGAGAGCCGCTGAGTTAGTTGTGCTTTCTGTTTGGGTGAAAAGACGCGAGCTGTCAATCATCTGCCGTGTGGAAATGTTCATGTAACACTGTAACAACATTCCGCCGAACTCCCGCCTTAACGGAATAACGAGCGGCATAAAACTGAACATTCACTTCATTTGACTGTTTTTACAACAGGGTTAAAGCCTCTGCTCTCTTTATGTTTAAGCAATTAATATTAAATGAAAAAATAGTTTGTGTGGACTTCACGTTTCAGTCAGATGAATCAGGAATATGCTTCCTTTCGTTTAGTTGCACTAGTTATTGATTCAATATGAATCGAAAGACTCTTACACACACGCATTCCAGCGGAGATGAGACACGAGCAGGTGTGTGACGTCACGGTGAGATCATCAGCGATCTGAAGCTCTGACACAAACTGAAGCTGTTTTATTGACTGGATGTTCGTTCATCAGTGTTTCTGCTTCTGCGCATTGTTCTTCCAGATGCATAAAGATTAGCTTTAGAAGCTCGTAATGCATTTGTTCTGTAAGAGTAGTAACTTTTTAGTGAATGACACAAAAATGTAGATTGGTCAAATTTGAATCCAAAAAGTATGACTAATTATTCCTTGACTAGTGGATGTGTTTATGCAGCTGACCCCTGTTACATAACTGAGTCTAGTCAGACTAGTGAACTGAGACTTAACTGTTCACTCATTAACACCTCTAGTGCTTGATATGCTATCAGAGTTGAATTTGCAGTGTATGATTTTTATGGTTCAGAGGAACTGAGCATCAGATATGACAGATATATCCGCTTCATCTGCTGCACCATTTACAACGTAACAATGTACACTAATGAGCAACACTGAGAAGCAGTGTTTTAACAAAACGCACACCTTACAACCGCACGTGCGCAATGAGCGTAATTAGTGTGCGAACACCGAGTGTGTGCAGTGTGTGACAGAGGTGTAAATGTAATTATTTACTGTACTTGAGTATCTTTTTGCATACTTTGTAGTTTTACTGAGTATCAAAGATATTAGAAAGTTTTACACACTCTACATTTTTGAATGAGTGTGTGTGTTCTTTACTCCACTACATTTTGCGTGGCACCTGGCTTTTTCTGCAGCAGTTTATTTCTGCCACAAAAGATGTGATACTGCGTACTACAGGCAGAAGTACTACATCTTTTTTGCCCTTACTCAACCAAACTAGTCAACAAGACTACTTTATGTGAATGTGAGGTCTTTAGCAGATAGTTGTGAATCGCAGGTGTTTTATATTTGAGATGAGGACGTGACCGCAGTCGGCAATGAGACCGAAACCAGCGCGTCCTGTGCGAGAAGGCTTTGACTTTTAATTTTGCTAATTTTTTTTATTTTAATTTTATTTATACTGAAGAGACCTTTTTAAAGGATATTGTTTGTTTTGTGTTTGTTTGTTTGTTTTTTGCAATTTTGTGGTGCTCAGTTTTATTTTGGGTTTAAAAAATTAACGTGGTTGCTCTCCTCACTTTCTTGTTTTTCTTACATGTTCTCTGTGCCTTGTCTCGGACTTTTATTTCACTTCCTGTCTCCTGTGGTGTTTGTAGTCTGTTTGTTCTTTGGTTCCCTTTGATTTGTCTCCCCAGATGTGTCTTGTTAAGCCTGTTACCCCTTCTGTGTATATATAGCCCTAGTGTTTCTTTAGTTCTTTCTGAGTTGTTGAGTGTCGTGGTTGTGTGTTTGCCATCGTGCTGTTCTTTATTCCCTGTGGTTTTTGGTTTATTGTTTTTTCTAGTTTTTCCATGAAACACCTGCACATCGATCCTCGCTTCTGTCGGTTTTTCCCCAGGATCTTCACAATGTTGCAGGTTTTTTTTCGATGGCGTGTAGAATAAGTAAAATACTTAAGTACTGTTGAAATCAGATCCTCTAAGGCTTGTACTCCAGTTGTTTTGGAGCTGGTGACTTGTGACGTGTAGTGCAGTAATTTTCACTGTAGGGTATCTGTACTTTTACTCAAGTATGGTTTTCAGATACTCTTTTATGCCTCTGGTGTGCAAACACCATGTGAGCTCAGTAAGTGTGTGTAAACAAGGGTGTGCGAAGTGAGTGTCCTAATATTGAGTGTTAAACCCATCGAACCCATCTTTACTGATGTCTCTGTGTGTGTCAGTGCTGTTGAGGAGCACGTGTTGTATCTCGGTAAAGGCTCCGGCAGACATCAGCGTGATCAAAGGAGCCACCGTCACCCTGTCCTGCTCCTTCACCTCCTCCAGTTCCATCACCAGCCTCATGTCTATTGACTGGACCTTCAGACCCGAGAGCGGCGGTCCTGCCAAACTGGTGAGTAGATCTTTAGCCTCGGAGTTCGTGATGAATCACTGGTCAGTTTGAGGGGTCAGGGGTCACTCGGGCCACAGGAAGTCACATGAGCGGGATGTGTGTTCTGTGGTGAGGCCGCAGCATCCGTCAGGAGTGAGTTGATGAAGCTGCGAATGATGCGGCAGACGGTGATGTGAATGAACACTCGTGCGGTGAAACGACTGATGTATTTCGGCAGTGTAACATCAGCTCAGCTGTTCTCAGGAGAGTTTGCTTTTTCCAATGGACTCCTCGTGTAAATGGAGCATTGTGTTGTAAACGCCACTTTACAGACGATCGAACGGAGGCGAATAGTTCTGTCAGAATCAGTTCATTCATATGATTTCATTCAGTGATCCTTTCACTGAGTTTATCTCATTTGTATTCCAGTGTTTAGTATTTAGTAGGTGTTTAGAGAGAAAATGCATCACCGTCTGTGATTTGCTGGTTCTGACACACATCAGTCCAGTGAATCGTCTGTCTCTCATCAGCACCGCATGTTCATTACAGTTTGTCTGCAGAATATGAAAGAAAAACTGATGTTTTTGAGTCCATGTTCTGTTTCTCTGCAGTTCTTTCACTACTCGTCTAAAGCGTACCTGCCGGAGGAGGATTATTTCAAGGGTCGTGTGAAGTGGGTCGGCAGCCCGTCGCGGGGCGACGCGTCGCTCCAGCTGCTGAACGCCTCGCTCACCGATAACGGCACGTACACGTGCGCCATACGCAACCCTCCTGATGTCCACGGAAACCCGGCCCAGACCGTCCTCACGGTCACACCGAAGAGTGAGCAGACACTCATGAGCTCATGAACACGTGCAGGTCGTGTTTCACCCCTGAATCTGCCTGTTTGGATTCAGACTTTTAGCATTGTGACACTATTTTAGAATTAAGCACATGTGAACTAAATTAAAACTAAACTGAATTAAGCTCTAACAATTTTCCTGTTTATAAAAGTGAAGCCGCTCTAACTTAATAGTTTCAAAGCTACGAAAATGAAACGTTATTCACCCTCAGGCCTTCCAAGATGTAGATGGGGTTCTTTATCAGATTTGTAGAAATGTGTCATTTCATCAGTGTCTCTCCAACAGATCCTCTGCAGTGAATGGGTGCCGTCAGAATGGGAGTCCAAACAGCTGATAAAAACATCACAATAATCCACAAGTAATCCACACCACTCCAGTCCATCAGTTCACATCTCAAAAAGACAAAAGATGAAACAAATCCATCATCAAGACGTGTTTAATTAAAATACATTGAGTCCATGATCCATAATAACGCTTCCTCCAGTGAAAAAGTGGTCTGGTCTGAATCAGGAGAGAAATCTGCACAGACCAAACACCGTTTACAAGCCAAAACAGCTCTGAACAAATATGTGGCTGGATTTTGATGTGAGAGACAACAGGAGATGGACTTTTTCACCGCATGAAGCGTTATTGTGGACTTTATTTTTCAAACAGCTTTTGGCTTCACAAGTGATGTAATATTAATCTATCTACAATAAAAAGTTTTTTTTTTTATTTGTAACGGGGTGAAGCATGACCTGCAGTCATTCCTCATGAGATTCAGAATAATCCTAGCGTTCCTGGTTCAGTTTTCACGTGTTGAGCGTGTGCCGTCTGTGTTTCCTTCAGGACTGTCGTTGACGTTCACGGATGTCGGCGTGTTGCTGGTGTTCGTTCTGGTCCCGTCGGGAATCGTCACGCTGCTGCTGCTGGGACGAATGCTGTGTCCGTGTTGGTCCGAGTCAGAGAAGAGCTCCGCCGCGGCCCATCACTCTCCCATCGAGGTGGTCGCTTGGTAAGAAACCGACGCTCCGGAAACTAGCGATTCAGAGCGTTGATTCATGTGAGTGATGATTGTGCGTCTGTTCACAGTGATGATGAGTACTTCTGCGCCCAGAAGCAGCAGAAACACACGCTGTGCTGCTGTTACTTTAAGGTAAACGTCCGTCTGTGGTGTGGGTGAGAGATTTAGATGATGAACATGTTGGTTTATAGTGTGTGTTGGGAGAATTTATTTGGGCTTAAAACTGAATTGAACTTTGCAACACTGATTCTGTTATTGAACTGACTTGATTCAACATTTAGCACGTTTGTTTTTTTAAAGCATGCTTTGCTGCAGCTCTTTGAGTGGTGGACGTTTTCAGTACAGCATCATGGGAGATTTAGTTTCTCACCATGAATTCTGCTATTAAACGATTATTTTAAAAATAAGTTATATTAATGCAAACAGATGGGTTCAGCAGATGTGTAGACAACTGATGAACAGCCTTGAACAGGTCTGTTTGTAAAGATCTGTGATTGTTAAAAAACAGTTTCTCTGTAGAGAAAAAGTTGTGTTCTGTAGAGCTGCGTTCCAGGCTCATACACGCATTATGATGTCCGTGGTTAACGCTGATTTAATGTGGTGCAGGTGTGCGCCAATCCATGTGGCACTGAGGAAGAGCTTTGTCTCAAACGTTTTGCACCTTTGCACATTTATTGCACTTTTTGCATGTATTTTTATGACCTCTGATCCAGCATTTAATAAGTTTTTTGAAGAGGTATAAGTCTGGTATACAACCGTTGTTTGCTTGCTCCATGTTTATTTGGATCTACACACCGGACCAACTTGGGTTTTATATTTTGGACATTTGGCGCTGCTCCTTTTCTATGACTCTGCATTACCATTGAAACTCAATTCATTTCATAATTGCTGAATTTTGCAATGTTACCACTGTTATTTTCCGCTTTATTTCTATGAAGCTGCTTTAAAACGATCTGTATGAAGCATTCTAGAAATAAATGTGACTGTGCTTTGTTTCAGGACATTGAATATGAGGATGACTACATACATGAGAAATCACATGAAAACACCTACGCTGAGTCACAGTGTTAGACGAACAGCTCCTGTGTGTGTGTGTGTGTGTGTGTGTGTGTGTTTTGCATGCATAAAGTTTGCTAAACCCCAGATGCAATTGTATTTGAGTGAGTAATTTTTTATATTTATGACAGAAAATGATGGACTGTTACTGTAATCTATGAATTAAATGACTATTAAAGCGGAGCGGCAACCAGATAGAAGACGATCTGATTGGACATCAGTGAATCTACAGACAGTCACAGACGGTCACATGATCACTCTCTGGAGAGATTCTGAGCCCTCTGATTGGCTGAGATCCTGCGTATGTCTGTGGTTGTTACTCTGAAGATCTTTGTAGAAATCCTGTATTTTTTTAGATAAATATGAAATGTAAATTTACCATTATGAACTTACGAACATTATCTTTGTGTCTGTCATGTAACTGTTATAGAGCAGCGTTAGCATCTGAAAGTCTGTCTCCATTAGCCTCCTCTGGCATTTTCTCCATTCCCGTCGGAGGCTTTATTACAGACGGTGACGCTGCTGATTTCAGCTGTTTAATTAACGAGAAAGCTTTCAGTTAATGCTGAAAAATGATCGACGTGTTCATTAATTTCCATGTGCTGTACAGCAGCTTGATTGTCTATAACGGCTCTGACCGCAGCTCGTTTAAGGTGTTTGTAACTCGCCAAACAGGGTTTAGCTGTTTTCACGCTTTCATGTTTAATGTTTAAGGTCATTCTTATTACTGTAGTATTAAAAAAAATGAACAAAACTAATAAATGGAATTTAAGTTAAACACACAGGTGTGATCTTAGTTTTTGTGTAGAGGGAAAGTGAGTCAGTTATCCTGACATGTTTTGCATCTGTTTTGAGATGCCTCTTATAGTCATCATGTTACTCACATCTTTTATTGGTGCTTTTTTTGCTTGTTTCATTCACATGACTTATGATGAAATATGAGGATGATCAAATGAATGCTGCTAATGGTTTTATTTGTATTGGCTGGTGTCCATTATGGATGTGATGGGTTCATTATTGGTTATGATTCTTCTTGAGCTGTTTTCCTGACTAACATTATGATCCTCCAGGATCTTCAGTGCATGTGAAACCATTTTGAGGAGGTTTTTTGATGCTTTGACAAACATCTTACAGCCCAGTGTGAGTCGCACCTCTCTGATCATCCACACGAGTGTGTGTGTGTGTGTGTGTTAGTCATCCGCTCTGGATGTCGCTCTGGCCTGTTGCCATGGAGACGGAGCATCAGCGGCGTCCGTGGGGTCCTGTGAACACACACACACACACACATTAGGAGGGAGAGATGGATGGAGTTTCACCGTCAGCTGGAGTCAGAGGATGCCGTTTCCGTGTGGTTGCCTTGGCAACAGTTGCCGGCCTGATCGGGGGTGGAGGTGCAGTTCGTTTAGGGTGTCTGATGCAGACTGAAGGTATCCGCTCTCACACACACACACACACACAAGATCCGAATCAGCAAAATGCAAATGCACCACACTCTCAGAGGAAAGAATCTTTCACGATCCGTCGCACTGATTATAGAGACACTGTTACACCTGTAGCACAAATACCATCAAACACCCGAATCACCCGACAGTGCAGAGATCTTCAGGAAGATCATCATCACGTGTCAAAGAGAGGATGTTTGGAATCTGCACATGCTGCTCATGAATATTCATGAGGACACACTATTGTGTGGTTTACGTTTAACACTTTCCGGATGTTCATTTCACAATCACTTTTCTTTGTGAAGTCATTCGAGCTGCTGCCTGTATAATCAGCTCTGCGTAAATGTCATTTCTCACTGTTATAAAAATCATTTGTTTTCGCTGTGGTTTATTAGCAAAGGCATTTTTTGTGATTTGTGACTGATACGTGAGCTTTTCCTCTCCTAAACGAATCCGTGCTCTTCTCTCATGTAGGAACCACAGGAAACTGAGGAGATTCGTCCCGTTCGGATGTGGATTGAAGCTCCTGTGTCTCGCATCTGAAAGGAACAAATCTCTTCAGTTTGATTCTGCTGCCGTTGGTAAGAGATTGAAACCCTAAATCTCGGTCTGTGCTCTTCCCTGATGTCCAGACAGGTTTCCAGGTCGTTCTTCAGCAGTGGGTCTCAAACAGGGAACGAGTGTTGGACCGTGAAGTGGATGTTGAGTAGTTTGTCTGTGAATCATGGCGTAGAGCGACTGGCCGCTCGTTCTAAACGTCTCGTTATCTTTGTAGAGGAGGAGAATGATGTGAAAGAGAAGATAGGAGGCAGTATTCTAATCTGAGCTCATGTTCAGCTCTTCTCTCGTATAGGAAAGTGCAAGAGCTTCAGCTCACATCTGAACAAACAAGCACAACCTGTCCATTTTCATGAGTCTGGTGAAGTGTCCTCCTGATCAGCCTCAGCATGCAGCATGCAACCTGCTCCTCTCATGCTGTCTCCGAGCAGGAATCGAACTGGCGTTTCCAGCATGGGAAGCGGACTAATGATCATTTGATAGTCTTGGGTTCATTATGGTTTGGACTTTTGTGGTCAGTGTTTCTGACTTCCTACTGAAAGTTGTTTCTGTTCCACTGTGAGATCCATCAGTAATGATGAAGGTCTGTTAACACAGTGTTTTATTTGTCCTGTTTATTGCTGTAATATAATATTAATGTGCATATCATCATCAAGTAGATATGTTGACTTTATGGCTTCTGTTTAATTGATGAACTTGTTTGTCTTCAACAATATATCACTGTCTTGCTCCATCGTGAAGTCTGTCAGGTTAAAGTCAGCAAGAAACAAGTTATGATGCCCTTGTCTTCCATATTTTGATGGATATCTAAGCCAAACGGCTTCTTGAATGATAAAAAGGGCGGGGCTCGATTTTGTCCGATGGGAATTTATTGGATTGAAAAAAAAAAATGTCCATTTTCATTCACGGTGACTTGAAGACATGTTCATTTGTGTAGAACTTTCACAATCCACGACGAATCAAAGCAGATTTTCAGAAGATTGTGCTTTAATGACTGCTCAGTAGCTGTTTACATCGCCCTCACGTCGTTCCAAACCTGTATGACATCCTCTCTTCTGTGGAACACAAATGATATTACGAAGGACGCTGGGAACCAAACAACACTGGACCCCACTGACTATCAGTGTTTGGACAAAAAACACTAAGACTTTTCTCAGAATATCTGCTTTTGTGTTCCACAGTACAGGAAAGTCAAACAAGTTTAAATCTGTGATCGTGCCGTCAACAATCTGTATCCAAGAGGACCTTAAATTCAGGATGCTGACCTGTGACCTCTGACCTCTATCAGTTTGTGGAACAGATCCTTAAATGATCGTAACGTCTCCTAAGATGCACGTGGAGATCTCACGCAGAATTATAGCAGTGGTAACGGCATTCGAAGACGCGAATCAGACGACGTCGTCCGTGCAGCCGCGTCCAACCGTCCACATGAACGTTCCTGATTGATTTGTGCCATTGATTTCTCTGCTAATGAGAGTTTCTCTCTTCTATAATAGATGAATTTACAACACTGTTTAATACCGTGAAGCTGCTTTGAAAGCGTTTGGTATGAAGCGCTATATAAATATACGTGTGTGTTTCAGAGATGTTGTTGTGAGGGAAAGCGCAGTCGCCCAATGAATAAGTGTTTGAACATGTGGGCGGTTTGACCTTCACAGACACAGAAGAACGAGAAGAAGATGTTTTAACGTCGTGAGAATAGCGTGCGGCTCCGATGGAGGTGTTCTGCGTGGGTCAGAAAGAGTCCCGGAGGAATCGGCCGGTCAAAAATGAGCGACGGCCAGAGAGAAAGAGCCCCGAGAGGAGCGGATCCACACCCCGGGCGATCACATGGGCATCGATTCAGAGCCGTTACCATGTGAACGGCACTCTGAAAGTACTAGGCAACCTGATGTGGCCCGTTCCTGCATTACAATGGCACACACAAAGCTCGGTTAACCCTTGAGCAGCAGCAGCAGGACCACCGCCCAGATCCACAGCGGGCCGGTCCAGAGCCGGACCCTCAGCGGACAGATTGCCTCTATTCAATCATTCATACCGAGTGTGATCAGGGCGGGGCCGCGCGCGCGCGCGTTTGTGAGTGTATGTGTGTGTGCGCGTGTGTGCGCGCGGGGGGTGGGCGCAACGGGTTCATCTGCGCGTGTGCGCGCGTGTGAGAGTGAGGGAGGGGGTTTATAGGGTGGGATTATTCTCATTGTTGGCAGTGGCAGCGCAGACAGACAGACAGTGTGACTGAGGCTCAACTGTGATGAGTTTAAGCATCAGAATCATCAGCTGTTGATACAGCCGGTGTGTGAGAGAGAGACCGAGAGAGAGAGAGAGAGAGAGAGAGAGAGAGAGAGAGAGAAGAGAAAAGGAAGAAACAGAGCGAGACGCTGAAAGGATACGACTATGCTGTGCTGTATCAGAAGAACTAAGCCGGTAAATATCTGGATTTTTCACACTTTTGCTACTGTAACCTGTCATGGTGGAGGCTTTCGCTGTGTTTGATCCGACTTGAGAATCTGACACGCCTTGGCGATGTGGTTAGAAGCAGCAGCAGCGATGAGACTGTACCTGTCAGTCAGGTGTGTTTGAGTCGGATGCTGTTTTATAGGAGTGCGGTAGTGAAACTGGAGTGTGTGTGTGTGTGTGTGTGTGTGAGGAGTTTCAGGGTGTGGTGTGTGTGTGTGGGTGAGCGATGAGGCTCTCTGAGGAGATCAACACACTTATATTAATGTCTCACAGGAATTATAATGATTTCTCAGGAGATGACAGTTGGATGTAATGAAGCTTTGATTGCGCACAGGGCGGGTCTCCGGTGAACGCCTCCGGTGTATAACGGCTTTGCCGTCTTGTAAAGTAACGAATGGCGCTGTGAACGGGAGGTTAAAAGCAGGTTCAAACAAATGAGCCGCGCCCCGAGCCGCTTTTGAGGAATCGGCGCGTTAAACATCTTCAGCGTCTTCACTCACGTTGACCGCAGGTGAAGACGCGCGTTCCGCGTCTCTTTTGTTCTTACGCCCCACTGAGCGCGACGCGACGCGAGTAGAACGCGGGCGTTACGTTCAGCGGAGCGTCTGATCCGAGACAGAGAAGTGACACAGACGGAGGGAGAAAGACAGACAGCGGGATGGAGCTGTAGACACGAGGAAGATGAAGGGTGTGGTCCTGTCTCGCTGCGACCTCCTGCAGAAACACAGGCGCGCTCACATCTCTTCCATTCTTTATTTTCATATTGTGACAGTGAATCAGGTGCAGATCTGACGTGAGCGCGTTTTAATGGAGCCTGAATATTCATGAGTGTGCGTCAGTGCAGGTGAATTATAATCGCGACCTAAAGATTTTCAGGCGTGTCTCGTGTGTGTGTGTGTGTGTGTGTGTAAATGTGAGTGTGTGTCGTGGGTTTAGTGTGTGTGTGTGTGTGTGTGTGTGTGTGTCGTGGGGGCGGGTGGATTTAAGGTGTGGCTCCTTCCACAAATGCTGCAAGACTCTGTGCTGATATATCCTACATGAAATTTCTTCGTACTATTATTTATAGAGAGAACATGCTATTCAGTTACGTTTTATGCATTTAACATAAACGTTTCCTCATAACCAGAAGAGCTCAGATCCTCATCTGTGGTCTGATCTGAAATATTCCCTTTTTTGACTCCAGATTCTGTATGTGAACGTCTCACTCGTCTCCATACGAGAGACCAGTTGATCTGAAAACCACTCATTTCTGTGTGATTCAGTCATTGTGGTGGTTTTAGGTGCTGACGGTCACTTCAGAGCCTCCAGGCTTTTGTTTTAGCGTGACCTTTGAACCCCGCAACCAGAACCCCTTCGTGCTCCCGGCCGCCGCGGAGCTCAGATTAAACGATGTGTGACGGTCCGCCGTTCGGTCGAGGCCTCGTAAACGTGAGTTACGATCAGGCCTCGATTGAGTCCTTTGGAAAATGTCAGTCTTGCCAATCTTCTCAGCTGGACACGCCCTCTTTCCCTGACAGAAGAGATTGGTCACGGCGCCCAGCACTTAAACGGCACGAGCAACTACAACACTGCCATCAGTTCAGTTTTAAATGATTTGTGGGTTGATGTTAGGGTTAGTGTTGTGAAGCAGCACATACAATGATGGCAGAAATATAATTTATTAAGGGTGGAACGTGTTCACTCTTTCGTAAAAAATGGAATCACATCAAACACTTCTTTTCCCTTTTTATTGGCTTTTATTTTTATAGTAGACTGCAGTCTATTGTTAGTTCTGTTCTGGCGTTTATTGAGCCGTTAATGAGCTTCACCTCAGAGATCAGCTGATGATGTCATGATATGGTGTGAATGTGACTCACGAGAATGACTCACACTGAGTGACATCACACACACACACACACACACACACACACGTGCACACAATCATCACTGGGCGTTCAGTGTTTGTACCTGAGCAACAGGTCCAGAGTGAGTGTGAATGTGTGTGTGTGTGAGCAACACCTGTTGACCGTCGCAGCGCCATCAACAGGTGCAGAATGAAGCTGCGCTCACACTCACTGCACCTTCAGCTCTGTCACACACATGACTGTAACCGCACTGGACATTCATTGAGTAAAGTACACGTCAAACGCGTAGATGAAGATGAACGATGGCGCCGGGAGCCTCATCATCTGGACGGCTCAAATATCGGTGGGTCTGACAGCTGGAGATGCGTTTATTGATGGTTATTGATTTGAGTACAGTCGCATCCACAGGTTATGAGGTTAAATATCAGAACAGATGCCGTGTAAACCGCCGCTCAGACGGCCGAACCGCAATGGAATAAATATGCAAAAATGACATCATTTTCTGCAGTCCATTTGCAGATTGCGTGTATAAATGAAAAAGTGTTTCCAAATGAAATTGCCTTCATCTTGCTTTATGTCATTAATTTGGCTTCGGTTCACTAGATTTTAGTTTCGCATTTATGATTTTGAACTTTATATTTTCATCTGTTTTGAGCTACTTTTGAGTTGTTGTATGATTGTGTTTGTCATGCATTATGTCACTTTTACACATTTTTTTCATTTTATGCTTGCTTTTTTCATTAGACACATTTCAATAGTAAATTAAAAGGCCCTCGGTGGACAAAAGCCTCCCTGGACACTGATGGACAAGGTAAATATTGAGTCTTTCTCCCTGATTCTCCAGTCAGACGTCACTCTTTCTTATCCTGACAGGTGCTTTGCTTTTAGCTTTGCCGTGCTACGCTGATATTTATCACTGATAGGAGGAAGTCGAAGCGAAGTTGAATATTTGACGTCGGTCCAGAGCACGCGCGTGATCCTGAGAGACGTAACCTCGGCCTGAACTCCAGCGCTAATGGCCCTAATCACGTCTGGATGCGTCTCAGCAGGAAACGTGGAGTTTGCGCACGAAGTCCCGCAAGACACGGACCGGCGTGTGTGTCCGTCTGAGACGTGTCAAATCGTGTGATAAATGTGTGTCCAGATCCATCTGGATAATTATGGCCATGTGAAAAATGAAAATTCACCTCCTACGGATCAGGTTCTTTAGCAACTAATTAAAGACCGAGGTGGAGTGTTTTCCCACTTGTGCTCTGGTTAGTGAAGATGAGACGCTCGGATCTGTGGCTCGGCGCTGAGACGCTTGTAATCGTGGGATTGCGGCAGCCGAGCGTCCTTCTGAGCTCTAGATCCAGATTCATTAACAGCGTCTATTAAAATCACTCTCAGTCTGAAAATGCTCTAATGCTCATTCAATTAAAGCATCGTAATCGTACGTCCAGATGCCTGATGGGAAGTTACTTTTCTTCGGCCGCTCTCTGGGGGTTTGTAGCATCAGACGCATCTTCCTCCAGCGCTGAAACGCAGCACAGATATAACAGTATCTCGCTCTCCTCTGCATCTCACTCAAGCTCTTTTCCTAATCTGTCTTTCTGATAAACGTGGCGCCGTATGCTGTGAATATGTAAATAATCGCTTATGCATTTCTGTTGTTATTCACTTTGGATAAATCATGTGTAAAATGCTGAAGTTGCTCTGGATCCGTGTGTCCAGTCGGTCGCTCAGTCTGTGTTGTTTCTGCATACTCAATCTTAGCTGGAATGGTCAGTTTCTGGCGTGGAATAAAGAAAATAACAAAAGGTGCTTGCAACTTTTAATCTTACAAAGTGAATATTGCAATTCTGAGTTTATATGAGCACTTCTGAAATTATTCTCAGAATTGTGAGGTTAGAAAGCTGCAATGTCCTTGTTTTATTTTTTAGTTCTGTATCAGAAACAAGCATCCATAATAATCTCTGTTTCAGCTTCGTTCACCCAAAAATGAAAATTCTGTTGTCGTTTACTCACCTTCAAGTTGCTGGTCCCCATTGAGTTCCATAGTATGGAGAACTTGCTTTTGGAAGTCTGTGTGGACCAGAAATTGTTTGGTTGCTAATATTTGTCAAAATATCTTCTTTTGTGTTCAGCAGAAGAAAGAAACTCATAAAGGTTTGGAAGAACTTGAGGGAAATCTTCATTTTTGGGTGAACTATCCTGATGGAGCAACAGTTTGTTAGTAGTAATCTCGTTAGTGGAATTACCTGAATAATGAACAAGACATCGTTTGACGGGTGAGTGTGTCTGAGTTACTGACGGTCTTGTGTTTCTGGTCTCAGGTTGAGAAGAACGAAGAGGCCGATCAGGAGATCAAGCAGGATGGAACCAAACCGGAGGAAAACGCCCACAAGGCCGCCACCAAGATCCAGGCCAGCTTCCGTGGACACATCACCCGGAAAAAGATGAAGGACGGCGAGAAAGACGAGGAGAACGACGCCGTTCCCGACGAGTCCGCCGAGACCGAGGAGGAGGAGGAGAAGAAGGAGCGAGTCTCTCCGTCCGAGGAGAAACCGGCCGAGGTTTCCACGGAAACGGCAGAGGAGAGCAAACCGGCCGAGCAGCCCAACTCGCCCGCTGCGGAAGCCCCGCCCACCGCAGCCGCCGACTCCGCCCCCTCAGACACGCCCGCTAAAGAGGAAGCGCAGGAGCAGCAGCAGGAAGCGGAGAAGCCGAAAGAGGCCGAGAACCCCGCCGACGACGTAAACGCGCAGAAGGAGGAGGAGAAGAAGGAGAAGGAGGAGGAAGCCAAACAAGCCGACGTGCCTGACGCTGCTACCGCCGCCGAGAGCCAGGAAACAGACCAAATAGACAAAAAAGGTGCGTCAGAAAAGCAGAGTTTGCGCTCTGAAATCATCAGTGTGCGTGTGAGAGAGTAAAACACAACATCTGATATCAGACACAGGGTCGGTTCACCAGTTTCAGTTTTTCCAGTTTTAACTACAAGCTATTACAAACATTTGAGTAGATCGGACCAAACAGTATCTGAAACACGAACATGATGGCGGAACACTAAAAAAAAAAAAAAAAAAAAAGTAAGGTCCTTTAATTGCCATCTGTGAAAAACCTTTGACATCCATGAAAACTTTCCATTGCACTGAAGATTCTTTATAGTGGAGAAGAAATTCTTTAGATGATCTTCACACTGAGGGAAAAAATGAACTGATCACTCAAGGTTGTTTCTTCTATGGCATCACTGGGAAAAGTCCCTTTTGAAACATTTATTTATGGGTGTAACGTTATAGAAGAACCATTTTTGGTTCCTCGAGGAACCTTTCAGTCAGCAGTTTTCTTTTAAAACGTCTAAAGAACCATCTTCACTATAAAGAACCTTTGTGTAATGGAAAGTTTCAATGGATGAACCATCAATGCCATTAAAGAACTATTCAGCATTTCTTAAAAATACATTTTTTCTTAGTGGAACAATATTTTAATAAACGAACAAAGGTTCTTTTATATTGTAAAAGCTTCTTTACAGTATAAAAGTTTCTTGCTTTATAAAATATAAAAGAACCTTTGAAATTTCAATTGCACACCGTCATACTGATGAGAAATGTTATTTTTTTAATACATCATTGTATGAAATTTATAAGGACATGTAATGTCCACGATTGCTCAAAATATTGCTCTAAATGTTTGAAAGCTACATATTAATTTCTAACAAAACAGCATCAAAATACTGCTCTGAAAAGTTTTCAGTCAAAATAAACTTATTTTACTCTTTTCAGGTGTATTTTTGTGATCAATTTTTGTGTGTGTTGCAATGGTTGGTCAGTAGGTGTACATATTCATGTTCATCAACAAAATTCAGTCCAGAAGTGTGTGGGATTTGGGCTATAGGCTTAATATATTTTACAAAAAGCTTTTTGGCAGTAAAGTAACTGTAAAATAATTTTATTTTATTTGATTAAAATAACAGTATTTTTGACACCTCATGGTGCTCATACGTACCCATGTCAAAATGACCCGAACGCAGAATGTGCGCAAACCAAACGTTTTTCAGACACCAGATATAATTTTTTTTTTTTTTTTTTTTTTTACTAGCAGGACACTATAGTTCATTTATGTAAGTGAGGATAGCAAAATAAATTAAACTGTGACTTATCTAGACTACCAGTAAAACTGAGACCAAAAATTATTCAGGCACTTTGACCTGACCATGTTTTTTCTTTAATTGCAACCTTTTTACACCACAGACTGAACAAAATTAACTCTAAATCAAACACTTGGTAATTGGTCAACAAAGTATTGAATTTTTGGTTGATCGTAATCTATTACATATATTTGGGTCAAAGTGATCTGACATTATCAAGATGAATTTGTTCTGACACAGTGAACTCTTACCGTTTTCTAAACTATAGCGAATAAGCTGTGATAATGTGTTGAAGGTGTCTGAATAAATTTTGGTTTGACCATATAAATGTACAAAGTGGCAGAGAATGCAAGCGAGAGTTTGTGAATCCATTTGCAGCGGAGAGCTGCGGTTTGACTGAAAGCTCTCGGCTGAGCGGCGGCGTTTCTGGCACGTTCACGAGACACGAAAGCGTTTCAGTAATGGACCGAGAGCAGCATTAACTCGCGGTTCATCTGCGGTTTGTAAGTGTGTCAGGAAGTGAACGTGTTTCTTGTGGTCTTTGCAGAGGCCGTGGAAGACTCCAAACCAGCAGAGGAGGCCGTTTCGGACGCCGGCACAGAGGAGAACGTTTAACGGACGACCAGTGAAATGTAAAATCATAAGTAATCGACAGACTGCTCTTGACGACGAAGACGGTCTGTTTTTATGTTTGTCCTCTCTTTTCTGGTGTGGCAATGATTTTCTGACGTTTGGAGGGAGTTTTCCAGTGCAGATCGATCGCAGACGGACACAAACCTCCATCCGTCCGGCTCTTTTGCGCTCGCGATCCGGCTCTTCTGCGTCCGGAGCTCATCGCATGAGAATTCTTCCTCCAGAGAAGAGAACCTTCTCACACGCACCCGACTAATACATGTGGCTTCTTTTCATGTCCTTGGTGTTGTTATGAGCGTTTAATTGGAGATATTGCTGCACTGATGTTAAAAATTCAGAAAATCCAACAAAAAGAAAAAGCGCCAGCCTTTCTGTTCAAGTGAGTTTGAATCTAAGGCGTAAAATCGTGGAAAATGGTTTCATGTCTGTTTTCGAAATAAAGAAATGTGCCAATTACGTTTGCCGCACGTGTCGTTCTTTCGGCCTGATCTCCTTTATTTCTACAACACATATGGATAGTTTTAATAACAGAATGCAAACTTCCTCAAATTTGAGACAAATTCAGATTCGCTTTAAAAAACGGCAGTAGTGTTCTTATTCAGAGCGCCTCAGTTTAGTGCTGATTCAGTTCAGTTCAATATCAATTATGAAACCAATTCATTTCCGCTGGAGAAATGATGTAACATCAGATTCTGTATGAGATCATCAATATTAATCATCCCCTGTGAGACAATAGTTCAGCTGTGAATTCATCAGTCTGATGCTGCAGTGAATTAACGTGACGTGACGTCGGGTTCACATTTTATCTCATCATTGCAGTCGTTGACACCGAAATGTTCATGAAGTATCTTGTTGTCAGCGAATATGAAGACCTGCGAGATTGTAGGCAATTCTGTGTGAAAATAAAACAATAAAGCCAGATCTCTATTACTTTATTATATGCAGTGTACCATAATCTCTGTAAACAGAGATAACATTATATAAACTGTACAGAATTCACCATCAGCATCACAACACAGCTATCAACATCTGTTTTATAATACATAATCTATTAAAGGATTGGCAGTTCTCACAGTAACGCCATTTTTCTCAATAACTGATCATAAATCATTAACCTACAAATTCATATTTCACCCCTGGTATAGGGTAAACGGTTTAAAACCATATTAACTGTAATTTTATGGTTATTGTTTAGAGGTGATTTTATTCAAATCAAAAACTTCTGTTAAAGGGGTCATCGGATGCTAAGTTTACTTTTTCATGTTGTTTGAACATTAATGTCAAGTCAAGTCAAGTCACCTTTATTTATATACCGCCTTTAACAATACAGAATTGTGACAAGGCGGCTGTACAGTATTAAATAGGAAACAGTACATCAACAATGCCAAAGGCAACATTAAACACTCACATTATAGGTAAAGGTAGTTAATCAAAAACAATAAAATAAAATGCAATATTGTGTTAAGAGAAAGTGTCCCCAACTAAGCAAGCCAGAGGCGACAGCGGCAAGGAACCAAAACTCCATCGGTGACAAATGGAGAAAAAAACCTTGGGAGAAACCAGGCTCAGTCGGGGGGCCAGTTCTCCTCTGGCCAAAGTTCCCGTGGTCCTGTGCCGACAGCCGTCTAGGTGATGTGGTCTTTAATGTGGATCCGTCTCTGGGGCTCATCTAGTCGATGTGGACTCCGCTGACATTCAGGGCTGTAGAGGTCGTCTCTAGGTGCTGATCCACCGTCTGGGCTGGGTTCGGACTGGATCCGGGCGACTGCAGTGACCATCTGATCTGGATACGGACTGGATCTGGTGGTTAATGTGACCTCGGAATAAGAGAGAAACAGTGTGTGAAATGTGTGTTGTCAGTGTATGTACAAATCTACCCTATAATGATAAAAATCCATGCAGTGGTTTTTAATTAATCTGTAAAAATAATATCCCCTTTTTCAAATCGAGCCGTTCTCAGATGCCTGTCGTTGTGGCGTCACATGACAGAGGACACGCCCACAATAGTTGATTGACATGAGCGTCTTACCTCAGATCAGCTGTAACAGTCCAGTAACTTTCCATGTTCTGATGCCGGAGCAGGGATGTAAGTTAGACGAGAATATCTCAGATTGAGCGATTGAGGTGTTGTGTTGCTGGATGTAATAATGAACATAGTGGTCGTCATTTACTCCCAACATCTGATCCGCTGAAGATGCAGTGGATTATGTTTGTTTGTGAAGGGAATGTGCCTCCCGATCTACATATATCCGTCTATGTTCGCGTGAATCATTCGGGATCCAGCTTCACTTACAGCAGAAGTGAGTATAAAGGTTTTTTTTTGCGTTAGCAAGTTACACCAAGTTTAGCGGCTAAAGTAAACAGGCTCGTCACTCCACAGAGAGAAGAGAGGGGCGGGGCGAGCAGAGCTCATTAACGTTTAAAGCAGCCTCGACCAGAACAGGATGATTTTGGCAGAGCTGATTTTGGCAAGGTAAAAAAGGTGTTATTTACACTACCATTGAGAAATTTTAACCAAAGCATGTTATAGACTTCTCATTACAACCCTAAAGAATCATATCAACTTGTGGAAAATGGGCATCCGATGACCCCTTTAATCATTTTTTTTTTTTCAAAAAGTTTTTAATTTGTATGTATGGGATGTCTATGAACATAAAAAAATCACTGGATCCTTGGGTAAATAGTTAGTTGTGAATCCAAATAGTATTTTAGGTGTTTGTATGCCTTTATGTGCAGTTATGTATGAGTATGAACAGGGGTCACCAAACTTGTTCCTGGAGGGCCGGTGACCTGCAGAGTTTAGCTCCAACTTTCCTCAACACACCTATCTGGAAGTTTCAAGTATACCTAGTAAGACCTTGATTAGCTGGTTCAGGTGTGTTTGATTAAGGTTGGAGCCAAACTCTGCTGGCCACCGGCCCTCCAGGACCGGATCGGAGTATGAGTGTACGTAGACTTGGAAAGATTAAGTTTTTTTTTTTTAAATTATTATTATTACTAAATGAAATGACTTCTGAGATGTCTGAAGGTTTTCATGCCATCTCTGAAAAGTGACGTTTACACTGACCTTTGGTTTCCAACAGAGTTAAAAAAACAACAACAGCCATTTAAAGGGAGATCTAACAATCTTTATATTCCTTTATTTGCATGTTACATGATTAACGGAGTTCATAAGCCTCATTTTCTCACCAAAAAGTACAATCTCTTTTTTTTTTTCTTAAACCCACTCTCAAATACAACAAATGACTTTATTTCCATTTTAAACACTTCATGAGTTCTTTACAGAGCAGAAGGGTTTAAAAAATGACTGCGGTAATTTTAGAGTAAATAAACACAGTTAGAAAATGTTCATTGCTTTTCATGAAGATGTCAGTCGAACGACCCGGAAAATCTCTTACTGGAGACTCCTGCGTCCCGTAGCAAAAGAGGATCGACAAAAACACCGTCCAGTTTTCTTGTCATGTTACAGGAGTAAAAACACACACACACACACACACACACACACTAAACATGGTGAAATTAAAGTCAGCTGATCCTCACTGAGTGTAAGTGTTAAACGCGCGCTGCAGTGAAGCTGTACAGAGGCGTTCAGATAGAAAACACACCGTCCTGATCCGGACTTCAGGACGCTTGACTTTGGATCGGATCAAACCCAAACACTGGCGTTCAGGGCACGAGCGAGAGACTACAGGAGACGCACGACTAGCCCTTAAAATCCAGACGCCGAGCCCGCGATCACTGACGCACGAGCCACGCGCGGGTTCGTCCAATCAAGGCATCAGAGCTCACACGCTAAAAGCTTATTGGCTGAGAGAGCTGTCAATCAAAGGGCTGAAGAGCTCACTGCTGTAAGCCCAGGAGGGATTCATAATACTTCATAAAACGTCTTTAATAATGTAATGAATGCGTACACACAACCTGCTCTCGGAGAACTTGGAAATAAATAAATCTGGGACGGACGCGTCACGAATTCGACGACAAAGCAAACTACCGTGTGTGTGTGTGGACTCGGTGTGTTTGTAAATCATCTCTAAAATGGCTTGTTTTATATCGTTTTCTAGAATCGTTTGGCAGTCAGTGAATTCAGCTCATTTCTGTACAACTACTATTATAATAACTAACGAACAGAAATGATCAGTCTCTATAAATAAGAAGAGTAGTGCAGCCGCTTCAAAGGTAAATCTAGTTTTAGAACGCGATATTTAAATATTTGTATTAAAAATCTTTACGTTTAGTATCTAATTTCAGTTCGTTACAGGAAGCATCAAAGCGCCACCGCAGATAATGAACTACATACGAAGAAACCTGAACTGAAGATTCGTTTCGTTTCCACGTTGAGGACATTCGATTCAAAAGAATATTTACAGACGAACGACGCGACGGGATGAGCGGCGAATCGAAGCGAAGCATTCATTGGTGTCGTACAATTCAGAGTTCATACGATTTCACAGACACGCAGAAGACGAGGTTCGGGACATGAAGGTCACGTGTGTTTTTGGGCGAATCTCACACACACGGTAAAAATCATTCCACGGAATTCTACAGGTTTCCCACCAGAACAATCGTTTTTCACGAGAGAGAGAGAGAGAGAGTTCTCTGATGACTCGGGTTTTCACAGGAGATCACACCCGCAGATCCGCTTGATGTGGGAGGGGTTTAGTGCGTGTGGGCGGAGCTACGGGTGTGGGGGCGGGGTGTGTTCTGCCTCTGTGAAAAGATTCTCCGACCGATCGTCGCAAACGCCGACGGACGCGAGCGTCTCAAACGTCCCGTGATTGTTCTGATCTCAGAGAATCTTCGCGAACGACGCACCACCAGCAGAAAATACTGTGTTTCAGTCCCTTCTGCTAGTCATCGGTTCTGAACGACCCTACGTGATTGATTCTAGCGCTCTTTCATTAGTTTACATTAGGCAGATTTCGGAACAGGCTGCGGAGCATTATGGGAAAACACAATGAAATGAACCATTTCTCTAGGTGATTTCGCTCCGGGTTTCTGCGGCAAATCACATACATGCACTCGAACTGTCAGACAGACGAACGGACGGACGGACGGACAGACAGACAGACAGACAGACAGGCGTCACTGGAAGTCAGTGCTTGAAACCGGTTAAATGACAATATTCTTGTCTTAAAAAGAGCACCTTCTTTCTTTTCTCCATGTCATATTTTTTTCCTGATAATAAGACGGTCGTCCTGCCGGGGCGTAACGGTGAGCGTGGATGGACGGATGGAAACAGTCTGAGACGATCAGATGATCAGCGTTCAGAGCTGAACATTAACACTTCAGAAGAGCCGAGAGAACGGACAGGAGGAGGAGCCAGAATGATTGACACGCGCAGCCCGAGGCGTTGATGTCCCGCCCCGTGCCAGGTTCTGAGAGACAGAGACGGAGAGAAGGGAACCGGTTAGCTGTACTCGTTGGTAAACTGCGACATCTGCTGGTCAACATGCTCAGCTGCATCAGTGTGTGTGTGAGTGTGAGACTCACTGTAGAGGAACACGCTGGCGTTGTGGATTCCCAGTCTGTTGGTAGCCACACACGTGTAGTTTCCATAATCGTCCTCCGTGACGTTTGCCACCACCAGCAGCGTACGCGAGCCGCTGATCTGAATGTTGACGCTCTGAGAGCTGGACAGTCTGACAAACACAAACACAACACTGACAGATCATTATTACTGTAAGGGGTGAGTAAATGGTTTGTAAATTGTTGTTCTGGAAGTGGACTTCTCCTTTAAATATGATGGTTTCATTCTAACCATCTCTAAGATGAAAACCCAACATAATATATGATATTTACCATCTGAATCTAACAATGTCGTGTCAACAAATGAAAAAGTCAGCTGTCTATTAATTATCACGTTAATTATTGTGCCTTTTAGCCCCGACAGCAGGGGTGCTTTTTCCCCAAATACCATACTTTTACACAATCTTTTGTTATTTAAAAACTGTTAAACAAAACTGAAAATCATTAAGAAGACCTTTGTCTCAAGATATATTCAAAAATTTTAGTGATTCTCATTTGCTACTTTAAGGAGAAGTCCACTTCCAAAACAAAGGTTCACATATAATGTGCTCACCCCCTTGTCATCCAAGATGTTCATGTCTTTCTTTCTTCAGTCGTAAAGAAATTATGTTTTTTTGAGGAAAATATTTCAGCATTTTTCTCCATATAATGGACTGATATGGTGCCCCGATTTTGAACTTCCAAAATACAGTTTAAATGTGGCTTCAGACGATCACAAATGCGGTTGTAAACGATCTTATCTACCGAAACGATCAGTTATTTTCATAATAAAGTCTTTCTCTCCCTGAACTCTGTGTATTCTGGCTCAAGACAGTTAGTGTATGTCAAAAAACTCCAATCGTATTTTCTCCCTCAACTTCAAACATCATCCTCCATCACTGCAGAAGAACAGACACAGTGTTTACAAAGAAAACATGCAAAGATCAAACACCCTTAACAAAAAAGGTAAAACAGTGATGTAGGACGATTCTGAAGTTGAGGGAGAACATGAGATGGGAGTTTTTCCACATACACTAACTGACATGAACCGGAACAAAAACAGTCCAGACAGAGTAAGACAAGACGAGCGTTTGACATTAAAAAGTATATAAATTGTATTATTTTAATGAACCGATAACCGATCGTTTCGCTAGATAAGACCCCTCTTCCTCGGCTGGGATCGTTTACAACTGCATTTGTGATCGTTTGAAGCTGCATCTAAACTGTATTTTGGAAGTTCAAAATCGGGGCACCATATCAGTCCATTATATGGAGAAAAATCCTGAAATGTTTTCCTCAAAAACCATAATTTCTTAACGACTGAAGAAAGAAAGACATGAACATCTTGGATGACAAGGGGGTGAGCACATTATATGTGAACATTTGTTTTGGAAGTGGACTTCTCCTTTAAATCTACAACATTTTTAAAAACATCAAATTGACTTTGCTCCGCTGCCCGCGATCGCATCAAAGATCAGGCAAATTTGCACATGTATCCTGAAAAGCGGATGTTTTGGAAAGTGCTATGCCATGTGTTTTTGCCATCTAGTGGTTTAGAGGAAAATAGTATCAAAGCTGCCTTTAGCCCCATTGTACCCTATATACAACGTTGTACCCTATATATATATATATAATTTTTTCTGGCCAAAATGTTCATAGCCTACATTTAAACTTTATTCATTATTTAAAGTCAAACGTGTTGCATGTCCACACACGTTACATGTTCTTGAACTGAAATACATGGAGAGCAAAATATATATTTGTGAAATATATTTGAAAAATATTAGAAAACATTTTTTGTCATATGGGCTTGATGATTACTGTACTGTGAGAAAATGATATTGAGAACAGAGATCAGAGAAACGTTAGGAGAAATGAGAGGAATGTTCCACAAACTAAACAGAACATTCTATTTGTATCGCATGTTATCTGCTTTATCCTGCACGTTCTGGGAATAACTGTGTTCTCTGAGCGACTGACCGGCGCTCGTCTCTGTACCACTCAAACTCAGGCTGAGGAACTGCAGAAGCTTCACAGTGCAGGACTCCAGCCTGACCCACCGGCGTCTCGGAGCTCCGCACCTCCTTAATGTACGGCGGGTCTGTGGAAACACACACGGTCTGATGTCACACACAGTCTGATCTCACACACACAGGATGAGAGACACAGTCTGACGTCAAACATCTACTCACAGTTCACCACCACGTTGACGTATTTGACATCAGGAGTGGAGACGTCATTGCTCGCTTTACACTCGTAACGTCCGGCCTGAGAGCGAACGATCCCAGAGATCTCCAGATACTCGCCCACGTCCAGAGCCTCGGCTGACAAACACACACACACACGCCCATCATCATCATTATCCAGCAGAGGGCGCACGTGAGACACAGGCATCACATCACTAACTTCAGCACTAACATCATATATAGTGAAATATCATAATATTCCAGCAACATCCACAAACCAGATCTGATTGAACAGAATCACACCAATAAAACACAAAAAACTGCTGAGATTGAGCTGAAGATACAGAACATGAGCAACAGATTCAGAACATCAGACCATCAGGAGCTTCAGTGATCAGATCATGTTCATCATTAATTTAATCATCACAAACACACACAAACACATTTCCAAACTCTCTCTCTCTCATACACACACACACACACACACACACTCTGATTTGGTCAGCTTTTCATCAGGAAGTTGAAAAGCGTTTCAGAACACAAGTGAGTGGAGGGGAGCTCATCTGCATATTCATGTTTTATTTATGAGCATCATTTACCACAGTGAGGCACAATGCATTTATTTAGTGAATACTAATTTATGTAAAACCATGAAATTGGCAAAGTTCAGCAAAACTGAAAGATCACAGACACACAATAAACACACATAATGTTCACACACACACACACACACACCCCCCCTCCTGATTCTCATGCGCATTTATTCATGTCAACACACTTCCGTTGTAGTTTATTCCTCACACACACACACACACGTCTGTGTTCTTTAATGCATCTATTAATACTTGTTCTTCCTTACATGGTGTTAATGATCAGCTAATGAGCAGGATGAACATACATGAGATGATGAGGTCTGACGTCTGACACACAGGAAATCATCAAAACGTACACATACAGTAACACGCATGTGCCGTGAGCGGGTGAGTGAGTGTGTGAACAGCAGACATGAGCAGTTTGTGTTCGTGTTCATCGCTAACATGAATTCTTCAGTGTAAATGTGTGAGATCTGAGCTGTAAATCGTGCTGCTGGGGCCAATAAACTTCTGCTGAGTCTCGGACTATCCGAGAGAATAAACGTGGGCTGGACGTGTTTTCAAGGTTTTCAGTGTTTAAGAAACACAACTGAAGCGATTCGATCACAGTCACGTGATGCATGACGTCTCTGACTGAGACACTCAGCGCTGGTTTAATGTTACAGCAAACACTGATAACACTTGATTAATGTTCCAGCTGTTAAAAGGTTCTGTCTCCGACCTTTAGTGACCTTCTGTGGAAAAGAGGATCTCCAACCATTACAGCATCGATCAACACATACACACACACACACACAGAGGGTCAATACTTTAAACAGCATTCAGCTCTTTTCAGTAAATGTGGCTCCCAGCACGTCGATGAGAAAGATCTTCAGGACAACAGATACACTGTGAACATGAAACTGCTGATTAACACACACACTCACACTCACACTTCTCTCGCTGACACTCTTTCGACTTCCTGTCTGACAGAAAGAGCACATGCTGACAGAATCCAGGTCAGAGCGTTTGAAGGTTCTTCCTGTGAGTCTGAAGGACATGCGGACACCGAACCCACGATCACTTCACACCGACAGGACAGGAGGATGCTGGGGTGTTCTGGGTGTTGTGATGCGGTTGCTAGGTAGTTCTAGGGTGGTTGCTAGGGTGTTGCGCATGATGTGATGTGGTTGCAACAACACACATGACCTGAAGCACACGTAGTTTAATAAGAGATTTGCTGGCAGCTGATTGGCTGCTTCTCACCTGACGGGTTGAGCAGTCTCCAGGTGATGGAGGGATCTGGCCTCCCATTGGCCAAACACGTCAATGTCACGTTACTGCCCTCGTTCACAGTGATGTCTTCCGAAACTTTATAGATGATGGGAGGAACTGAGAGAAAAAAACAGAGCAGAATGCTGAGGAATGCTGGGAGATTTGTGTTCCTGCATACACACACACACACACACACACATCAGAATGTCGCTCAAAAACATCCGTTTGACCTTGTAACACACACACACACTCATGATAAACTCTGTTGCGTTTAATGCGAAATGTTGCAGAGCAGCAATGAAACCAAACGCGTGTGGAAATATCACACACACATCATCTGTTATGAGCCGCAGACACACTCATCCATTATTCCAACACACGTCTGATCAATGCGCACACAATCCCACATATTCATCAAAACCATACGCCATTTAATGAAGCGCTCTGTCATTTTCTTGATTTACTCCGAGATCCAGACGAACACCAACTCAGAGCTGCAGCTTCAGCAACACAAACCTGCAATAAATCAGCGGCGAGAGACAGAGATTCATCTGCAGCACATCTGCCTCCTGCAGCGCTCAAACGCATTCATCTGTGTCTGTCATCACTCGTTCAGCCGCCGTCATTCCGATCTCTGATCAGACCCCGCCCCTCACACCTGAAACCCCACCCCAGTCTCCTCCCCCGACAAACTCATCCACACCACAGCGTTCATCACATATTCATCTGTCGCTTCATTCTAATCTCTGAATAAAATCCTGTGTAATCCCAGGCCACGCCCCTTCCGCATTAAACCGCACCCCAGTCTCCTCCCCCTACACCCCAGTGTTCATCACATCTTCATCTGTGAACATTCGCTCAGCTGCGCCACGCTGATCTCTAATCACAGACCCCGCCCCTTCGGACACTAATCCCGCCCCAGTCTCCTCCCCCACACACTCAATACAACGATGACACTGAGGGAGGAGTTCAATAAAAGACTTCTGTAAATCAGGTTCAAAGACGCCTGCAAAATGAATGCTGACCGCAGTTTGCACAGAGCAGCGAAGGAGATTATTACACACGTCAAGAAGCCAGCTGAGGTCATTTACATACAGAACTTTTAAAGGCACAGTGGTAAATAACAGGAAGAGAGGGTGGAAATGATCAAAATTCATGGCAACCCAGACTAACATTATATAATATGACTGCTGGGAAAAACTAAAATGCTAAAAATATGTTGAACAGGAGGCCAGTGTGAGATCTCGGAGCTCCTCGTGAAGAGATCAAGAGCTCAGGCGTCCGTCTCTGTCTGTCTGTAGGTTTGTAAATGGACGGACGTGTTGTCAGTGTCTGATAAATGATGTTCACTAGGTGGCAGATTGACTCTGTTTCTCGCAGCAGTGCTTCCGCACTCCACTCTCTCGCTCCGTCTCTCTCTGCTTTCTCCTTAACCAATCACTGTTGCCTTTATAAAACTCTCTCTCTCTCTTTTTTCAAACACACTCTCTCTTTCCTCAGAGCGTCTCTGTCTTTCTCTCTAACATGCATGAAATTGGAATTGTAGTTGCAGCAGGACTGACAAGAAAATCTCATACAGAAATACATGTTTCTCCAGCCCGACAAGAGTAGACTCATAAACCACACACACACACGCACACACAGAGCGTCATTTCAGGGTTTTTGGCCCATAATTGCTGACCCGAGTCGCTCTCACACCTGAAAACACCTTCAACAGCTGCTCATTATGCTGTAGTTTATGAGGTTTATATTAGTTCATAAAAGCCTCATGAGTGAAAATCATCATGACCTTCACACAGAAACATCTGTCAGACCCTCCACCAAAAACACTTCACTAACACTGACACTACTCATATTACTGACATTACTAATACTGGTCAAATTACTCATGTTACTGAGCACTAGAAATTATGAATATTACTGACATTATGATGGACATTACACATATTCTAAATGACTAATGACATAACTGACATTTCTCATATGGATTATATTGACATTTCTTGATTTCCTTGACCTTTATGAGAAAAAAAACAAAAAAACATTCACAACTCAAAACTAATTTACAAGCCATTACTGAAACTAACCTACAAAAACAACTAAAGAAATCTTTCTGATTATGGCGTCCTATTGAGTAAATCTATTCAGCCACGGTGTAGTTTAGGTAATTACAACAGAAATCATTTACATAAATCCTTACAGGTACAGCAAAACATTTTTAATAATAAGTGTACCTCAGGGAAAAATGAATAATTAGAAAATGTCTATGTGACTTGAGCCTTTATAATTCTGAATTAGTGCAGAGTAAAGCTGCCCTGACCTTAAACAGAGCTAACAGACTGTGGAGCGTCCGTATCTGCGCTTATATAACACACTGAATTAGGGCCGGTACGTGATCATAGCGCTCATGAGTTATACTTCATTTAAAATAGTAAGCCAGAGGTGCCTGAAAAAACCATCTGATCTCAAAAACCAGCCGAAAGCTCAAGATCTGCACAATATTCCTCCAGAGACGAAACAGGCCAAAGAAGAATTTTAAGCTGGTAAATATCTCAGACTGCTAAAAATATTTCCATGACCCAGTATGAACACAGAAGAAAAAAGCTGCTCTCATTAGAAAACAGTCGCCTACTGTAATTGAACAGCCAGTGATTTAAAGCACAGGGTCAGAGGTCACAGGTCAGGTGAAGGGGTGTTAACACATATTGACCAGGGTTAATGTTCCTAACAATCACAATACACTAAACACACAGAAGAGCTAGTCCTAGTATAACTGTGCTCACATACACACACACTCTCTCTCTCTCACACACACACACACACACACACACACAGACTGAAGTCTCGGATCACAGGGAAGGAAATGAGGATAATTACATGTTACTGTTGTTGTTGTGCTGCAGCCGGTAATGACTGCAAGAGTCACTCTAACACATTACAAACACACACACACACACACACACACTCTCTAAAGGACTGCAGTCGCTCGCGCTCACGTGACAACATTCACCAACAATATAGAACCAACAAAGCAACGCTAGTCAAACGAATGAAAACTAGCCCGGAGATCCACTAATGCTTCACATATTAAAATCAGTTCATAACAACACTACCCATAATCCCGAAGAGAGATCCACCAATCAGAGAAAGCGCTGTTACCATGGAAACAGAAATGAGTGACGTCCAGTCATCCAGTGACGTATGAAAGACGCCTCAATCCTCAACGAGTTTAAGTTGTTGCGTTCACTCACAGATGAGGAATATTTGTTCTGCAAACACACACTGGTGAACGTCTTGAACCAAACAATGATATTCACATTCTGCCGTTATTCCCTCATCAGTACCAGCGCATCTCAGAGCAGAAGAACCTCAAACAGACAGACAGACAGACATCGTTATAATGAAGATACAGTGAGTTTATACTGAGCCACCGCTGCTGCTCGCGCTCCTTCATCAATATTTCACTTCAGCTCATTTTATATGAACATCATCACACCGCATTCACAATCAAAACCAGCTCGGAGCGCTTCAGACCCTCTCCGGTCTGCGGCCGAACAGAGCGAACGCTTCCTTTCTGTCTGAACTGCACACCAGAACAATAAACCTCCGGAGTTTGATCGATTCTGAAGATGAACGACATTTGCCTGTAATTTATTTTGTCAGGAGGCGTCTTTTATTTTGCGCTGCGCAGCAGAGCTGCTCGTATTAATCTTGAGGGAAACTTGCACAGCCAAGTGGATCTTCTCTAATTGTATAAAGATTTATGATTTTGCAAAAACAAAACTGCACCATACAACGCAAAAGACTAATGAACATGTTCCTGCATAGAAAACAAGAAGGGGCGTTTTTCTCCTCCCGTGAGGCGTCGGGCATAAATCTCGCCTGCGCTTTGCCAAAAACGCTTCAGAGCGAACGAACGCGGGCGACAGCAGAGCGGAAAACCTTCGCGTGTGACGGCAGAAGAAGCCGTAAGCGGCCTGTTCATCACTGCGGCGCCAACTCACGATGTGAAGACCAGCGCTGCATCATCATCATCGTCATCGTCTCCCAAACCGATGTGCTTCATTAGCACTGCAGTGTGAAAGCGTGAGATCGTCACACCTGAACACTTTCAGGCAGAACCACAGTGCAGAGCGTTGAGCGCGAGCGTGTCTGGAGTTCCAGTATCTCACGCGTGTGTAACGCAGCAGGTCGTCCCGCCGTCTCGCACATTTATGTTCGGTTTCCTAAATGTTCAGCAGAAACACGTTTAAATGATTCGTCTGACAGCAGGTGAGAGTGTTTCTGTCCAAACACGTTCTCATCAGCAGAGACAGAGGAGCGCGCGCGAAACGAACGCTGGGTAATTAAGGAGAGGCAAACAAACGGCCGACACTGTAACACGTCTGGATTAAATAACACGCGCTCAGTTACGGATCCTCCATCGCTGCGTCCGACCTCACGCTAATTAGCGGTCCGGTGTGGGAGACGACGAGAGACGAGAGCGCGCGACGCTCCACAGACACGCTGAGCTGACGACAGACACGTGACTCTCACTGGACCGAGAAACACCTGAAATCAGCGCCGTTACACTCGCGCTAAATCAACACGCACGCCATCTAGTGTTCAGACGCTAATCAGCAGCATATAAGATCATGAGTTAATAAAACCTATCTGCGTCACAGAGAGATCATTAGTATCATAATTCTATCAGCTGCACTTCTAGAGCTGTTTTTGGATTATCATAGTTAAACTGTTCATTATTTAGTATACATTTTTAAAAAAAATATCAGGTCAGAGCTGATAGCCTTGTGGGCAGGGTGCCGACCAGAGGTCAAATTAACCAAAAATTGTCCGTCATTGACGGAATTTTTTTTTATCAGTGCTATTTAATTTTGACAGATTACACTGAAGGTGACCTATTGTAACTTGTAACTGTAATTTCCACTCCTGTCCAGTTGGTGGCAACAGCGCTCCAGTGTGGCAGCAGAGCACCAGATCCAGAACAAAAACGAAACCGTAACGAATGTTTTGTTATGCGTTTGATCACGCACAGGCGAGTAGCCTAGCCACTTTAGCTACAGCGATCTAGCACGCCACATTAAAGAACAGCGATCGACCGATATTGATTTTTTTTATAATTGACTGAGTGAAGCAAGTCCATACTTCACTTTGGTTTTACCTCCTTTCAGTCATCTTAAAAAGTGTTGAAAATTAGCAGTCTTTCAGGTTAAATTTGAAATCTGAGATTTTGTTTCATATCAAACGTGCACTACTGTTCATTCATCAGCTGAAAACAGTATAGATCAAAAGATCTTTTGGATTTATGAATTGATATGGTTTCATAAAAATAAGATTATATTAAAATCGCTGTCACTGCGGGTGTGTTACACAGTCTCATCTGTTCTCTTCAAAATAAATGCATAAGCCTATATCGTCCTACAGGTTCATAATTAAAAAGAAAGAAAAATGAACAAAAATAAAAGCAATTAAATGTTATAATAATTAAAATATGAAAATTAAAATGACGGGTAATAATAGATTATGACGGAATTTTTACAACCCTGTCCGACAAAATGAAGGACAATGTTAAAGTCTAACGCAACCTCTGGTGCCGAAATACAGCGCCGCTGCGCAACAGGCGTCCCGAGTTCGCTTCTGACCGGAATGTTATCCGATCAGCGTGTCCTGGTCCAGAGGTAGTCGAGGACACATTGTGATCGAATCTCAGTGTAATGTAAACAATCCAGCCATCGTGTCTGCATTCACAGGTCGACGTGACACGAAACGCCCTCTTTCCCAAACTGTCAGAAGACAGAGGCCGTGGAGCACTAGTGAGACTCGTACAGTTATTTTCATTTGAAAAATTTCCTTGACTGAAAATGGTTTTCAAAAGAAAACCCACCACTTCGAGTCGACTTTGCACCAGGCCATCCTCCGCAGAATTATTGAAATATTGCGTGGGAAACAGATACGATTGGCTCTCCAGAGAAGTCAGTTGACGTCGCCAAGTGTAAACGTGCCGTGTCCTGATTGATCGATTGATCCGATCCGCTTGAGCAGATCCCGGTGATGGCATGTTAATGTCAACTGCTTCTCTTGATTTATGAAGCATAATTGCCTGCAATATTTTCCACGTTTATCCTGAAGCTGTTTCATTTTTATTTGGCATTTGTGTTATCTCGCTTTGGCTACAAGCCTCCTCAAGCTTGCGGTTGCCAGATAGCAAAAGTTTATATCCCCCAATCACATCTTTTCTCTTCAATCGATATATTCTCTGCACAGTGGTTTACCCTAAACTTCCAAACCTGGCAACTATTTGCACACGCGCTCTGTATTACTGAAGAAACGCCGACAAACGTGTAAGCTTGAGTTTAGCCGTCTCTGTTGAGATATTCTGCTCAAATAACAGCGTCTTACAGCCGGTCCGTTCTCTTTCGTGCGGTCGTTCGCGCAGTTTGCTGTGACGAAATTTGAAATTTGCAAGAGGTGCGCTTATGTGAAAGTGCACTGATTCTGACAAAATGTAAAAAAAAATCGAAAAATGACAATAATTGTGATTCATGTAGTGCAGGGGTCACCAAACCTGATCCTGGAGGGGCGGTGTCCCGCAGAGTTTGGCTCCAACTTGTCTCAACACACCTGCCTGGAAGTTTCCAGTGTACCTATTAAGACCATGATTAGCTGGTTCAGGTGTGTTCGATTAGGGTCGGAGCCTAACTCTGCAGGACACCGGCCCTCCAGGAGCGAGTGTGGTGACGCCTGATGTAGCGAATGTAAACAGTTGTGAAAACACTGCACGTGTCATATACTGGATCCGTGCATTCGGCCTTAAAGTGACAGCAGCCTAATAAACCTGCTGCCGTCTGTGTTTTTCGTGTCAGTCAAACAAGAAAACACAGAATAAATCTCTCGCTGCTCTCGACTGAATAATATAGTAAAGATTATGCAGTGTTTTATCTTTACATTTGATTATTCAATTTCTCACTTGAATGCTGCGGTTAAACAGACCTACTGTAGCTGAAAAATGAAAGCCGGTTATTTCATCTGTATCGCTCTCATATTGCTTTTGCTCTGATGTTTGCATTTGTTTCTTCTTAATTCATTAACAAGGATAAAATAATGAATAAAATAAAGTGAAATAATATATTATCACCCACCTGTGCTTTGACTGAATAGTCTGTCATTCATTTTTTTCCTTCTATGTTTTGTTCCCTTGTAGAGCTGGATGTTTTAAATAGTGAAATTATTGGCTGTGCTGCTCAGTAACTCTTAGAAAGCGATGTGAAAAAGAGTCGTGATGAGATGATTCTGCCTGAAAAAAAACGTGGTAGGATATTTTTGCCAGTTCGCCCACCCGTACGACCAGCTAATCACCACGCGCCCGATCTCTCGCCGACGGAGCGAGTGGGAGGTTTCCGCGGGAGGATTAACAGATGATGAGCTGTCATTGGTCTGACAGCCTGTCAGTCGTGCGGCGCTCACCTTGAACGATGAGATAGACCTGTGACGTCTTGGACTGCTGTTTGGTCTGGATGGAGCAGGTGTACGGCCCCTCGTCGAACACGTCCACCTTCTGTATCCTCAGACTGTACTCCAGCTGACCCTGAGTCACCAGCTCCACCCGCGGGTCCAGGGACCACTTGTCCTCGCCCGCGAAGATGATGTTCGAGCGGTTCAACCAGGCCACCTTAGACACCTTATCGTCCACATAACACCTGACAGAGAGACAGACGGCTTCAGGTTATTATCACACAGATGACAGACAGCTCCGGATACACTCACGTCATCCCTAAACTAGATTTGAGCCCGTCGTATGTGTTATGAGTGACGAGCAACCTTCAGGCGTCACTAGACTGCAGGAAAAAAAAAACTATTTGCTAATAAATTCATACAAATACATACAAAGAAACGCCAAATAACGCACAGGTGATGAAAGCACAATAATCCACAAGTGATCCACACCACTCCAGTCCATCAGTTCACATCTTGAGAAGACAAAAGATGAAACAAATCCATCATCAAGACGTTTTTAACTCAAATACAAGTCCATAATCCATAATAACGCTTCCTGACGGCACCCATTCACTGCAGAGGATCCACTGGTGAGACACATTTCTGCAAATCTGATGAAATCTGACAGCGCATGTTCATTTTTGGCAGAATTACTCCTTTAAATGTGAATTTTTTAAGTAGAAAGACTGAAATAGTACTTTCCTTTTAGATGTAGATGTTTTATTTACAGCTCTGAAAATCATTTTTTACAGTGTGTATTCACTGAAATCTTCAGAAACAGATGAGAATGGGTTTTAACGGTGAGGTTTTCGTTCATATTCCAGCGTGGATTGTAATCGTCCTCGCTCGCGGACGCCAAGCTCTACGGATGCGTTCGTTCGCGTTCACGAGAACATAATCGAAGAGAGACAGGCTGACAGAGTGTGAGCTGCACACGCAGGACTTCCTGTCCATGATGGGCCGGTTCTGGCTGATCTCCACTCGCTCACACTGAGTTTCCTCCAATTAAACCGCTGAGAGACTCTGTTAACCAGCAGCTGTCAGACAACTACACCTGTCTGTCTCTCTCCGTCTGTCTGTCTCTTCGGCAGGGACTGTCTGTAGCACAACAGCGCTGCTGTCTGTCCACCCGTCTGACGAGCAGCTCAGCGTGTGTGTGTGCTGGACAGTCGCTGTGGGCTCGCCTGAGGGAGCCGGTGTGTCAGACACTAATGAGACAGACAGGAGATTTGCTGAGGCAGTGAGAGACGGACGGACGGACAGAAAGAGCTGCAGCATGAGTTTAATCAGCTCACACACGCGCAGGCGCAGGCGTGTTCAGACGCGCGTCGTTCAGGATGTTCTGCTGCTCTCTCAGGTCTCGTGTGTCTCGGCAGACTCACACTCACAGATGAAGCTGTTTCTCTTTTAAAGGAGACTCAAGTGAGACCAGACCAGCTGCTCATGAGGCCTGCAGAGACGGCCGTCATTCCCGCTGAACTACCGACGAACAAAACCTTTATTAAGACATTAAGAGACGTGAATGACTGATTCTTGTGTGCGGTCGCTCTCGTCATCATGTTGAACAGTAAACACTAGTGGTTAGTTGATCTTGAACAGGTTAAATGTGTTTGCAGCAGAGCAGTTTATATACGTTCTATAATCGGTTTGCCAACATTATTGTTCTTTCTGAATATTCTCTCAACATTTATGCTTTTTTTTATTTTTTGCTTACGCGAAAGGCACATTCCATTGGATCAATCCGCAGACAGATTGGGAACGTTACTTTTGATTGTTGCTTTTGTTCTCTGAATGTTCTGATACAAAGATTCAGATGGACATCAGATGAGTGTTCAACTAAGAGGAGATTGTTCAGTAACACTTTACTTGAAGGGGCGTGCATAAGACTGACATAGCACCTTCGTAATCATGACATGACATGTCATGAATATGAGGGAGGTTTTATGCATGTTTATGACACATGTCATTAAGTGTCATTCGCTCAGTTATGTCATTTTAAATTCAAAGATGACATTGTTTGAGATGCCTTTGTCATGACAACTTGACATTAATAAGACAATTTTGTACTATATGACAGCTATATATGTTGGAAATATGTGATCCTGGACCACAAAACAAGTCTTAAGTAGCACAGGTATATTTTTAACAACAGCCAACAATACATTGTATGGGTCAAAATGATTGATTTTTCTTTTATGCCAAAATTCATTAGGATATTAAGTAAAGGTCATGTTCCATGAAAATATTTAGGAAATTTCCTACCGTTAATACATCCAAAAATTATTTTTGATTAGTCATATGCATTGCTAAGAACTTCATTTGGACAAATTTAAAGGCGATTTTCTCAAAATGTAGATTTTTTTGCACTATTATGGTGGTGTCTTGGTTAGACTTTTCCATGATGCAATTAACTGTTTTTGCAATGATATGGACCAAACTCTGCATGACTTAACCCACCATTGTACTGTTTTCATTTTAATTTTGGGGTGAATCGCTCCCCAAATGCAATAAAATACTATTTTATTTATTTATTTATTTATTATTATTACTATTATTATTATTGGATGATTGAATTTATTTCTCTAACACCAGTTAATCTTTTTTTTTTACAACATTTGAAATGGTCTATTATCTGACCTTCTGTTGGAGGAAACTAAAAAAACAAAACAAAAAAACACACATTATGAAATGAAAAATATTCATAATGCTGTTATAAAATAATTTGACAGAGTATTAACACTTAACGACATTTTAACGACAAATTCAACTTGTACCACTGTAGTTGAGGTCAAGAAAAATATTAATGACACTGTTATAAAATTATTTGACAGAGTATTAGCACTTAATGACATTTTAATGATCAATTAAATTTGTACAACTGAAAAAAAAAGTCGTCAGAAAAATATTAATAACACAATTATAATTGGTCCCATGACCACATGACAGTTTAATGTAATGTTAACCCATAAAGCTAAGTAGTTTATTAGGTTTCATAATAAATCTGCTATGTCATGTTTATGACAAATGTATGACAGGTTATGTTGTCTTGGTAGTGTCAAGTTATCATGACAAAGACACTGACAGGTTATGATGTATTGGTTTATGTCAAGTTGTCATGATAAAGGCATCTCAAACTATGTCATCTTTACATTAAAAATGACATAACTGAGCAAATGACACTTAATGACATCTCATAAACATGCATAAAACCTCCTTCATATTCATGACATGTGTCATGTCACAATTATAAAGGTGTCATGTCAGTCTTATGCACGCCCCTTCAAGTAAAGTGTTACCGATTGTTCTATCAGCGCTGGACATTAACATGTTTGTGCGAATGCTTTGACAAAGTTATTAAAGAGCTGTGCCTGTATTCATGAAAATTTTTAGTGCAAAGAGTTGCTACTAGTGACAAAATTATAAGAAAATTCTTAGAAAAATGGGAATTTCTCCTTCATAATAAAGAGAAAATCCTAGTAAAGGTAAAAGTTATTCACAAAACATCTTAAAGCTCTTAAGGTCAAAAAGTGTTAAGAGCAGAAAGAAGGACTTTTAAGAGGCTTAAGAGTTTCTTTAGCAGAGGAGAAAATGGCTGAAAGACAAAGACGGAGAAGAAATGTGTCGCAGACAATGAATGACAGTGAGTTAATAAGACGCTAGATTAGTTCATGCAGGGATCATGTTTGTGACCTTATTAGAGAAACACAGAACATCTCTGACACAAGGCATATGTACATACATACAAACACATATATATGCAATTATTTCCCCAATTTTCAGGAACGCTGACACTCAGAAGGAGAATTGACGCCTTTGACCGGTGGTGCTCGAGACGTATGCTACAAATGCCTCGGACATCAAAAGTTACAAGCAAGACAGAGCGTGATCTACTGACATCACTGGTGCGTAAATTACTGAGCAGCAGCTCTCACACTTCTGAGATAATTCCTCGGAAACATCTTGTGCTCGGCATAGTCAGCGGGACAAGAAGAGGATACTAAAAAACATGAGGGCTGGATGTAATTAAGGTGGATACAAACATGCCTATGAAAGTATTGAAAGAAGCAGTCAAAGATCGTGAAGCACAGAACATCACGATCCATAGACTGAATGAAAGTCGCCTGACTGAACGGTTCAATCCTATGAACCATTTTTTTCTTCTCAAATGACCAATCACAGTCTTCAAAAGAATGCGTCATACCCAGCAAGGTTTTGTCTTTTCCTCGCTCAGATTGCTCCTGAATCACTCTTCACATTCGTAGACATTTTTCAGATAAATTAGGAGCTTTTTCTTAGAAGCTTTTAGAATATGGGCCTGGACAACTTTTTGTTCATGTTAAGAATGTTTCTTCATTCACTTTGAGAGAACGTTGGCTGAAACGGAATGTTTTGCATCATAATATCCTGATCTGATCATAATAACACTGTCTTACATGATATGTTATAATCCCAAATACAGTTCTATAAAATATCACTTGTTTGAGTCATCGCTCAGTGAAGTTTAACGGAGACTGTTATGGAAATGGAAATGCTGGTGTGAATATAACAGTCTATTCTCAGAGGAAAGCGGCTCTGAAGCGCACCTGACAGATCGAGCGACATGAAACCGCTCACGAGCGTCTCTGAAGCTCTTCACAAAGTTCCCGTCCTGCTGACAGCTCGAGTTTCCCGCATCAGATCCTCTGTGACCCGCAGATCTTCGCCACTAATCCATAATGGAGTCTGCTGTGGATTATTTCCATTATCGATTAGTTTTGCATCCACAGCGTAATGCGTAAGAATTATCATGATATTTTTAATAAAGCCTGACCGTGCGTCCTCATTCATCAGCATCACGTTTACACGGGATATAAAGAAACAAACATAAATATGCATGAAATATCACAGCATCAGTGTGAGTCTCTATTATAATGTGTGTATTGTATTGGATTTACAGTTCAGTTCAGTGGTGAGTCTCTGACATCATGCATCATGAAAGTGTTTGATCACACGCTTCACAGTTCAATATTTTAAGAGTCCGCAAAATACGATTTGAGAGAGAAATCTCACAAGTTATTAATATAATTTATTCAGTCATCTGTTCAAACTATAATTTGGAAGAGGCTCGAAATGCTGCAGTTCTTCAGCAACAAGAAACAACTGCTTTATACTGAAATCACAGAGGGTTCAAGTTTAACAATCACAAAACGATGAAATCTGATCATTCAGCAGCGACCGATTCAACTCAAACCCCAATAAAATCAGCAGTGTTTAGTGAAGACGAAGGATGATGAAGGCTGGATTATGAAGAGCATCTGTTCAGCAGTGTTGAAGATGTTGATGAGTAAAAACACTCTTTCAGAGGTGCGATTCATATTAAACAGCATCGTAAGCGTTACTGACTGCATCTGCGAGATCCGCGCTGCCGTTACTACACAAACCACGCCGTCATCGGCCCAACCTCACGCCTCAGTGTCCCGACGAACAGATGAGTGTGTTTGTGTCCACAGTGTCAAACCAAACACGATCCACTCCACCGCGTCTCTGTTTCATGTGAAATGGTTTTCCAGCAGAACAGAGCGATGACGATGTTGAATTCTGTTGCTTTGTTCCTGTTCTTTGTGTTTTTGCTGATGTCGAACTGCAAGAAGGTTTGATTTTCTTCTTTTTTCTCCTGGTCTCTGGACCACCTACACTGCTTTTGTCAAGATGGTTTTCAATGCTCTTTGCTGGATTATTAGAAAATCAATCAAAACAGCATATGCTGCAGAACTGACACATAAAACACAACTTCAGTGAGATTCTGAGGACACTGAGGAGCTGCCGAACATTTATGAGAGCTACAACACACACACACACACACACCAGCTGCTCTGAAACCTTCACACATATTCAGGTTTTCACTGAGGAATGGATTATTAATCTAATTATTCATGATAAAGCAGTTTTTTGGGTGGATGGTTTGACACAGATTCAGCACTCGGAGCCGAAGCCGACAGTGACCCGCAGTTTCTCCTGTAATTATTTTCTGCAGATCCTTCACTAAACACCCGGTAGGATTTCTTCAATAACCCTGAACTCGGAGCTCGTCTGAAGCGTGCGCTGATGCCGATGTCACAGAGCTCCGCTTCATTCTGTCTCGTTTCTCTCTGAAGTTTGAGCACTTCTGCAGACACTAAATTATTAACACAGATATAGACGGACGGACGGATGGACGGATGAGAACTCAAGAGACAAACTGCAGCGCTGACAGACCTGAACCACAACCTGCTGCTAACCACCGTTATTCCTACCGAAAACTGAAACACAGAAACTATCACTAATCATCGCTGGTAACTAAAATAGAGTTGAAATGAATGAATGTATACAGTGCTGCTTGAAAGTTTGTGAACCCTTTAGAATTTTCTACATGTTTGCGTAAATTTAACACAAAACATCATCAGATTTCTGAAAATCATCAGAAGTCCTGAAAGAGAACCCAATCAAACAAATGAGATCAGAAAATTATACTTTGTCATTTATTTACTGAGAAACACAATCCAGTGTTAAATATTTGTGACTTTATCTTTGCTGTCAGTATCTGTTGTGATCCCTAAGCAATAACTGCAGGTAACATGTTTTGTAACCGTTGATCATTCCCGCACTGCAGCTTGTAGGAATTTTAACCCACTCTTCGGCACGGAAACACTTGAACCCTGTGATTTTGGTGGGTTTTCTCCTCTGAACTGCTGCTTCAGGTCCTCCCACAACATTTCAATTGGATTAAGGTCCAGACTTTGACTCGGCCGTTCCAAATCATTAACCTTGTTCTTCTTTAACCATTTCTTTGGTATAATGACTTATAATGCATGACCCACTTTCTTCTAAGATTTTAGTTCATGGACAGATGTCCTGACATTTTCCTTTAGAATTTGCTGGTATAATATAGAATTCATTGTAGGCCATTCTGACCAAGATGCAGCAAAACAGGCCCAAACCGTGATGCTACCACCACCATGTTTCAAAGATGGAATAAGGTTCTTATGCTGGAATGAAGGGTTTTTCTTTTTCCAAACATAACACTTCTCATTTAAACCCAAAAAGCTTCATTTTGGTGTCGTCCGTCCACAAAACATTTCTCCAATAGCAAAACATTTCTCTTTAGCAAACTGCAGACCGACAGCAGTGTATTTTTGTTGTTGTTGTGGCTTTCTCCTTGCAACTCTGCCATTCATACCATGGTTGTTCATTGTTCTCCTGATGATGGACTCGTGAACATTAATATTAACCAATGTGAGAAAGGCCTTTATGTGCTTAAAAGTTACCCTGAGGTCCTTCGCAACCTTGCAGACTATTACAAGTCTTGCTTTGGAGTGATCTTTGTTGGTCGACCTACAGGGAGGGTAATAGTGGTCTTGAATTTCCTCCATTTGTAAAGAATTTGTCTGACTGTGGATTTGTGAAGTCCAAACTCTTTAGAGATGGTTTTGTAACCTTTTCTAGCCAGATGAGCAACAACTGTTTTTCTGATGTCCTCAGAGATCTACTTTGTTCAGGCCATAATTCACTTCCACAAACATGATGACACTTTGATAGATTCCTGTTCTTTAATTATTAAAAACAGGGCGTACACTGGCACCTGATAGTCATCGTATTGACTGATAACACGTCTGAACAAATGACTCTAATTTCACCTTAAAATGAACTGCTAATCCTAGAGATTCACATACTTTCGCAACTCACAAACACTGGACCATTTTTCTCAATAAATAAATGACAAACTATATATTTTCATCTCATTTGTCTGTTTGGGTTCTCTTTGTCAACTTTCAGGAGTTGTGTGAAAATCTGATTAATGGTCAATATTTATGCAGAAATACAGAAAATTCTAACGGGTGCACAAACTTTTAGGCAGCACTGTAAATATAAAATGAAACAAAAATTTCAATGGTTGCCTTGCAATTCTATTGTACAGAAAATTCTTTATAGAGGAAAAAGCTCCTTTACATGACTAAAATGGTAGTGGTTTTATGAAACTCTAGGGGTTGTTAACGTAACTGATGACTTTCACAGCCTTATACCGCTTGGTTTACGTCCGCAGCCAATGAGTTTGCACCTTCACCTTTAAATGGCTGGTTTACTTGAGCCTTTGAAACCCTCCACCTTCCCCAGCTCCACCTGTATAGATCTGCTACGGGTTATTTTGTACGCGATTGTGTCTTGAATACTCACAGCAGCGTCTCGCCATATGCTTTGGCAGTAGCAAGTTCCTGTATTTGCTTGCAGCAGCAGCAGAAATAATCTACAACTACAGCAATAACCAACAGCAGCAGCGCAGCAGATCTATTCTGCCAAGACCAGTACATTAACATTGTCATATCCATTACCACGATAACATCTGCTGAGAGTTGTCATGGAAGAAATGTTCTTTACACTAAGACTAAAAATGGTTCTTTTAGGAAGTGAACACTGAAAGGTTATTTGGGGAGGCAAAATAGTGATTTCATGACATCGATGGGAAAAGGACATTTTGGAAGCTTTATTTTGAGGAGTGCTGGCACCTAAATGAAACAAATAAATAAATACTAATTAAAGTCACAAAAACTTCAACTAAAATGAAAATACAAAAATAAAAGACTATTAAAATGATTACCAAGTACTATAATAGTATATAAAATGCACAAAAGAGAAGCCGCCACAGATGCACATTGATGGAGGAACCTGAAGCACATCTACAGACCAGAAGATCACTGAGAACAAACATCCTCAAAACAGCAGCGCGTCTCACAGATAAACACCACTGGTTGTGCGAAGGTGATCTGATGTTTAAACTCATTTACATCGTTAACTTGAAGCATCCAACGACCAGCAGCATGAATCCGTTTCCTCTGAGGCTCAACACTGAGAGTAAAGGCGGTGGGAGTCGCTGAGCTCAAACGCCCTACAGACACAGAGAGAAGGTCGAAGATATCGATTACCCATCAGGCATTTGTGCGGTTCGTCCGGAGGCCCAGCGCCGCCTCCCGCGCTCTCGAGGAACCCGATTCCAGGGCTCCGCCAGAGAATCCTGCTCCTCTTTTGTTTTGCGCAGCGATTACGGCTCGACTGACGGACGAGCGTCTGAGCGTTAAATCCGGTTTGTCCGTGTCGGAGTGTGCGCGTTTGTGCCGCTGTCAGCTGCGGTGAGGGATGCCTTTCATTTCGTCCGAGGTCTCTGCACATCACTTTTCCCTGCGCCCACGAAATGCGCCGCCGCAGGTGAAATGACTTAATGTGCGGCGCTCAGATGGCGTGTGGGAGCGGCGGCGGCTGCTATAGTGGAGGTGTTATCGCCCGAATGAATGACAGACGCCCCGGAGATCTGACGCACACGCCGCGCTGGCGTTAGCATCAGCTCATGTCCGTAGATGAACGTTTCTGCTGGCCGCGAGAGGAGATGATGGAAGAAACACCACCAGACTGTGTGTGATTTCTCAAATCATTTCCTCTGCGTCTCCAGAGAATCAGTGTGTGTTCTGGGTTTTTCTCGCTTCAGGATGAGAATCGCAGCAGCTGATCTGAATATCATCACGCCTCCGATTGGGCCGCAGATGATCACATGACACATATTCACACCAGCGGCACGACTGTGAGTGTCACACTGCTTTACACAACAGTGATAGAAACACAAGTGTGTGTGTGACTGTACTGGTGAGGGCCAAATGCTCTTACTAATGCAGTGAAATATTGTGACAACTGCCTTAAAAATATGCATAAATCAACAAATCAAGTTTCCAAAAGGGCACAGATGCCATGAAATGAACAACTAAAAAGCGTATTTAAATTTATTGTTTTGCAAAGGTTGCCCTAGGGGTCAAAGGTCAGACCATGAGACAACTGCATTAACCTCAGAGAAAAACAATGTAAGTCTATGAGATGATGTGTGTGTTGTTCTGCTGATGAGGTGAAGTTTCTCAGTATCACCCGAATGAGGTTTGTGTTCATTCTGTGACGTACATGAACACACACACACACGCACGCACACACACATGCACGAGCGCTCAGTTCATCTGATCACTGTAATTAAACACAAGCCGCTGTCGGATCAGAGCAGGAAGCTCATGAGTCTCGTTGACGACAGACAAACGGTCAGATCAGTGAAGAGCCTCATTTAGCGTCGTTGATCCAGTACGGAGAGACGCAGAGGCTCTAATAACCGGCGGCACCGAACGCTGCTGCTGCACTGCATTATTCTGCACTGAATGCTCAAATCATGTTGTTGCCATGGAAACACGGCGTTCGGCGCCGATCCATACAGACGGCCGACAATGAGGCATTTTCTGGTGAACAATACGAGTGTGTAAACGCTCAATCACGTCCCAGAGCCGCTCCTGGAAGTTTCCCGTCGGCACACGATCTCTGACAACCCGGCGTAGAGCCTCAGGAAGCGTCCGGAGCGGAACGGCGCGAACGCGCTCGCGTCGGGCCAGATGTTGTACCGCGGCGAGCGTGAAGCGCGCCGATCCCTCGGAGGCCAGATGGATGTGCCGCGCGTCTCCGCGCCGTGAAGTGGAGCCTATTTCACAGGCCGCTGGCTGCGGCGAGGCTAATGGCGGAGCTTAGCGCTTTACTTTCCTCAATTATGTACTTGAGAAACGCCGGGTTCTGACTGACAATCGCGCCGGAGCAGAACACGGCGGAGCGGCACGGTTAATTGCGGAGAGATTACAGAGAGATAAGAGAAGATATACAGCTCGGCACGGGATCAGGGGTTACGATCGGAGACGCGGGCGGATCTCGCCGACAGCTGGTGGACATATTCGCCGGATAAAAGCGGGTTAGTGAAGATAATGAACGACTCGCTTAAATACGGCTGGAATCTCAAGGCTGTGCGGTTTGACTCGTGAAGCTCTTCAGATTCTAACCACAGTCTCTGAATGAATTAACATTTAGATTCATCAGCTCACGTCGGCGAGGAACGCGGCGCTAACGAGCTCGTGCGGCCAGAAATCTCGGGCGTTTGCTATACGGAGCGCTTTGTGAAAAATACGGGCCGTGAGATTGAACTGTCACTGGAAATATGCTGGTAGACGTCGCTCATAACGGATGCCATCTCCGCTTCATCTGCAGCCGTCGCTCCTGTCAAACTCACACTCGCTTCATGCTTTATTCATATCCACACGCACACGCGCAACATCCACACCGGAGAAATCAGTCCACGCAGACGATCGCATCCGCGTTTAGACACGATTAAAGGAATGAGAGACGATCTCTGGCAGGTTCACACTCGTGTCAGACTCACAGTGACGGTATCCAGTGTAACTCAGGGGTCTCCAAACACACCTGTCAGGACGTTTCTACTATGCCTAGTAAGAGCCTGATTAGCTGCTTTAATGGGGGTTGGAGCTCAGCTCTACAGGAGCAGGATGGGACACCCCTGATCTACAGTATCAAAAACACCCGCTAACAAATTTGATCTCGAAACACTGTGGAACAGTAATCTTCAATGTTTCTAAATCATTAAATGTCCAGTTTTCTTCTTGTGATTAGAACGGTTAGGTCAACATTCTCCTAACCTTTTTCTACTCACAATATCATGTTAAAGTAATAGTTCATCAAAAATGAAAATTCTGTCACCATTTACTCACCATCATGTCATTCCAAACCAAAACGAGTTTCTTCTGTTGAGCACAAAAGAAGATATTCTGAAGAATGTGAGGAATCAAACAGTTGATGGTAGACTCTTTTATTCCAAACTATGTGAGTCAACAGGGACCAGAAACTAAAATATCTTTGTTTTTTGCTCAACAGAAGAAACACGTACAGGTTTGGATTGACATGAGGCGATAAATGATGACAATTTTTTTTGTAAACTATCCCATCAATGTTAAAGGGGTCATCAGATGCCCATTTTCCACAAGTTGGTATGATTCTTTAGGGTCTTAATGCAGGGCTCAACGCTAAGGATTTTTCTACCCGGTCGGGCCAGTGGCCCTACCACAAAAAAATTAAACAGTTGCTGTGATCATGTTATCTTTTATTTGAATAAATAAGGCTTTATGACACCAAAATTTTACATACCAAATAAAATTGTACAATTCTCGATTCCAATTTCGATACCACACTTAACCCTATTAGCCTAACTAAAGTCCAAACATTATTTGTTTGTTCAAAAAATGTAATTATTATTAATATTTTATTAAAAATGACAAGATGCTTTAGGGAAAAACAGCAGACAGACTAAATAACGCAAACTCAGTGTTTGTCAGCAGGTGGCGCTTATGAATTAACAGTGTTCTTACGTTTCTATGGTTACCACTGTAAACAAAGCAGGTCTGTGCTTATGAACGCAACTTTAAATACATCATACATGAGCAAATGAAAAGAAAACGCCATGTAAACAGTCAGTTCCCCTCACAGACACACTCTCATAAACCACAGTTTTAATATTTAGGATAATATTTCGCGCATTATACACTGTGATCTTGCTCTGCCTGCTACAGTATTTTTTTCTCTTTGCGTTTGTTTTAGGGTCTAGGTTTAGGGTTTAGGTTTTCTCTTTAGGGTCTCTGGCCTCTGTTAAGGGATGCCTAAAGAGTTCGTCATATTTCTACACATGACATTTGGAAAGAAGATTGCACGCAGTCCCTGTGCAAGCCCAGAACAAGAGATCGGTTTAAATATGTCCGGTCGATCGGTGCATCTGTCTCCACTGTATAAATTATGTATTGATCATTGTTAAAGTTACAAAGCTAATACTTTTGTAGGCTATTTGTCCGTCAGAGACGCGTCTCTCTGTGATCGCTTAAAATTTTAAATTGTCAAGGTTAAAAAACACGTGCACATGATAAACTTTCGTGATGACGCGGCAGTGGCCCGATCGGACCAGTGACATATTCGTCAACCGTCCTGAGCGTCTTTCACGCTGGCCCCGGGCCATCGGACACTGTAATGGGAACTCTATAACATACTTTGCTTAACATTTCTCAGTGGTAGTGTAAAAAAAACACCCTTTTTACCTTGTCAAAATCAGCCCTGTTCAGAGCAAGCCGTTCTGTTGCATGTTCCCTTAAATGCTAATGAGCTCTGTTCACCCCGCCCCTGTCTACTGTGGGGTGACAAGTCGTAATGTTTATTTTAGCTGCATTTAGCCACAAAACTTGCTAACTAGCACATTATCAAGAAAGGCGAATTTGCAAAGATGCATAAAAACCCTTCTGCTGTAGGTGAAGCTGCATCACATAGACGCATTTCTGTGGATCGCCGAGCGCATTTCCTTCAAAAAAACGTTAGTAACGTTAATTCTCTGCGTCTTCAGCGGCTCAGATGCCGGGAGTCAATGATGACTGCTATGATCATTATTACATCCAACAACAGAACACCTCAATCGTTCAATCGGAGACATTCTTGTCCTGTACCGGAGTAACGGCGGTCGGACCGTCACAGCTCAGTCAGGGCGGGTCTAAGGTAAGACGCTCATGTCAATCGGCTTTGGTTTGTGTGACGTCACACCGACAAGAAGTTGAGAATGGCCTGGTTTGAAAAAGAGGATTTTACTTATAAAGGTTACAAAAATGCCACTGGGTGGATTTTTATCACAATAGGGTTGTGTTCACACACTGCCAACACACATTTATGTTCAAGCAACATGAAAAAATGAGTTTTGCATCTGATGAACATTCAGCAAATATCAACATTCATAAGGATGTTTCAAGAATGTTGTTCTCAGAATGTTATGAGAACATTTGTCAAGTGAAATCATCACAAATGTTCCCTGTTAGCTGGAAACACAGACGCAGAGAAAACTCATGAATGTGAGTTATTTACTTCATACCTGTCAGTAAACAGATCAATTCATATTTGTGAATCAAACCGTTTTATTACAGACAGGTGAAAATAAAGCGGCTGGAGAAACTACAAGAACATGCAGTCGCTGCAGGAGAAACGATCGACAGTGATCATGGTGATTATTGTGTGTAAATACTGTTATTTCACATGTGATTGGTCATGTGATGGATGCGTGTTTCCGCTGGAGGTTTTTCGGCTCAGAGTTTGAGCTGAAGGAACGTTCCCGACTGCAGTGCACAGATGAAGGTGAACCTCCACACAGATCCTGAAGCGTGTGTGTGTGTTTTAACTGCTGCCTCCTCAGAAGAGCGTGACAGAGAAAAAGTCTCTGAGTGGAAATAATTGGCAGCAACTTTTATGCGGCTTCATTTGCAAATTCTGAATTAATGAATTCCATCTGTCCTCCATCTTAAGTAGTTTACACAACACGCTTCACACGTGCGTTAAAAGCTCCAGCGAGCGGCTCCGGAGGCCTCAGAGAAGCGCCGCGGCTCCAGATGCCTGACGTTAATTAGGGGAAACGCTGAACTGGATGAAGTGAACGTTCACCCGTCTGCCTCTTTAATCAAACGTAATGTGCCGCCACTCACACCTCACAATAACTCACACGTTCATACGAATATCACAGACAGTCTTTTATTGACTCCTCATGTGATGCTCCTAATTAACAGAAACACCAGAAGAATCTCTGGCTTCACATGAGCCTGCTCGTCTTCGGAACGACATGAAAGAGATACGCTTTCTTTCCTCCATCTCGACACACACACACACAGCGTTTTGTGTGCAGCGAACAGCAGGTACGTAAGAATCGCTGCTAAAACAGAAATAGACGCTGCAGCTGCCAATAGACCGAACGAATCTTTCATCTGTGCTGAAACACTTTTAGAGCTTCACACGGATGCTGAAACACGCGGCACACGTCACATCACATGATCGTCCACCTCCACATGCCAGCGGCACTACAGTACAAACGGCATAAATGATCTGTTTACAGACGTTTCCATCAACCTCAAACACAATGCAATGCATGATTCAACATACAAGCGACTGTGAATATGGAAAACACCTTCATATGAACACCGGCCGTATGTCCACAGACGAGTCGCTTCATCACACGAGTGCCGTCAGCAACAGTCCTGACTGAAATTTTAATGCGTGTCAGCTTATTATACACAAAAGTTAGGATTCAGCTTCATCAGCTCAATAACTTGCCCTGGTAATACAGTTAACGTGTGCTACGAGTCTGTTAATATCATATAACACTAAATGCGATATATACTGCACATCTGCTGAAACAGACCAGAACTGTCCTTTAATAAACACCAGAGCTGAAGGACGAATGATGTTCAAAGCCAGTTCTGACGCTCAAACACGGACAACATGAACCAATGAGTCAGTTCCTCTGGTCAGTCAAAGCACTGCTGAATGAATCAATGTGATTCAGATTCTTTTGAAAGAACTGTATAAATGTGTTTCTGATAATATCTGCTGTAATGATCCAAATTATTACTCCTTAATATTTTCCAGTGTTTTTTACTATTGTCAATGAGCATCTGAATTACTGATTGGTTTACGGCAAACGTACACTGTGTCCAAACCAGGAGCGCATGGGCGGAGTCTGTCTGTAAGTGCTGCACGTAATCAAATGAATACAAATTAAACTATCTTGACGTGATTAAAAATACATACTTTTGATCATGGATATATCTGAGGTAAATGATCCATTTTTGCTTGCAGCAAGTTACATGCACTAATATTTGGGCTCAAAGCTTTTTAAGATCACACAGAGCACACGATCAGAACCCGACGGCCATCAGACACACAGTTTGTATGTGTATTGCATGTTCAGCATAAAAATAGAACCTTTTTTAAAAAACAAAATCACTGTTGTTAATTAGAATCCTTTTATTAACCTGCACACACCGTCATCACATCTGTGATCTTAAAATTACATTAACACACGTGATCACAACACACACACTTTGTTTTTGTGAATTGTGGGGACTTTCCATAGACTTTATACTGAGTTTTTATACTGACAAAACGATATTGTCTGTCCCCTAACCCAACCCTAACCCTAAACCTAGCCCTCACAGAAAACATTTTAATCTTTTTTTGACATGGCCGGTCCCCACCATGTCAAAAATTTCAGGTTTTACTATCCTTGTGGGGACATTTGGTCCCCACAATGTAGCAAGAACAAGCGCACACACACACACACACACACACTCACGGTTCTCTTGAGGCCAGGTGGCAGCTCACTTCATACCTGTGATCTTGACAAATAGGATTACTTCAGGTTTTCCTCTACAGGCAGAAACACACACACACACACACACTCAAATCCTGGCAGTGCCGCTGCTGGCGGTCGGCTATACAAACCTTTATTCTGTTCTGGTTAAGCCTGCCTTATCGAAATGAACAGTTACTACAGTTACACACTATTTCCATTTGCACCAGAGCTCACACACACACACACACACAATCATAAACCCACAGGTGTAGGTGTGTGTGTGTGTGTGTGTAATTATTCTGAAGGGTTTATTAATATCATCAGTCTCTAGACGGACACAACGATTCTCTCTCTGTGTGGGAAATTTCACACCGCAATAAAACGAGACACAAGAGCTGCTGACACACACACACACACACACACACACTGTTAGCAGCATCAGCAGTGCAGTGATGACAGTATTAATGATAACAGAGGCACTGGTGTTAGCGTTTATGGTGATCTGTGTTATGAGGGTGAGGCTGGTCAGTAGATCTTCATTATGTTCAGCTCTCATTGATGTACAAACTGTGTTTCACTGAGACTCACGCTGGAAAATAAAAACACACAATAACAGAGAAAGACATTTACAGAGCAACAGTGAATATGAGACAGCAGATGTGCTCATTTACACATCTGTAATGACAGCTGACTGTTCTCTGAGTGTATGAACATCACTGACAGTTTTAGGATTGGCACCGACGGTGATTAGTGGAAATTAGCCGTATTATCATTAATGATGATGACGGTGCTGTTAGTGATGCTGGTCTGAGGTTTTGCTCTGGTTCTAGTGAAAGAAAACCAGATCTGCAGCTGAATATAATCCTCATATAATCACATGTTGATGATGATGATGATGATGATGATGATGATGATTAGAGATGCAGTGAAATTTCGGCCGCATTATTTCTCTCATGACACTATGCTCTGATAATAATAGCTTTGTAGGACTATAATTTAAAAAATATATATATATGATTCTGTCGCATAGAAATAAATAAAAATTACTTATTGATTTTTAATATTAATATATTTTCTCTCCAATTTTATTGTTTTAGTTTTATTAAAAGTGGATATTTTATTATTCAGATTATTGAGTTAAATTAAAAAGTCTTACAAAATTATTTTATATTAATTACCAAAGCATTGATGAACCCAATGGTAATGTTTTTTAGATACATAAAACATTTAAATGATTTTATGGGAATAAAGAAGAAGAACAAGAATGTAAAGAAATAAATTTGAACTGCTTGCAAATAGTATTTTTCTTTTAAGAAATGCACCCATTTCCTTCTTATTCTTATGATGAAAACTCAAATCAAAAATATTTGTCTGGTCACATTCAGTTATGAAATACATGAATTACACAAATGACTCAATCTATATTTTCAATTCAAAATGGCACAATTTGACAAAAACCTTGCACCTCATCACACACTTTTTCACTGTTAAATCGGAAGCGTTGCGCTGGAATTCGTGTTCTGCTTGTGTAGTAAAGCCCCGCCTACTTCAAACTGATTGGTTAATGTAATCATTTTGATATTGACGAGTGCTAATAGACAGCTGAGACAGACCAAAAATGTACTGTTTAATGCTTTTTGTCATATAATGTCAAATAATTATGGTGACAATCTGGCCGTTCCTGATCACTGGGTCGCAACCGTCCTCGAGCGAGGTCGCGCTCGCACTGACCGGCATTCGTTACAACTCGCCGCTCACGTGATCGTTACGGGTGTTTCCGCTCGTGTGTTTCAACGCTCATCGTCTTGACGGGGACCCGAGCGAGTGTTTCTCATGCCGAGGTCAAGGGGCCCGCAGGCGCATCTAACGCGCTCACAGCAGATGAATGAGTGAGAAGGTTAGGCATCGACCGGCGAGGTTAATGAGTGGATGCGGACGCCTCACCTGACATTTAATCAAACGGCGTGAACTGTTTACACACTCGGGCTCCGAACGCAGGCCTGACGACTCACGCGTGACACCGCATGCAGAAACGGCAAACAGAGATTTGTCGATCCCCGCCGCCAATTACCAGGAAAGAAATTCACTCCCGCTTCTTGTTTCGGTAACTTTACTCCTCTTCAAGAGTAATAGCAGGTGAACCTCACAGATGCAGTTTTCAGGTTTACAGCTGCAGTTCTGGGGCTAATAAAGGTCCGCTGGGGCGTCTGAAAGATGCTTAACACACCTGTAAAGAGACGGCGGGAGCCGCCGCGGCCGCTGGAAGGGTCCGGAACGGTAAATTGGTTCCAGAGGGAGAATTCTCCATTATAGAGATGACAAAGACGTCTCTACTGGCACCGTTATGAAGTCGCCGCTTTTCTCTTTCTCACCAAGCGCCGCAGCTCCCAGACGAACGAAAGGTTTCAGCAGGACGCGCCGCCGTGGTCCCGCACAGCTGGAACGCGCCGTCGTTGTCGTACACGGCTTTATTTTGGATATGTACCACGAACCAGACAACATAAAGAATGGTGAAAAAATGGTGGTTCATTTCCGAACCTGCGTGGCTTGCTTTCTTTCTTCTGCTGAACACAAAAGAAGAGCTGTTGTGTTTTGTCAATAAAAGTCAACGAGCTGAAATGTTGTTTGACTTCCAGTGTTCTTCGAAACATCTTCTATTGTGTTTCACAGAGAAAAGAAAGAGTGTCCGTACATGATGGCTGAACTAACCCTTTAACGACAGACAGAAACACAGCGGATTATTAACCATTAATGATTACTAACTGATTCATCGTAGTGACTCCAGTCTTTTAAATCTGTTCTTCAGAAAGATTTGTTTAAAGATTTTCACTAATTCTTTCAGAGACTATTTCTTTAGATCATAACATATTTACACCAGTAGGTGGCAGTGAACTGACTTGAGTGCGATTATGCTTCATGAAAATGTGTTTTCTTCAGGAAATCATAAATCAGATGCGTTTTCCTTCTCTGTGTGGAGGGCTTAGAATAGACAAAGAGACAATAACAGACTAATGATAATGCGTTTCAATGACAATCTTGTGTCACTGCATTACTCGATGTCATCGGTCACATTTACACAGTTATAATTACATTTACAGTTACATTTACACGGACGGCGCTCGTTCGGTCGTTCACACTCAGATTAGTGAAACGCTGCACTCATTCAGCGTAAACCGAACAAACGTTCACTCCCGGATCTACGAATCGGTTCGTGCGCGGGGCGCGTGAGCGTCTGCCGTGAGGTCACGTGACATCGGCGTCCCGCTGGCGGAGGATCGAACGCTTCGGTCTGATATTAATCTGGACGACACAAACAGCTCTGAGTGAATCAGAGAAACAGCCTCTCGTCTCTGGAGGGATGAGAGATAAACAGCTAAACTAACCACTCGTCTGATATCAGATGCTGTGAGACAGATGATTAGAGCAGCCTCGAGAGAGAGACAGACAGAGATTAGAGGAGATGGATGACGGGATTCAAGAGAGAACCCAAAAAAACCCACACTGCAAATAATAGAAAAGAAAGGCGAGAGCGAGAGCAGACCGAAACAGGAGGAAGACTGAGTTAGTGAGGATGAAGAACAGACGCGCTCGCGCACACTCTCTCTTCAATAAAACATAAGCCTCAGACAATCAATAGAGCCGCTGGCCGCCTCAGACGCTGCTGCTGCTGCTACATAAAAGAGAACAGCACGACCTCTCCAGCTCTGCAGCGCTCGCTTCCTGCTGCACTTCCAGCCGTCTCACCGCACAACCCTGTCTGTCTCACCACACAACATGTCTCACCACACAACCCTGTCTGTCTCACCGCACAACGTGTGTCTCACCGCACAACCCGTCTGTCTCACCGGACAACCCTGTCCGTCTCACCGCACAACCCTGTCCGTCTCACCGCACAACCCGTCTGTCTCACCGCACAACGTGTCTCACCACACAACCCGTCTGTCTCACCGCACAACGTGTCTCACCGCACAACCCTGTCCGTCTCACCGCACAACGTGTGTCTCACCGCACAACCCGTCTGTCTCACTGCACAACCCTGTCTGTCTTACCGCACAACCCGTCTGTCTCACCGGACAACCCTGTCCGTCTCACCGCACAACCCTGTCCGTCTCACCGCACAACCCGTCTGTCTCACCGCACAACGTGTCTCACCACACAACCCGTCTGTCTCACCGCACAACGTGTCTCACCGCACAACCCTGTCCGTCTCACCGCACAACGTGTCTCACCGCACAACCCTGTCCGTCTCACCGCACAACGTGTGTCTCACCGCACAACCCGTCTGTCTCACCACACAACCCTGTCTGTCTTACCGCACAACCCGTCTGTCTCACCGCACAACATGTGTCTCACCACACAACCCTGTCCGTCTCACCGCACAACCCGTCTGTCTCACCACACAACCCTGTCCGTCTCACCGCACAACCCGTCTGTCTCACCGCACAACCCGTCTGTCTCACTGCACAACATGTCTCACCGCACAACATGTGTGTCTCACCGCTCAACCCGTCTGTCTCACCGCACATGTCTCACCGCACAACCCGTCTGTCTCACCGCACAACCCGTCTGTCTCACCACACAACATGTCTCACCACACAACCCTGTCTGTCTCACCGCACAACGTGTGTCTCACCGCACAACCCGTCTGTCTCACCACACAACCCTGTCTGTCTTACCGCACAACCCGTCTGTCTCACCGCACAACATGTGTCTCACCACACAACCCTGTCCGTCTCACCGCACAACCCTGTCCGTCTCACCGCACAACCCTGTCTGTCTCACCGCACAACCCGTCTGTCTCACCGCACAACATGTGTCTCACCACACAACCCTGTCCGTCTCACCGCACAACCCTGTCCGTCTCACCGCACAACCCTGTCTGTCTCACCGCACAACCCGTCTGTCTCACCGCACAACGTGTCTCACCGCACAACCCGTCTGTCTCACCGCACAACGTGTCTCACCGCACAACCCGTCTGTCTCACTGCACAACATGTGTCTCACCACACAACCCTGTCCGTCTCACCGCACAACCCGTCTGTCTCACCACACAACCCTGTCCGTCTCACCGCACAACCCTGTCCGTCTCACCGCACAACCCTGTCCGTCTCACCGCACAACCCTGTCTGTCTCACCGCACAACCCGTCTGTCTCACCGCACAACGTGTCTCACCGCACAACCCGTCTGTCTCACCGCACAACGTGTCTCACCGCACAACCCGTCTGTCTCACTGCACAACATGTGTCTCACCACACAACCCTGTCCGTCTCACCGCACAACCCGTCTGTCTCACCACACAACCCTGTCCGTCTCACTGCACAACCCTGTCTGTCTCACCGCACAACGTGTCTCACCGCACAACCCGTCTGTCTCACCGCGTGTCCCACCGCACAACCCGTCTGTCTCACTGCTACACACTCAACATCTAAACATCTCATGCTCATACTGAGTTCATGGATGCGAGTGTATTTCCTATGGATCATGTAATGGTCACGTTTTGTCGAGTCTCTTGAGCACAAACAGTCAGCAGATGATCTGATTTGAAGATGTTTGAACATTTACCAGTTTTACTAGAAGATTCTCATTAAGAATGAATTTTTATTTATTTTTAATTGCAGTGCAGACGTGGTATTAACACACACACTTATATATTATAGACTTTCATTGACTTCTATTGTTTTATGCTGAACTAATAATTTTTTATTCTCTACTCGCAGTCCTTTCAGGATTTCTACATTGCAGATGCACGGCATGATACTTCAGCTTATTACAATACACAGATAACTTGTTAGATGGTTGAGCTGATGATGTTTCCTCTAAACTCTCCCACAAACCTTTTAGCACTTGTACATTTTAATTATTTATCATGTTCATGAATCGGTTTCCTAGTTGAGACTGTCTGCTGATGAAGAATTCAGATTTGATGTCATTATGAGCACACTTAGTTACACAATGAGAGTAAAACCTCAAACACACACATTTACTTATCACTTTTTTCATATCGCTTTTTTTTTCCATACAGCTAGTTATACAGTAAATACCCATACAATAACTCTAACAGAAAAATTAATTTTAAACACTTGATTTACCTTATGTTTATACTGCAAAAATGAGGATGTCCTCAAATGGAGGTTTTGCTGGATTTTGTCAGGTTTAGCTCATTTCCTGGGTACAAATTTGTCTGGTTAAGTAGGTACACACACACACACACACACACACACACACACACAGGCCCATCAATGAAGGAATCAATAGTTGTGATGCTCTACAGCGGATCTATTCAAGGACAAACCAGGAGATGAAAGTGTTTCATTATTCTGATACTTAACTCACATATGGCTTCTATCAGCATGCTTGACCCTTTAAATAGTACAGCAAAAACCGCTAAAGCACAACAACTAACACCCAAAGAGACTGATGTGACCCTCACATGTGAACGGATCATTAATCGGTGCTCGACGTGTTCACCGATGAGCTGGAATCATTAGCACTGCTGTATTTATCTGTGAAACCGCACCGAAATCATTCGTTTGTGTTAATTAACATTATATAAGTTAGTTTGTCTTTCAAGCATTTGTGAAAGCGTCCGAAGCCCGGCTTTTTGCACAGCAAAAGAGGAACTCCCGTTCACAAATAATACTGATGAAAAAGAACAAGTTAAATGTTAACCACTTTTGTTAACAATAATAAAATAATGTATGTTTCTGGTAGAATGTCCCATAAATTTAAACATGAACTTTTCTTTTATTTCTTCATTAATACATCAAGTAAAAAAAATCCTTTTTAGTGTAGTTTTACACTTAAACTAATGAACTGTGAACAGCGGATAACTTTGCTGAGGTAAATGTCACATTTAGTGACGTACTGTTCGCAATCTGTTTTAGTGGCATCTTTCTGCATTTGAAACACTGATTGAGTGATTACATTAGATGATACATGTTGGTAAGCCGTACTATATCTATCAACATACCTTATATTGTTCATTTATCATGTGTATTTTGCGCTCTAACTTTTTTTAAACTGGGAAAGACTGGCGCTGCTTAAACTGAGGTGCAATAACGATATGTCACGTCACATTTAAAAGCGTCAATACGCCATCCGTTGTTTTCATGATAGAACGTACAGGAATTGAAAGCTGAGACGTTGTTTCCCATCAGAAGTAAGAAAGCACAAAGCTCTTTGTGATTATTGGATGCGAGGCGCGCTACAAAAACCGATGGTTAACCGAAGTGAAATAAATTGCTTTTATCGGCCGATACCCATTGTTGGCCCATACATTGATGCATCTCTAATCAGAAATATTTCTTGAGCAGCAAATCTTTCCAAAGGATCATGTGACACTGAAGACTGGAGTAATGATGCTGAAAATTCAGCTTTGATCACAGCAATCAATTACAGTTTAGAAACTGCTATTTTACACTGCAATAACCTTTCAATATTCACTGCATTTTTGATACAGAAGAGACTTCTTTCGATAACATGAAAAAATCATTAGAAAAAACTGTATTGTGTGCAATCTTGAGACAAAACAAGGGCACTGACAGTGATTTTCTTTCAGTTGAACCAGCTCAGACTTACATTTTAGTTTGGGACTAGACTTAAGCCTTGTCTGTGAAACTGGGGGTACAATTACCTGAACATATCTGTAGTTATTATCTCGACATTAATTGGATATTTTTGTCTGTGCCTTGGGTATTTCTATATATATTCTAGATATTTTATACACATTTTATTTTAGACTTTTTTTTTTCTTGTATTTCTCTGCACTGGAAGCTTCTATCACCAAGATGAATCCATCATGTCAGTGAACACACTTGGCAATAAAAGCTCAGTCTGATTCTGACAAATGCTCTCAGGACTCAAACAAACACTGACCTAAACAAATACTGACCAGCTGAAATAAACATGAGTGATCAGGAAACAAATGCTCATCATGTCACTCATTATCAGCAGAGATTCAAACTCTCATAGAGAGTCAATTATCCGCCGAGAGGAAATGAACACGAATCACTGACACAGAGACGAGGAGCAGCGGCGGAGCGTGTGTGTGTGTGTGTGTTTATTGCGTGTGTTGTGGTGCAGCGCAGCTCGCGGCGGTTTGACAGACAGAGCTGCTGTTATTGATGCCACAGATAAGATCGCTGTCTCTGGGGAGCAATAAGCAATAAAGTTATTTCTAATTGAAATTTCACAGAGGAACACGACACTCCCCGCGGGCTCCTCCACGCACACACACACACACGCGAGGAGATCCTGATCGATCGCTGGAGTCGCATCACATGAGATGCACAAACACGTCTCTGTGTCCGTGTCGTCTTGCGCATACTGAGCGCGTTTGGCAGCGCTGACCGGGCTAAACTCTTCAATCCTGCAGTGATCGGCCCCTCCGCGGCCATTCACGAGTCCAGACGCCGCGCTCGACGCTCCGGCGCACATCGGACCGGAAACAGCCGGAGAAACGCTCACGACCGCATCTCTCGTCGTTAACCGGCTAAAAATACTCCAGCAGCAACGTGAACACGGAAGTGCGAAGATGCTCCGACAGACGCCACGGCCTCCTTGAAACAACACGACCGATCTCGGGTCAGAGGTCGCACCGCGAAGAGGACAGAGGTCAGCTGCTTTCGTTACAGGTCGTCTCCTCGAGACTCCTTGGACATCGCGGATCGATACCGAGCGATCGATCTTGCTGAGCTCGAGACGCTGAGAATAAGACACAGATTTACTCAGAGCTGCTTTACATTCAAACACCAAACGCAACTAATGAGGCTTTATTTACCACTGATTTAAATGCCTTTCACACCACAAATGATCCGCTATAAACATAATGACACAGAAGAACCCTAACGCTGGAATCACTTTCATAGCGATGACTATTCTCTGACGAAGCTCTTTACTATGACTCTGCGCTGTCCTGTAAGCAGAACAAACAATGAAATGGCAAAAACAGCATTATAAAACTCAAACTAGCAGTGAGGATGTCATGTAGTGATGTACAAAGACTCTACATGAACATCAAACCCGTTTGACAGTCTGACACGTGTAGCGGCGCCAGCGGTGGATGAGGTACACAAATCAAGTACTTGAGTAAAAGTACAGATACGTATAATAAAATATTATATTTTTTCATTAAGTAAAAAACTTACTTAATGGTAGATTTATTTAGCAATTTTATATAGGCTACTCAAATAAATTTTATATTAGCACATTTTTTTTTTTATAATCCTACTGCTCAAAATACCTGGGATTTTCCCAAAATAACCACTATAGAGTAAAAATACCTTTTAGTTGTTGATAAGGACTACGTTGACGAGAGTGATGTCGTAATGTTCAGTGTGAAGTTTACACTGATGAGAAAACAGATCTGACCATCTCATTTTCACCAATAAGAAAGTGTGTTTTATAGCTTGTTGTTTTGCAAAACGTCACAGTTATATATGACATGAGAATAAGGCCTGAAGTTAGCAAGAACATTTTAAGGAAAATATATATTTTCATAATGATTTTTTCCTCTCAAACCTTGTGAAACAACAGCCCTGACCAAATGACCCCAGACGGCATCACTTCCCACTTTGATAATTACTGCAGTTACCATGTTCTGATCATCACATCCTTTCTTTTTCCCTCAGATGTAATCTATCTAGGTGGTTGAATAAAAATATTTGGACTTTATATCTAAAAATTACCTCAACTTAGCACCAGCAAGCTTGTTAGCTAGACAGTTAGCATCGGCTAAGAATATTTACTTATTTTCAGTATAGTTATAAATAAACATTCATATCTGTCTACTCTAGCTGATCCAAACAGTATAAAAATGTATACTGTTGATAAACAATATAAAAACAGACGTCACATGGGGCTAAAGGCGTAGTATTTTAATAAAACTGCTAAGGTTACAGCAGCGGAGAATATGAACGTACATCAGTCATTTTATTTAATCTGTGTTATTTTAATTTTTCGTTTTTTTGACCTAAAACAGTGGGCTTAAACAGATCATTCTTCACAGCAGATTTCATTCACAAAAAATGGACAGTTTTGACCTAAATATGATTTTCAGTTACAATAATTAGTCCTAAAATTTGACATTAATAACTTCTCAGCATCAGTCGTGCGCGCTCACAAGATCTCCCCCTTTTTCTTGTGAATTGAGTTGACTGGAGATTCGCTCTAAACGGATCATTTGAACGATGTTTTATGAAATGTAGTGAAGTAAAAGTGAAAGTTAAAAGTCAAAATAAAACTACTCCAGTAAAGATAAGATAATTGAAAAATCTACTTAAGTACAGTAGCACTACTTCGTTACTGTCCACCATTGAGCGGCGCTACTATGAGCGCTGGATGTGCTGTACGACAAAAGCAGACGCCGCCGTCTCAACAAACGTCTCTGTATCTACACGTCAGGGGTCAAAGGACAGACTGTAGATGGTGTGAGATCTCGTGAGTCCATCTAAAGCTGCAGTGTCATTAAAGCTACCAGCGGCTCCAAACACAAACAAAAAAACAACCTCTCGTTCCCGAGCGGCTTCTAAAGCTCCGTCTGACATCGGTCAATCGCCGGTTTAGAGAAAACAAACTCAAAAGGGCCGAAATAGCATGAACCGCAATGAAGTGTCGGTCGGCAGCTCAGCACGCTGACCGGCGGGTCAGAACACGACGGCGCTCGCAGCTTCATCTGAGTGGAAATGAAAGTCCGGCCGTGACGGTCGCAGGACGACACCTGACAGAAGAACACCTTCGGTTCAGCATCATCACATCAGACGAGTCGAACTCTCGTCTGTCTCTCGTCGGGCCGCTGATGTTTTCGCAGTGTTTCCGTAGCGTCGTCTTCACGCTCGAGCTGCTCTAGTGATGCACATCTTCAATAAGAGAAGCCTGCGATTATAATGCAGATGCTGCAGTTTCTCGTGTGTCGTGTGGCTTTGAATCCTTAAAACAGCATTAATTAAATGTGGCCTGATAGATTGTGGAGTCATGATGAATTTATTACTGCTGCGTATTCCCACAAATGCCTGAGCAATCCTGACGGAGTTAAACTACACTTATAAGCACATCAATCACAGCAGAGAATGGAAACGTGCGCACACGCTCAGTAAACAGTGTTTGCGTCGTGATTAAAGCTGCACGTGTTTACAAACGTCACTGTGTGAAATACAGCAAACTGACGTCCTGATCATAAACACTTTTGAGTCCCAATGCAAAGATTCATGTTGAGATAATTGAACAAATTCAGATTTCTTCCAGATTACTGCCACACTGTTTAAGACAAACCTTTTTACCTAATTATATATATTAACATAAGTGTGCACCGAAACAGCCAGACACAAGAACAGTTTTTTCCCCCACCCGAACAACACATAACACACCTCAGTGCTGGACGTCTGTAAACAACTCAACACTCCTTCTTCGGTATATAGCACATATGCACATTCACAGTTCTGTCTATGGACATGTTTCCTTTTTCTGTACATTTTTATTGCTACTGTTTTTAAAAAAAATAATTTATTGTATATTCACTTTAATATTAGTGTTTTATTACATACAGCACTACCGAATTCTGCTACTAATTTATAGTGTTCTTTGTCTGTTTGATTACGTCATTAATTGATCTTTACCACACATCTCTGCCATATGTACATCAAGCATATATTGTAAAAATGTCAATTTGGTGTAAAGCTGCTTTGCAACGATATGTATCGTGAAAAGCGCTATACAAATAAATTTGAATTGAATTGAATTGAATTATTACATTAACTTAATGTCTGCACTGCGTTTGTACTTTCTGCACTGGAAGCTCCTAACAACAAGACAAAATCCTTGTGTGTTTGAACACACTTTGAAATAAAGCTCTTTCTGATTCAGATTCTGATAGTGGACTGAATCTGAATTGAGACAGGACACAGAATTGCAAGCAAAATTTGATGTAGAAAAAAAGACTCGAACTGAAATACAAAGAAACTGACAAAACAAACAATCTTTGAATGTTGGGTTGATCAATTGAATGACAGAACAATAGAATGAACGATAGAATGATAGAGCGATACAATAACAGACTGAACAACAGAACGACAGACAGACTGACTTTGTCCAACCCTAAATCGAAGCAATGCTTTTTTTTTTTTGTCGTTTTTCGTTAAATCCCGTCCGTTCGAATGGACACGGCTCTTCATCTCCTCTGTGTCATCAGGTTTATGAAGCTCACGATCAAAGGCCACGAGAAACACGCTAAACACTCTCATCTCTTGGACGGGCTCGCGTCCGCCTTAGACGTATCAGAGACGCGCCTGCGGTTTCTCTGCGGCTGAATTCAGACGTCTGGGACTCGTAAAGCTTTGACAGAACTTCTGAGTTTCCCTCAAGGGCCTTTTTTTTGTACAGGATGAACAAAGACGCTGAATCTTTTGTTCATTTCTCACATTGAATAGATAATGTGGAGCGGCTCTCGTCTCTCATGCTGCAGGAACTGAATTTTGTCTTCTAGTTCTGTAATTAGATTCAGCATCTGAACTCCAGAGAGCAGGTGGGTGTGAAGCCAGAGCCCGAGGAACCGGAGAACTGTGGAAAATCAAATCAAATCAAAGCAGTTGAATAACTTTTATGCGATCGGACATTATTTTCAGAGATGAGTTACTTTAGAAATCTGTTCTAGCACAAATGATTCATTACGTCCAAAAACACACGAAAGCTGCATTTGGAAGAATCCAGTGAGAATCAGCAGCGGCAGCAAAATGGAAGAAAGTCTTCGCTATTTAAAACGGGACTCGTCTGTCTGTCCGACTGTGGTTCTCTCTGCATCATAACGTGAATAACGAAAACGCCATTAAACGGCATCGGAAACACACACACACACACACACACACACACACACACACACACAATCGAACGTGCCGTTTCTAAAGCACCGTGTTTCCACAGAAGAGAATCCTCATCATCCGGACGAATCACACACACACACCTGAGCTGGAGGAAATGAGCGTGTCTATTGTGAGCCCCGTTCTTTAGTCCTCACGTCTCGCTGGCCGATTCACGTATTGATTTTGCTCGGGTCTCTGGATTCCTGCTTTTCTGAGTTGCTGAGAAACTGGCCAATTTGAAAGCGTGTGACAAAAGCAAGCGTCCAATTTCTGAGTCACAGCCAGCATCTGAACGAAAAGCATCTTGCGTTTGATTGAAGCAATTCCGACGTACCACACAGAGCTCACGATATGTCACGAGTGACGCATCGGGCGTCAAGGAAATGGAAAGGGTTTGCGGGAGAGCTGGTTACGTGAGCGACCTTTGACCTCCAAAACCCGGCTCTCCGCCGGGTCCCTGGGGGCCCACGCGCAGCCTGCCGGTCTGCGTCGGCAGCGGCTAAACCTCGGCAGGGAGAACAGAAGGATCAGGGTCTGACGATAAGAATCTTTCTTTAATAGATAGTACAGACTTACATGCAGAATAGCAATTCATTTTTCATTCTCCGCAGAATAAACTACAGATGCGCCGCGTTACCGATCTGTTCTCGTCCTTACTGTCGCGGCTCCGGTCTGGTGAAAAATGAATAAAGATTTATCAGGATGGATTCATCTAAAGGTGAATCAGCACTTTGGGAATCTCTCGGTGGTCATAAATCACGCGATAAGAGTCTGTTCTCCAGACAAAAGCAGCTAAAACTCCAGCCGTGCAGCGAGGGCCTCGTCCAAACGGCCCCTCATTAATAAGCGCTACGTTTCATTGTCCTGACACGGAGTTTAATGAGTCGGTTCACGGGCCGTGGGACAGACACCGAGGCTCCGCTTACTCCGGCTGTAAATGGACATAAACGGCGTCGTTCCTTTGCGCTGTCACGCGAGCGGCGCCGGCTCATCGCTCACGGCTGTCGGACGCACGCACGCACGTGTTCGCGGAGCCTCTCGCGCAGGTCCGGTCTGACCGTCGCGGGTCTGCTGGAACGACGCGATCGGCGTGACGCGCGTGTATTTACAGGCATTATGTAAATGCGAGCAGGTGCTGCGCAGTAAAGCTCATAATGGCTGCTGAACTCCGTCTCGATGGTGTCAGCTGTTTGCTTCGTCCTTGTGAAGTCTTTGAGAATAGATGGCTGATTTGCTAAAAGCTTTCTAAATGGACTCTGTTTTATTGAGAGAGGATTATCCAGTCAAAGACTGATGTTCATTTTCCATTTCAAAGGAAAAAGGCGGATCACGGACACAATTGCTCACTCCCACTGACTTACTCCCATGATTCCCGATTCATAATCGTGGAAGCGTTTGAGATACAGCCACTTAAAGTGGGAGAGATTAAAGTTCACACAGAGAAGAATGAAGTCAGCAGGAGGAGACGGGAAAACTTTCACAGGAATCATGAGCTGTGGAATTTCAATTACCTTTCCAGCATCATCTGTGACCTTTAAAACAACATTCGATACACTGTAAAACCAACGACTAGCACACACACACTCGAACACCCCATACCACCCTGTAACTAACTAACACAGTCTCGACCGGCAGGCTGCCGCTGACACAGGGGTTGGGGAATATGGCAATATATATATATATACATACACTGGTTTTGGACGATATCAGCATAAATCCTTATCATTTTTTGGTGCAAATACATTAAAGTAACTTGACATTATCACTGAAGAGCAGCAATAATAATTTTCATTTTGATGACATAATAATGGCAATATATACATGTCAAAGTCAGACATGCCCCTTCGCCAGCTGTGATGCCTGGTTACTGGTTTAACCTTGGCCCAGGTTTTTAAAAGATTTTTGGGTCAGCACACCTTAATAGCGTCAACAATTGATTGCCAATTAAGTTTAGAATACAATCAATTTAGGCCCAGATTATGCAGAGCTGTAATAGCTGCTAATGCTGGATATTTTGATGAATCGAAAATGTAATTTTTTTCTATGTATAAACCGTTTATGTAATAAAATATGTTTTTGTAGTTTGTGTTGTCCCTTATCAGTGCAAAATTATCACAAATTAAAAATGATTTATGCCAATATTGTCCAAAACCCCACTTTTCTAGGGTGTTTCCAAACTTTTGGAGGGCAGTGTACATGTATTATATATATAAGGGTAAAACTGGGCTAAAGGCGCCCCAGGGTAAAAGGCGCTTTTAATATTATTTTCCTCTAAACCACTAGATGACATAAAAACATGGCATAGCTTTCCAAAACATTCGCTTTTCAAGATGCACATGCAAATTTGCCTGATCTTTGATGTGATCATGGGCAGCAGCGCAAGGTTGATTGTGAGAAATGAAAATGAGAATCGCTAAAATTAATGCATATATCTTAAGACAAAGGTCGTCTTAATGATTTTCAGTTTTGTTGACAGTAATTAAAGCAGCAGTTTTTTTTAGTAACGAAAGAATATGTAAAAGTATGGTATTTGGGGCGCGCCCCTGCTGTTGGGTGTCCATGTTCAGCATCACCATTCACTAATTAAGAAACATGATATTAATTATATCATATAATAAAATATCATTTGTTGTTACTACTGTACATCTATATTAAATTATTATGGGATCTCCTTCAATGCTTTTAGAATCTTTACTTTTTAAAATAATTTTGCTTCTGTACTTTAAAATATATTCTTTATATTAACATATTTTAATGACATTATATATATATTTTTAAATTCTTTTATTTAGCAGAAAATAGTACAATCTTTGCTAAATTGATTGTTTTTAACAAGTATTAACAGAAATTATTTAAAAAACATTATTTTAGATAAAGTATTTATATCAATACTGTGTGCCTTTTGCCCCGTGTGTGTGGTAAAAGGCCCCCCTTGCCACCTTATACATTTCTAAGATTTTAAAACAAAATAAACAACTTGTATGATTTATTGTCACAGAAAATATGTTGCTCCATAAATGTTCAATACAAATGTATGTATTTTTCCTGCAATTATCCATTTTAGGAGCAGTCTTAAGTTGTGTCTTTAGCCCTGGTCCCCTGTAGATATATATATTAGGGCTGCACGATTAATCGTAGGCGACTGTCATGCGCATTTGTTCAGTGAAGCCGGTTGTGTATTCAGTAGTAAATCTCCAGCAGGTGCTTTCAGATGGAGCAGCATTTAGTACAAAGAGCCATAGTTCGCTGAAAAGCTACGCTATATCACATTCATTATCGCAGACGATTTGAAATCGAAAGAAATCGTTTGTGATAATGACAGCTGTTTGCGTAGCTTCTCACTGAACTACGGCTCTGTGTAGAAATGCTGCTACATCTGAAAGCACACAAGATGTTTTTACTCCAAACTCACTTCATAACGTCAGTCGAGTGTTTGAAATAAGTCCTTCTGTGAGATGGTGTGGATTTTTACACAGGCACGCACAGAATTCATAGTATTCTAAGCAGTGATAAAGGCACTGCATTATTATATACTCTATTATAAGGAAAAGCAAAAGAACTCAGATAAAGCAGTTAAATCTTCTGTTTATGCAGCTGCAGCGATCGTGATTTCCCACGTGACAGCGCCCTCTGGCCTTCGGATGGAGATTTACCACTGATCGCAGAACTGTGCTTCACTGAAAGATACGCACGACGATCGCAGTTTTTGATTAATTGCCATTGTGATTTCATTTCGATTTACCGTGCAGCCCTAATATATATCTAGAGATCTTTTATATCTTATAGAAGATATATCTTTTATATATCTTTTTTTCTTTCTTTATTCTTTGGCTGATTCAAGACGATTTAAATTGTTTAACGTTTAAAAAACATTTAAAAGTCCAACATATGAAATATCAAACACAATGTAGGAATTCCTTTCACGTTTTTTGATTTCCCATTGTTTTTTTATGTAAATATGCGTTGTTGCGCGTGCCTCGTGTCTTACTCTTGAAACGGCGTCTAAAAACGTGGCGCTTAAGTTAAAGACGTTTAGATCACGTCTCATAATCTTGTGGTTTTCACATGTCTTCTGTTTTTCAGCACAAGCGCATTTGCTAATGTTTTTATTCAAAACCACATTTCCTCGATTTAAAAAATAAATCAAATCCTGGCCAAACATTACGGCCTTTGAAACAGAACAAACAGTCAAACAACTTCATTTGGCCTGTCTTCGACTCTAAGACAAAACACACGTTAGTTCAGTTCAGCCGGTGAGCGATCGTTCAGCACTGCAGCTTCAAGGATACAAACACCTGGAGAATCGTTTACGCGCTGAAGACGAACGGCTGAAGGAAACGCAGCAGGTCAACACAAGACATCATCTGAAAAACTCTGGAGCGATGATACGCTACGGGATAAACCTGCTGGAACACGTAATAAACCGGAGATTAATGTTTAAAATCAGTGTCAATTATTTTAGAGTAAATCTCAAGGAAAATTAATGGTGCATCAAATACGCAGGTCTCCCTCTGGTCTGTACGAAGATGATCCAGCGTTAATGGACATCAAACTCAATCTAAATCACTCATCAACAGCGTACGGAATGACATTTAGGACATTAAGAGGAGAACAAAGCTGTGGCTCCTCAGGCCGAATCTTTAGGTGTTTTTGTATCAGAAGCTCACTGCGTTCGGACTGAAGAGGTCTGCGATCTGGATCTTCTTACAGCGTCGAGCTCCTTCCTCATTCAGCAGCACAATTCGGCAGTTCTCGTATCGCAACCCCGACGACGAGCCGATCCGAGAAATATTGTGGTCTAGCAGACAGTGTGAGATCTCAACATCATCACGCTTTAAAAACCTTGAACAAACACAAAGATCTTTACAAAACAGTGAACTTCATCACGTGCGATGTTCAGCTGGGAAATCTGACGGCACGAGATCTGGAATTATGAAAGTCAATTTCATGAGTCATTCTGGAAGAGACGTTTCCTTCCCGAGTGGATTTCACATAATTTCATTAGCATTTGTTCACTGACTTGCAGGCAGAGCAGAGCTGGAGATACACACACACACACACACACACACACACACCTGCCTGAGGTTTGTACTTGTGTTCACATCTCACCACTAACCTCATTAATATCTGTTCACACACACGCGGATGTTACGGCGTCTGGCGGCGCGGCAGCAGGCCTTCATTACCGGCGCCTGAGGTCCGAGGCCTCGGCCAATCAGAGTGTGTTAACAGCATAATAACCCGACACGGCGCAGCGCGTGATTGGCTGGAGCAGCGGAGCAGGACGACTCACTGACCGTGTTTAATCAAACAGGAAGGGTTGTATCGATTAGCGCTCGCTCCGCCCGAACGCAGCACAGCCTCTGTGTGTGTGTGAGGAAACGTATGTGAACACACACACACACACACACTCTTACTGTAATGTCGTCAGTAAGCGCAGCTGCTGCGGGTCACATCGGCTCTCAGCATCACATTTCTTTTATTCTCATTCATTTATTCAGTGTTTCTCAGTGTGTTTCCTGAAAAACCAAAGCCATCATTTTTCAAACAGACAGAATTTCATTAGAGCTGCGCTGGTTTCACGTTTGATCACCGAGGCCGGCGTCGGTGACGTGCGCACTAGTGTTCACGCGTGACGTGATTCATACTCGCAAGTAACACGTCAGCATTGTTACTAATTACTTCGGTCTATACACAGGAAGAATCGCTCTGATTTGAACTGCGTTTATAATGAGAGTTTGCGTTTGGTCGTGTTGACAGCGTTACGACAGCCTTTACAGAAATGACTTTCCCTGTGATTTTTTTCCTTTTCCAGAGTTTTTACTGATGATTTACGAGAGCATCATACATCATTAAAGGAATCATTTATTCTGCTTAACCCCTACGATTTTCCTGCTTTCTTCAGTGGAACACAAGAAGATATTTTGAGAAGATGTTTTTTGACCATACAATGAAAGTCAATTGGCAGTAGTTCATGTGAAACAGAAACTGAACACAGGATCACACTAATGTTCACTACTGCATACTGCCACTGCGACACAGTTTGAAACACGGTTAAGTGTGAATAAAGTGTTTGCATTCACACACTGAGCTGGAGATCATTTCCATCCTCGTCATGAATCCTCACACTCAGAAAAATACACAGATTCTAATTTCATCTCGTTTCTCGAATCCACAAGTTGAGCAAATGAACCTGCAGAAGCAACAGTGTCACACTGAGAAACCAGCAGAAGCCAAATGTGACATATAAACAGTATTGATATTTGAAGCGCTTTCTGTCCCTGAGGAACTATGGGTGGAAAATACACGACAGACGCCATCGGTGACGCGTTTCTGAGCAAAAACACACAGATGAACATCCAAACACTTCAGTGAGAGAGATTACTGGAACCCTGCACTCAGACGATCATGATGAACAGCCATCACACGATCTCGGTTCATTTACATTTTCATAGAATGACGTTGTAATTTCTGTCAGTGTAATCAAATGAGTCAAAAATCATGGTTGATATCACTTCCAGTTCATCTGACAAGCTGACAATAGCAGGTAACGAGCACACTGCACTTCATTCAGAACAACATACTAGCATACTAACATTTCTGCTGCTGAAAGATACAGAAACAGTAGGAGTGTGTATAGTGTGCTAGTTAGGGAGATGTGTTGTGTAGTATAGTATGCTAGCATGAGTGCTGTGTAGTAACACACGACTGACCCACAGCACATCTCATGAAATAATAATCCTGATCTTTGAAGCTTTAAAATGATGATCTTCTCTTGTACTTTCTCTGAAAAAATGACCCTGCAGACGCCCTGATTAAAGCCCCGCCCACATCACACATCCTGGAGCTCCGCCCTTCTGTCAATCACAACACTAAATGTATTAATATCTGCTGCCATCTCGTCTTACTGTAGTTTATTAAAAAAAAAAATCATCCACAAATGACAGTTCTGTCATCAATAACTAGTAACTGAACATACTACTAAAAAAAAATGTAACAAAGTTGGCTCATCAGAACAAGGTAGAAATATAGCTGCAAGCAGCGATGGACGGGCCCTCGCCGCCAGCGCATCCGCATCCCTGGTGCCATCAGAAAAATGGTGCCCAGCGGGCACATGCATTGACAGTAACCCTGTGGCAGTTTGGATTGAAGTGTTACAGCAATGAAATGGTTAAAAGCAAAATGCTTTTAAATCATTCTGATAGACTGAGAATGAGTTGAAAAAGATTCCTTATCCTATGAGGTCATCTTGTGTTCATCCTCAGTATTACAGTCTTCATCTGCTAGTTTACATGTGTGATATTTTAAATGTTTTTACGTTCTCTGAAAATATGATAAACATACTTCCTAAGAATGACTTGTTTTTCGTAAAAAGTTGTGAAGAGTTAGGATAATGCATTTTGAATGTCTCTCTCTCTGTCTCTCTCTCTCACACACACACACACACACACACACACACTCAACTACCCCCAGTCACACTTGCACACACACATAAACTCACTTAATCCCATCCCCCACACAGAGTTAGAGTGAGATCAGATGTTTAATAATTTTTTGTAGACTATTTTATATCGATGGAACTAAGCATTTATTTCTCAGAATAACTAGTTCTATGTATGTAAAAAGTTTTGAAGTGTTTGGATGCTGCATTTTAAAATTACGGTTATGGTTTTTACTGCTACTTTAATAAATCACCATAAATCAACCGTTCAAGATATCCCAAATCCGCTCGCAATTTAACATCTTCAGTATGTTGGCATTGTTATGATCTGGTCAGTGAGCTGCGGACCGCTCACCACCAGACGTCGCTCTTGCGTTTTTGTAACGCACGGACTGCCACACTACACCCCGGACTACACTCCCCATCAGCCATTGCACTTCCCCCCCGTCCAATCAGAGACTGTATAAATACCCCGGTCTTCCTGTCACTCCTCGCCGAGTATTGAATTGTTTCTCATTCTTACAAAGCGTTTCTCCTAGTTTTCCCCGTGTCTAGTTTCCTTGTTTACCTCGTTGTTTTGATCTCTCGCTTGTCTGACCACTCTCTTGCCTAGCCCCTCTCGGATAACGTTCGCCGCTGATTTGACCCTCGCCTGTTTAGGGATTATTCTTGTCTCGCCGTCCATACACCTGTCTGCCATTGATTTACCCTGTCTGCCTGACCATGTCTTTGTCACGTCCCTTTAATAAAAGCTCGCATATGGATCCGCTCGCATCTCGTCTCATTCACCCCGTTACAGAATACTCGGCCAACACAGGATCCAGCAGCTTCACCCCCGGACAATCAGCCGATACGGACACAGACAGAATTCTCTCCCGGATCAAACAGAAGACACACACACTCGAACAGTATATCCGTGAGTTTATTGCAATTTCGAATTATTCCACTCTCCCGGACTGTATAAAGATTGAGGTGTTTTGTGACGGCGTGAACCAGCCCCTCCGTGCGCGACTGAGACGCCAGGGTCCGCGCTCGTCGTTGGAGGCGTTCCTGAACTTTGCATTATTGTGTGTGGGTTCGCTGTGCACTGTGGGGGTCGCGGAGAGGGAACGCGACAACGCGGAAATGGCGACCGCGCGTCCCACTCGCAAACTAGCGGTCTTGCCGGATCACGACGCCACAAACAAGTTTGCCGCCTGGATCGCTCGAGAAATGGCGGCCGTGTCGGAGCGCGCTCATGCTATGGCGGCGTCAGCAGAGCCCGCGCACAAGATGGCGGCCGCGCCGGAGCGCGTTAACGCTGTAGCGGCGACAGCGGTGCCCGTTCACAAAATGGCGGCCGCGTCGGAACGCGTCCACACAATGGCGGTGACTGCAGAGCCCGTTCACAAGATGGAGGCGAAAACAGAGCTCCTTCATGTCACAGCTGCCACTCAAGAGCCATTTAAAGGTACAGTTACATTTCCTGAGTCAAGTCAAGTTTCCAAGTCAAGTCAGATTGCAACCGTGTTTCCTGCGTCATGTCAAGTTACAGCCACCTTTCCTGAGCCACTGCACAAGATGGCTGCCACGCCAGAGCCACTGCACAAAATGGCTGCCACGCCAAAGCCTCCGCCCGCTAAAGCCCCGTCAGTCAGGCCGGCGCCCGCTAACGCCACGTCAGCCAAACCACAGCCTGCTCAGGACATCTCCGTCAAGTCACAGCCTGTTCACGCCATGTCTTCTGCTCCTGAGTCTACACCCATCATGGCCGCCCTCCCTGAAGCGGTTCCCGAGTCAAGCAAAGTCACAGCCGTGGTTCCTGAGTCAAGTCACGTCCCGCCTGACATCCCAAGATCGCGGCCTATCATGATGGCACATGTGCTGGATTCACCCCTGATGGCTGTACGGGCAGCTAAAATGGCGCTCCTTCACGTCACGGCTGCTACCCCAGGGTCAAGTCAAGCTTCCAAGTCCGGTCAAACAACAGAGTCAAGTCAAACCAAAGCTCTTGTTCTCCACGAGTCAAGCCAAGTCACAGCTGTTCCTCATGAGTTAAGTCACGTTACAGCTGTCGTCCCTGAGCCAAGTCACGTCACAGCTGTCGTCCCTGAGCCAAGTCACGTTACAGCTGTTATTCCTGAAGCAAGCCAGGCCTCTGCAGATCCTCGTGAGTCAAGCCTAGTTGTCAGGTCCTGTCATAATGCAGCTTCCGTCTCCAGTCAAGCTTCAGCGTCCCGTCAAGCTTCAGCGTCCCGTCAAGCTTCAGCGTCCCGTCAAGCTTCAGCGTCCAGTCAAGCTTCCAAGTCCAGTCAAGCTTCCAAGTCCAGTCAAGCTTCCAAGTCCAGTCAAGCTTCCAAGTCGAGCAATGTCAAGGCGGCTGTTCCAGACTCAAGCCACGCCCCGCCTGACGGCCCAGACTCAAGCCACGCCCCGCCTGACGGCCCAGACTCAAGCCACGCCCCGCCTGACGGCCCAGACTCAAGCCACGCCCCGCCTGACGGCCCAGACTCAAGCCACGCCCCGCCTGACGGCCCAGACTCAAGCCACGTCTCGTCTGGCCACCCAGAGCCTTACCATGACCCGTCTGACGGCCCAGAGTCAGGTCATGCCCAGTCCCCAAGTCAAGTCACACCAGACCCCAAGTCAAGTCACATCTCGTCTGACATCCCAAGACCACAGCCTATCGGGATAGCCAGCGCCCTGGACCCACCACAACCTCCCGCTGCTGCTCTACCCTTAATGGCTATTGCCATCTGGTGTGTGTGGGCTGCACATTGTGCTTCTGGGGTCACGTCTGCTCCCAAGCCTGCTCCAGAACTCCTGTCCAAGCACAAGCCTACTCCAGAGCCCCCGCCAGTTGGAGAGGCCGCGCCAATGCCTCCTGAGGTGTCAGCTTCGGCTGTGGATCCTCCCGTGGAGGCGGCGTCCCCTACAGACTCTCTGCCTCTCCCCATATTCTCTCTACCTCCCCTGTCTCTGCTGTTTCCAGGTCCCAGGCCATAACGCGGTTTCCTGCTCCGCCCCAGCTCCCGTCTGGTCACAAGCCTGCTCCAGAGCTCCCGTCCGGTCACAAGCCTGCTCCAGAGCTCCCGTCCGGTCACAAGCCTGCTCCAGAGCTCCCGTCCGGTCACAAGCCTGCTCCAGAGCTCCCGTCCGGTCACAAGCCTGCTCCAGAGCTCCCGCTGGGTCACAAGCCAGCTCCAGAGTTTTCGCCTGGTCACAAGCCTGTTCCAGAGTGCCACTTGGTCGGAGAAGCTGCGCCAATACCTCCAGAGGTGTCAGCCATGGCTGTGGATCCTCCCTTGGAGGTGGCGTCCCCCTACAAGCTCTCTGCTTCTCTCCCTTCTCTGTTTGTCTCCTCTGTCTCTGCTTTCCCCAGGTCCCAGATCGTAAAGCGGGGTCCTGTTCCGCCCCGGAGGGCCGCTGCGCCTCCTGTTCCGCCCCGGAGGGCCGCTGCGCCTCCTGTTCCGCCCCGGAGGGCCGCTGCGCCTCCTGTTCCGCCCCGGAGGGCCGCTGCGCCTCCTGTTCCGCCCTGGAGGATCGCCCCGCCTCCTGTTCCGCCTCGGAGGGCTCGGGCGTCGCCTGTCCCGCCTCCGGTTCCGCCCTGGAGGGCTCCTGCGCCTCCTGCTCTCCCTCCGGCTCCGCCCTGGAGGGCTCCTGCGCCTCCGGCTCCGCCCTGGAGGGCTCCTGCACCCCCTGCTCTGCCTCCGGCTCCGCCCTGGAGGGCTCCTGCGCCTTCTGCTCTGCTTCCTGCTCTGCCTCCGGCTCCGCCCTGGAGGGTGCCTGCGCCTCACGCTCTGCCTCCGGCTCCACCCTGGAGGGCTCTTGTGTCGCCCGTCCCGCCTCCGGCTCCACCCTGGAGGGCTCTTGTGTCGCCCGTCCCGCCTCCGGCTCCGCCCTGGAGGGTTCCTGCTCTGCCGGTCCTGCCTCAATCACCGGGTCCTCCGCAGGGACCTGGCCCTCCGGCCCTTGCTCTGTCTAACCCCCCCCCACCGCTCCCTTGGACTGTGGTTTGTTTGGAGCGTCTGGAAGCCGCTCTTTGGGGGGCTATGTTATGATCTGGTCAGTGAGCTGCGGACCGCTCACCACCAGACGTCGCTCTTGCGTTTTTTGTAACGCACGGACTGCCACACTACACCCCGGACTACACTCCCCATCAGCCATTGCACTTCCCCCCCGTCCAATCAGAGACTGTATAAATACCCCGGTCTTCCTGTCACTCCTCGCCGAGTATTGAATTGTTTCTCATTCTTACAAAGCGTTTCTCCTAGTTTTCCCCGTGTCTAGTTTCCTTGTTTACCTCGTTGTTTTGATCTCTCGCTTGTCTGACCACTCTCTTGCCTAGCCCCTCTCGGATAACGTTCGCCGCTGATTTGACCCTCGCCTGTTTAGGGATTATTCTTGTCTCGCCGTCCATACACCTGTCTGCCATTGATTTACCCTGTCTGCCTGACCATGTCTTTGTCACGTCCCTTTAATAAAAGCTCGCATATGGATCCGCTCGCATCTCGTCTCATTCACCCCGTTACAGGCATCATGTTGACAAAGTTTGGTGTGAACTACTGATTCCTGCTTGGAGGAGTATGAATTTGTTTATAGCCTGATTTTTCCAAAAATCCACATTCAAATCAATATAGCAGACTTCCTGTTGGTCGCAGCTAATGGATGTAAATTAGAAAGTTGGGCTTGATGAGAACAATATACATACCGAGTTTGGTGTCTGTAGCTAAAACTAACCCCCCAACTTTTGACAAAAGGTGGCGCTATAGAGCGCCTCCTCCACGCCCATTTATGAACCTTTTGCCAGTGTCCAACTATCATTAATACTGATGTGTGTCTTGAGTTTCATAAAAATCCAACCTTATTAAGTGCCCCAAAAACACAGGAAACAAATGTTAAAGTTTGACACGTTGCCATGACAACAGCATTTAATGTATCTACGATCCCTTTACAGATTCTCATCGGCCGTGTTTTGACATTATTCTGATGAAGTTTGAAGCAAATCGGGTAAAATTAATCATGTGATATCAAAGCATTTTTAAAAGAGACACACTTCCTGTTGCCAGTTGGTGGCGCTACAACTTTGACTCATGATAGTCACATCTATGCGATCAGCATCATACAACAAACAAACTCCTGAAGTTTCATCAGAATCAGACAATGTGTGCAATAGTTATTAGCCATTTCCTGTTTCTCATTTCTCGCCATAATTTCAACTCCTCACCACGGCCAAACCGTTCGAGATATCAAAAATCCCCTCACAATTTTTCATCCCCAATGTCCTGAGATCAGGTTGACCGAGTTTGGTGGCAATTGGGTAAAAAAACTAGGACTAGTGTATCAAATTCCAGAGCATGCATTTTTGACAAAACCCAGAATAACCAACTTCCTGTTGGGATTAGCTAATGACATAGAGTGCGAAAGTTGTTCAACTTGATGAGTTCTATATGTGTACCGAGTTTCATATGTGTAAGTGCAAGAATGTGTGCTATATGTCCCTGCAAATTCCAGGGGGCGCTGTAGAAAAACAATCCTTCGAAAAACAATAGGGCCTTTCAGGGCTCGGGCCCTAATAACATCTGAAATCCCAGACACTACACTGACAATTAAACAGATCTGAATCCATGTAAAGGTGATTTTCACTTAAACAGCCATTCTGAGCACCGCAGAGGTACAGTTTCAGCACTTTAAAGGATAAATATAAGCGATTGTACACAAACACAAGCTGCACATTTGTGCTGTTAAAGTCTCCGTGCACACACACACCCACACACACACACACTCAGACACACACACACACTTTCACAGCGATCAGTGAGAGTCAAACCCTCCAGGACAGACGGAGCAGCTCAAGCGTGACACTGACCACCGTAATGAAACCATACGAGACGTTCAGACGACACACTGCGGCCTTCACCTACACACACGCACGCGTGTGTGTGTGTGTGTCTTTTAGTTATTATCATAGACAAAGGGAATAACTGCCTTGGGTGTCTGTGGTCAATATAATTTATATACTGTATAACAACATATGATAAAACCAAAAGTATACCAAAATATAACTTAAAATTGAAGCTATACAAAAATCTATAAACTATAAAATAAAGTTCCTTTAAAATGCAATAATAATACACAAAATAACTTAAAAATACAGTTATATCTCACAACTAGAAAAAAATAATAATTTGACTATAAAACTACAAAACACATTTTTAAAATAGAACTGCAAAACATAAATCAACTGCTTTAAATAAAGGTCAGAAATAAGATCGTCCTAAAACAAGACTGTGAAGATCAGCTGCAAAGGCGGCAGAAGTCTGAGGTGTTTGTGAGCTGCAGTCCGAATCTGAACCGTAATCTGTGACTCACGTCGTGTTAAATGTCGTTTGTGTTCATGGATCCGTTTGAGGTCAGTGAGCAGTGATTTCCCATGATTCCCTCATTCTCTCTCCAGAGCAGTAAAAAGCTTGAAATAAGAAGCAGCTCATCTGCAGACGTTACAGAGCGAGAGCGAGGACGCGCTTACACCGCTCTGACCGGATTATTGATTACTATTGACAATTAACACGACGCTCGTTCTACGGGAGAGAAAACGAGCCTGTCGCCATAGCGACAATTCTGCTGAACTCTGAATGCAAACGAGCGTCAGGATGAGTTTGTGTTCACACTCGTTTATCCAGAGACACAATCGCTCTGAAGAGCTGCAGATCTGACGCATTATTCCCCGTTTATCTGACGCTCTGCTCCTCTGTGCTGCTGCCGCCGCAGGCTGCGGATTATACGTGTGTGTGTGTGTGTGAATCTAGGCCAGCGGTAATGAGTTTTCCAGTCAGTGTGTCCACATGGCCGCTGGTGTTGTTCTGGTTAAAGTTTGATCTGTGTGACCAAACATCCACTGCGTAGCACACACACACACACACACACACACACTTTAGGGCGTCTGCTTGATCAGTTCAATATCATTCACATGTAGGTGAATATTATCTGCAGTCGAGATGCAGTCAAAGAGGACAGACATGACATACACCATATACTCAGACACAGGTTTGTTTTTGTCAATTGTGGGGACTTTACATGGACTTTTATTGTTTTTATACTGTACAAACCATATTTTCTATCGCCCTACACCTAAACCTAGCCCTCACAGGACACTGTGCGCATATTTACTTTCTCAAAAAGCAACAACAACAACAAAAAAAAAACTCATTCTGTATGATTTATAAGCCTTTTGAATTATGGGGACACTCAGAATGTCGTCATAATTCACCTTATAACTGTAATACCCATGTCATATCCATGTCATTATACAAATTTGTGTCCTGATGTGTCACAAAAACACACACACACATTAGGAATGTGTGATATATGGATTCAGTATATCAGTATCAGTCAATATTAGCACTGCACTGATCCTGTTGTAAGAGTAGGATTTCTTCTGTGTGTTCTCATGACTTCTACTGTATATTGTGATGTTTTGATGATTTCACTTGTATGATTGTAGATGATGATGATAACGGCCATCAGACCCTCAGAAACGCATTGAAGCTCAAAGATCGGCATCATCATACAGTCAGTCGCCTGCAGCCCAGGGGCGTTTTTGAGACGATCTGAAGATGCTTTCAGATTTCAGATCATCAGTTTGAATCAGCACAACATACAAACAAAGTCACAGATTCTGTCCGTGGTGGTTTACACTCGTCCTGATTTGATCGCGCAGGTCAGAGAGTCGCGGCACATTAATTCTCGAGCGTCGACCACAGTCACCTTTCATCTGAACACCGTTCTCTCACATACTATTGATCCATAGAAATATCACAATCACTCAGCTTCACCTGCACTGACACACACCTGGGCTTCGGTCCAACATCAGCACACGCCTGATCCTGACAGAAACACACACGCGCGCGCGGATCAAAGACGTCTGTACGCCGGTCTCATTGAGCCGTGCGATGATAACAGACGGCGCGGTGGAGCCGTTAACCCTTTACTCCCCGACGGAGCCTCCGTTCTGTTTTATAGTTTCGTTTACATAATGACGATCAGCATTTCTGCCGAAACGCCACTGACTGCAAAACCAGGGAAAAAAATGACACGCAAGCAAGAAGTCGACAGAGCCGGCGTGAGCATCTGTGAAACGCAGACCGGTTAAAGGCCGCGTACGGCACATTTATTCACCTGGTTAACTAGTCGAGCCGATTAGAATGTGAACTAAAACCCTGAGGATGTGCTGCAAACATCCATTCGCACAGCAGAGGAAACTCTCTCACGTGGAGGAGAGAACAGCTGAACAGCATCTGATGGAGTTTATTCCTGTCCTGGTGTTGATTTCTCATCAGAACAGCAGCTGCGTCTCCACAAACCACAGACAGAGACTGTAAGTTACATCTCTGTCCTGATTCATTCAGAAACACATCAGATTATGTAAGTAAACGGTTAGCTAACAGGGTTTCACGTTGTCTTTCAGTGTCGGAGGAGCTGTCAGCATATGATGGCCATTAGAGGCCGCGTTACCGAAGGACGGAGCTGCACAGCAAACACGCAACGCCGTTTTTACTCCAAAACACGTTTCCTCACACTATAAGCACCGATGACTCACTGTATTTCTGCTGGATTCTCAGTAAAGCCCGTTCTAGCGCTCGCAGCTTCACTGCCACACGCTGTCCTGATGCGGATGTAAACGGTGCAGGGGTGAGGCACTTTCAAAACTAATGCATTACAATCATTTATTCTCCATAAAGTCACTAATTGCGATACTTAGTTACTTTTGATGGAAAGTAATCTATTAAAAAAAGAGAAAAATTATATTTTTGGGCAACTGTAAAGACCCTTTCACACCAAAAATAAGCTTCAGTCTAAAGGAAGGGGCTCTGACGCTCATTCCCCATTTGTCTCAACACGGGACAGGAGAGCTGTCAGTCGATCGATGAAAAAAAGTAACTTGCATTACTATTTCGTAAATGTAAAAGTAATGCATAACTAGTTACTTGAAAAAGTAATCTGATTATGTAATTAGCGTTACTTGTAATGTACTACCACCAACACTGGATTTAACTGATAAATGTAAGTAATCAGCCATTTTGGTTGAGCGCCGCAGTCTCTGTCTGTGGAAGAATCTGTGAGACGCGTGACTCAACAGACCCCGACGCGAAAACGAGAAGATCCCTGCAAACACGGCACGACCAGAGCCAAGATGGCCGCCGAAACCACGGGAGAATCAGAGCCGGAGGGCCGCAGACGAGCAGAAGGACGTGTGGGAGGAAAACACGCACAATCCTCCTGCTTCACGTGTCCAGACGCTTGACCAGACCTGCTCAACCGACATTATGAATCACGTCTGTCCGCACCGATCAGTTATGGCGACGAGTCCCCGCATTAACGAGCAATTCATTCGTTTGCTCAAAACAGCTGATTCACTTAAAAATGAAGCGAATGTGTTTATGAACTGATCATAGAATCACTGACTAAAATGATTTGTTCAAAAAAGATTTGTTTGTGCTCTGAGATGCACAAATGTTTTGATCTGGCTTTATAAAAAAAAAACATTGGCCCGGTTTCACAGACAGGGCATAGCTTAAACCAGGAATAGGTCATAGTTCAATTACTGGTGTGCATCTTGAGACAAAACAAAAGCGCTGACATATATCAAGATCAATCAGTGCAAGTTTCTTTCAGTTGAAACAGCTCAGATTTACATTTTAGCCTGGGACTAGACTTAAGCCTTGTCCGTGAACCCGAGGGAATGGGTCTAAAACGTAACTCACTCAATATTAACTTCTTGATTGTTAAACTGTTGTATAAGATTAATTCCATATTTGTGATCAAGCTTACATACGAATATTTAGGGAAGTGGCTCTTGCTTGTGTGATATTACTTATATATCTAACAAAGCAAAAACGTATTCAGGGACATTTTGTGCTTTTATAACTTGAATTATCAAGGCATTGTAACAGGCTTCATCACGCAATCAATGCTGTCGGACGTGTTTTTCTTATGTTTTTTTTAGGTGAGTTATATGCTCGATAATGTCGACATTTTCGCACAAGATAAATATCACACACCCCTAGTGCTTCATCTCATTTAAGTGATGGACCAAAAGAACAGATGATTCATGTCAAATAAATAAATCGTTTGACGACAACTGAGAATTTAAAACAGCACGGCGGTGTAAACGCGTAAGAATCACCGCGGCAAACCCTGTCGCGAGCGTCTGTGCGTGACGAGCTCCTCTCTTTTTATACCATATTTACTTGATTTATGTTGCAGCTGTTCATATTTCATTTTACAGAAAGTCTTTATGCTAATGTCCAGCTCTGAGACGCCGGGCAACGGATTCGGTTTCGACCCACACATCTATATGGCGTTCACGATTCATGCGGCTTATTTTAAATAATGACATCCGGGTATTCAGACGGAGATGCTATCGCGCCGTTGGCCTCCTCCGGCGTTCATACGGCGTCTGAAGGGTTTTAGTCATCTACATTCTCAACTTCTTGCAGTTTTATTTCATCTGAGCTGCTCTGAGACCGTTTCTGCTCCGTAAACTCATTTCAGAGTGATTTTTACGGCCAGCTAAACTTGCGAAGGCCGTCTCGCAGGCGTCGCCTGACTTCAGGTGGGTAAAGATGTCGACGCAGACGGAGCTGTCAGCCGGCGAACATCACGTCCTCCGAGCGCCGCGTGAGGTCACAGCGAGGCTGAAAGCAGCTGGAGACACAAATGAGGATTTACTGCCGCGGCCACTAATGGACGAGCCGCCCGCCGCGGTGATTTACGCTCGGGCCCGCCGTCGCTGAAGGACAGACAGTCAAGACGCTTACAAACACTTTCACCCTGCAGAACGATCGGCTCCGTCTGCAGCCTTAAGAGCAGACGCTACAGACAAAACCAGTGTGTTTTCACGCAGCGGTCAGTTTGGGTCTATTTTTGTCTCTTCTTTCAGACGAGTGGAAAGAACACATCCATCATACACCTTCAAGTGTTTATTTTATGGCACTTTATCTACTTGCATCTGTAGATTTCAATTTCAATACATATCTTTAAGAGTTTTCCCCACTAAGCAGCACTTACACACACCAAAACTTATTCCTCTCTATAATCTGAAGGGTTTGTTCATATATCATTCACACTGACACAATATAAATATTAACTATTAAATAATTTGAATTTCTTACTCATTCAGTTTCTTTCAGTTTCTTACTAAGCATTAAAAGAAAAAACACATTCATCTCTGGAAGAAAGGGGCCCAAATTTCTGTCTTGCATTAAACTCTTCATGGCGCCTCTGAGTGCATATGTAAGCAGCACAACATTCAAGAAAACCTGTAATAGAAAACTACTGTCCTAATGTACTGTGATTAATAAACAGGGGAAGTATGGTGATATCTACAATATGAGTTACAGTTTAACTCTGTTCATCTGTGGTGTCTTAGTCCTCAAGAAATCACAGTTTAGACTGTTTACTTTGTTAGCGCACATTGCTAGTCTTGAGGTGAACAATCAATCCGTGCAACTGAATCCACTGAAAAAAATTGTTTGTCTTGGTAAACTTTGTTCAAAATATGAATATTTGCTCCCACTCCTCCTCTGATGACGTCAGTTTGAGGGTTGGGCAGAATATTCTGAACCACACCGCTCCGGCCGCTAGTGAGCTACGAGTGAGAGACAGAGAATCAATACTCAATATTCAATATTCCGCTTCAACTGGAAATACGTCGCAACACAAGACGATCGCAACTTCCGGTTCGTGTGGATAAGATAATTGACGGATAATCAACCAAATGATACGCTAAAATGCTATTCTTATTAATTTTATTGTACGGAACAACCATTATCGACATAAATATGAAGACTTGATGATGATGATCTGACGTCTGACAGGAGCGATTTACTAAAGGAAGCATCGCCCAGGCAGTGTTTTGATGCCCTAGCAACCGCATAGCAACGTGCTGCTGAAAGCACAGAGATCCTGACGAGCGTCGACACGGCGCTGGAGCGGTGAGCCTGACAGACGCCCCTCAGATTATCTGCAGAAAGTGCCAGAACAGAGTTATTGTAAGATGTGGTGATAAAGGATCTCTGTAATATCAGCCGCTGTGTGTTTCTGAACACGCTCCGTGTCTGTGCTGTGAATGCTTTTATTGATTTCTGAAACGGGTCACATCAACCTTCACATGAGGACAAAATCTCGGAGATTTTATCCACACAGCCCCGCCCCACCAGCTGTCAATCACGCACCCGCCCAATAGAGAGGCTCGGACAGGAAAACAGGTTTTTTCATTTTCACGGACAGATTTGACCCAGAGCGGGTGAATTAAAGAAACCCAGATTACAGATAATCTCAATCCAGATAAAGCAAAAAAGGAAACAGACTCACATCAGCCTGAAACACACACACACACACACACACACACACACACACACTCTCAGCCGCTGCTAATCTCCTGAAATGACTCTGTGAAATTAAAGTGCTAGCGATCGCTGTGATCTCATCAGCGTCTGCCGCCGCGTGTGCGACTGCGACTGTATAATTAAAACATGTCGAGGTCGTGTCAGCATCATAAAACCGCTAATCAAAGGTTACAAACACGCCGTATTTTAGGCCACGGAAAACAACGCAGACCCCCGCCGTCTTTCAATCCGTCTCCGGTCACGCGATTAATCTGATTATCAGAAGAAATCTGGCCAGCGAGTGTGTGGCAGAGGCGCTCGTCGGCTGCTTAATCGATTCCCACCCTCGCTGAGAATCATTTAACGTTCCTCTCACACAATCGTCGGCATCATTACAGGGAAAATCTGACGTCTAACGCCTTTAACGGAGCATGAAGTGAATAACGGAGAGATTTGGGCTGGAAATCCTCACTCAGGTGCCGCCGTAAGCCGGCGCTTCAATTACATAAACATAATGACGGGCCCGCGAACGCCGCGCGGCATAAATACGTTCCGATAACCGCTACGACGCGCGCCGTTATCGTCGGCGGCTTATTTACGAGCGGAGAGAGCGTGTTCGATGAATCTGCATTGTGCTGAAATCCTCTTTGCCGTAGTCCGTCATGGCTGACAGGATAATGGCAGAGGTTTATAATCCTGTTAACCCTGTGAAAGCTTCACACGCCGAACGCCGCGCTCAAACCTCTCATTACTGTCTCGGCTAAACCGTCACTTATGAAAGGTGACGGGAGAGCGGCGTTGAAGGCCTCGTGCAGCTCCCGGGAACAACCCGAGGCCTCTTCCGTCTGTCTGTAATGGACTCTCCATCGTTAGGGTTCCTCCTGAGAGTGAGGTCGGCATAGCGTGGCCGTAAACCACAGGCGCTGAACGGAGCAGAAACGCTGCGTCGCACATCGCCTGCTGCTGCAGCCGTCGGTTCGAGCTCCGCGTCGGATCAGTTCACGCATCGCCCAGGACTCGAACCGCGCCGCGTTCTGATGTTCGCCGCTCTCTGCTGCGAGCGCTCTCTCTCTCTGGACAGGAACAGCACTTTCTATGTTCTTTTAACTCAAGCTGCATTGATTTGCTGGAAGGAAAATGCATTTGGTTTAATGTATTCCCTTTAGTGCAAAGATTTTCTTGTCTTGCAAACTCTAATGAAAGAATGAGAGCTTCTGTGGTGGAGCTAAATGTGCTCAGCAGAAATGCACAGAATATATTAACCTCACACACACACACAAACGATGGCATGGTCGAAGTAAATCTTTCAGCCATTTCTCTCTGTTTTGGTAAACTGTCATGAGACGGTCACAGAATGCACTGCAGTGTGCTAAAAACTCCCATCAGCCCCTGCGGCGCATCCACCTAAGATGTGTTATGCTAAATTAAGACGCGAGCGTGTTGTGACAGACCTGAGAATGAAGCATGTCCATGAAATATGGATGAGATGCATCTAAAATAAGACCCTGTATCGGAGCAGAGCAAACGTCTATAACGTTCACCTGTCATCACATGTGATCTCCACACAAACTCCTGACCAATCAGAGATCAGCGCTGCACCTGTCATGCCTTTATCAGTATCGTTACTAATGTGCATTTTGTATTCCAGTATATCACGGTACTGACTGTTATCGTAGGGCCTTCAAAATACCACAAACAAATTCTAGAATCGAATCTACAATTCACATCAGCTTCTTAAAAAAAACCCAAACAAACTACAAGACTGCTTGTACACTAAAAAATGTACTTCATACAATTTTCACTCATTCACAAATAATTGCACAGAAATGGCAAGTACCACATGAAATTTTGATATGGAAATACTGAAATAGTATTTCCTTGTACTTTTGTAAGTTTTATTTACAACTTCCAAAAATATTCAGCCCTATTTTCACACGGGTCTGAAAAGAAGTGGCATTAAAATGAAGTTTCAAACATTTCTTTACACTTCCCATTTTTACATTGTGACCTAAACATGCCAAGCCAGAAAAGACATGCAGATATCGACTGAAAATGTTGTGATTCTTTACTGATGTTCTTTATAATTGCGTTCTTCCGCGCCGTAATCTGTTTGAAATGTTTGTTTACTTCAGCATCGTTTCATTGCATTTAAAAGTTAAAGGTTCTTCTTGTTGATTGAAAAAATGAAACATTCTGCTTGTTATTGAAAGGACAAAACTTGAGTTGATGTTTTTCAGTGATAATACCACGTAGAGTCCTGGTCTACATTCCTTTCAAATCAAAGTTAATCTTTAACTTCTTCCCTTAGCGAGGACGTTCTTCTGAAGTCATCTACCCGTCTCTGAGCCGAAGCGGTGGGAGAAAGAGGATCTTCTCATCTGCCGTGAAAAAACCTTCACATGTACCCTGATCAAACACACCTGAAAATCTGAGCAAAGTCTTGAGGATTGCTCGAGAACGACAGGGGCGTTTGATTAGAGCTGGAGCTGAACTCGGCAGGACGATGAACCTCGAGGGCCAGAGAAGCCCATTGCTAATCTATCTGAACGGCTTCGAGAACATCATCTGAAGGCCAAACACCTTTCCTGCGCATCTGAGTGGGGCAGAAACTGGGGCAACCCACTTCTTGACCCAAATCCTCAAAGACGCTCCTGTTTAATGGAGCATCGGGCCGGAGATTCTGTCCGGGGAGGCGGCGAGATCGCGGCTAACGAGGAACTAACGCTCCGTCGGCTCGGGAACACCGCCGGACACCGAGGGCCAAACTCCAGCACGTCTGAATGAGAAACGCCCCACGATTAAAAGTTCATTTAAACGAGGTGCGTGTCTGAGTACCGTAATGGATTTAATCAAACGGCAACAGAACGAGTTCAATTCAGAGATAAATGATGAACGTTAATGAAGGTTTATCATGCGTTATCGTTCGTGTTTTCATCCCGCCGACATCATTCCTCACGGTCTCACTGTTATATCTAATAGTCGACAAGCTTTTACTAAACGAGACGTTCCCGTCCGGCCGCCCACTAACCTGCACTTCGCTCTCATTCTCATTCTCTCACTGAAGCGGCTCGAAGGAAACGAATCCGATCGAACGCTCAGAGAAACCATAATGAGCAGACGACGGGAACAACAAACACAACTGAGACAACTGAGCCTGTGACCTACAGCATGTGTGTGTGTGTGTCTGACAGATCCCTAAAGTATCTCCAGATTAATGCTGAAACTGTTTACTGAAGCACATCAGCATTATTCTGAGGAAAGTGTCTCCTCTGAACAGTGAGATCGCTCATACAGGCCATAAAACACATTACAAACTCTTTCTGTGTAATTAACTCAAGTTGAGTTGAGAATGAAACGTGTGTACTTGAGCTCAGGGTGAAGCGCTCATTCTGTCATATTATGACAGCGGCTCGTGAGTGTTTGTATTAACGTTGTTCGCGCGCTAATCGACCGGCCACACGTTTGAATCTCTGATTACGAGCGAGATGAAGCCGGCAGACATCATTCTAATGTCAACTAATCAGTTCTCTTGAGTATCAACTGCAATTAAACCTCATATCATGAACCAGATGATCAAACTGTGAGCAGAGACTAATCATCTACAGCTTCATTTCACAACCTGCAAGACGTCATTTAACAAAAATAAAAGAGATCATAAACATTTAATTTGGCTTGTTATCTAATTCTGTCCTAATGAAGCTACTTCACGTATTTGCATGTGTCAAGACAGAATAAAACCGTCTACCATCATCTCGTTGAAGTTTGTTGAATGTCTGCCGTTTGTATAATAGTCAAATGAGGATCTAAACGTCACTCAGTCACGGTCGAGCGGAGCTCAAATGTGCGGAAGATGCTGAAAAAGCAAAGAATGTGCAGGAACTGGAGGATTGTCCTGAAGAACATCAGAAGAACCAAGAGGACGGAAACTCACCAGGATCGTATGGAAGACGTGTGAATAGAACTCCCTAGCAACTGCACAGCAACACACTAAAACATTTAGAACTCCCTAGCAACTGCATAGCAACACACTAAAACATTTAGAACTCCCTAGCAACTGCACAGCAACACACTAAAACATTTAGAACTCCCTAGCAACTGCACAGCAACACACTAAAACATTTAGAACTCCCTAGCAACTGCATAGCAACACACTAAAACATTTAGAACTCCCTAGCAACTGCTTAGCGACGCTCTGGCAACCGCGCAGAACACCGTCATGCGATTTTCAGAGGGCGGACGGTCTCTCGTCGTCTCAGCGGATCTCACGCGCAGCGGTTGAGGCCTGTCGGCGCTCGCAGTCAGAGTTCAGCGTAATGTGCGGCTTCACTACAGTAAAACAGGATTACAGTCTAATTACTCTCTCCTCCGCTTCTATTACCGGCTCCGCGTGACTCACGCGCTCCAGCGCCACAGCTCCAGGACCTGAATGAGACACTGTCGGCATAAAGCTGCTGATTTAATACAGATCAATGTTTCACCAGACGAGGAGCCGCAAGCGCCGCGGACGTGATGTCATATTTAATTAGCACGTATGATGCTAACACCTGCATTCTGCTGCTCCACGCGGTTCTTAACGTCCGTCTGTGAATCTGCCTGATGTTTGTATGCAGTGTTTAATGAGTCTTTACTCTGTCGGCGTCAATCAGAGCATGTCTGAAAACTCATCTCACACACGTCCACTGGTTTTCCATCAGGTTAATGACAACCAGTGTTGTGGGTAACGCATTACAAGTAACTCAAGTTATGTAATCAGATTACTTTTTTTCAAGTAACTAGTAAAGTAACGCACTACTTTTGAATTTCTAAGAAAATATCAAAATTACTTTTTCAAATAATAATAATTTTATTGATTGACAAGTCTCCTGCCGGGAAGTAAACATGACGTTACTGTAAACATGATGTTGCTGCTCTAGGTTAAATGTGAACATACATTAATTAATTTCACTTACAAAAAACAGATTCACTATTCCTTTCTTTTTATCTTGTAAGGACAGATAAAGTGTCCTCAAGTTGGTTCTCATGATATTTTACTATAGTAGTGAAGACATCTGGCCCTTACAAGTACATAAACACACACACACACACACACACACAAACAAACAAACAAACTAAACAAATAAACAAACAATCCATACAAGGACATCAGGCACTTCATACTATTTACCGACGTATGCGGCGTCTGCTCCAGGCCGTTCTCTCTGTTTGTGTTTCTATCTGTGTAAAACTAACACACACCTCATATTCCCATGATGCTTCAGCACAACACATGCTTTTTATGACTTTCCTTGTGGAACCTGATTTGTTGTATAACAGCTGATCCTGTTATATATTATACAACAAATCCTGCAAGATCCACAACGGAACTATAAAAAGGAAGTATGAGTATCACAAACGGCATGAGAACACAACATACGTGTTTATATGTGTGAGAGTGAACAAACACACACTTCTTTAATATTTACACTATGAATCCAAATGAGGGTCTTTCAGATTTAGCTCAGCTCCGTTCAGTTTGTTCCCAAATTAACACTCATACTCTCTCTCTCTCTCTCTCTCTCTCTCTCACACACACACACACACACTGGTGGTCAGACAGGTTCAGTTGTTCAATCACTGACGGGCGTCTCAGCGGTTTATTTTTCATGTGGGTTTGATCCGGATACGGCCTGTAGAATCTGCTCTCAGCTCACAGCAGGTGCACAAACAAACACTGTTCTGTTGTGTTACTGTTGTGTGTGTGTGTGTGTGTGTGTGTGTGATTCAAGATTCAAAATCAGGTCACTCATTGATTCTTCCTCCAAAGCTCTGTACATTCAGATATACTTTATTCAGCAGACATACATTTTCATAATATTTTTCACCTCCTCTAGCACACGCTCACACGCATAGACACACTCAAACACACACACTCACAGTGAGTTTGTCATTCTGCTCCGTTTCACACACCGCCGCTCCACTTCCTGTCCGTGTGGTCTGCGATTTGAGGCGAGATCAGTGAATCAGACTCAATCAATCAGCTCATATTAGAGACTCGTCTATTACGCTGAGTGCTTCAACCGCACACTCATAAATCTCCCATGAGCTCTACTTTCAGCAGACGCTCTCAAAGCGCGCCGTCAGCTCTTCCCCGCGCGTCACGGCCGACTCTAGCAGGTAAACGGCACGATTAAATCCCGAAGACGCGGCCCTCGCCGGAGCCTCGGCGGAACGGCACGAGTCTGTAACGCCACATCCGGCGGGACGGAGCGATCGAAACTTGCCTTCGATCTTTTATTTAATCAACTGACAAATCAACTGTAATCAGGGCTGATTTTCTTTCATCTCCAGTGATAGCGTGGAGGACAGGGACTGACACGACGCTACACAACGTTCAACGGAAGGTTTTTGGCAGATGCCACCAGATTCGTTATTCATCACAGAGCGCTGCCAAAACAGTTTATAAGAGACTTCAGAGAGAGAAATCAAGAGGAGCTCGCTGACTCGATGAGACACACATCGATGTTTAAACGGAGCACAGGAAAACACCTCGACCGCTCGTCACACGCGACTAACTACTGTAAACCAGATCACCGCGCTGGACGTTACTCTCGTCTTCAGGAACATCCAATCAGTGCTCTTTCATCAAGGTGGAGATGAATCTATTCAGCGTATCGGCCAAGGACAATATGTCAGCATTTCAATGATTATTAGTAATTATCAATTGTTTGGGCCTTATATCAGAAGCGGCACATTTGTTTTGGTAGCGCTGAGGACAAATGAATATTTATTCATTTCAGTTTATATAATTCAAAGTATTATGTACAATAAATATAAGCATGTAATATCATGTGAAATTAAATAAATTTAATTTCAGCTAAAAACTGTGTGTATATGAGTGTTTGTGTCTGTCTGTGTGTGTGAGTATATAAGTTTGTGTTTATGTGTGTCTCTGTGTGTGTGAGTGTGTTTATAAGAGTGTATGAGTGTGTAGGTGAGTGTGTGTGTGTGTGTGTGTGTGTGTGTGTGTGAATGTGTGTCTGTGTATTTATATGAGTGTGCAAGTGTGTTTATATGTGTGTGTGCATGTTCTTGTGACATCTCAGGAAACAAATTTGTATAATGACATGGGTATGACATAGCTATTACAAGTAAAAGGTGAATTATGAGGACATTCTGAGTGTCCCCATAATTCAAAAGGTGCTAGGAGGGCTAGGTTTAGGTGTAGGGCGATAGAAAATATGGTTTGTACAGTATAAAAACAATAGAAGTCCCCACAATTGACAAAAACAAAACTGTATGTGTGAATGTATGTGTGTACTTGTTCTTGCTACATTGTGGGGACCAAATATCCACACAAGGATAGTAAAACCTGAAGTTTTCCGCAGGCCGGTCCCCACAATGTAAAAAAAAGATTTAAAATAGTAAATGATGTTTATCTGAAAGTGTAACGATGCAAACATGTTTTCTGTGAGGGCTAGGTTTAGGGTTAGGGTTGGGTTAGAGGACAGACAATATCGTTTGGTCAGTATAAAAACTATAGAAGTCTATGGAAAGTCCCCACAATTCACAAAAACAAACGTGTGTGTGTGTTTATACGTGTGTGTGAGTGTGTGAAGGGCTGCTGCTGAGGTGTAACAATGCACAGCTCACCAGCATTGATTTTAACCCACATCTCGCCCCTGATGAGCAGTCAGCGCCGCTTTTCTTCTGGAGAAACAAAGACCAAAAACACCCAGCAGAGTTTGCAGCTTCCTCTGACTCTCTGTTGAGCTCAAACTCTCCCAAACATTTCAGCTGAAGCACGCAGGCATCAGGCTCCACCTAGACTGACGACTACTGCTTAAAAATAGTTTGTGAAACGATGTGCAGTATGCCAGCATTTCAGATGGGTAATGACCTCATTACGATTTAGTGCAAATGTACATATGTATGTACCTGATTTAAAAACAGATTTTGCCAAAAATAATCATATTTTCTATGACTGTGTAAACATAGGCTGCGTTGCATGTGACACTCATGTGTGTCATGTAGATGGGAATAAGCATAGTTCAAAAAGATCATTCAATTTGGTGTAGAAATGTCTTAGCTCAAACACAAGCCCATGATTAGCTAAAGCGCTGATGTGATTTGGAGTGTGATTAATGACCCGGCAGTAATTTGTGATTTCTAACATTGCCTCTTGACTCATTATTGATCAAGACTTCCAAAAGCGAAGCGGTTTTTTCACAGCATTGAATTCACCACACTAAGACCAAATGCAGAAACTCAATTTACTGCAGAAACTGAATCTGACTGTCACCATCAAATCAGAGCATCATCAGCCGTCTGAGAGCGAACGGGACGAACCGCCTCAGATTTCAGCACTCACCGCGGCTCGCCGGAACACAAGATGGAAGATGATACAGGACTTGGCAGGGCGCGATAGCTGGCTTTCAGCGAGACGGGGAAAAATGTGTGTAGTCAAACATTAAGTGGATTGGGATTAGGTGGGAGAGCTTTTTGCACTGCAGCCGTGACACGCGTCTGACCCGGAGCGGCGGTCTAATGGGACGCCAATAATACAGCAGACACATGATCAGCGCTGATGGGTTCACCTTCCCTCGGGACGACCCGCGACCCTCCAGCAGGATAACGGCAACGGACGCCATCTGTCGATTGGTTCGCCGATTATTTGTTTGATTAGTCTGATAAAAATTGAAACGTTATTAATTATTAAAATAAAAAAAATGATTTGCTTGATTCCATTATCAAAAATGTTATTCCACATCCTGCCCGGTGCTGTGTGCTCCAAACATTGCAGTGCCAAACACAGTGAATATATGCATGCTATAAACATTAGATAAACTCTAACGCTTTACTGTTACTGCTCTCCAAAAAATACAATTAATTGTGCTACATGTAGAACTTTAAACAAACGTTTAATGTTTAACTAGAATTATTTGAGCAAAAATGTATTTGCACCAGAACTACAGAGCTCTATTCTATCGCGCTCCGTCTGTTTGACATGCTGGCGCTTCAGTGAATCTGTGAGCCTCGCTAGTTTTCAGGACTAGCCTGTATGCTAATCATGCGACTTTCTAACATTTGCAGATGAGGAAAGAACTGTGAAATGTGAGTTAGGTACTGAGGAAAACACGCCTTAAATGCTTTAAACTGTCAGGACGAGCCGCGTTAACCTCTCAACCGTCCCCTCCGATTACTTCACCATATTATGACAAACTAATGTCATTGGAAAGGTCCAAGAAGATATTTTACCATATTTTTTTGTTAAAAATTATGTAGGAAAAGTAAATATATGATAAATATATGTCAAGAGCGCACCTCCAAAATTTACATCATAACATGAGTTTTGACCTTTGTCACAAAAGACTTTCTTCGATGCCTTTTTTCCTATCACATAAGAAATGATATATCAACTGAAAACTGAAAAAATTCATCATTTGAAAGGCATTTCAAAATCAGACATTGCATTACCATTGCAAATGTACATCAAATTCATATTACAAAATGTTTTCTTTCATGAATTTAAAAAAATTAAGTCTGGATAGTGCAGTTTTATGCCTGTGTTCAAAAATGGAGTGACAGTCAAAGGGTTAAACTATATGCTTAAGAGTTCGTCTGCAGTGCTTAATTGAAATCATGTTGAGTTCCCGCAGCAGCGACCGTGTCCTCCGCCATATATCGGTCGTCTTCTGTCCATAGAAATGCGCTTCTCGCGATTAATCGATGATCAGATTGGTTGTCGTCTATTTTCATCATCGCTTACAATCGATCATATTCATTAGTTGCTGCAAACATTTTCTCTGAGGGAAAACGGCGCTGTCGGACGAGAAACGGTGCATTGACGCTAGCGCAGTGCTAACGGCTAAACCGAGAGTCAGGGGGCAAACCGATCTCTCTGCAATCTCGCTCTCGCTCACACACTGTCTTTTTAAAATAGCGCACACGTGTGCTGTTATTGTCACAGAAGTGATAATTGACTCGGAGTATTGCTTTCACTGAAGAGGATGTTTTAATAAACCAACAATGACTCCTCTCATTCGGAGACGCACCCTGCAGCCAGCACCGCTGCCAGGAGTGTTAAAAACCAATTAAAATTACAGCATTGTGGGAAAATGGCCCTGAACACTGGAGGGGAACTTCACACCTCAGATATAAAGAGCAGCAAATCACAGGCCCAGAATTATGGGTCGCAAATTAGACGCCAATGCCCCAGATAGCTGCTATCATTTAATAAGCAGTAAACATGATATCTGTCAAATACACTTGCAAAATGGCATAAACAAAAAGCGCTGCATGTCCTATTGTTGGAGGAACGTGATAAACAGCTTTGCTAATTAATCCGGGTGGCCCTGAAGGACCGAGCTCTTCACAGGAAGTGCTGCAGATAATCACATCCTGTTTGGGCTCGCTCCTTCGTTTGAGAGACGGGCAACTCTGCGCCGATAGCTCGGACCGCTCGCTCCTAATGAGGCCGCGGTGCGTTATGGGTACGGCAGCGTCAGGAGTAACGCTAAACCCCAGAAGTCCACAGGAGATAAACGGCGCTTCGCACGCTTCCCAGCGCTGGACGGGACGCCTTTCCCTAAGCTCATCGATACGACGTGCGATTCTGAAGCAGAGATCGCAACCGCTTCCAAACACGATTCCTCGAACACTACTGCCGTCCGCTCAAACGTCATGTGTTCAGTGCACACGTGAGCCACAGACGCCAGGAGATAAATACGCTCTTCAGACTTCATGAACACTAACATTTAGCTGAGATCTAAAAAAAAAGCATGCCAGGCTTTCCCATCGGCCTATTCTGCATCTGTAAACAAATCTCTTCCGACGTACAGAAAATGATTTCACATTTCACAGGAAAGAAAACACTGCTGCATTACAGGTGAATCAACGATGAAAAGAAAGGACTAATGGATTCGATGTAGCCTTGATTGGGAATCACCGCATTATACGACCAGCCGTCGCTGCATGCTAAGCTAGCACAAGAATACTTCAGCATTACAGCACTGGCTTATTGCCTTTTTCATTTTTTGAGCACTTCATTGCATCTTGTATTAAACAGATGATTGAATTAATTTATAATATTTTTCTGTAAAATTGACTAGTTTTGCTTGAGTGCTCAAGAGTTAAACAGTGACAAAAGCCTTTAAGACCACAGGGAGCTTGATCTTAACCAATCGCTCTAACTTGAGGTGTCATCGCTGTAAAAGCAGCTTCTTCTGCTCCACTAACATACAGCAAATGATCCTGTTTCTGACACTACTCTACTAGCGGCTGGCTGTGTGCTCCAACGCAAATAATAAAGTCACGCTAATCCTAGAACGGTGCAGTTACGATAAACTAAATACACTGAATTGTATACATCAATCCTGATCTTTATTTTGGTGATATTAAAGCTCTAATGAAAGCCAACAGTATTTTGGTGCAGATGCCACTTGGCAGAAGATTCAACGTGAGCAGATGTTAGACGTGCCCTCATCCTCCAAACCACGAACAAATCGACAATACGACCCGAACGGCCTTAAAAACAGGGGAGGGATTTGGTGCTGCTCACGTCCAGTGTGAATGTGTCTCCTGAAGCAGAAGCGGCTGAAGCTCAAGCCACATGCTGCTGCTGAGCACATCAATACGGCGGAAGAGCCTCTAAACATTCAAACACAATCCAAACCCGAGTCCAAAAGCAGCCCAGCCGAGCTTCAATCAGCCGCATGCGCTTCCAGCTACGACACGCGCTGATTTATGAATGAGAGCATCTCACCCCTGTGTGTCTGAAGACAGTGAGAAGATAAATGTGCGTGTGTGTGTGTGTGTGTGTCAAGCGTTCAAACTGAAACCACTTCAAGCGTTCAGCTGAGCACGTGGAGGACTGGGCTCGCATTCACACGCTACACTGGGAATGAAACACGTACGATATTAAACACAAAGAGACCCGGCGCACTTCACGGCCAATCGGCATCACTGCTGCTCATCAGGGCTGTGTGCGGTTCTGATCAGTCGGAATGGGTTTCCGACCGCAGTAAAGATAGTTTGCGGTTTGATATTCGGATTTCTTTTGGCTATAAATACACAACGCGCTGTCATAAACATGCAAATAATCCCGAATGTGGTTCTCCATGATTTGTGAATTCTGGTGATGATGTGCCTTTTGGCCGAAATTTTATTTTATTTTTTCGACTCTTAATTTTATAATGCTTATAGCCCCGAAAGTTGGAAACTTAGCAGACTGAAACCAGTGTCATGTGAACCAGCTTGATCTGTGAATTTTTTCACAGCAAAGCTCTTGTCCGTAACCCCCTTGGTAAGTCCGCTATAGTAAGGAATGTGAAAAATATGCGCTCTTCATGTTTAACGTATTTTGCCATTAAACACGCAGACTGCTCAAATACAAAAACATTGTTTTTAAGTCAAACTCGATTTGTGAAAACTTTCACAATCGCTATTTATTGCGTAACAGTGTTCCTAATGCTCTGCTCTCTTTTTCTTCTATCAGTACTGGTCAGCTGACCCTTCCCTGAGTCATATTATTCACTATTCTGATCTGTGAAAACTTTCACAGTTCAGTATTGGTCAGCTGACCCTTCCCTGAGTCATATTATTCACTATTCTGATCTGTGAAAACTTTCACAGTTCAGTACTGGTCAGCTGACCCTTCCCTGAGTCATATTATTCACTATTCTGATCTGTGAAAACTTTCACAGTTCAGTACTGGTCAGCTGACCCTTCCCTGAGTCATATAAATCACTATTCTGATCTGTGAAAACTTTCACAGTTCAGTACTGGTCAGCTGACCCTTCCCTGAGTCATATTATTCACTATTCTGATCTGTGAAAACTTTCACAGTTCAGTACTGGTCAGCTGACCCTTCCCTGAGTCATATTATTCACTATTCTGATCTGTGAAAACTTTCACAGTTCAGTACTGGTCAGCTGACCCTTCCCTGAGTCATATAAATCACTATTCTGATCTGTGAAAACTTTCACAGATCAGTACTGGCCAGCTGACCCTTCCCTGAGTCATATTATTCACTATTCTGATCTGTGAAAACTTTCACAGTTCAGTACTGGTCAGCTGACCCTTCTGTGGGTCATGTAAATCACTATTTTGATCTGTGAAAACTTTCACAGGTTAGTACTGGTCAGCTGACCCTTCTGTGGGTCATATTAAATCACTATTCTGATCTGTGAAAACTTTCACAGGTTCAGTACTGGTCAGCTGACCCTTCCCGTAGTCATATTAATCACTATTCTGATCTGTGAAAACTTTCACAATTCAGTACTGGTCAGCTGACCCTTCTGTGAGTCATAACATCACTATTCTGATCTGTGAAAACTTTCACAGTTCAGTACTGGTCAGCTGACCCTTCCCTGAGTCATATTATTCACTATTCTGATCTGTGAAAACTTTCACAGTTCAGTATTGGTCAGCTGACCCTTCCCTGAGTCATATTATTCACTATTCTGATCTGTGAAAACTTTCACAGTTCAGTACTGGTCAAGCTGACCCTTCCCTGAGTCATATTATTCACTATTCTGATCTGTGAAAACTTTCACAGTTCAGTACTGGTCAGCTGACCCTTCCCTGAGTCATATTATTCACTATTCTGATCTGTGAAAACTTTCACAGTTCAGTACTGGTCAGCTGACCCTTCCTGAGTCATATTATTCACTATTCTGATCTGTGAAAACTTTCACAGTTCAGTACTGGTCAGCTGACCCTTCCCTGAGTCATATAAATCACTATTCTGATCTGTGAAAACTTTCACAGTTCAGTACTGGTCAGCTGACCCTTCCCTGAGTCATATTATTCACTATTCTGATCTGTGAAAACTTTCACAGTTCAGTACTGGTCAGCTGACCCTTCTGTGGGTCATGTAAATCACTATTTTGATCTGTGAAAACTTTCACAGGTTAGTACTGGTCAGCTGACCCTTCTGTGGGTCATGTAAATCACTATTTTGATCTGTGAAAACTTTCACAGGTTAGTACTGGTCAGCTGACCCTTCCCGTAGTCATATTAATCACTATTCTGATCTGTGAAAACTTTCACAATTCAGTACTGGTCAGCTGACCCTTCTGTGAGTCACTAACATCACTATTCTGATCTGTGAAAACTTTCACAGTTCAGTACTATTATTCACTATTCATCTGTGAAAACTTTCACTGACCCTTCCCTGAGTCATATTATTCACTATTCTGATCTGTGAAAACTTTCACAGTTCAGTATTGGTCAGCTGACCCTTCCCTGAGTCATATTATTCACTATTCTGATCTGTGAAAACTTTCACAGTTCAGTACTGGTCAGCTGACCCTTCCCTGAGTCATATTATTCACTATTCTGATCTGTGAAAACTTTCACAGTTCAGTACTGGTCAGCTGACCCTTCCCTGAGTCATATAAATCACTATTCTGATCTGTGAAAACTTTCACAGTTCAGTACTGGTCAGCTGACCCTTCCCTGAGTCATATTATTCACTATTCTGATCTGTGAAAACTTTCACAGTTCAGTACTGGTCAGCTGACCCTTCCCTGAGTCATATTATTCACTATTCTGATCTGTGAAAACTTTCACAGATCAGTACTGGTCAGCTGACCCTTCTGTGGGTCATGTAAATCACTATTTTGATCTGTGAAAACTTTCACAGGTTAGTACTGGTCAGCTGACCCTTCTGTGGGTCATGTAAATCACTATTTTGATCTGTGAAAACTTTCACAGGTTAGTACTGGTCAGCTGACCCTTCCCGTAGTCATATTAATCACTATTCTGATCTGTGAAAACTTTCACAATTCAGTACTGGTCAGCTGACCCTTCTGTGAGTCACTAACATCACTATTCTGATCTGTGAAAACTTTCACAGTTCAGTACTGGTCAGCTGACCCTTCCCTGAGTCATATTATTCACTATTCTGATCTGTGAAAACTTTCACAGTTCAGTATTGGTCAGCTGACCCTTCCCTGAGTCATATTATTCACTATTCTGATCTGAAAACTTTCACAGTTCAGTACTGGTCAGCTGACCCTTCCCTGAGTCACTAACATCACTATTCTGATCTGTGAAAATATTCACAGGTCAGTACTGGTCAGCTGGCCCTTTCCTGAGTCATATTAATCACTATTCTGATCTGTGAAAACTTTCACAGTTCAGTATTGGTCAGCTGACCCTTCCCTGAGTCATATTATTCACTATTCTGATCTGTGAAAACTTTCACAGTTCAGTACTGGTCAGCTGACCCTTCCCTGAGTCACTAACATCACTATTCTGATCTGTGAAAACTTTCACAGTTCAGTACTGGTCAGCTGACCCTTCCTTGAGTCATATAAATCACTATTCTGATCTGTGAAAACTTTCACAGGTCAGTATTGGTCAGCTGACTCTTTCCTGGGTCACTAACATCACTGTTCTGATCTGTGAACATTTTCACAGGTCAGTACTGGTCAGCTGAACATTCCCTGAGTCAGTAACATCACTATTTTAATCTGTAAAATTCACAGTTCAATTTGGGTCAGAATAGTGATGTACATGAATCAGGAAATGGTCAGCTGACCAGTACTGAACTGTGAAAGTTTTCACAGATCAGAATAGTGATTAATATGACTCAGGGAAGGGTCAGCTGACCAGTACTGAACTGTGAAAGTTTTCACAGATCAGAATAGTGAATAATATGACTCAGGAAAGGGTCAGCTGACCAGTACTGAACTGTGAAAGTTTTCACAGATCAGAATAGTGATTAATATGACTCAGGAAAAGGGTCAGCTGACCAGTACTGAACTGTGAAAGTTTTCACAGATCAGAATAGTGATGTTAGTGACTCACAGAAGGGTCAGCTGACCAGTACTGAATTGTGAAAGTTTTCACAGATCAGAAATAGTGATTAATATGACTACGGGAAGGGTCAGCTGACCAGTACTAACCTGTGAAAGTTTTCACAGATCAAAATAGTGATTTATATGACTCAGGGAAGGGTCAGCTGACCAATACTGAACTGTGAAAGTTTTCACAGATCAGAATAGTGAATAATATGACTCAGGGAAGGGTCAGCTGACCAGTACTGAACTGTGAAAGTTTTCACAGATCAGAATAGTGAATAATATGACTCAGGGAAGGGTCAGCTGACCAATACTGAACTGTGAAAGTTTTCACAGATCAGAATAGTGAATAATATGACTCAGGGAAGGGTCAGCTGACCAGTACTGATAGAAGAAAAAGAGAGCAGAGCATTAGGAACACTGTTACGCAATAAATAGCGATTGTGAAAGTTTTCACAAATCGAGTTTGACTTAAAAACAATGTTTTTGTATTTGAGCAGTCTGCGTGTTTAATGGCAAAATACGTTAAACATGAAGAGCGCATATTTTTCACATTCCTTACTATAGCGGACTTACCAAGGGGTTACGGACAAGAGCTTTGCTGTGAAAAAATTCACAGATCAAGCTGGTTCACATGACACTGGTTTCAGTCTGCTAAGTTTCCAACTTTCGGGGCTATAAGCATTATAAAATTAAGAGTCGAAAAAATAAAATAAAATTTCGGCCAAAAGGCACATCATCACCAGAATTCACAAATCATGGAGAACCACATTCGGGATTATTTGCATGTTTATGACAGCGCGTTGTGTATTTATAGCCAAAAGAAATCCGAATATCAAACCGCAAACTATCTTTACTGCGGTGTCCACGCTGATCACCGGGAATCCTGTGGGAATAAAACATAGCAGTCGGAAAAAACACGCCTGCAGCTGCCGAAACGATGTGCGTCCCCACACAAACATCTCCACGGGAAAATCCACAGAGAAACACAGTGAACAGATGAAGAGCGCGAGAGATCCGCGGGAATAATCAGAGACTGAAGCGGCAACACGCGCGAGATGAACTGGAGGAAACTGCGATCCACCCCGCGCGCTGCTCCCGTGCACTGACTCAACACACACACACACACACACACACACACACACACACACACACACACACTCGCACAAACTCGCTACACTAGCGCTCTGCTGCCCCCTTCACGAGAGTCCCGTTATCGGTTGTCACGACAACAGCCTCGTCTGTGCGCGCGCTTGCCGCCTTTCTGTGGGTCTCACAAAAGAGCGGGAAGCGCGCGACTAAACGCATCTAAATGAGGAGGACGCATCACAGGCTGCCGTTGTCTGTACATGCAGCGGACCACGATGATAACAGACTAACCCGAACACGAAACAAAGCTTAACAAAACGGTGCTCACTTCAACAATCTTTTTGTCAGCTTTTCTTGGATTAACTTCTGGAAAGGAGAAGTACAGTCCTCAAGAACAGCCAGCAAACACACGCCCTTCCATAAACATCGATCATTCTTCTAAATGTCCTCCTCTGCTGACCGAATCCACAAACTGCTGCGAACCATTTTAATGTCGCGTGTGATTTAAACAGGCGCCACAGTTTAAAATACTCCACATACTCACGTTAATTCAATAAAAAACAAATGATGTCCTATTTTTGGCCTACTGAATGATGCATACTGCTTTTTAGTCATTTAACTACCATAACTGGCACATTTTATCTTTAACATCATTATTATTAATATTATTACTATTACTATCTGTGTATTCCTACATTAAAACCATACAGATGAGCCACTTGACTGTGTGATCTCTCTCTCACACATACACACCGGTATTCCCATCACGACGGGTTCATTCCATAGGCATCATTTTTTTTTTCTACTGTAAAAACCGTATTTTCTGTCTCCTTACCCTAACCCTACACCTAAACCGACCCCTCACACAAAACCACAGGCGTTTTTAGACTCTCAAAACACTTAATTCTGTGCGATTTACATTTCCTCACGGGGACCAAAAATGTCCCCACAAGGACAAAGATTTTGGATATTGCCATCTTTGTGGGGACATTCTGGCCCCGGCTATAACCTACAGTATACCTGAGAATGAATAACATCGCACTTCAGGCCGTATTCAGTAGCAAACAGGTCAAAGGTAAATGGTGGATAATGTGTGTGTGTGTGTGTGTGTGTGTGTGAGTGTGAAGAGCTCTCGAGCGTCGTGCGATAAGTGCTGAATGTGTTAGCGCAGTGCTGACAGTGCCGCATGATTGACATTCAATATGACCAGCAGCTCAGTGTGTGTTTGTGAGGCCAATTAGAGCTGCTGCCTCACACACACAGTTTAACACAAGTGCACAGCTTCAGCAAATAATGAGACCAGCACTGCATGCGTGTGTGTGTGTGTGTGCGTGTGTGTGTGTGTGTTTACATGAGACACAAATAAACAGCCACTCAGACACACTCCTCACTGCCTCTCTATGACACCCGCATGTGTTTGTGTGTGCGCGCACACCACAAACTCTACTTTTTAGATAAACAACACTCATGCCAACATATTTATATCTGGTCAGATAATGACTCTATAACTCTTGTTTAAGTATTTGGTTTTGGAGCACTCAATCCGACATTTCCTCAGATCATAAAACCACAAATCCAAACCACATCCACAGTCACATCATGATTTTCTCAGCCTGCGAGTTTGGGAAATGCACTTTTTAGGCGTCTTTGTACTGGTACCTGATTTGCATAATTCATTTAGAGAATCGAGTGCTAAACCAAAGCATGCAGAGAACGCAACAAACAACGCTATCAGTGGGTTCCTACTGAAACAGCAGAAGAGAACACAAAACAGATTCCTTCAGATTAAGCCAGCTTTATACATATATATGGCTACATGAAACCAACTCAAATATCACTGCAAGAGTCAAGAACCAAAGAAAAACAAAACAGAAAGGTGTATCTTGTGGAAAACATCCAGGTGGACGAATAAAAAGTGTGTGTGTGACGCTCCATTTCACCCTCCATCGCTCTGACAGAACTGGAAGGCTGTATATGCAGTGTGTGTGTGTGTGTGTGTGTGTGTGTGAGAGAGAGACAGAGAGAGGCAGCTGAATATCTCAAATCCTTCTGGACAGTATTTTTACACTCCTGTCATGCCTGAGTCTGTACACAAACAATGTGTGTGTTCAGATTAGAGACAATCTCTGCAGCTCTCTCTCTCTCTCTCTCTCTCTCTCTCTCTCTGTGTGTGTGTGTGTGTGTGTGTGTGTATGAGAGAGACAGAATGTGCGCGCGCGTGAGGAGCTCCTCGAAGATTCAGCGGCGTCTTGCTAACTTTATTACATGCATCTAAATATGCGCTCAGTTCTAGTACTTTAGAGACTCGTGAAAATCCAGTTCAACAAAATCTTTGTACCAAGAAAATGAGACCGCGTGGAGTTCATATTCCAGGTCTTTCCTAGAACTGAATAATTCAAGCCGCGCATAATTATTCCTAAAACACTCCCCGCTGAACCGCTTCCTTCTGCACGCGCTGCTCTCGCCTCAAGGTGCGAGAACCGCAGTAATAACTTTAGCGTTGTGTGTGGTTTACTGCCAGAATCTGCATTAAAAGAGACTCCGTCTAATGTATGCTAATGACAGATATATGCTAATGCCAGGGTTTGGATTGTTAAATGGAATGGCCCATTCGTTTTAGCGGACGACAGCACGACGCTTACGCGGTTAAACTGCGGCGAGTGTCGCAACGTTCACCGGAGGCGCGTCAGACAGCCGTCGGTGGAGGAGGACCGCAGGGACGACTGGAAGTCATTTAGCATCAGACTAACGACGGCGACATCGCACCTATAAATGATGAAAGGGAAACGTGTATCACAGCCGCGCTCGTTTCTTGAATGGCCACGATACGTTTCACTGATTCCAGTGCGAGAAGAATCAGGACAAACAGAAAGTTTTCTGGCTCAGGAACCACCCGAGAGAGTTGCTGAAGTTCACTTGAGCTGTGATTTATACTCGGCCTTCTGAAGTCTCGCCGTTCAGGCTTCTGTGCTCAAAAAGGCCTTTTGCATCCGACGGCAGCTTGAGCTACAATAAAACATTTGAATGAATTTAGAAAGCATTACTAAAAATGCTGGAGCGGACGCAGAAGATTCATCATGTTCATCCAACACGCAGCAGCTTCTATCTGTGATTGAGACGAATTCAGCTGGAGAATATTACGACCTCACGTTCATAACGGCACGTACAGTCACTAGTCCGAACCGCTGCTAGTCAGGATTAGTGTGTTTGTTCAGTCCACCTTACGGGCCTCAGTCGAGCAAAACAAAACTCTTCAAATAGAATGACTGTCTCCGGAAGGAAGAACTTGGAAATGGTCAATGTGACGAGCACGTTTTCATCACAGCTGAGGATGAGAACGAATCTAATCGTGACTTCAGAAGAGGTTTAAGTACACCTGTGAAAAACAATATAGTGAGAGTTCAGAGCAGCTGGTGACCAGCTGTTGACAATCTCTAGACTCTAGGTCAGCTTTTCAAAACTCTTCAGACGGTAAGAACAACAGCATCTGTATGGATAAACTGGATCATTTATCATCACTTTGGTACGAAATACATACGTCAATGAATCTACAGACACATTTAGATGTTTACATGCTCTTACCTGACAAACTTGAGTTCAAAACCCACATCATACAAAATTCAGTAAGACCGAAATCTGCTACACATCTACACAGTGTTAGTCTTTCAATTTTTATTTCTACTCAACTGAGATAATAATAATGTTGTGCTGTACTGAAAACATTTATCTGAACACTCCTGCTTAACGAAGACTTTTACAGAAGAAAACACTGTGCGATTCGACCTGCGCGTGGTGTTTCAGCTCGTTGTTTCAGGAGTGATAAAGCGTGTTGGTTTGTGTCTGTATGAAGGGTTTTGGTTTAGAGTTTTAAAAAAAGTGACCCAAGTCCTGAGAAAAGTGTCGCAGTGCTTTAAAAAAGTGTAAATCAGCAGTTCTTACTGGTAAAGTTGATCTACGTGCCAGAAGAACCTGCTTAACCTGAATATCTTAAAGCAGTTAAGACATACTTGAGAATTACAGTTTGGTCAGCAGAGATACGTTCAATAAACGTGCAAATGTGGGCAGCAGCGGCTGAGATAAAGCAGCTTGTTCAGTGTTATCAGTGCTGGATGCTGCGCTCATGTGTGTGTTTCTACAGAAGAAACTCCAGTGCAGACGCACTCAAGAGCAAAATACAGTATTTACTGTGAGGATTCGGGCGGGAGGTCAGCGCTGCTGTATTCAGATCCTTCTGCTGCTCTAATTCAATATCTGACCAGCACGACTTCATTTGATTACAAGCAAACGTGTCAATAAACAGCGGCGAACAAGAGCGGTGGAGAGAAACACTCGAAGGTCACCGGCAGCTCTGACAGATGCATTATGGGACTGGACGCACAAACAGTCGTATGGATGCGATCGGGACGGTGTGAATCACTGACGGAATTACAAGCGGCTCTCTGCACTTATTTAGACTGTGGTTTTGATTTTTAATATCGATAATGAAATATTAGGGCTCTAAAGATGCCATCACTCATCCTCCAGTGCTGATAAAGAAACGCTTATTTAGTGAGGTTTATTTGCTCATGGGTTAGTTATTTATTTTCAATCTAAACTGTTTGCTTCAAGAAAACAAACCCAGAGGACAAGGACACACACACACACACACACACACACACACACACACACACTTATATTCTCTCTCTCTCTCTCTCTCTCTCACACACACACACTTACACTCACACACAGGCTGTGTGATGGTAATCAGACCTTTGCGTCTCAGCTGAAGGAGACTGTAGAAAGCGAGCGGCGAGCAGGAGTGTGTAAACACTCACAGTCAAATATCAGCGTTTGAAATCTTGCGGCTGTCAGTTTGTGTTTCTGTAATGGAGTTTAAAGTTTGACATCTGCCCTGTTGCAGACCAGCTGCGTTACTGTAGACCACAGAAGAGATTACAACAAATCTCTCGTCCACACACACACACACACCTCTCTAAATAGAACACAGAGAGCTTGAAGGTCACTGGAGACTTTAACTGACCTACAATTCATCATACGGCCACTGCTGCAGCCACTACGTGTGTGTGTGCGCGCGCACATAAATTCAGATACATATTGTGCTGAATATAAATACATAAGCAGGTATTTAAAAGTTACTTTTAAAATATATGCCAGCACTAATTAATGACTAAATATGGAAAGTGCATTGACTAGATGACTGTTACTCGAAAGTCTCCTGAAAAAAACAAACAAAACAAAAAAACATGTCAGCAGTTCAAACACACTGACAGCTCTTCAGTCATAACATCCATCCATCACAGTCTGAAGATGTTTGTTAATGGGACGGTGAAGGAATATAATGGTTTTTGTATCCTGATCTCATGATGCCATAAACAGCACTGTATTCTTAGTACTGCAAATGACAGATTTACAGTAGTGTGAAGCATCTGTACTGAATAAATAAACATTTAGTACTAGTGATAACTGGCTGAAACAACACCAATAACACACACACAATCACAGAGTTTCTGGTTCATATTTTTTTTCTATCACTGGTCTGATTAATTCTTGAGGCTCATTTATATAATATCACAGATGTCAGAAATGTGATGGGAGTCCAATAGGACTGACTTATGAGCAGAATTAGTTTTAAAACAGAATATTAAATGTTCCGGATTCTCGTTAGAGACGCTGTCAGCGCAGAGAATCAAAGAACGACTCCGTGAGGAGATATGTGAGAAACTCTGAGCACATCACTGAGATTCACACACACACACACACACACACACACACACACACACACACAGATCAGTACATGGGTTCAAACGCAGCTCCTGCACTGAAGACTGCGTCTAATAAACTCATCACTGTCTCTTTATATCATTAGATCTCATGATGAACTCATATGGTCACACACACCATCAGTTCAGTGTGTATTTTCAGTCCGGAGGGACGCTTTCTATCTGCGTTACTGGACTCAGAAGTGTTTAATTGTGTAAATCAGATCACCATTGGGAATGTCATGAGCACATATTTCATACACACACAAACACAGAGAGAGAGACTCTGATTTGGCAGAGTGATTTCTAGAATGTGTTAAACCAACTGTGAAGACGTTTGAAACTGCCAAAATCCGGCAGCATCATTAAGAACACCGTGGATCCAGTTTGCCACTTGTAAGTGACTCTCCTGCACTTTATTTCTGACCCACAGATTCAGTGTTTACTGAAGCAAACAGACTCACATGTGACAAAAGATCTAGCTGAAACATGCCAAAGAACTCTCTCTCTTAGTCTGTCTGTCCCCAGTAAAGAAACACAGACGAGTCTTATGGCATCTGACTGAACTTTGATCAAACGTAACAATCATTCCAGCGTCTCTGAACCCAATGATGAAAGAGAATCCAGACATGCAGATGACGAGTCCTCGAGTGTGTGTGTCAAAGCATCTGAATGACAAACGACTTTTCTTTTTGCAAACATCATCATTCCGTCTTAATGACCAATCAGCTTCATATAGAGACGCATCACATACATCAGTTACTGAAAATCAAATCCTAAATCTATTTACCCATACTGATACGACACATTACAGGTGTAATGTTCAGTGTTCATGTTTAATGGTACTGTTGAAGAATGCTGGAGCAGCAGTTAACTAGCTAAACTAAGAACCGCATCAGAGTTTGTCCGTTCACACTACAGATATGAAGACCGTGTCTCATAACGAAAGCAGGCGCTCATGTGTTTTAATGTCGGTGAGATTTGAATCCATCATCAGCATCTCTGAGCTTCTGTTTAATCGAAACGAAACTCTGAACAAACACTAAAATGCTTGGAATAGTAAAGTTCAGACATTGAGAGCAGAAACTCGAACACGAGACGCTTCTGTAGAAACACACGCTCAATAAAGCGAGTCTCTACAGACGTCCAAATCAGCGGCGTCTCGTGGCTGAATCAGTCTAATGGTCAGTCTCATCAGGGCTCCTAACGAAGCTCTCGCTCATTAAACAGAGCTGCGTTCGGCATTCATACGTCACATTATCCGTCATCTACTAAGCAGAAGTGCCTTTATTAAACACATCACTGACAAACAGACAGACGTTTGTCATCTTGGATTCATCACTGAACTCTTCAGGAGTTGGACTTTCTCAAAACCCCCATGAATCACAGCAGCAGCAATCGGAGGAGAAACTTTGCTCCCAAAGACACAGTAAAGAACCAGATCTGTCTCAGTTTTGCAAGAAGTGCCTCTGGATGTAAGAGCCGATAACTGAGCAGAGAACATCAGATATCTGGACCTCGTTAAATCACAACGAGCAGAACGATCGTCAGAAACAGACGCTGTGGAGGATATGCAGGAGTGTCGAACCCAGGGTACAATGACTGTTGTACACACACACGCACACACACACACACACATATACATACATCCATATATAATATATATAGCATATCAAAAATATATTTTTATTATATAATATCTTTTTTCTGCTTCTCTTTCGCATCTGCTGTAAATCAAAGGAGACTCTAATGGTTTCATTAAGAGCCAGTGAATAATGAAAAATGTCCTTTAATTAGGTCTTAGAAAAAGTACTTTTTGTTCACAAGCCTCATGTTTTATGTTCCTTCTGAAGTTACTCATTTAAAACCAGTGAAGCTGTTGTTTTTTAGTGAAACAGTAATGAAATGAACCCAGCGGGGAGATCGCTAGGGTTCAGCGAGAGCGTCTGGATCATCCATCAAACATCAGAAGGCTCTGAGACACACAATGTCATGACGGAAGCACGTCACTTGAGACACGGACTAACACCTGAGAACTGCTGTGGTTTATACGGTCAGCAGTGTGACTCCTCCACATCAAACATCTGAACATACCGATCATCTGCTGTCAGAAACGGCTCAGAACACGCAGCCTGAAAGAACCAGATAAACACAGTTACCAGCGGTCAGGAACTTCATTAGTAACAACTGAAAAAAACAAAAGTTCTAGTATTACATATGTGGAATATTTCTCAAATGAACACACCATAAATGAAAATGTGAAGGACAAACTGACTGTGGTTCAGATCCACCGACAGATGGACACAGATGGCTCACTATTACGAGGAGAAAACAACTGAAACAGCTGAATTATTAGCTGAATGCATAAGTTTACACCCCCTGAATCTGAAAGATGTTTATCCTTCACAAAACACACTATATGGACAAAGGCAGCTGAATGTCGGCCTCACGTCACCAAGTACAATGGCAAGCGTGGGATGGCGTGTGTGAAGCAGCTCGAGACTGGACTCTGGAGCGGCGGAAACCTCTTCTGGGGAGCGATGAATCACGCTTCTCTCTTTGCCAGTCGAATAGTCAAAAACAGGACTAAATGACTAGAACGAGTTATTATTTAGCACTGCCCTCATCAAGCTCTTTCCCATCACACATATTTACAGCTACGCCACAGCACACAATAATAACTGATCTGGTGAGACGGATGGAAACTTCTCAACAGAATAACGTGCGTCTGTTAAACGAATAAATAAATGGATATATCTGCTTTGTGCAAAACCTTGTGACTCGTATTACATAGCTCTCATTTTTTAAATTATATAAACTTTTTGCAGACTTGTGAGCGGGATGTTAATGTATGCACTCGCCTGTATGCATATTTTAATAAACATTATGTGAAAACTGTTTTCAGGAAGGTTAGCTTAACATCCTGCACAATGGAGAATTTTATGGGTTATTCCTTACGACGTCTAAACCTGCAATCATATCCAGTCGCAGAACAGACGACGCAGAGCTTCCGTCGACCGCAGCGTCTCTGTGTCTGCACTCGAGCTCACAGTCATTCCTGCAGGTGTGGCTCTTGCGTGAGCGCAGGAAACCTTTCTTCAGCGTTTGTGAAGTTCTTCTCACTGCGGGGAGTCAGAAATCCTCCTGTAGTCTGAGGAGCTTCTGCTCTGATCTCCGGCGGATCAAACCGACAGCAGATCTCAACACGAGCGCCAACGAGTGACTGTTTGTACACTTACGAAAGCTTCGGGTTTTACCTTCGCTGTGTAACGTAACGTCCTCATCATGACCGAAAATCGCCATCAACGAGAGCAGCGACAGACGACTGTTCCCATGCAGAAAACGGATTCATAAATATAATAAATATTGAAAATATACAAATGCTGAAAGGTTTGTTGAGAGCTTAATGGAAACATCATCATCGCAGGTTAAAATCAAGAGAATTAAATGAGAATCACCATCATGACACAAAAACAGACAGGCCCACTGTTCACGAATATGAAGACGGTTTTACGTTCATCCTTGATGTTATTAGAAGTTCTAACAGCACATTCATCTCTTCTACTCTGCTCTAATATTCCTCACACCACGGAAGTAGAACACCACATCTGTAAAATGTCTATCATGTTGCCAAATCTGGTTTATTTTCTCACTTATGAAAGATCTTGCGCTCCATCACCTGCCATCAGCGCCTCTGATCCCGTCCCGTCTGGCGGTCAGCGTGAGTCTTCGCATCCGTCCGCTCGTCAGATTCACAGACCGTGTCAGACTCTCAGATCCGTTCCCGTCCTCTGCGATCGCTGCTTGTCAGATTGTGCGATATGAGGTCTTGTGTAAAAGCCACGACAGACCGCGTGTCTACAGTGATTAACTGAATTTGTCTCTGAGCCAAATCATAATTAAAATCGCAGTGTGCAGTGACGTTCAGAGTGACACACACACACACACACACACAGGTCCTGCCGATCACAGTCACACAATCAGCACTAATGATCGACATTCAAGATCGCAACATCAACGCTGTACTCGACTAACATCTGCGTGTTTGTCGTGGACGATCATCCTAGAGAACTCATAGATCGGTGCTAAAACATCTGCAGACAGCAGCCGAACGATTTCCCAGCATGCACCTGATCATATGAAGACGCTTCCTCACTGATCACCTGGCCTTCAGCTTCTGTCATTTGTTTCTAAAACACAAAGCTTGTCAGCAGTTTTACTAAATTTCCTAATTTTTTTATTGAAAAATTACTCATTTTAATTCTCAGTATTCGTAATGCCGGATTATAACACGAAAAGTGAATAAATGAATGCGTCTAATTCATCCGCTGCTACACGGAGACTCAAGACGTGTGATTAAAGCAGGAGCTGCTGAAAGAAACACAAAGCCCTCTGTTTCCTTCTTTTCTTCTCTTCCGCAGGCGTTTCCTCAGAAGGTCTTTTCATGTCGACAATTAGAGGAACCCTGCAGACAAACACTTTCCTTTCCCGTCCAATCAAATCTGAGCTGGAACATTTTACCTGAAGCTGACAAACGAGGGACAGAAACAGACAGAGAGCTGATCAGAGCATTACATCTTATTAGTACGATCTCACATTAGCCAGATTTAGATGTTTATTAAATGATTGTTTCCTGTTTTAAACGTTCCTTGCTGAGAAATGTTTTTCAGATCTTTCTTTACCTGTGTGTGTGTTTGTAAACGGCCGTTTGATGAATACTTTCATTTCTCTGCTTCACACTTGATAAAGTTTAATAGTCGAAATCCATCATGAAGAAAATCATTTGACATGCGTGTTCATTAACTCGAGAATATAAACAAAGCGACGGATCATTACTTATGAATCGATCTCCAGCGTTTCATCACGACGAAGACTGTGTAATCTGAATGCCTTGACCTCCTGACCTCTTTGAGGACGATTCGCTGCTTCACTGTCGCCTCCTGCAAACGCTACATACATCACGCTAATGTGCTGCTAGCTAGCGGCTAACGAGAGTCGGTCGAGTTCATGACGTGTCTCATCTTGCTGAAGTTTAGTCTACGGCAGTGGTTTTCAAACCGGTCCTGTGAGCCCCCCCCAACACTACACACTGTCTGTGTCTCCCTCATCTATCACACCTGATTCAACTCATTAGCTCATTAGTAGAGACAGAGACAGAGACAGCAAGACCTGAAACGGGTGCGTCAGATATGACAGACCTACAACATGTGCAGCGTTGGGGGTGCTCGCAGGACCGCTGCTCTATGGGAATAATTGTGATTTCACAGCTTGGAAATAGAACTGGCTTTATATTTTACATATATTTAGGAAAAAAAACTTTTTTCTCAAAGTTGTTTTCTATATATGACCTTTGACCTTTTTTTTTTTTTTAGGGTAAATTATTTTTGGCAAATTGTCTGAAACGTCACACACGATCAAATGCTTTTTCACTATCTGAAAAGTAGTGAAAAGATCTTACCGTTTCAAAAAACACACAGAAAATCTTCATTCAATGTCTTCTTGCGCTGGTACATTTGATTTGGGTCTCACGTGTGAGAATGTCCAAAACCTGACATAAATTCAGATGCAGTTTCACTCCCTGGAAACCGTGTCTTAGTGCTTCGAAAGCATTAAAATAACTAACATTATGTTTCATCTTGAAATTTTAAATCAATTATCGTAGCACAAGTGAAAACGAGCAAGACTCTTCTTTTTCAGTGTATCCCACACATTCAACACGCAAGTAGATGCTGACTAGCGCGGTCATCATTAGAGCGTCCCTGCCTGTTGGAATAGTAATGCCAATAGACAGTGGCATATTTCCTGACCTCTGGTTGTTGTATGGATCTCATCTTTCAAAAACTGGCATACGATAACGTTCCCAAATGCCTGACTTTCACAAAAAATCTATTCTTCATCACTGCCCTCAGCCTCATTGCTTCTATCCTGCTTGGTCCTCAGCAGCTTCTTTTATTACTACAACCTCATTTTCCGATGCACTCCTATCACTATCATCAATGCCTTCTGAAATAAGTTCATATTTGTCTGTAAAAATGAATACAAGTACAAAAATAAACCTAAAACACACGCATAAAGGCTATTATACTGCCCGGTGCCTGCAAATATTGGTCAATAGTGGCAGCCACACAAAACTTGTATCCCATAACAGGACTTTGTCATTTATGCATGAGGCTCAGATTTTTTGGTCTTTGAGTTATTGTTTTTATAACAGCGCATTCATTTATATGCGTTTTCTAGTCTAAAATGAGCTCACTTTGGACACTTGTGACCTAACATGTTCACTAGCTTCCTACCGAAATTTTGTGAGGCACGTGACAAATACATACAAACTGGCTGAATGGGACGTCATATGACATCACTAAAATGAAACTTTGCTAGCTGAACATTTATTTTCTATTTTAAGTGCAATTTTCTTAGCATCATTTATAAATGACGATGTCCCATAGAGGGTTAAGCAACTCGGTTCCAAACACAAAGTACATGAAATTACCTGGTAAGTTAAGAAAAGTCATTTCCAACATGTCAGAGTTATAAAACTGAGGATGAATGTCACGGTCAGCAGATGACGAGGGGACGAAGGGTCAAGAGCTGAGAGTCCAGAGTTCCTGCTGGTCAAACAGACTGAACCCTTCTCTCGCTTCTGTCACTTTAACTTGACAGCTCACATTTTATTTCCATAGTGCTTACGACAGAGCAACACAATACAGCATACAGCAAAAACAGAAAAAAAAGATGGAAAATAACGGTGTTAATGTTGCAAAAATCATCAGTTATGAAACTAATTTAATTTCAGCTGTAAAGCAGCTCTACAGAATCCAGCAGTGTTACTATTCAGGTCAAATCTTGTTCTCATCATGTCCGTTCAATGTTCTGTGTACCAGTATAAAACACAGTAATGGCATTTCAAAACGAGATAACCGGTTGGCGTCGATAGCCTCGTGGTTAGCGCGCCGACACATAGAGCAACGGCGCTCGCGACGACACGAGTTCGATTCCCGCCTGGAGGCCCTTTGCCGATCCCGCTCCCCTCTCTCCGCCCAATTTCCTGTCATCTCTCTCTACCGTCCTGTCATTAAAGGCATAAAAGCCCCAAAATATAACTAAAAAAAAAAGAGATAAATGAAACAATGAGAAAGCCACACCAAACCATTTCATTCATAACGTGCGCAGTCGTGCAGTAAACCTGAGCCTCGTCATCATTCTGCTGAAGCCGTGAGGAATCTCCACCAGATCTGCAGGAGTTTATCGCTCCAGGACACCGGCAGATCTTCACGATCCAGAGCTACAGAGACGAACGCGGCGGCGTCACAGCAGACGGATGTTTGAGAGAGCGTTAGAGCGTCTGACCCCTCACATGTCTGATTCAACCGTTAGCAAGAGTTTAGTGTGAATCAGTGCAGCTCATTCAGATGCAGCGCTGCAGTAACACGAGAGAATCTACGAGAGCATCACATGAAGCTCCTGAGAGCCGCGGAACGAGGAACGACGCGCCGCCTTTGATCAGCAACACTTTGAACACGCTGTCAGACGCTCGGCTTTAATACGAGAGAGAAACGCTGAGATGAGACGCGCCGCCGACAACGCGACACGACCGCAACGAGGCGACGGCCTGCAGGACAGGCGACCATCTGAAGCTCCTGCAGATCCGACATCACCGTACATTACCGCAGGACCGAGAGACTCGCAACGGCTTCACATGAGCGTTTCCACGGCAATGAAGGTCGAGACATCAAAGACGCCGTGATTTTGACACTTAATTACTTCACCGGCGAACCGGTTTCTGTGGCTACTGTACGATGAACTGACTCGAGACGTGACGTTTCCATCTTCTGCTGTGCAAAGAGTCACAATCGTTTGATTTTATTTCTTGGCTTCAGAAAGACACTGAGCTGTCTGTCCTTTCTATCAGTGAAGAGATCAAAGAGAAAAACAGATGAGAAACGGAGGAGAAAAACCGAAGCTTTGAGCAGAGACGGTCTCCGGCGCTTCATAAGAGCCGCTGCGCGTTTACGGGCGCTTTTAGAGCGCCGTACGGATGCTAAAGGTCAGGTTTAGATGTGATATGTCAGCCAGGAAAACAATTTAATAAATGTCATGGATCTGCCCTTGGCCGTCGTGACGGCCTCTAGAAATGTGTTCAGAGAAGCACCTCTCCTCTGATGAGGCTGTTGATTTGTTATTAGGCTGATCAGAGCAGCACAGATGTGACGAGACGCGCCGTTATCCATCATACTCACCGCAACAGCTGTCGCTCATCACCGACGAGACGTCACAGACTCGACCCGAGCGCCCGAGACAAGAGAAAGCTCACGACCCGATCCGATCGCACGAGCGTTTCCGTCCTCAAACCCTGATGCTACAACTTTTGAAAACACTCCGATCATCTGATGCGCTGGACAGAGAAAATGAAATACTAAGTAATAAAATATGGAGATTTGCATCATGCCGCCTATGAAAGAGAAATCTGTGCTGCTCTGTTTCAGTTTTCTCACGACGAAGAAAGAAAGAACGAAAGAACGAAAGAACAAGAGTCCGTCCCGGGGCAAAAGCAAGCAGGTCTAATAGCACAGCGTGACACCGTGAGATGAAATTCTTCTAAGCGACGTGATTCTGCTGATGATCAGATGACGGACACATAATGAGCTACAGATTCTCCACCTTAAACGCGTCAATCTCATCTGCGTTTAACGACCGATCCGTCAGAAACCATGATGAAGCTGTTACGTGTGTCTGAACGACTCGGATGAGTCTGCGTTTATGGCGAAGATGTCGCGATCTGACGGCGAGCGTCGGCCCAGGGTTTGTGGAAACATCAGTCGTTGTCGAGAGCGTTCTAATCTCTGTGAAGCTCTTCAGTCTGGAAAAACACACTGAACTCGCTGTGAAAAGAAAAGCTCATATATGCACGCATTCATCCTGATTCTGCTGATCAGTTTCTCCAGCCAGCCGGAGACGATTATGAATGAGACCAATTCATGACATCGGTCAAATCATTTCCTCCCGTTAATACAGGCAGAGCGACTCTATTAAAACATCGACGGCGCCTGACATAATAAAAGTGAAATAAATGAGGTTTTCTGAAGGGCGGAACCGTCTCATTACCAGCGATTTAACAGTGTCACAAAACAGAGAAAAGCCAAATAAACACGCAAACAACGAGACGAGGAGACGCTTCTAGACTTCACGAGACATTAAAACAATCATACTGATGAAGATTCAGAACGAGGGTGACAGTCACTCCGGTCTACTGTGAAATCTGAGCCGGTCGATCATCAATCCGGACGAGCCGCTGACAGAAGTGTGACGTGACGTGACGTTTAGAAGTTCCTCTCTCTGATTCTGTGCCGCAGCGTCGTGGCGTGCAGCGGCGTCTGCAGACGGGCCGTTCTGAAGGAGGAACGTCTCTTCGTATTTAATATGACAGGAACACCTTTGAACTTTTATCGAACCATTTTCCCCGGATGCTTCCTTCTGGAGTGTCTTAATTGAAACGCTTTGAAGTTGAACACAGTGAAGAATCAGAAACGTGCCCGAGGGTCCCCGAGGGTCTCGCCGCCCATCTGTCATCTGATTAGGCTTCAGCACGTGTGTGTCATATCACTTCCTCCCGGTCCAGGCCGAACCAGTGCATACTGATCTGAACTACAAACACAGACTCAAACCATCCAGAAACCTGCTGCTGAACTCATTCAGTCTGCGCAAAGTCAGACAGACAGACAGACAGACGAGCGCACCATATGTAGACGTAACATGACGTCATGTGTTCAATCACATTTTAGACTTTAAATGAATACAACACTCTCTTAAAAATCACCTCCATATTTTCATAGACATATACTGCATGTTCTACGTGTGCATGTACAGTATATTTCTTGTGGATTTTCATGTGTAAAGGCCTCGTGTCGCTCTTTTCTTTAAATTGCTGGAGGAAGCGTTGAGTCTGCCCATTCTTCGTTTCTTTCTTCAAATCAAAACGTTTCCTTGGTTCTTCATTTTCCTCTGAGAATCAGGCACACGAATATGAAAAATAAGGTTCAGCGTGCCGTATCACATCATATACTCTTGAAAACGCTGGAGGCTTCAGAGTGGCTTTCATCTTCACCGAGAGTTTCGCTGCAAAACATCAAAGACTTTGTGCTTCTATTTGTCTGAGAGCCACAGCGAAGATTAATTGTGCTTTAATAATCAGACGCGCTATAAATGCGATTGAACCGCGCGGCCCTCCGTCGCCGGCACCGGCCAGAAACCAAATGAAATGATTTTCTGTGAAAGTCCAGTTTTAAAGACAAAGTGAAATAGATTCACGTCACACTGATGGAAGGTGACAGTTTCATATTGACTCTGACTGAGGAGAGAAAACCACTTTCAATATATTAAATATCAGAGCGGCGGCGAGTCACCGGTGACGAGAGAGAGAGAATAACCGCAATGAACTCGTCCTGTCTGTTCATTCATTATTCAGAAACATTGCAGGTGCTTTTCTAACTGAAATGTAAACATGATTGAATTGATAATCAGGTATTTCCTGTGTCCTCACCAGCACGTTCTAACCCTTTAACACAAGCCACTTCCTTCATGAGACGTCATGCTCCAGGAAGTGACCATAATCAACCCTAATTGTTGAAGAGTCTGAGTTTGAGTCAGATTTCCGTGAAAGTACAACACACACTGACCTACATCAGATAAATGACCACAGAAGTAAAGCTCCTGAAATACATCAGTACTGTTGGCAACTAGCTTGGCCCCTCTGTGGTGCCTCTAAATTTGGAATGGTGTCGCACCAAACAATTTTGTGTGCAAAAAATGTAACCAACTGGACAAAAATAAAACTGTACAATTAAACAAAATCTATTACGGCTGTTGCGATTAGCACAATATGCAAGATTTCCGTTATAGAATAACCAAAAACCACTTGCACAGTGTGATACATTTCATGCAGTTGTGTACTTGCGTTATCCCAAAAGTTCCCATGGATTTCGTAAATCCAGAGAAATTCCGATTTGAAATAACGGCTCGTCCCTTTTCCTCCCTGGTCATTGTCGCCTACCAGTGACGTAATATCCGCACGACAGAAACTACAAAAAAATAAAAATAAAAATACACTAAATCCATAATGGCTGTTGCAAATAAAAGGAAAATTAAATGAAAAAAATGTTGACTACAGCTTTAAATTTAGATCTGTTGCACCATGATTCTTTTTACATGTTTTTACGGTGTTGCGCATTATAATCAATCACACGCACGAGTCTGTTGAGCTTATGAACGCAATGGCCAATCAGAGGCATCCAGATGAGTCATTGCTGCAGTGGTGTAGTGGTAAAGTAATAATTATTACCGATTACTGATTTCAATCAGTACATAATACCAAAAACAATACCTTACAAATAAAAAGAAGCCGTTTTTTACGTTCAGAAATGTCTTAAACCGGTGGAGCCCTGTAAAAATACGTCCAAAGACCCAGTAAACGAATGTGTTCAAACTGTAAGTTCGAAAAGGCTCTAATACAGAGAAAAGGGGGGGGGGGGTTCGGGGGGGGGCGTATACCCACATCTCCAGGCACCACTACATCACTGCTGTAACGGCAGTTAGGGTTAGGGTTAGTTTAGTTCAGCGCATGCGCTCGCTCACTGAATTCTGCTCTCTCGTGAATTCTGTCATAAACAACTAACTGCAGTACGCATGATGTAAGTAAGAGATTCCTTTCACAGTGTAGACAGCTTCTTTGAGTTTGACAGTTTTTTGAGATTGTTTAAACTCACGCGTCACTGTTTGAATAATCATGGAAATGAACGCGTTATTTTTAGTAACCTAGTCATTGTCTAACTTCAGTAAGTTTTTATTGAATTGTGATCATGTTAAATACAAATTCAGTATTAAAAATGTTTTATGACATGACACCCATATCCGGTACCTCACAGTCACTGCTGTCTGTGAACCGCCATTGTGGATGACAGTAAATATTTCTGACAGTTTTTTCATGAGTAGATTGAAAATAAGAAACTCAATATTTCCAACCTTTGCTCACATGAACACAGAGTTCAAACCCGAACCATGTAGATTTACAACAGCGCCAAACAAACAGGCGTAAAATTAATCATTCGGATGAAACATCTGCGTTTTCTGCTCAACAGCAAAAAAGAAGCATTAACAGGCAGAAAAAAACTAATAAATAAAAATAAAATCAGTTGATGCAAGCAAATGCTTTTATAAAAGTCTTGAGTTCTGCAGGCTTCTATTCTGCACCATTAAACTCTATGACACAAAGAGATCTGAGTGTGTGTGTGTGCGTGTTCTTTCTGGTAAACATGTTTTCGTTGTTTGCTTTAACCCTTAAGTGATGAGTGAACACTTGTCTTCATGTGATAGATTGTAGCGTGTGTGATTGGACCTCCAGTGTTTGTTTCTACTGTGTGTAAATGTTCTGAAGCTAAAACAGCTAAAGCTGCTAATGAGTCCACAGCCCGAACACCAAACCAGGAAGCCGTCAAACCCTCGAGCTTCAGTCTATATGTACGTTCACGTTTGTTCGTCTGCAATCGGTGGCTGGCACAGCAGATTCTTTTGCGTTATTGACACATTATTTTAATATTTAATACTGTAAAGCTGCTTTGACACAATCTGAGGCTACGTCTACATTAATCCGGATACATTTGAAAATGGAGTTTTCGTTTTAAAGCGCACTAGCGTCCACACTAGCGTTTTCAAGCGTTTTCCAAATGTTTCTCATCCACACTGAGCGTAGGAAAACGTTAAATTCGCCATACTGCGCATGCGTAAAAACTCACTTAGATGATACAGACGGAACAGACATAAGTTTTAACGCAGTTCTTGGCAGGATCATTTTATTTACGGAAATATCTCATCGTTCACCATATCACGCGCTCTCATGTTTGATCTAAAAAGCAGCTGCCCTCACATTTAGCTGCAGGAGTCAGGACAGCAACTGAGTACATTTTCTGTCATCTTTTTAGGACTGTAATATGAAGAGTGTACAAATATATCTTTAGCAGCAGTGTGAAAGTGATTAGCACATAACAGCCACAATTACTGGTATAAACAGATATCTAATGGTACAATATGTGTCACATGACTAAACATTCAACAGTCCACACTGCGACGGCGTTTTCAAATTTATCCACTTTTCAAAACGCTCTGTTTTCCTTGACCAAAAATGGCGTCTAGGTGTGGACAGAAAGCCAAAACGGCAAGAAAAAGATGCGTTTTCAAACTTAAACATATTAGTGAGGACATGGCCTGAATTGTTAAAAGTGCTATGTAAATAAAGATGACCTGATCACATCATCACAACACAACACACCACACCAAACCACCTGATATCACATTACATTACATCACACATCACATCATTACAACACACCACACACACACACCACAATTAACTGAGAGGGGTAAAAGATTAAAGTTGAAAGGGTTCAGCATTGGTATAATCCATTTCACACAAACCCGCTCTGAACAGGTCTCTCAGTCAGACCTGAACACTGTGAATCTAAAAACATTCGGCATAAAGCACAAACTCTCCCTCGATTTACATGAAATGGCTAAAAAGCTTTTGGACGGTCAATTAAATCCTGCACCTGACGCGCCTAGAAATGGACGACAAGAAAACCACAGTTCCGTGCGAGGAACCCGCTAGATTTCATGATGTTTTCTGTTCTGTTGTTGTTCTTAGTTATTTGACACAGGAGGACCGATGGCACTTTGTGAATCTGGACGTGATACGCTACCGAAGAATGAGCTGCTTATGAAAGCAATATGAAACAATACTTTTGTGTTCATGCGGAGCTTAGATGCACACGAGCGATTAAACGAACAACTAAAGCACAATACGACGAAAGCGAGGGTTCAGAAACAGCGTCTGATGTGATCTGCCGGTGTGGGACGTGCGGTCAGCGCTCGTGACTCTCGGCGTGGGCTTTCAGAGGACAGAGTGATGATTGGCTGCAGATACAGCGGGAGATTGTTCTTCCTCCAGAGAAATGAGCTGTTCCCCCACATTCTTTCATCAGGGCTTTGAGTGGCAGCTGACAGGAAGCAGTTGTCCATGTTTCCTTCTGCATAGGGTCGAGCGAGGTCAGAACGCCCCCTCGCTCCAGAGAAAGAGAGAGAGTGAAAGAAAGAAAGAAATGTTCTCTCTGAACAGCTTGTAGTCTCTCTCTCTCTCTCTCTCTCTCTCTCTCTCTCACACACACTCACTAAAGAAAACAACATGATTACAGACGGGAATCAGACATCGACTGGTCAATATTCATCAATATTCATACATCCCTCAAGAGTGTGTGTGTGTGTGGAGCGGCTGGTCTCCTCATAAAGCGCAAACACACTGCTGAGCGCAAACACTGACCTGGTTAACATGCAGAAAGTCACTCTGTTGGGTTAGTTAGTGCTAATCGGCTCAACCGCAGATACACGTGGTCAGTTTGGATGAATATCAAACTTGTTTCCACATTAGATGTGAGGAGCGGTTACTATGGCAACAGCAGCAGTCGTGAGCCTCAGGTTCTCGTGTTTCTGAGTAAACCGGTATTGATTATTATTGATTATTCTGTCTGCATGCAGGCAAAGACCGTTCTCCAAGTTAGGTTAAATACTGATGAATGAGTCTTGTTCTTGACTGTGATGATGAAAAGCTGATGAAATGAATACAGCAGTGAATAAAAACAAAGGATTCATTCTGTCCTTGTACTATATTACCAGCAATTACATCACAAACAGTGGAAACTTTAAACACTAGACCGAGGGGGGTTGGGTTGGCGCAAAACACCCTAGTAACAGCACAGTCACGCCCTGGCAACCACCCACGAAACCCTAGTAACTGGGCAAAGAGCATAAGCCCCAGCAAACGGTCCTAATGGCGGCACACGAGCTCTTCACACTGATCTGTGAATGGATTAGGATATAAACACCCGCGTGCTAATGCTCATCAGCACGTCACGCCCGATGGGCCCGTGGGTCTGCTATCACACGTGTGAAGGTACAGGCCGCCGTCACGTGAGCTTCAGCAGGTTCCTTCCAGCTCAGAAAGTCAAACGCTCATGACAGAGAGCCATTAAACCGCTCATGACATCTGTGGCGCTCTTCCTGCTGCGCCACCGTCAACCCGACTCGCGCTCACTGTTGACTAACAGCTGCAGGGGATTGTGGGAGGCTTCGGCTCCTCATCCGTCACTGCTGAAACGCTCAGGTGCGGAACCGCAGCTTTAGCGTCCCGTCCGCAACGCTAATCGCTAACGATACGCCGCTGTCACGTGGCCGCGTGACGTGCAGAGAAGCGCCCGTTATCGTCGTTATATCACCGCTGACAGTCAAGACAGAGATGATAAGCGATGCAGTTCTTAAGTTCATTCATCACACTGGAAATGAAAGGTCAGGTCAAGCGCACTGCATTGTGGGACACGGCACCTCGTGCGGGGCGCTGCTCTGTTGTAAGCTAATCAGGTAGTGCGTGCGGATCGGTTGATTCGGCGTTTGGTCGAGATCGCCGTCTATGTCATGTCAAGAAATGATGATGATGATTGCCAAAACAAAAGTGTATCATTTAGTTTCTGACAGTTTAATAACAAACAAAATACTCTCAGTACTGAACTGTAAATAATTCAGCTTTATTTGTCTAATGGTCAGCTCAAACATTAGAATAATGAGGGGAAAAATAGATTTGTTTGTAAAAAAAAAAATGAGGAAAATACAAAAACATAAAAGTAATAACAAGAAACACTGAACTAGAGAAAAAAAGGATGAATCAACAAATAAAACCTAACAACAGGATCCGCACATACACACCCTACACTGCAGGTCTGGCTTTGAACACGACATTACGCTGTTCAGACCGCGGTACGCGTGACTTTTACTGTTGTTTAGTAATACAGCGTTTGCTCGTTACTAATTAATTTCAACTCTAATTGCTTAAATCCACATAATCTGTCCATCTGTCAGCAGTTTTCCCTCACAGATGGAATTAATTCTCAGATGCTTTAAAAAACGGTTACGAATCAGTCAAACAAAAGAACACAAAGTCATCGCAAGAGGAACTTCCTAAAGTCTTTAATGGTTTAAGAGCAGAACGTCAGTAAGGAGACCTTGAAACCACGAGGCTGAGAAACTCTGGCGGTCTTCACGAATCCTGCTGCGACTGACTTTGACAAGCAGTTTCTTCTTCTCAGCTTTCAGATAAACAAGTGAAAACCCTCCTGCTGATGCAGCATCTGCCCGACCTCGCAGTAACGGCCACGGCGCTAACATTCACGATGACGCGATGGAAACAGGACGGAGAAACGTGGCTTCTCTCATCTGGCCATCGCTTTAAACACACTGAATGATTGACAGGCAGAGGGCGCCTCTGATTGGCTGCTTCTCCTTGCTGTTCTCAGTCCAGTTCCGCTGCGTTTCTCATCACTGACATCTGTCGGGAACAGCGCATTCATGCTGTTGCAAAAATCTCTTACACAGCGTCTGTATGATGCAATTTCCTCTGTGAAACAGGGACCCCTGCTGGACACAGACCTCATTACAGCACCATCACTCCTCATTATGTAACATGAAGCGGAGCCGGACTTATTTTAGGATGCTTCAGTGAATGTTCTGGGTTCCATTTTCACCATTTATGGATCACGTCCATTACCACAGAAAATAATTTAGACTCTAAGCACGTCAATCATGTGGACAGAAACACACAAACAATGGATGCAATTGTGGATAATACAAAAAAAAAAAAAAAAACTTTTCAACAAACGTTATAGATCACAAGCGACCTCGTGACCCCTGTGTGTTACTGTAATTGTGATTTTTCTAAAACGAGTTAAATTTCAAATGTTTTTCTGTGATAATGGACACAGATGTTGATGACAGAGCTGCACATCATTCACAGAGGAGAAGCATATTATTCCAGCACGTCACAGATTTATTATAAAACACATTAAATCTGACATCTGTCGTCATCACAGTAATGAACTTCATGTAATTGCAGTATTTCTCATTTCAAACGATGTGGCCTGGCTTTAACGGCACAGATTTTATTACTGTCACACGTTCCGTGTCTCTGTGCGCTTGAGGTCAGAGGTCGCAGATTCATCGCAGTGATTTCATCACCAGCCGTTACTGTGACGTAAAGCTCTAACTCACATCTGTGGAGCATCAGAGATGCTGCAGTTACTATGGCAACAGCACACAAGCACATCCTGGATACGGTCAACCTCGACTTCACGGATAACCGGCCATGAGAGAAGCTCTAATGAGGCCGAACACACGCACACGCACACAACAACAACAACAACAACCAAAACACACATTATTTTTGTGTTCCAATGAAAAACAAAAAACAAAAAACAACAATGACCCCATAATTTTTCTCAGGAAACTTTCAGGATGACATCACTTCCTGTTGGGTGTATCAGAGTTCCTCTGTGCAGTCCTGACTGAGTTATCGATCCAGTGTCAGTCTTTATTATTTTAATTTTTTAATTTTTTTTTTTTTTGCTCAAACAGACATAAATAAATGCACAAATAAAAAAACAGATTAACACATTAAAATTATTTTGCTAACATTAGTTAACTACATTAGTTAACATGAAGTAACAAACAATACTTCCACTGCATTTAATTAATGTTAATTTTAACATTTTTAAAATCAGTAGTTGTATAGGTTGACAATAGTTATTACATGGCTCTGTGGAATACTCGATTCTGATTGGTCAGTCACCTCATTCCAAAGTATGCTATTCCCCAATAACAAGCAGTAAAAACTAATAACACAGGCTCCTCCGGGTAACGGCCTGCAGTCGGCGCTGTTCGCTTGCTGGGAGCATTTTTCTTTGTGAAAGCTTTGCGCTGGCTAATAAGATATTAAAACTCATTTCAATATTATGAGTACAGTTATTTCATGTTTTCATCCTGGTATCACGGACTCGCTTTGTCGTGCCATACAAACGCAGCTGCTGCCATTTTGCGACAGCTGTTTTGTACACTGTAATGGATTATACTAACAAACTGGTAATATAATCCTTTTTTTATAATCCAAACTGGCAATATAATCCGTAATAATCCTTTTTTCATCTTAAATCAATATCTTTTATTGGCATAATTATTTAAGTGGTGAAATGTTGTGTAGTAAGATTGCACCGTATCCTTCAGTCTTATAAGCCTGTCGGGTTTATTCTGCGATAACAACCAGCTGGATGTACATTATCCATTACTTAACACACTATGAACTAACATGAACAAGCATATTATTTAAAAAAGTAATGATATTGTTCATTGATAGCTGATGTTAGCTATTGCTTTATGTTTAAAGAAATGTTGCAGATTAGTTAGATGTGATTATTATCTTATTTTAAAGCTTCTAACCACAGGAAACTCTCATTCTATAAAGAACATTATTAGCGGTCTTTTTATTTTATCCTAACCGGCCATGGGCATGAACCGTTTTAACAAAAACAAAAACATTTCTGCTCTGAACAAAGTTTCAAAAAAGCGTTTAATTTCTAATCGCTGGAATAAAGACAATCAGCAAACATGTCTCCGTCTCTCCGGAGCTGAAAACCAGCAAATTAAAGTTTCTTCAACCTGATCAGCAACAGTCACAGATATTTATGAAATTCACTGCTGCTACAATAATCATTTATATTTGGAATTCATCACTGAATAAACAACGTGGTGGGAATAAAGATGATGTATAAAAAATAAGCTCATAATTCATGTGCAAATTCTCCATTAAATCCAAACCGTAAATCAGATGAGTTTCACTAGAGGGCAGCACTGACACACACATCCACACACACACACAGTACAGTATATGGGTGTGTGTGTCGGTCAGGGCACATCAGATCATTTCATAATGAATCAAACTGCAGGACCTTTGGCTTGAGTGTCACATCAATTACTCAGTCCAGAACCCCCCACTCACATTACCCATAATGCACCTGTGCTCTGGGCTGCTCATTAACCAAAGACATGCAGAGAAGAGCTTGACTGGAGACAGACGTCAATGAGTCAGTCAGACTGAACATGAACACACAGAACCGACCCGAGAGTCCTCAAAACACACACACACACACTTACGCTGGGTTTCCATGTTTTATGGGGACTCTCCGTAGGCGTAATGGTATTTCCTGTCTCCCTACACCAACCCACATCTAAACCCATCTCTCACAGGAAAGTTTCTGCATTTTTAGATTTCCAAAACACTTCACTCTGTGCGATTTATAAACTTCTTTCCTCATGGGGACCCAAAAAATGTCCCCACAACGACAAGGATTTTGGATATTGCCATCTTTGTGGGGACATTTTGTCCCCATAACATATGGTTTACCAGGACCCCCCTACCCCTAAAACCTACTCATCAGACAAACATGAGCAGAACACTAGATTTACATCGACATCTTTTGGCTGATTTATAAGCCTTTTTAACCTATGAGGACCAGTCAAATGTCTAACTAGTGGGTTGACAAAGTATTTCACAATAGAAGTGAGGACATTTGACACTCACAAGTATAGTCATACTCATATTCAACACATACAAACTCACATTCAGATTCACTCATATATTTTATTAAGTCTGGTGTGTGTGTGTGTGTGTGTGTGTCATGAAATCATCTGATCACAGTCACTGATAAACGTGTATCAGTTGATCGGCTCGGCTCCATCTGGCTACAGCATATCACACAAACACACATGCGTCTCTAATGTGATTGTGAGGGATCATGGGGGACGTGTTTAAACAGGCTTCGAGACGTGAGATGCATGAGAACGATGTATTTCCTACTGAAACAGGAAGTTGGGGCAGGGCATACCGAAGCGTTTGTCCCTAAAAGCAACATGCTTCCAAAACTGGTTTGATGCTAATGAGGGACATGCAGGTGATTGGACATGGACACGTTGATGATGATGATGATGATGATGATTATTTCTTCAGTGCTTTCAGTCTGTCTTCTAATAAAGACGATTACCTTTTCATATCACACTTACAACCGACCGAAAACACTCGTCTGATGTCATAACCAGACAAAACACCTGAACATAATCAATATTTCAAGCTCGGTTTGATTCAATGATTTATTTTCTATTTTTTATCTGCTGTAGCAAAAATCGACAATATCACGATAATATCCGAAAGCGCATGTGACGTTCAGTCTGATTCAAACATCACATAAATGTGTAAATAATCAATAATTGAATAAAACTGACATTGAGAAAAGAAACGCTCCCGCACACCTCAGAATTACATATTCATAACGCTCATGAATAATGCAGCGACCGGAGTGATCGGAATAGAAATATGACGTCTACATCGGTCTGAAAACTAGAATTATGATGATAGAGCTGAATCTACCGCTACTCGCTCTTCATGCAGTTCAGTCACGAATCACAAGTGTTTATGAAGGGTGAATTTATCTGCCATAAATGAAGAAGAGACAGACAGACAGTTAGAGGTTAGACATTCTCTCATGTTCTCTATATACTGAGTGAACTTACACGCCTTTGAAATCCTGCAGTAAATCACACGAGACAATCTGACATCTTTAAAAAGATCAGAGACAGACAGACTGAGACAGAGACAGATAGAGAGAAAGACAGGAGGAGAGAGAGAGAGAGAGAGAGAATTAAAAAAGTGCTGTGAAGTTTCATGTCCACTAAGCAGCGGCAGTGACACACAAAGCCTCCATCATAAGAACTGACTGAACTCCTGAACAAAAGCAAGAAAAATCGAGAAAACATCTCTTTAGATCCTAAAGAGATCCTACCTGTCCGATCGCTACCACTTTGTTTATCTAAACGGGGAGTCATCTCAATTATCACCAGTAAAGTATGGAGGGCCACAAGAATCTGTCCTAGGTCCTCTACTATTTTTAATATACATGCTGCCCCTTGGTAATATTATCAGAAAATTCGGGATTAGTTTTCATTATACTATATATTATATATTTCATGATACTCAACTATATATCTCAACAAGACCAGATGAAACTTCTAAATTATCGAAGTTAACAGAGTGTGTTAAAAATGTAAAAGATTGGATGACCAATAATTTTCTCCTATGACGGATGTACTGTTACTTCCACTACAGTCAAAAGTCTGGGTGTTATATTAGACAGCAACTTATCTTTTGAAAATCATATTTCTCATGTTACAAAAACAGTATTCTTCCATCTTAGAAACAATGTCAAGCTACGAAACATGTTACCTGTGTCTGACGCTGAAAAGCTTTAAATCTAGATTAAAGAATCATCTTTTTAGCCAGGCATTCAAAAATGCATCTCATAAACAGTTATATCTGATCAAATGTTCATTATTAATCTTTTAAAGGGGTCATCGGATGCCCATTTTCCACAAGTTGATATGATCCTTTAGGGTCTTAATGAAAAGTCTCTAATATACTTTGATTAAAAATTCTCAATGGTTTTGTAACACAACACCCTTTTACCTTGACAAAATCAGCTCTGCAAAAATCATCTCATTCTAAGGGGTTGTTCCTTTAAATGCAAATGAGCTCTGCTCGCCCCGCCCCTCTCTTCTCTCTGTGGACAGACAGTCTTGTTTACTTTAGCTGCATTTAGCCGCGTTTAGCCGCTAAACGTGGATCACGAAAGATTCACGTGAACATAGACGGATATATGTAGATCGGGAGGCGCATTCCCTTCACAAACAAACGTAATCCACTGCATCTTCAGCGGCTCAGATGTCGGGAGTAAATGACGACCACTATGTTCATTATTACATCCAGCAACACAACACCTCAATCGCTCAATCGGAGATATTCTCGTCTAACTTACATCCCTGCTCCGGCATCAAAACATGGAAAGTTACTGGACTGTTACAGCTGGTCTGAGGTAAGACGCTCATGTCAATCAACTATTGTGGGAGTGGCCTCTGTGGGTGTGACGGCATAAGGACAGACATCTGAGAACGGCTCGATTTGAAAAAGGGGATATTATTTTTTACAGATTTATTAAAAACCACTGCATGGATTTTTATCATTATAGGGTAGATTTATACATACACTGACAACACACATTAATGTTCAAACAACATGAAAAAGTAAACTTAGCATCCGATGACCCCTTTAACTCTGGTTGAACAAATCTTTCTTTGCTTGGTTTGAACAGCAGCTACGCTAATTATGTTCCTATTTGTTCTCTGTTTCTGCCGTGGTAACTAGGAATTCACAAGCTCCAGTCTGGATCCAGAACACTTAAGAAGAGATGATGCCAACCCTGAAACAACATACAGCACTACCGAATTCTGCTACTAATTTATGGTGCTTTTTGTCTGTTTGATTACGTCATTAATTAATCTTTACCACACATCCCTGCCATATGTACATCAACTTGACATAGTCAACACTAGTAAGCTACTACTAAACATATTGTAAAAACTGTAATTTGCTGTAAAGTTGCTTTGCAACAATATGTATTGTGAAAGGAGCTATTCAAATAAATTTGAACTGAACTGAATTTGAATGTCTAACCTAAGAAAACAGCTCAATCTGTCTTTAAATGAAGTTACAAATATAGGTTTGGGAGGAGCCCAATCATTCAGTCCTGTCAATAATCATTACATCCCTCCACCTCCCCATCTCCACCGCTATGTTATGTTATTCTCCCTCCAGGTAGTACCGCAATGGGGGGGGATGGTTGAATCCTGAGCTCAAGTCTAAACCTCGGGTTTGAGCCTCCATTGAGATCAGCAAGCCAAATTTATTTAGCATTAACCATCAGGCGAACTCATGAAAAAAGAGACTTTATTAGCCATCAAAACCCACACAGAGACATCCTGATGAACACACTGTCGCCATAGAGACAGATGGACACACCTGACCACCAACAGACAGAACAGGAAGAGAATTCTCCCGTGTGTGTGTGTGCGTGTGTGTGTGTGTGCGTGCGCTCACGATCACGTCCTGAAACTCAAAAATCGACTGTTTCATCAGGTGTTGCTGCAGTAAATGTGAGTTTCCCTGTGTCCTGATGAGTGTGTGCTGTGAATGAAATGAGTCTGTTTGTGTGTGTGCGTGTGTGTGTGTGTGCGTTCTTCAGCCTCATCATGTGTTTCTGTTCTCATTGATTCTTTCGGCCTACAGAGACTCAAACATGAGCAGCAGAGAATCACATCTATGTCACGATGTTAAACGCATCCGTCCTGATCTTCAAAACACCAGGGCTAACTGCTAACAGCTAGCAGCTAACGAGTGATTGGACCCAGTCGATTTACAAGCTCGGCTTTGGTTTCTCTTCTGAACACGTATCAATCGAGTCGTGTGATGTATGAATGATTTCTGCACAGTCATGACACGTCTCGTCCGGACAGTAACAGGAGACGCGTGCGTCTCAGTCGGAGTTTAATCCAGACCACACTCGAGATCACGGTTACCTTCCCAGAAACACCGTCAATGAGATGAAGCTCCTGGATGTTCACTAAAGGTATTTCGACTCTATAAATGTTTCGCCTGGAGCATCGTGTTCCTCGGTTTCCCACAGGAGATCGATGAACGCCGTCCTGCGTTTCTCTCGTTAGACGGACGTGGGCTGATGATCTGATGATTTGAGCGCATCGCCGCTGATCCTCAGCAGATGAAAGCATGTCGACTAGTCAAACTATACAAATGTCAAACTACAAATCAAAGGAACAATTGACTTACATTATGCCATCATTTACTCCACTGAGGACTGAAACACTAATTGGACACAATAAAATAACACATCTAATGCAATCAAATCATTTTAAAATCCCACCGATATTCTACACAGGTACAATGTGATTATGAGTGTCACTAGTCCTTCGTTTAATCTGTTGATATGTTTTAAACTTAAGATAATTTTAATGATTTTTTTGCTTGTTTGTACAAACATATGTCTGCTGTTGGCAACAGCACCTCAGGCAGCACGGAGACTAGAGATGTTGTGAAGCGAACAATGTAGGCATTGCCTAAACATCCTCCTCATTATCCATCATTTGTACTGAAATTACTGAATGCCACGTTGCGCCATCTTGTTTACAGCTGCTTAGTGATTTGTACGTTCTCGGCTAGGGCGGTGCAACAGCCTCTATTAATGATTAATTATTATCTAACCCTAACTCGAGGCATGACGACTGCAGACGCACATAAACAAACAAATCACTTGTGTTCGGACCGTCAGATCTGATCCAGCACTGGCTGTGCGTTATTGCTGAAGATGCTCTCATTCCTCTTAGCGGTCCAGATGAAGACGGGACGCCGGTTCCTCGTGTCGGATGACGGGCAGATGCGGTGGGATCTTTAGTCCTTCTGCGTTTCACTCGATCGAAGCATTCGTGTGCCCCGTCGTCCTTCTATGTCACTCGAATCCCATTTGTGTGAGCATTAGAGAATAATTGATGTGATGTTGGGCTTCTGAAGCACATTAGCAAACCAAAACACTTGTGTGGTCATAGCAAGAGGACTGTGGGCTTTAAATATGATTTAATTTGGATCGGAGACATGGTCATGAGTACATTCAGATTTCATTAAAAGCATCTCTCTATTTGGATGGCGCAGTAAAACTCTGAAGGCCGCGTGTGCTGATGAAGTTCCTGATTCACGGCTGCACTTCGAGCTGCACTAGCTGATCTTATCTTCACCACCACAAAAGCACATTATCAGCCATAGATTCATCAGCGGCAGACGTGTTGGGTTCACTGACGTGATAAGAACTTCCCATCACGTTCACACACGCACAGGACACCACAGCTGAAGAGCACAAACGCTGCCGACGTGTCATTTCACGCTCTTTCCAGAGGATCGTGTCGACGCCTCATCACGAGTCTGAACACAATCTGAAACGAGTCTGCTCATTCAGTCACACTGTTTTTGCTTTAAATGCAATTATACAATCTATTTCAAAAACAACTGCTCATGTATGAAGCACTACTGTCTGTTCAAAATAAATGTAAAAATATATTTCCGATTGTACCGAACTCATATTTAACAGTGACCCCAAAACCCCTAGACATAGTAGAATGTCTAAGGTGGACATAAAGTGTTGCCCAGTTTAAAATATGAAACCATCTTTTCTACCCTTCTAAAATGCCTGCATTAGCAATCAGGAGAAATGTGACCAGGCCAATCACAGCAGTGGCTGTTTACTTCTGTTTCTGCAAGAGGAAGCACCCCTTAAAACTGAGTGAAAATGAGGATGGAAAATCATCACTTTCACGAATATTGTACAAAACCCCCCACACAAACGCTCCAAAACACGCGCAGAGCATCAGCATCTGTAAAACACTCGACTCAGAGCTTCACCCTTCACACTCCTGACCCGCCACGCTCATCAAACGCTCCGATCCTTCCCGTGTTCACCAAGAAACAACCTCATCACACACGTGAGACCACATACAGCGGCGTTCCTCATCTGTCCTGCAGAGTTCAGCTCAGACCCGATCAAACTCAGGACTGAACTGGAGCTGAACTCTGCGATCCCGACGTACAGAAAGAGAGAACCGCTGCAGATACGACCGACACGCAGACGGCCATTATTCCGGCTCAGGCTGTTCCTGAACTTCCCGTTCCTGATTTATTTACAACTTCCTGATTTATTTAAATCAAACTCAAACACACATACGCTCGCTACATAATAACTGTACAATTAGCCCATTTACTAACGATTAATTTCCATTGAACAAATCTGCACTGAACATGTTTATTGAGGCTGCTGAAGCTCCAAGCTCATTAGCGCTGCTGAACATTGAGGGGACGTGCAGCGCCGCATCTGACACGCACTGAGAAACTCGCTGACAAACCGTTCCGGCTCTTTACTTGTCAAAAGATCTTCCCGTTCAGTTGTTCATCAGTTTTCTAGACATTCTCAAAGTAACAGCTTATTAATTTGCGTTCAGTTCACATTTGTGATTTACTAAAAGACAAACAGAGCGGCGGCTGATAAACTGTCTCTCTCCCTCACGTTGGTAACGCTGATCGCTCGACGGGAAGGAATGAAAGCGGAGGCATCTGATCCGTCTCTCTCTCTCCTCGCTTCCGTCTGCTGATGTCAAATTCCTCTCGCTTCAGGAATCATCTCAGTTTTTCTTGTTTCCTGACTGAGATTTTACTGAATGGTTTTGAACTCAAAGCCCTTGAAGAGACTCGTGACCCACAAGTCAAGAGTTTTTTTGAGAACGCTTCTAAAAGCCTCTGGACAAAGTAATGTCCATTCTAAATGCAAATTACAATCTAGAATAATCAGGGACAGGCTTCAGCAAAAAAATGACCTTACACATTGCTTTAAAAATCATCACTGTACACGATCTAATAGCGTCTCACGGACTCAATACGCTTGGGTCTGCAGGCTATTTAATATCCCAGATCGCTCTCGCTCGTCACAGAGACACGTTCAGGGCCTCGTTTTGACCTGAACTTTGCAGAAACGCCCCTGACAAATGACAAAAGGACATTGGGCGACGGTTGGCGCGCACGTGAATACAGCACTTCGCTATTTACAAAGACTGGCTGCAGGATCCGTTTTGTTCATTGATTCTTACAGTAAGAACAAATGACTGAAGTAATATACAGACAAAGAAAGAAATCACCAAACCAAGGTCAAACAGGAAACAGCATCAGAAACAGATGATCATCGATTCCTCATGTCACTCCAAACATCTCTGACTTTCTTTAGTGAAACACGAAAGAAGATTTTATGAAGAACGTAGGAAACCAAACAGCATCGAAGCCCATCGACTTTCCTTGTATGGACAAAAACGCTGAGACATTTCTCAGTTGCACTTACGGATTCGTACGGGTCTGAATGACACGAGGACAAGTGAATAATAACAGGGTGACCATTTTTTGGTGAAGTGTCCCTTTAAATCCAGATCCAGGAGGAAACACAAGAGACAAGAAAACAATAGGAAACGCTCAGAAGTACGGTGATAAACGAGACGTAAACGAGACTTCACTATGAAGTCATGATAAACTACGCTATTTATCCTCCTGAGACGCAGCAATTCATTCCTGTCCTCTGTAGAGGACGCCGTGGTTTTTACACACACGCCACAGTAGTAAATCTTCAAGTTTCTTAAAAGAGGGCGTCCTGGGCTTTCCATGAAAACCAGAAAAGTTTACTATCAAAATTCAGCACATGTCAAAGAGGAACATTAGGCATCTTGTGTCAGATTGTTCGTTGACATTTGACTTTATTCTATTAAATAAGCATGACTTATCACGATGAATCACGATGCTGGCTCAACATTTGTTGTCTGTCAGCTGTTAGCGATGGATGATGGCATCGTCTATTGACCCAGCCCTATATAGAACATACTTTTTAACACCCAAGCAAGTAGCGATAAGTACCTGCTCATATGTGGTTTTGGACGCAGTCATTGTCTTTGTAAACACCGAACCCTAACCTCAAAACACCAGCATACATGTCGTGTTTCGGAACTGACATCCCCAGCAAATTAGTCTAGGTTCAGCTAGTTCACCAGGTAGACCAGTGTAAAACTGTGTGGGAATTCATAGTAAGCTGGTGTTTCCAGCAGTGATAAATCAACACACAATCAACACACATAATCACGCACACACACGTCGTCTTGCTCGCTCTCCTCTAATTGGCTGGCGGTGTAATTGCATGTCATTCCGCTGCAGCGCTTTAGCATGTGTGTGATCTATTTGAAATGCTCAGCTGTCATATTACAGACTGCAGGACGTCTCAGGTTCTGCTTCAGCATCTCTTTAGTGTCAGTGAGGACCGTCGGCTGGTTTTATCTTCTCCGTCTCTTCGCCTGAGAGTCTCTTTGTTTTGGAAGGCTAATGAGGTTGAAGTGTTTCCTACAGCACAAGTTCCACATCACTTCACATGGTTATTATTCTGTTTCTGACACCAACAAACACAGAGACGTCGAGGCGTCTCCCGAGCGGTTATAGGTCCGCCGGCAGAGCTTCCACTGACCTAAAGCCGCACAAGTACTTTGAAACCTCACACGAGGGTCAAAGGTCAAACTGGCACTAGTGGCTATATGAGGGGCGATGACCGGTTCTTGTGTTCGTAGAGGTCAGAGATCAGAGATCTTCTTTAGGGTCTACGTTCATCAGTGGTTTTGAGGTGGGCCTGCTGTTTGCGGTTTGCTTAGCGTTGGCCTCAGGCTGCGGGTTTGGGCCAACACTCGCTTCTGTAATACCGGATGAGCAGTTTTCTGCTGAATGAAAAGCAGTTCTTTCAGAAGCAAATCACTGCATTTAAATTTCAGCTTTTTCTTCATTTCAATAATAACCTGCACAGACAAACAGATCATAAAAGCCAGTAAACATTTGTGCCAAGAAAAACACGATCCCCTTATTGCTTTTTCATTTGATTGGTAAATTGATATTCGGCGTAACGTCTCTGTTTAATAATATCATGTCACAATGATTTATTTGCATTGCAAACTGCATCGTTTGTGTTCATAAATCTTCTATACGAGACGCGCGGCGATGGCGATGATGATGAAGAGCCGCGAAAGACTGACGCTCACGCCGGCGTCACGCGCTCCCTCACATCTACATTCTAATTAAAGGTTTTACAGAAATCAAAGGTTAATTACCTCATTTCATGTCACGCTGAATGTCTCCCTCATCTGAGGAATCGCAAAGTCATTTTAGATTCTGTGTTTCTGTCAGAAGAAATTTCCCAATCAAAACTAAATACATCAAATAACCGAATCTGAAGGCGCTGGTCTGTAATTACGGCGCAGAGCGATCAATCTATGAGCCGTTCCCTCTCTGAGTGTCTGTCAGGTGCGTTTAGAGTGAAAACCCAGCAGACTTTCAGACCGGTTTAGTGTCCTACATCCATATGAGAGTGACAGAGAAAGAGGACAGGCACTTTATTCTGGGCTTCTGTCTGTAGAGACCGAAAAACACGTGAAGCGCCGACATTACTGTGCGTCTCAAGAATAATCAGTGAACATCGACCATACATAAGAGAAAGAGTCAATCATCAGACGTGAATGACCGCTGCAGCCAAGTTCAGACAGGGAATTTCAGGGTATTTACTCTTTAAACCAGCCCAGAGAAAGACAGACAGGCATTACCTGGCACAGAGAGGCTGTTATAGAGGTAATATCAGTGCTAAAGTATATGAAGTATATGACACAGCTGTCTGTCTGTCACTCGGTAAATCTGCAGCCATGTGAGGATTTCAGTCCAAATGAAAACATCACACGACTCAGAGAAACAGCATCCAGGACCGGTTTGTTTGGACCATCTGTGTTTGGCAAAGACTCTGTTGGACTTCATCTGTCTGTCCTTTAGAAACGAGCGGCTGGTCTGGCAAAACCTCAATGTGAGAGAGAGAGAGAGAGACTCTGATGCGTCAGTCTCATGTGTCTTTGTGTCCTGATGTTCAGTTATTCTCAGTCTGTCACAAACACACACGTTTGTAAATGAGCCGCATCCTCGCCGCAGCAGGACCGAATCTGTGCGTTTCACTGAAAGAGTTTGATCAGCTTTCTGGATGTGAGGCCTGTGAACATGAGCGGCGGTGGCGGCCAGAAACTAAATTACATCTGTCCGTCTGTCTGCGGAGGAATCAGAGAGACGCTTTGATTATAGAGATACAAGCACAGTCCCAGTGAACTTACTACACCGGCAAAGTTTAATACATGCGTGATTCACACACACACACACCCACACATTTACTTCTATCTAAACTGGGACATTACATAGACTTCTATTGTTTGTACATATGATAGTTATACATTTTCTAATCTATATATATAACAGTAACAGTACACAGATGTCACAGTTCGGTATGATTTCAGTACAACAGGAAAAAAAAAAAATCTACTATGCTACGTTTCTTTTTTTATTTATTTTGAACAGACTGTAGTACAAATTAAAATTTTTCCATCTAGATGTGAAAATATATATATATATATATATATATATATGAGTTCAGATGCAAAACCAGCTAAAAGCCATCTCGGTCAAAAATGAGATAATGATAATGAGTGAATGCTCCTGACACATATTATACGTCCATCAAATACTTTTACTTTAAACTCGTTAAATTCCAGCCTCAGCCCAATCAGAAGTGCCAGTACTTACATAGAAACTTATCCATGCGTCAGATGGATTTAGGGGCTCTTGCATCTGAACTCTTCATATATGAGAGAGGTAGGATACAAGAGAACAAAGCTCCATTTCGCAAACAGTTGAATGTGCAAGCCTTTAAAGTAACGTTATACTCCTTTGTCGCGTTCAGAATCAGCACATGGTCAGTGTCTTTGTTTTCAAGTGCGCAACTCCTGGCATTCGCTGTTCTTCTGCCAGCGGTTATAAAACAGCGTTGCATTACTGCGGGCGCCCCCTTCTGGACTGAGGATGAATTGCCTGTATTGGTTGTAAGCATAGACTGTAAAAAAATATGGACGTAGTGTCCGTGACGTCACTTGTAGGTTTCTGAAGAGCATTTTTGAAGCTCTTAGTGGGCGGGAGTCGGCCGTCGCCATCTTGGAATGGTGTCACTCCACGTCACTCCAGGATAATCGAAAATGGGCAAAGAGGCGGGACGTGGTGGAGCTGGATGCTGAAACCACGCCCGCCTAGCGCAACGGTGGTTACAGCAGCGGCAATCCACCTGTCACTCAAGTGGCCACGCCCCAAATTATGCAGAACTTTAAGGGTTAATAGAATTTAAACGGATGAGTTATAAAAAAAAAATTCACCCCCCTCACAGTTTGCATTAAGGGCAAAATTAGCTATATAGACCAAAACCACTTTTTGTACCAGGCTGTAAACATAATTTTTTCTGATGTAAAGTTGGGCATTTTAACATGGGGAGTCTATGGGATTGACTCCCTTTTGGAGCCAGTCTCTAGTGGCCAGTCGATGAATTGCAGTTTTAGTCACTTCCGTGTTGGTTTTAATAGAGAGAGCGGGAGGTTGCCGTTTGACTCTAAGGCCTCATGCACCGAACTGAGAGGTCCGTACCGTGACGGTTTTGTACGAATACATGTATCGTTACACCCCTAATATATACATATATATAGCCCAAGACTTCAAAAATTTTAAATACGTTTCTAGATAAGAGGTGTCTGAATGTCATTGCATTAGACATCAAATATCAAAGCAAGATCGGAGAAAAGCTTGATCATCACACACAGAAACTCAAAGCTCTTCACCACAACCTGCCAAAATAAAAGTTTGGTTTAACTTGAATAAATTATGAAAGATATATACTACTATTGTACAGTACAATGTACATCTCAAAAACTACTACTACTAATACTTTATTAAAACACTATTTTTAAGGTACAGCAAACAACGTCACACATTTCTTCAGCCATGTTTTAATATAATCTGTTGTGCAGCCTGTTTTTTTTTTTTTTTTTTTTTTTTTTTTTTTCAGAAAAAAAAAAAAAGAATTGTTCCAATTTCATTTGATTTCATTTGATTACTATGGATTAATATTTAGTTTAGTTAGAGAGTTCAGTTTAGTTCAGTGCGATGCAAAAGTGAAAGTCGTCAGGGTGAATATCAGGGCAGCCATATGTCTGTGCTTTAATACTTCATTCAGTAAAGCGTTTAATTTCATTTCTCATTCACCATGAAGAAGAACTCACATCCATTTTCATTCTTGCATTCGCCCAGAAATCCCATGAGCTTCTGTCATTACGAGAGAAACAATACTGAAGATTAATTGTCATGAACTAGTTGGTCATTTTACGCTAGATGGTGATTAAAGAGCAAATTACATTTTCTCTGTTATGTAATTATGAATATGAACCGTTGTGTTTTATTTGATTGTTGCTGTCACTAATCTCGACGGTATTCATTATTATATTTTCAGTCATTTCTGTGGGGAAACTGGAACGTTCCAAACAGTCCCACAGTGAAACTAATTACTGAATCATAACTTCAGATTACGACCTGATCCGACGCTTTAATGAACTAATTGCTCGATCTCCCACAGCTCACATTCATTAGCAGAAAAGATTTATTGGTTCCAGTTATCTTTTTAATTGATGAATAAAACATCAGGGTCTGGCGGTATATGGATTATTCTTTAATTAGCATCGTGAATAATGACTCACGAATGCACTGAACTGAAAGGAGCTACAGTTTCTTGTGAATTCATTCGACCACAGATATATATCGTCTCGACATTTGGGCATCACAGCAAAAAACTTTCATGCAAAAACTCCAGGTGGAACATGAACAGAATCAGCGTCGTGCCGAATTCTGACCCCCACTAGATTATTACCACCCTAGTATGGGTAGGTTAGGAGGTGAGTAGGTGTGGGGTTAGAGATAGAGGAGCGTCTGTCTATACGACACTGACGCTCACAATGCAAACACACGGATGGGATCATTAGTGATCGGTTGCTGTGTGATCTGCCACCGTGTGCTTAATCTGCCAACACACGCAAACGAGGGAGATCTTCAGTCTCGCTGCTGCGGCCGCTGCTCTTGACCCGTTTACTGGATTTCTATGCAAATCACAAACAAAATTTATTAGTACTGAAGTGTTTAGCGGTGAATATTAAAAACCTCTATTAATTATGCTTCTTTCCTGAACCTCAGTCATTTTATGCATAATTACGCTCACAAATAAATAGGACGACGTTCATTTTTCCGACTAATCAGATATAATTAAATCAGTGGGCGACAGATAAAGGCACAATAAACACTCGCACGAGCTCATTCGCGTTTTAATTTCCCTCTGTGAAGATAAAGATGATGTGCATGAGCGACCGTACAGACGGCGAGTGAGTTAGGGACAGCATCGACTGTTTGCAGCTTTACACACTTAAAATGATCTTTTTTCTGTCTCTTCTCTGAAAGCTCTGATGACGTCATACGCAACTTTTCTGTCCAATCAGACGCTCTCTCTCTACTGACTAGCAAATCGTTAGCAATGAGTCAGCAATAATTGGCTTAGCAATAGCAATTAGTCAGTCACATATGTCTCGACCCAAACTTTCTGTTTCAACTGAACCAAAAGAACAAACACACACAAAAACAACAACGGTCACACGACCTGAAATGAATAACGGGTGACGTCTCCTTCATGACGGTCTAAATCACCCTGAAGGCTTCATTTCATGACAACGACCTGCTAACTGAACACTGACTGAACTAACTAACCGAATAACTGAACACATTAGAATGTTAATGGTCATGTGAAGCCGAAAGGGAGTGTGCTGTAAAACGAGACACAGCGATGAGAAAGTTTAGAGTCACCGGACACACACACACACACACATTAGAGCTCAGAACGACACAGTCACTCCAGAGAGACCTGAGAGTATGGGATCAAACATGTTTCACTCATTCTCAGCTGGACAAACTTTTTCTGTCATTAAATCTGCAATTAAATAAAACAGAAATGAAAACATCCTGCTGCGGTCCGGCTCACGATCAGGCCACTGGGAGGCGCTACTGTTCCTGATCAGGACGTTTGTTTCTGAGCATTAGCCGTTTTTTATCTTCACTAATGAAACATGACGTCCGGCTTCATCCACAACTGACTTAATATTGCAGGTCAGCAGACGGTCTGATGACGAGGGACGGTCTCAGCCTAGAGAGCATCTGATTGGATGAAACGATGTTTTTCCAGCTCACCGTGTTTACCTGCTAAAGTTCATGTACGCGAGCATGCAGCCACCAACTAAAAGCCACCAAGTTCAATTACTCTGTGGTTTCTTCTCTGGCCTTTCTGACTGAACAGCATTCTCCTCGTTCTTAGATTCAGGTTCGATACGTCACATCTAAGGGTAAATAACGTTTCAGCCGGTGATCTGCATCGAATCGACAAACGGCTCTGAACTCCCGCGGCTCTCTGGAGCTCTAAACTCTGACACATCCTGCACTCGTCTACAGCAGCCTTCATAATTACAAACCTCACATTATTCTAATCTGCTGATGAATATGCATGAGCTGCTATGAGTGGCAGTGGACCCTCTGCCCTCTGGCTGTTAAATTATTCACTTTAACCCAAACTGCTACAATGACACAAAGGAGCTCAGACGTGATCTACAGATCTGTGCTTAAAGGAGCCGCTCGCCCGAAAACCCACACCGACTGAGAATAAATGAGGACCAAATTTTTAGGTGAGCTATTCCTTCATTAATAAAAACACCAGCGCTGGCGCGATCGCTGGTCTGATTTGCGGGAAAACACACAGAGAAAGCGCAGAGCTTGAGCAAACTTTGGATAAAATCATCTGCAAAATGCCTCACAGGCAAACCGTCTTGGTCTGCTCTTAAAATCATTTATTCTCAGGGTCTCATGCTGGTATCATCTTGACTGAACACAGTAAACACACTGACATTATTCACTTCCTGTCAATGTGTTTACTCCTGGATATCTGATAGATTTCTGTTATTATGTTCTGTAATTTTCTGGTTTCTTTTATGATGTTATTATTCCTTTATTACAGTTTAAAGTTCAGAAGGAGGCTCGTCCCGGTGTTCCGGTACGAGCGCGAGCTCATGCGGAACATCTTGTATTCCCGTGTATCAGCGGCGCAGATGCGCGTCCAGGCGCCTGATTTCCCGCGGGTTCATGCTCTGTTTGTCCTGGCATTTGTCCTGGCACAGGGACAGCAGCTCTGCGGCCGCCTGCCGTTTGTCCCGGGGCTCAATGTCGCTGTCTCCTCCAGAAGTGATTTCACCTCTGGCTCAGAGACATCACATCTACAACCATCTGCTTCGAGTCCAAACACACACACACACTTCTGCACAGATATCAGCCGCAGCCAAGCCGCTGGAGCTGGTGAAGGGCGCGTGTCACAGGACAGACGCGATGCTCTGGACATGATGGCCGAGAGACGAGTTTGGTATGTCAGATCGATGATGTTTAAAGTGCTCTGGCAGCTTTAGAGGGACATTATGTCGTTTTATCGAGTTATTAATGGACAGAGAAAACTGCAGCGTTTAACGACCGTCAAACCCTCCAGACACGATCAACACAAAGTCACTGGAACACACACACACACACACGATTCTCAGAAAACCCTTTAAATAAACAGGCAAACAATGGAACAAACTATCAACCTTCCTAAATGCATCAGTTGAAGTTACAAACTTCCAGTGGTTTCTACAGTTTTTCTGATGTACAATCTTCCTTTTGGTTTTTATTTCAGAAATGGGTCAGAGAAAGAGACAACATCATCTGATTCGTTTAATTGACAGATCTTAACAAGACAGGAGACACCTAACCAACCTACCCTAACCATCAGTAACCTGCTGAAGAACATGGTTCAGCTGATTTATGAGTCTTAAATCATCCAGCAGCTTTTCAAAAGTCCTTCAAGTGTCAACATCCATATGGACTCAACATCACCCATCTGTTCACGAATGTTCACGAATGAATGAGCTCAGGTTCATGACTATTAGTTTAAACATGCAGTTTATCAGCTACAAGACATGCAGTTTATTATGTAATTATTAATTACCAGCGAATGGTTTCATTGTAGGTAAAAATGAAAGTCATTCAAAAGTTAACATCAATTTTAAATCAATGTTAGATGCAAATTATCCATATTCATATGCTTTTGGAGAGCTTTCTGCTTATGGTCTCTCTCTCTCTTCTCTCTCACACACACACAAGCACAATGTGTTGTAATCTGCTGATTTCCCATCAGCCCCTGTGGTTTCATTCTCTGGGTGCTGAATATGTTCAAACAGAAGATCAACAACCTCTTAAGCCCCAATGAGATGATGCACATATTCAGAGATGGTTATTTATCCACTGCTGTGTGTGTGTGTGTGTGTGTGTGTGTGTGTGTGTTCGTTCATCACAGCCTGTCACTGATGAGCTACAAAAACATTTGCTGCTCCGCATGTTTGATGCTGGAAACAATACGAATGTTCGTTTTCTCCTCCTGAAGAGTCACTGACCTTCTGATTTGAGACACGTAATGAGATTCTGACAGAAAACGCATGTAAATGAGGAGAGGTGACAGAGCGCTCGCTGAATGGAGGGCGTTTGTTTGTTTAAATATCCCATCATGCATTTGGACTTTAATTTACACAACAGCAGAGATGCTTCGATTTCTACTTCATTATCCAGCGCCTCACATCTGTCCACCACACCAGCCGCAGGCCCTGCTCACTAATATTTGTGAAGATTTTATGTCTATAGAAGATTCACTATATGAGTGCATGTGAACATAAATCACTGAAGTGAAATGAAGTGACCTTTTCTCTAGAATGATGCTGCCTAAAACCAGCGCTAGCCTGCGGTTTGGACCTGAATCAGGACCACGTCTGTAATGCCTGAAACCCTTCTGGAAGAGATCAGTGTCTAGTGCTGTTCTGTTTGCGAGATGTCATGTGTTTGTCTGATATAATAATGCAGCTTAGGTCTCTGTATCAACACCAGTGGCGAGGTTACGGGGCGTGCGCCCATCCATTTCAGTTGTGGCCCCCCCTATGAGAAGTTGGTATTTTTCCGAATGGATGTAATTTATTAAACAATAATAATAACAAACGTTTTATTTCACTATAACTTTACGTATTTAGCTTTAAAACATTAAACACGAGTTTTCACGGCCAGTTTCTTCATTTTCCCTCTTCCTGTAGGTGCATACAAAACGACCATTTGTCTTTCTGTTAGTCCCACCCACGATATGTTAACGGCGTAAGGACAAAATAGTGAAATGCACCGTTGTGTGGAGTTCAGTTTGAAAACAGTGAAACAAATATCAACCAGATCAATTCTTTAAAAAGTACGTACTGAATTTACCAATGGAAACTAAGCACCGACAGTCTACAAATGAAGCCAGACCACCTGTGGGTGATTGATTTCTGAGCCAAGAATGTTTTAAGCATCGCGTAGCATAGGTACAGTGTTCGATTCGCTAAATAGATGCATCCTTTGAGGAAAGAAACACAAACATTGTGCTAGATCATGTTCAACACAATAAACTGCATCATTTTCAGCTGCGCTCTCTTCCACGGTCCTCGACGTTTACTCATTCGAAGGCGGACCGACAGACACTTGATTATAAAATCATCTGCAAAGCCCGTTGTCTCAGACTGAGGTAATGCTTTACCATAAACTTTCGTTTGTTAACATAAGTTAATGCATTAACCAACATTAACAATAAGCAATAGATTAGTTACAATATTTATTATATTTGTTACCGTTAAATATTAAAAAAATAAACCGCTGTTATTTTTGTTAGCTTAACAGATACAACTTTTAATTTTAACAATGTATTAGTAAATTGTGAAATTAAAATGAATGTTAATCAATACTGCGTTAGGAGTATTGTGTATTGAATCTTTGTACTGTACTTTTTTGTTGTCAATTGGACATGCAGTTTTCATACGCTACTCTTGGCCCACCCACTTAAAGATTTCTGGCCTCGCCCCTGATCAACACACACAGACACACAATTCATTCATTAGTTCAGATCATTCCCACACACTGCTGCTTTCAGCAATGATTAATCATAGCATAATGATGTATTACAAACAACACTGATAATGCTTCACTAAAGAAATGTTATTTAACATGAAGTGTGAGCCGCAGACCGTCTCCTGACACTCCTGACTTTCACTTCATCAGACTGTAAGTAAAACACACGATTATCATTCTGCTTTCTGGTTGTGAAATGACAGATACTATAACATTAAATACCATCCAGCATTCAAACACCACCAGAACTCTCTGTACCTACAGATTCACTGAGTGGACGTGTGTCTTCACACGCAGGGAGGGGAAAAGACAAAGAGTCTCCAAAAACCACTGCAACAATGTCTGAAGCACAGAATCCTCTGGAGCAGAACTGACAAACCTTACATATAAGAAACTCTGAGAAAACCCACAGTTTTAATCGTGTCAGTCGATATTAAATACAACCTATACATGTAGATAAAAAAATTGTAGGATGTTGGTAATACTGGATTTTCTCATAATGTCTCTCATGGTACGGTTTAGCCATGCCTGTTTATTACATGTTTTATTACAGGTTTTTAAGGGCTTGTTTTGAGTATAATACTTTGTCCAACCTGAAGCACAACAACAGCAGTTGCTTTATTTATGAGAGCGTGTTGCTTTTTTTCTGGCAACCCTTCACAGCTTTAATGACAAGAACACGCTCTGGTGTGAGCGGAGGAGAGCGGCTCACGCATCCAGACTGAACAGCAGCTATTGTTCATGGCGAATGCTCAGGAGCTATTTAATAAAGTAGCCTGAATTACACACACCTTGTAGCAACGTTATTATTTTACTCCAGACTAGAGGAGACTGAGACTGCCACTGAGCTTTTCATATTCATCACACAGCACTCACATATCAACCATCACATCGCCTGCATCTCTCTCCTCATGCGTCAGACCGTTCCAGATACACATCTGCTGTATGTGGCTGTAGTTTGTGCCGTTTAAACTCCACATCCTGATTTATGATGTTCAGACCATCACAATAAACCACAATGAGCTAGAGCCGATTAGCTGCTCCACGGAAAAGGAAAGAATCTCCAAAGACAAAAATCGCTCAAGCAGTCGAGCACCAAAGTCTGTGGATAAAAGCAGCACATCAACGCAAACTAATCCATTCAATCAAATGGATGTTTAATCTCTGACACACTTTGATTGACTTATTTATTAAGTGCTAAATCCAATAATAATAGACAGAAGATCGTGCTACCCGAAATCCTTCACGCTCGTCTATGAGCACATGCTAAACCCAGACAGCACACGTACGTCTGCAAGATGTCTGTTAAAGATCTCTTGATCTGGAAAGCATCTGCTGTGTACAAATGTCTGGCAGATATCTGTAAGATGTCAGTTTCGCATACATTCTAAAACATCTTAAAGACATCTATTAGACGTCTATTTGACATCTGATAGGAAACGTGAAGTAGACGTATTGCAGATGAGCAAACTACATCTCGCAGATGTCTTGTAGACGTAAATGCAGATGTCAAATAGACGTCCCCGAAATGTATGTGTGCTATCAGGGAAGCTGTCCTGTTTGAAAGTGCTCTTGAAGCGAGACAGATACGAGCGAATCACACGTGCGTGTGTGACTGACGCAAACCGAGCGAGACCCTCATCAGAGTCTGCGTCGGCCGCTCATCTTGAGCACCGGTTTGTTTTTTGATAAACTCTCACAGCACCTTTAATGCTCATTCACACAAAAACACGCTGGGCGTTACGTTTAGCCGAAGAGAAAACTCTTAAACCCCTCAATGAAACACGAGAAAAGTCACTCACTGGCGCTTCTACTCAGACCAACTTCATGGCATTTTAGTATGTGTGTGTGTTTCACAGGAGCTGAATCTCAACATCACATCTGATCACATTCATCAGACACTAATGGCTGCTTTATTAACCGCCACCAAACTAACTGAGGAAGTGTTTACAAAAGCGGTGATGTTCTTACACTACAACAATCGGCCATTTTTTAGAGCTTCATTCTGTGTGTTTGAGGACAGAGAGTCTTTGGGCTCGTTCGATGTCTGCAGGGCAGCAATGGTAATGATCAAACCCACAACAATATGTTTATCTGCACGACAATTGATGAGAAGCGCTAATTAATCCAGATCGCAAGAAAAAGTTAAAAACAGCTGCTGCCTCAGGACAGACAGACAGAGAGAGAGAGAGAGAGAGAGAGAGAGAGAGAGAGAGAGAGTACTTTTGCACTGTGTGTGTGTGTGTGTGTGTGTGTGTCAGTGTCACACATGAGTTTGGTATCTTCAGGTCAGTGAAGATCATGAGGAACACTGAGCTGTGTCTGTCAAATCACCGCTGGACGTCTGATGAACGACTGATGTTTCCGGCCGGTCTTAGTTGACGTAAGCTGGTCTCTCAGACTGACGTCTATTCTTTCCTGAAGAATCCGTCTGTTTCTCCTCAAACTGTTTGACTTGCTATTGTTTTCACATTATTTCACAGAGGAAATCTCATTCAGCCGAAAAACCCATTAACATGGAAATGTAGCAAATTAAAAGTGTAATCTCTACAGCGCGGGTTTATTTATTTATAACTGTCTGTTTAGATAAATGAGAGTGAAGATTTTAAAATGTCCAACTGTTCTCTGAGAAAGTGATGTCCAGTCAAACACACCCGCTCTGACTCGAGGAAATCTGATTTATTCATCGCTTTCAGTCACGTGACTCTTCCGCTCATCCGCCATATTTATGAGCATCGGCGAAGCGAACACAAAAACACATCAACAGAGATACTGAGGAAAAAAACTGTGATGCCTGGATTTGATCCATAACAGCCAGATTCGGAAATCATCTGCAGCACAGATCAAATCTGACATTCATACACATTTCTATATTTAATCCACACTCCATCCTCCATATGCTGGTGCTACAAGTAGTTACAAGAACGGACTGCACTTACATGAATACTTTTGCTCACCGGCTTACAACAAAACCAGCTAACATTTAAAGCTCTTAATCATAGCTGAAATCTCACCACTTACTGCTTTAATAACTCTTAATATCAACCAAACCAACTGATATATCTGCAAAACAAAGGAAATATACAGCCAGATCTAAATCCAGAAGAACATTTCTTAAATCATTGTTTTATCTCACTGTATCGCCTAATCTGCTCCGATCAAGCACGAAGACATTACAGACAAACGGTGTGTGAGGAGTAAATGTGAAATGGCCTATACAAATACATCTGATTTGACAGACATGCGAAGATGAAATGTGGATTAAATATAAATATGATGGATAAACAGAAAAGTCACGTGACTGAAACAGATGATTATGACACAAATACAGTGTTAATTGAAAGTGTAACAAACAGAAGAAAGCAAACAAAATAAAGAGATCTTTGGAAGGGTTTAGGGCCTGTTGACAGACTCTGAACTCCATCTGAACAGCAAACTCCCGTCAACACAGAGACGCCATTAAACTCCCGAACCCAACGCTACTGTGATGAGGCTAAGAGGACATAACGAGACGACGATCAAAGACCATTTCATCGATCGAGCTCTTACAAGACAGTCACAACAGACAGAAGCAAACGGTTATCACAGCTGTTCAGTGTTTTCAACTGCATCATGTGTTTAGATTTCACATATTTAAAGGGGTCATGACATGGATTTTTTTGATTATTTTAATGTTGGTTTACTAATAATGTTAATAAAGGTATTGCACAAAAAACCCAAATAGATATGTGGGAAAATGTTTTTTTGTCTGAAACGACCTGTTTTTAAGGTGCGTGTCCTTTAAGGCTTGTCAGTAATCAGTCATTGCATAATAAAGCAATAAGCTTTGTGCTGTTCCTAACAAAGCCCCTTAGCTGTTATAAATTCGCTATAAACCAAGTCTTTACAGGGCTTGTGTTGCTTTTATAAAAATATTTTTCACAAAATAAAACAGAGCAAACAAAGTGTAATGATATTTATACAAATACTATTCTTCCGCCAAACAGTGTAGTTCCTCAGAGACGGTTGTCGAGCAACACACAGATGTAAACAAAGGTACATGTTTGTAGATTTACAACAACTTCGAACACGGCTCAACCAATCAGAATCAAGGACCGGAACTATCCGTTTTATAGGAAACAGTATCAGCGCCCCCTCGCTACTGCATGTGAGTGTCATTTCCAGACAAAGCATTACAAAATCATTTACTTCCGGTCTGTGACGCAGCTGCAGTCAGATCTAGTACCGCTTCAGCTTCCAACAAATGTTTCTTTCAGACCTGATTTAACATTTCATTTACATCAATCACACATTGTGAATGTCACTATAAACTGTATTATAATCTGAATTTCATGTACTTCACAATCTAGTTAACAATATTTTAAATAATGAAAAAAGAATAAAACATGATACATTAGTCATAAAGAGCGAAGTGTCAAGTGACAAGCTCAACATTATATCTACAAAGCTGCTTTCAGAGCAGATCTTAAAAATAATAATAATCTGTTGAACGTAATAAAACAGATCCTGCCAAACTGTAAACTGTTTTTTTTTTTTTTTTTTTTTTCTGTCGACCACCTCACACACCGCAATACCCTCAGAAAACATCTGCTGGAAGATCAGAAGATACGGACCGATATGTGACCCTGGAGCACAAAACCAGTCTTAAGTCGCTGGGGTATATTTGTAGCAATAGCCAATAATACATTGTATGGGTCAAAATGATACATTTTTCTTTTATGCCAAAAATCATTAGGAAATTAAGTAAAGATCATGTTCCATGAAGATATTTTGTCAAATTCCTACTGTAACTATATCAAAACTTAATTTGTGATTAGTAATATTTATTATTAAGAACTACATTTGGACAACTTTTAAAGGTGATTTTCTCAATATTTGGATTTTTTTGCACCCTCAGATTCCATATATTCAAATAGCTGTATCTCGGCCAAATATTGTCTTATCATAACAAACCAAACATAAATGGAAATCTTATTTATTCAGCTTTCCACCGGCAGGCCTAACTGACCCACACTAACCAGCTAAACCTCAAGTCCTTGGCTGTTATTTCACATGCGTTTTCATACTTAACGTACAGCAAAAAAAAAAAAAAAAAAGAGAGAAATGAGCAGAATGATCATGAACACACCACGAGTACATCTAGCATTACAAGATGTATGACATGACCCATTTAAATCACAATTAGTTGACGTTGTGTCATTTGACTGACCACAGCAATTAAAATGAGGTTACGATCAAAAGCAATCACTTTATGATGTTATAAAAAGTTAACCGTCATTATTATTAGAACATTTTCAGAAAGCCTGAATGCGCACGTCGCAGAGTTTGACCATTAAACAGATCGAGTTTATCGATGAGAAAGCAGATCGAGGCTGAACAGATGGGCCGTACTGAACGTTCATCCGTATTCTCCAGACAGCTGACGGCCGTGAATTAAAGTCTGGAAGCAGAAAACCTGGAAGCTGTGCCACTGCTGCTGTAATAAATCATGTTTTCACTCATGTTGCTTGTTTTGTTGTTCTGGAGGTCGAAACGGCTGAAAGTGCGTGACGCCGCGGAGGAGCAGGAAAGAAAACAGATGCTGACGAGTGTGTCCGACGTGTGTGTCGCAGCGAATCGTCACGTCACTCCAGTGCTGCGTTTGTCATTAGTGATTCATTCCGTTCATATGCGGAGAATCGGAGAAGCAGATCATAATCCGTCTGGACATATTTGTGTATCTATATACTCTTCTCAAATCAAAGCTGCTACAGTAAACGTCATAAATCACCAGCTGACATAAAACCGCTTCGAAAATATTATTTCACAGCAGAAAACATTAGAATACTCTCAGGTCAAGTGAATGAATCATTCTGACCCTTTGAGAAGGTTGTGTTTTGTGCTCTACATGGACAAAAAATGTCAAACATAGCAAGACTCGAAGAGTCATAAACCACCGTTTGTACGACGTCACTGTTTGTTAAATGCTTAATAAATGGTCAGTGAATAGTAAAACGGAATTCAGATTTAGATCCTGTTGGAAGTTGTGTGATTAATGTGTGATTTCCAATGACTTTGGGCTTCGTTTTGCAATGTTTAAATTTATGCAAACATGGAAATGAAGGGTTTCTAGCTCATTAGCATAAGTTCTCTAAGGGTGCGTTGAGTTTTCAGCTCCATGAACGTGTTAAACACGTGGAGTGAGTGTACGGCTGATTCAACTGGTGCTTCAGAAGATCAACGCTAGATCTGGATCAAGCGCTGTCTTCAGTCTCTGGTCAAAAATCTGAAGGAATGATAGTTTGATTTTGAAGAGTACATCCGTCAGTTTTACTTCTCAGGTGAACTGATCTGGTTTAAAGTAAAACTGACAAATATAATCTTCCAATGTTTAGATGTTTCTACAGAAAAACAAGAAACAAATCATTAAAGATATAATGGGATACGGTACTGTTTTCTGTGGTTACAGACATGTTATGTACAGTAATGTTACATAAAGGCAGGAGGAACATTCAAGCAAAATGACTTCATATCACATCACTAGACAAACAGCAAGCCCTCTTCCATTTACCGCGATGTAAAAGTCACGTCTGCGTTTCTCTCTGACTGAATGTTGAAGACGATACACATTTGACCCTCGACTTCACTCTCCAGTGATCACGAAGCAGTCTGTGACACATCTGCAATGAGCAGCTTCCACTCGTCCTCTGCGGTCAGAGACACAGACGGTCTGAACGCTAAAGCACCTTCATAGAGTCTCTGAGCACTTCAACGAACACGCGACCTTCAGTCAGTCACAGCGGGTTTGAACATACGACATGAAACCCCAACTCTGAATGACAGCAGACGCCACACACAATGAGCCGCGGCGCTTCACGGAGCCACAGAGTCCCATTTCTTCCTCCGTCACGTCACCTTTCATTGTTTCCGCTCCAGGATTCAGTCACATCCCGCTTGGCATCGGAGTTTATTTTTAAAGTGAGATACAATTCAGGTCAATGCATTTCTTGTGTTTTTTTTGTTTTGTTTGTTTTTTGGTACAGTCGTGAGAAACGGTCACGTACAGACCGATCAGCAAACACATTCCTGCATATAATGAAGCAGAAACTCAGAGTTTCATTAAACCAAAGACAATTTCTGTGTTCAGTAGCACAAAACGCATGCGAATCACTCAGATCTCAGTAATGTGTTTCCTGCAGCTGTCAACAAGAGCCTCGTAATGCAGCAATATCTGTAATGTGACACACACACACACACACACACACACACACGTTACATCAACAACTGAGTGGTTGGATGAGACGTCCCTCATTTGCAGAGATCTGCACCTCAATCTCTACAGCTACGACACAACAAGAAGCTGCTTTATATTTTCAGTGAACTCCAGCAGATGAGAGATTACAGTCTTAGTGATGCAGACACACACACAACATCAGCTCAGTGAACAATGACAAAAGATTCATTAATTAAGAACATCTACATCTTTACAAATACATTTCTTAAGTCCATCAAAGGTTTTCCTTCTCGCTGTGTGTTGTGACACGTACAGACGACTCACTGTTCCTCAAACCATCCGTGCGATTGAACATTTGAAATGTGAAGACAAAAACAGAAAATCTCCTCTCAGGAATCCGTTTTAACTTCATCTGCAAACAAACAATTTCAAAATCTTTTATCTGCTACTTGCAGCCACAAACAAGCTCATTAATATGAGGAATCTGCCAAAGCAAAGCAGCCAAGGAGCCGCACGTTCATGTAACGGTACCATCTGTGAGCACATCAAACATTACAGATTCCCACAAAGCCCTGCGTGTCTCCACATGTGCTCCTGGGATCGTCAGAACTTTACTGACACTGAAGAACAGCAGAGTTCCTTTATTCAGACTGGAAGCATGATGAACAGAAAGACCAAAAGATGATGAAACTGCACTGAAACCAGACACCAATGCAACAGATAATTCAATCAAATAAAAGTCTGATGAGCTGCTGACCGTTAAAAGAACAAGAGAAAGGTTTGGACGGGATGTTTGTGGATTTCGGAGGTTCATCGAAGAGTCCTGATGAAGGCATGACCGTCGTCACGTCCTACAACACATCGTCATCTAAAGGACAGAACTCCCAAAAACACCAGCAGCTCCAGAACAACAGCGTTTACACAGAGACACATCGAACATTTCCAGAAGAAGGAAACGTGTGAAAGATCTACAGATCCTAAAACAACACCGGCAAAGAGCACAAGTGAACAACAAGGTGCGACTGCGCTTCTGCTGATGAGAAAGGAGCCGTTTCATGCGTCACACACACACACACACACACATCATCAAACCCAATCTCTGTAGTGTGCGTCTGTCATCTACTGACGACGCCGACCCTCATGAAACACTGACACGCTTTAGAGCTGTTAACGTGTTTACAGCACGCCGTCATCGGCTTCGTTCTGTCTGCGGTCGAGTTTCTGAACTCGTGCTGAGGTGTAAGTGAGTTCTGAGAGCCAGCGAGCATGAAATTAACGCTGTGCAAACGAATCCTCATCGCAGGATTACGAGCCTGACAGACCTTGGGCAGACGGCGTGTTCAGAGAGAGCGTAACACCACAGCTGTGCTGTACGGCCTTATCTGACAGCCGCGCTAACGCTCCACGGGCTACGCTAAACATATTGTAGCGCGAAGACGCGTGTTACGTGATGCTGATCCGGGTCACGTTCGCTGCTTGCGTGTTAGACCGTCAGCCGCCTCTGTTCACCCACACCAGCGCAAGTTTGATTAAAAGTCAGAGCTCGTCTCTTTTAACTACAAGGACATTTCTCCCCCTCAATCTAAAGCAGGAACAGAGAGAGAGAGACAGAGAAGATAAAACCAGCCGACGGTCCTCACTGACACTAAAGAGATGCTGAAGCAGAACCTGAGACGTCCTGCGGTCTGTTATATGACAGCTGAGCATTTGAAATCAGACTCTCGATGTCGTTTCACAGAAGCCAGATCACAGATGACATTCTGCGGAAGGACAAAGTTCACATGCGTCATATGTTTGTGTTCCAGCACATTCTGCCAAAGTTCTTCACATGCTCCAGTCAGTGGATATTGCTAATTTTCACAACATTAATCAGGTCAGTTTACAGAGGAAGATTTCTGAATCTTCTTCTGTAAACCGACCCTGATTAATCGTCCCTGATTATCGTAATTTGCATTTAGAACGGACATTACTGTGTCCAAGAGCGTTCTCGAAAAACACTTGACTTGTGGGTCACGAGTCTCTGCGAGGGCCGTTGAGTTCAAAACAATCCAGTACAATCCCTCAAAAACAGTTTTTATATCATCTAAAACACCAGAACGGCAATTCAAAAGAGATATTTAAGATTCTGAAGGAGAATCGTCTTAAGAATGGACGGAGGTGAGCGAGAGAATGACAAAAAAGAGAGAGAGAAAGACGTGAAGTTAAAATCATTAAGACTTGTCTTTGAAAAAACACCATTGATTTTAGTTAGCTTGTTGCTATGGACACGGTGTCTTACTGTGTGTGTGTGTGTGTGTGAGTGTATTATGGACAGACATGCTTCAGTGTTGCATGTTAAACACGCTAAAGGCAGGAGCACAACTATCATCAGGACAACTGAAGACCGGCTTAAACACGAAATAAACTATTTTAAAGAATGTTGGGAGCCAAATCAATTTCTGTTGTATGGACAGAAAAATGTAATAAATACAATAAAAATAAAAGAGAGTAAGAAGTCAGTCTCGCAGGTTTGAACAACAGAAGGGATAAATAGTGACATCATTTTTGGGTGAACTGTCCCCGTAAGTGAAGCTGACGTTTAGCGCGCATATGTGTGTGTGTGTGTGTGATGAAGCTGCTCATCTCTGGGACTGATCTGTCGCGAGTCTCCGATCTCCATGCTCCTCTACGCTCCTCCGGTTCCTCTCTGAAAGAGTTCCTGTGAGCTTAGACAGCACAATGATGCTGGATTCATGTTGCTTTATGAGACATGTTGCTTTAGAGAATTAGCATATAAATGAGCTCAGTGCTTATCAAGTCTATTTATGAGCCCAACTGCACTGAGAGTTGATCCTGTTGCTCTCCAGCATTATTACATCTGTGAGGGACGTTGCTCATCTCACACAAAGCTGTGACACTTCTGAAAAAATGCCTCTAAACTCTCAGGTTAAAGGTCCAAAAAGACCAAATAAGAAAATCAGAGCGGACAGAAGCAATGGTGTCGCTGTCACACTTTACTCAGCGATTCTGTTCTGTTCATTATTCTCTCATTCAGATTTTGAGAAGGATGCGCAGTTTACCTTTTTTCCTCAGACAACAAGCACCTGATTCAAAAAAAATACATATAACAATGTCTGCCTCTTATAGTACTGAACAGGTTCTCATTTACTCTATCAATCGCCTCTACTCAGAGAGGTGTTTGTCTGAGAAAACAGACAGATAAGGGGGTAGAACTGTTGCATTATTCCAAATAAATAGATTATGATCCACAAATAAATGTAAAGAGGAGATGAACAAAAAATGTACATATTTACAAATAAATCAGAGCCACAAATGAATCTTAGAGTTTTACAAACATGAGTTAAATTCACAAATAAATAAAATGAGATTTGCAAATTAAAAACATATTCATATTCCTATTTGAGCCAATGCAGATGAATAAGTTATTTTAGGATTGTAAAACAAAACGTGATTGGCTCTAGCGAGAAAGTGCTACGATTGGTCAGCAATGCTAGAAATGTTTCAAAATTCACAAATACAGCAGCGATCCACAAATACACAGCGAGTGATCCACAAATGCGTGCAGCCATTTTACAAACACACAGGATGCGATTCACAAATGAATGCCAGGCAAAGTTGTATTTGTGACGTAAGAATATATTGGTGAATATGTTTTTATTTACAAATCTCATTTTATTTGTTTGTTTATTTATTGTGTATCTCACACTATTCATTTATTAATTAATTAATTTGCATTTATTTGTGGATCAGATTTATTTGGAATAATGCAACAATTCTACCCCCACATTCCCACTGCACACAGACCTCAAAGCAACATCGTACCGCGGTGCAGCGCACAGATTCACAATGATTTACCCCGGCGCTTTCAATAACATGATCTGAGAGCTGCTGCAGCGCCAATGAGTGACAGCTGCCAATCAAAGTTGAGGGACATCAGAAATTAATTCAGACAATAATCTCAGCCGTGTGAGCGATAGTGACAATCCAGCAAAACTCAGGACTGACAGAAAGACAAACGTGATTTAGCGAGGCACAAAGTTTAGAAACTCACATTTAAGTTTTGGATATTTCTGAAAGTAAAGAACTCAAGTCTGTTTCGACTAATGGAGTTTATGTTGCTTCTGTTTTATAATGACTGTTCACGTATGAGAGCCATCATATGACGCCCGTCACATCCATCAGTGTCCGCAAGTTACATGAGAATGAACACAGCTGATCTGTCAGCTCGTAACTGGCTTTACCACAAATTTTCCTGCAAATATAGGATATTATTCCTCTGTAGATATTCAGCATATTCAACATCAGACTCTCATTACATGAGTTTCCTCTGTTTAGTAGCAGTTCTTCCCTGTACTCTTACATTCACTCAACTGTCCAGTCCGTCAGGTGCATTTAGAGTGAAAACCCAGCGGACTTTCAGACCGGTTTAGTGTCCTACATCCCTATGAAAGCGACAGAGAAAGAGGACAGGCATTTTATTCTGGGCTTCTGTCTGTGGAGACTGATGAACACGTGCAGCACTGAGCATTGTGTTTCTGTGTGTCTCAGGAATAATCACTGACACAAACACACACACACACACACTCTGAGCCCCATCATACATCCGGTGAAATGTGACGGCCAGCGCCCATCTAGGTGTGCTGGTCTTAAAACGAGGTGTGTTCAGCATTTTTGGTGAGTTGCTATTTTGAGGTGCCATTGACCATCTAAAACCTGGTCTAAAGTCAAAGGCGCAGTATTTTTTATGTATTTAAAGGGTGCGTTAGTGATATGCATCTATAGATGGGTGCACAACACGCGTACACAATTATTTTACACACACAGCGCAGCAGCACACAAACATGCCAACTATTAGAAAAGAAAAGATTGCAAGTTTATTATTGCGTACGCTTTAACCCGACGCACGAGCAGATCCGTTTCCTCTCTGGAGAAACGTTCAGTCTTTGCGCTTGCAAATTCCGCCATGTAAATTGAAAATCCGCCATGGTTCAAGCGCAACTGGCTTTTAAAGGGAATGGGAGATGATACTTCGATTGGTTTATTTCACGGCCAAAACACACCCATGAAAGTAGGTACAACCCTTCTGGACCATGTGCCTTAAGCGCTGACCTTTTTTCCATCATTAAACTGGCCAAAATGGATTTGGGCACGCCCTACATGCAACTGCGTCTTGCACTTCAAACCATGTGCTTACCACACTCACAGATTAACATAAAGCTGCCTGTGCTGCATCTCAGACATATGAGAGAGAGAGAGAAATGAAAAGACTGTAATGATGTGACTGTGCACCTGAAAGCATTTCATCTAAGATCTCCATTCATTCAATCTGGAAGCTGCTCAGAAACAAATCAATAAACTCTGACAACGAATAAATGCTGACAACGTAATCAGCAAACAGGGTTCAGGGAGGCGGCAGTGACATCACTGAGCTCCGGCCCGCTTTATACGGGACATTTAAAAAGAGCGTCACGTGACCTACAGCAGCATAAAACACAGAATCCTATAGTCATAAGATACAGAAACCTTTCGTGGATCAGCATTGTGGCTCTTTCTGCTTTGGTTTGTGTCAAACCTCAAAAAAGTTAAAACTGTTAAGCGCATGAACTCTGTATTTTATCTACGCCTTGTTGATCCCATCATGTGCTCCCTTATTTCCACAAAGAACAAGAGGGAGTCTAGTGGTAGAAATTCTGCTGGATTACGTATTTATCATTGTGATTCCTGACCTTATGCAAAACAGTTTCCGCTGCTCAGACCCACAGTCATTAACTACAGGAGAGAGAAAGAGAGAGCGAGAGGTACATATGGGTGGTCTGGAGAATTCAAGGGTAAGATGTTTTATTTTACTCAACGCTCATGAGGAAACAGTGAGTCTATTTCAGGTGTAGAATCAGGTCATCTCCAATAGAAACAGGATGATGTGCTTCATCTTGTGGGCAAAATCTAGATTAAGGGAATGAAAAGCTCAGTTAGATTTCCACTGTAGTCAAACGGGATGATTTTAAAAGCACATGTCACAAAACCACAATATGAAGAAATACAGACACAACCGAATGCGCTTATCAGCTGAATCTAATGAAACCAAACGAGTCCAGGAGGACGTGAGGGAGTCTGCAGATGATTTAGCTCCAGCTCTTCACATCTCATTCGACTTCATTATTCCTTGACATGAAAGGTTGATAAACATGGATCAAGGCCTAATCCCAATCGTGGATCAAATCGCCCGTAATAACGCGAGGACATTCAGCTCTCGTTAGGACGCGTTTCCACCAGGGATGTCACAATTCTCAATATAACCGTTTGGTACGACATCCACGGTTCAATGCGCACATGTGAATGGACCTTTCTCACATTCCCGGGTTTCTCATAGCGGAAGTCGTCATAGTTGGGTAAAATCCGAGAGCAGTGAATGGGAGAGTACCACAAATATATTTTTTGCGTTCCCATTTGCTCAAATAACAAAAGAAAAACTACACGATTAAAACTACACTTTCAATCAAAGGAAAACAATTGAGCTAGACTGATATCAGCAGTCAGAAGAGAGAACAATGTCAAATTTACCCTCCCTCCCATAGATGCGGCATTAGACACACCCTCGCACAGCGTTAACTAGTTTTTTTGTAACTTGATGAAAAGGTGATATAATACAGAGTGTAGTGTTATAAATGTACATACATATTTTAAAAATCAAAATATAAATAACCATTGAAACGCATCATCACGGGCTTGTGAAAAGGGTCCATTGCGGTTTTTCATTTAACTTCCTTGTTTTATTTCTCTCGGAATTTGCTGTTTGTGAACGAGGAAACGCTTTCCTGTTCGAAAAAGCAACATATGCAGAGCATCTTCCATTCTAATGACATGCAACAAGCCTTTCTAAACCTGTTGTCCAACAAAAGAGTTATAAAAAAACATTACAACTTTTTTCATTCACAACATCAGTTGAGTGTTAAAATTAACTTCCTTATGTGATCTGATGTGGATTCTTATCACAGAATGAGGCAGACAATAAATTCTATACTCATTCTATGTATGTCGATTAGCAATGGCTTATGAAAATACACAAGATGACTTGAAGAACACAGATAAACCATATATTATTGCAGACGAGTGTATATTGTCTTTACATTTCATCATTCAATACGTTTAACATTCTATCTTTTTTTTAATTCAGATAAAAGCAATAGCGATGCCTTTATCCATATTAGAGAAGCTGGAACGTCATCAGTGACACTTCTTTGACGCATGCGGATTTTTGCACGAGGGCGCCCTCTGGCGTCCAGTACGAATGATACCCATTCTATTTTGCATAAAAAATTAAAAAATAATTTGGAATATAATTAGAAAAATTAACCAGACATATACTAAACCATGCTTTTTCCAGTCTACAGAGGTTTACGGGAGTATTTTGTTAATTGTTGCAAAAAAAAAAACAAAAACACTGAAGTGGCAAGATATCAGAACTGAAATGAATCAAACTGAAAACCATGGTTAAAAACCGAGGTACATTTTGAACCGTGGACTAACTGTATTGTTGCATCCCTAGTTTCCATAGAACTAAATGAACTCTACAGTATTGAACAATCTTTATTTGCACTGCAAGCCAGTGCTTCTATTGCAATTTTAATCATTAAAGGTTTATTCAATTCAATTCAAATGTATTTGTATAGCGCCTTTCACAATACATATCGTTGCAAAGCAACTTTACAGCAAATTAAAGTTTTTACAATATATTTAGTAATAGCTTACTATGTCAAGTTGATGTACACATGGTAGAGATGTGTGGTAAAGATCAATTAATGATGTAATCAAACAAAGAACACTGTACATTTTTGTGTGAGTGAAAACCCTAACCCTAACCCTAACCCTAACCCTGTGTTTAACGCATGTGAGAGAACTTCTACTGAAGCACTAAACTACTCAACTACTGCATGATGTGATTGATTAAAAAAAAAAAACCCTGATGAACTGAACTGGCTTCTCCATTTTACATCCATACAGACTTCTCAGAAGAGTTTCTTTGAGCAAAATCAAAGCTCCATTACCTTTTCAAAAAAGAGAGCGTGAGAGCGAGAGCATATGTAGAGCTCTACCATCATTTTCAGAAACTACACCAAAGTACAGTATTCGCAGTGCATTCACACAAACGTTCTCATATTCGTGCTGGTGATGCAGCGATGCATCTCATCTGTCTGTCTGTCTCAGACGAAGCAGCAGAAGCACAGCGGCGGATCTCAGCTCTGCTCTCGACGCTCTCCAGTTCCCATCATTCTGATCCTGCTTTATGAAAACATGACATCTGTAGTCAAGCTCATTCCTGCAGAAACATCTGAGAATCAGCACTTCCACAGAAGTCATCTTCTTCCTGGGATTTTTGTTTCAGACAGATTTGACATTGACATGAATGACATTTGACATTAATGACATCTGAAAAAAACCACCTGTAATTCCCCATCTGTTAATGGAGTTCATGGACTCGTACTCAGTTTCACTGTTCCAAGCTCTGACGCTTCTTCTCTATAATGGCTTCTAGACAGAAATACTTTTTCTTCTAATGCGATTTACCCTCCATTTCATAGATTTGTATCTGAAGTAGATCCTCTAACAGCATCATGTGAGGATGCCATCTGATTATCAACTGACGTTTTCCAGATCCCTCTAAAATCGTACTGCTCTACAGCCTGGTTTCTCCCAAGGTTTTTTTTTCTCCATTTCTATCACCGATGGAGTTTTGGTTCCTTGCCACTGTCACGGATGCCACTGTTAACTGAAAAACTGTATTGTATAAAGTGCTATATACACAAAGGGTGACTTGACTTGTCTACAGTATGAAATATCATGGTGAACAAAAAGGAGCATTAAAGGGATAGTTCACCCCAAAATGAAAATTATGTCATCATTTACTCTCTCTCATGCTTTTCCAAACATTTTTTTCTTCTGTTGAACATGAAAAGGTGTTTTGAAGAATGGTCACTATTGACTTGCATAGTATGAAAAAAAAAAAAAACGTGGACTGTGTTAGGAGCCTTGATCATGCTTCACCTCACAAAACACACAAATAACTACAAGTAAAACCAAGATCCACACTGGATCATTAAACAGAATCACAAACATTCACAAATACATACATACACACATACATATATATATATATATATATATATATATATATATATACACACAATTAATCTTTAGCAACAGCATAGTAACATCTCCATGACATCATTATGAAAAAGAGCTGTAATTGTGACATCTAAATGTGGAGCCAATGTGGCTGAGTCAGTTCCTGTGAGCTGCAGACAATCAATAATGAGACACAACTAAACACAGCCTAAACATTTTCAGGGATATAAAGCAGCGTTTCCAGTCCTCGTGCCCCCCGAGCAGAACGACAAACAGTGCAGTGAATTTTTAACATTTTAAGAAAGCTGTGCCGAGTTTTTCTGCAGTCAACAGCATCAGTATCTCCTGGGTAAATCGAGTGCACAGGTCATCCAGCCTTTCTGGTTTATGTTTTCGACGTCCCGCAAAGCCAATATGGCCATTTCTAGAGTTCTTGTAGTTTAAGACAATGTCCAGTACACCCAGTCCAGTAAAACAAGTCTGACTAAAATTCCCTTGAGTCTTAGATTTTAGTATGAAACCCACTGCAGTCGGTGGCCTCTGTTGATCAGATCAGTCTCAGCAGTAATTAAATATACATATATGGCTAGACGCACAGTAGAGACAACAGCTCTTAACTTCATCAGTGTGATTCAAACCAGTATCTGCTCACTGAGACAACAATCATAAAGAAAGAAAGAGAGAGAGGATTAGATACAGTAGATACAGAAGACTTCATCAGCCTGTGAGGATCGTGTAAAGCTGTCGCGCCTGTCACAGTCACTCCAGCAGCTCCTTGAGTGACCCGAGGTACACGAAGCACTTCTAAACAGGTACTGTACACAAGTCTTCATTTCAACGAATCATCTCATCTCACAGCAACCGCGCTGGTTTGATAACTCGCTCTCTCAAGAGCTGCCTAAAAGACAATGCAACTCTATTTATCAGCAGCCCCATGGCAAAACAGAGCTGTGAGCAGCTGTCTGAACTGAAGAGTGAGAACATCCCAAAAATAAGGAGAGCGCAGCAGTCATCTACTGTGCTGTTCAAGCCCGTAACTCAACACATATACAGCATGACTTTGCTTAACTAATGATATCCAGTTAGATAACACATCTCACTTTTGAGAATGAGCAGACCTGAATAGATGGAGGTTTTTTTTGGTTTGAAATGCTCTGCAGGAATAACAGAATTCCCAGAATCCGGTAGGACACAGTAAAGGTAAAACGTAGCTAGTCGTTCACTGGTTTTTGCATTACCTGCTTTACCGGAGATTACACCAATCTTTGCTGTCTCTCGGGAATTAGCCATTCACTATTATTTATGGAGCAGGGGCTCTTCTCTTATGAGCGTATGAAAAACTATAAAAACTCATCAGTAGGCATTTAAAAAGATTCTAGTTAAACGGCACCACCGCCCCACAGAAGAGCCCAAACGCCGAATGCAGCTCCATACGCCTGAAGACTTAGATGACACTTAACTGATAACTAACTGAATGGAAAACAAGAGCGGTGTTGGGCAGGTTGACATTTACATTTATTCATTCAGCATACACTTTTTATCCAAACCGGAGCATAAGCAATTTACTACAAAGCCAAACAATACTCAATGTACAATGTCAAGGTTTACTAGACAGCTAGACTAGGAAACAAGCTAGAGCAGAGGTGAAATGCAAAGAAGAGGAATTTTTGCACATCTGTGTGAAGTGTCTTGGTTTAAGGTTAAGTTTTTAAGGGACTATAAAACACATGTGCTTTCAGCTGTTCTTTTGAGTCATGATGATCTCAGGATCAGGCGTCTCGTTCCACCACATAGGAGCAGAAAGGGTGTCATTTTTAGACTATGTTGTGAAGGATCGACAAGACGGCACTCGTTCGCTGATATAAGCTGGCGGGAGGAAGCGTACACTTGCAGCAGTGTACAGAGTTTCCAGTGGCAGTCCTGAAAGCCAGTGTCAAAGCCATGAATTTGATTCTGGCAGCAGCAGGAAGGCAGGTTGAGTGACTCACGGGTCCTCAGGGATCACATGGAGAACCTCTGACTGCATCCTCTCCAGAGACCCGAAGCTCTGACAGTCTCTCTGATAATGCAGATAGTGCAGATCAAGCTCAGCAAGATTCGCACAGATCCCACTATTTTATACAAAACACTTCATGCCACTTGGGCATGAAATACCAACAATACAGACTGCTTCAATTGTGCTCTGATGGACCTACAGACTGAAAACATTAATAGCTCTAATACATATCATCCATCCATCCATTCTCCAAACTCCTACATATAGTCACAGGTAATCAGTGTTGGAGAAAGTAACGTTTAAAAGTAATGCATTACAATTTTGCGTTACTCCCTGAAAAAGTAACTAATTCTGTTACTTAGTTACTTTTTATGGAAAGTAATGTGTTACGTTACTTTTGCGTTACTCTTTAAATCTGGGCAGGGCTTGCTGCTTTGTTGTTTTTTTTTATAAAAAACAATTCTAATGTAAAAGCCCTTTTACACCAAAAGTGAAATGAATTCACCTCAGGCTGAAAGAACAGTTCATTTATGCAGGAGGTCACTCTTCAGATATAAAAAAAAATGAAACACAAATGTTAGTTTATCTAAAGTAATTTTTGCTTATTAGTACGGCTGAATTGCGTCAGTGAAGGTCAGCAGCAAAGACACTGGTTAATAAAATGGGATTAAATACATAAAGGATATTGGTGTTATTTAACATATTTAATTATTGCAGGGTTGCGTCATATTCTGAGTTTGCATTTCACTGTTTTTATTCATTTTGAGGAATACTGAATCTGTTTTTTTGAGTGAGATGAATTAATGCATGTTCACATTTAGTCTAGAATACAGTAACATCATGTTTACTCACAATTTCCTGACAGGAGACTTGTCAATCAATTGGGGGGAAAAAGTAATTGCCGTCACTTATTTGAAAAAAAGTAATTCAGATATTTCAGAAATTCAAAAGTAATGCGTTACTTTATTAAAGTAATATTATTACGTAACTCACGTTACTTGTAATGCGTTACCCCCAACACTGCAGGTAATAGAGATCATGCTACATATACTCATTACCTGAGTGGACTGAGCTGTACAATTTCCATCATGGTTTATTTACATTCATCTTATTTGTTTTCATTTGCACTTCTTCCTTTCCATTTGTGCATGTACAATTCACCTTGAAATACTCAACTACTATTTTCAATAACTGACAATGACAATTCATCGACAGTTTGACCTTAAGAACTAACCTATAGTTTGTGTCTTTCTTTCTTCAGTTGTAAAGAAATTATGTTTTTTGAGGACAACCTTTTTAGGAATGTTCTCCATATAGTGCACTTCTATGGTGCCATGAGTTTGAACTTCCAAAATGCAGTTTAAATGCGGCTTCAAAGGGCTCTAAACGAGGAAGACGGATCTTATCTAGCGAAACAACCGGTCATTTTCTTTAAATAATTTATATACTTTTTTTTAACCACAAATTCTTGTTTTGTCTAGCTTTGCGATGCGCATGTGTCCGGTTCAAGACAGGCAGGGTATGTCGAAAAACTCCCATCTCATTTTGTCCTCCAACTTCAAAATCGTTCTACATCGCTGCAGAAGTACCGACCCAGTGATTGGGAATGTGCAAAAAAGATCAAATGCCCTTAAAAAAAAAAAAAAAAAAAAAGCTAAAACAGTAAGATGATTTTGAAGTTGAGGGAGAACATGAGATGGGAGTTTTTCAACACACCCTAATGGTCTTGAATCGGACACAAGTGCATCGCAGAGCTAGACAAAGTGAGAATTTGTGAATAAAAAAAAAAAAAAGGTGCATGAATATTATTTATTATTTTATTTTTTTAAGAAAATGACCAGTCGTTTCGCTAGATAAGACCCTTCTTCCTCGGCTGGGATCGTTTAGAGCCATTTGAAGCCGCATTTAAACTGTGTTTCAAAAGTTCAAACTCACGGCACCATAGAAGTGCACTATTTGTAGAACATTCCTAAAAAGGTTTTTCTCAAAAAACATAATTTCTTTACAACTGAAGAAAGAAAAACATGAACATCTTGGATGACGATAATTGGAATTACCTGTCCATATTTTTTTTTAACTCCTGACGTTCAGCGTGTGTGTGTGTGTGTATGTGTATGATGAAGCTGCTCATCTCTGGGACTGATCTGTCGTCAGCCTCCGATCTCCATGCTCCTCTGCGCTCCTCCGGTTCCTCTCCGAATGAGTTCCTGTGAGCTCAGACAGCACAATGACGCTGGATTCTCACGTCCACTGGAGTGGAGAGCAGCTAATGCATGACATGTTGCTTTAGAGAATTAGCATATAAATGAACTGTGCTTATCAAGTCTATTTATGAGCCCAACTGCACTAAGAGTTGATCCTGTTCCTCTCCAGCATTATTACATCTGTGAGTGACGTCGCTCATCTCACACAAAACTTTAACATTTACTCATTTACTCATAGCAGACACTTTCTCACCTAAAGCTCCTTATTAGAGTCACCGGGGCAGGTAGCTGAGGAACCACATGTTAAGAAGGAGAACAAGAAAACAACACAGCATTTCTACAACCATTAGATCAAAAAGCAACTGAAGATTCAAGGACTGCTCCTGGATCAGAACACATTAAAGCCCCACTGACAGCATTTGAAGTGTTATATAATTGCCATAAAAATAAATTCTAACTCTAATTCTAATTTTTTTTTTTTCGAGTGGAGTTTTACCAGACGGTTTGCAGTTGTCCAAGCTGTGATTGTGTTTCATAGGCTGTCCATCCAATTAACAGGAACTGATTTCCAGATTCATTGGTAATAACTCTCCATTCTCTAATCAGAGTTTTTTGGGATCTAACGTCATCCGCTCATCTATTATTATCAGCAATTTTTACATCTCATTTAAACAGTTTGCTCTTATATATCGCAGATTTCAATCAATTATTAGGTACAATTTATTCTAATTGACTGCATTTGAGCTCTGATCACAGATGGTGTATGAGACATATACATAGACAATATATACTGAACTCCAGATAAATCTCTTCTGACAGTTTTTTTTTTCTCATCTGTTTTTGTCCCACAGCTTTGACAGACGAACAACACAAACTCCTTCCCCACTGGTCATGTCGTTAATCAAATCCACTTGGTCAGAGTGTTAGAGCCACTGAATCCAGAGGTACATTTAAATTATTAATTACATTGCATTCAGAATCACTCTTGTAAACATCCTTGTGCTTTTTTAAATAAAAACAATTCTGCATAATCATACTGAGTGGGCTACAGACTCGTTACAATCTCTCCTGTCCAAATTAAATCTCATTCAAAGCCCACAGTCCTCCTGCTATGACCACACAAGTGTTTTGGTTTGCCGATGTGCTTCAGTAGCTCGACATCACATCAATTATTCAGTAATGCTCAGATCAGATCACGCAAATTAGATTTAAATTGGTACACAAACCCTGCCGAGACTCAGGCGATTAGATGTGGAGGACGTGGTGTTAGCACAGCATATATCAAGGTAGAAAAACACAAAACTCACCTGATTTATGGCAGGTGACGCAATGTCACTTTCCATGAAAAAGGGAAGGACTGGAGAAATGAAGATTTGCATTCATTTTAACATTTTTAAATCTTTCATAGCATTACTGTTTTTGACCTTGAACTTACTTTCAAAAACATAAAGACCTTCATACTGATCTCAAACTTTCAAACAGTGATGTAAAAGTGTCATTCAACTTAAGGAGCTCTGGCAGCATCCAGAAGAGTCTTACACACACTTACACACACACACACACACACACGTTTGTTTTTGTGAATTGTGGGGAATTTCCATAGACTTCTATAGTTTTTATACTGACTAAATGATATTGTCTGTCCCCTAACCCAACCCTAACCCTAAACCTAGCCCTCACAGAAAACATGTTTGCATTGTTACATTTTCAGATAAACACCATTTACTATTTTTAATCGTTTTTTAACATTGTGGGGACCGGCCTGCGGTGTCAAAAATTTCAGGTTTTACTATCCTTGTGGGGACATTTGGTCCCCACAATGTAGCAAAAACAGGTATACACACACACACACACACACACACACACACAGAGCTCTGGGTTGTGTTTGTATCTACTGCATTAATTCCAGCACTACAAGAATTTCATTCATACACATATTCAGACGTGTCATCTAAACAGCCCAGTCATGAATATTCATCCTGGAAGTTTCATTTCATGAATATTTACACCTACTTTCCAACAGTTTTGCCAAACCCCTTTTCTTTGCCAAAAGTGCTAATAAGTGAATCTATTTATTGATTTGTCTTCAGATTTAAATTCTACATTCACCAGTTTAGTGTCCTATATCCTATATCCTATATATATGTGGAGACAGAAAAACATGTGTGGCACTGACATTACTGTGTGTTTCAGGAATAATCACTGAGTCTGGTCAGCTACCCTTGTACAGACTCTCCATAGGCATAATGATTATTATACTGTACAGACCATATTTTTAATCGCCCTACACCAACCCTACACCTAAACCTACCCATCACAGGAAACTTTCACATTTTTAAATGTTAAAAAAAAAACACAAAAACCCCCAACTCATTCTGTATGGAACCTTTTGTACCCATCAATGACATTTCTGAAGCCTAACCCTAACCCTAACCAAGCCCAGCATCAAGGGCCACCCATCCAATCTGACGATTTATTTTATTCATACACAATACACACAATCATTTCCATAAGCTGCTTCTAAAAGCTGACTGACAGATCCATTTGAGTCAGTCAATAGTGCTTCCAGAAGAACACTGTTGGAACAACTGAAGTTCACAGTGAGCAGCATGAGCCACGCGACATCAAAATCTCATGTGACGGTCAGGCCGAATATTCATGCTCAGGTGTGAAGACCATCTGGAAACTCAACCATATGGATCTCTCTTGTCACAGCAGATGGACCCTTAGCATCCAACGTAGCTGATCTCTCGTCAGTGATACGGTCGATCTGAACGACTCAGTTGTCTGTGCTCAGCATCTGAACCACCGTCAGACTCGACAGACAGACCGGTGTCACGTCAATAACAGCACATGTCGTTCACATGACGTTTACAGCTCAAATGTTCAGGGATCACTGCACCAGCCAAGCAGCTGCCTTAGAGATAAGAATGTTAACGGACAGACATCTCCAGGTATTACAGACATCCCTCATTTAAACACGATTACACAAAATAACCTAAGATGAATTTACCTAATAGCGTTCGTTTAGTTTTTATAATAGCGTTATCATGAATCTGATATTGATGACAGCTCTATTTCACAATATCAGCCATTTTTCACAATAACGATATACTACGACATTGTTCTTTTTGTTATTTTTTTAAAAAATAGGACAAATACAATTTAAGAATGATACAAATTAAATAAACTGTGCTTTTTCAAGCACAATAAGTAAGAAATAAAACAGAAATTGCATAATCACAAGCATAAATTAAACAATGCGCAGTCTTCGCTGTTTTAATATACATCTCTATATGTATGATACAGCTTTAGCTCTAATCTGATTGGACGACTTAATGAAACTTCCAGTTGAAATAATGAAAAGCAGCAAAGTCACACTTCCTCGACAGACCGTTTAAACAGCTGAGGCCAAACTTTCATACATTTTCACACGTTCAGCTGAATACCCCTAATATAAAAGAAATACTTATTTAACACTTAAGCATGTAGTTTGTTTTCAAGACTTGCGACATAGGTGTGAAGACCACATCATTTGACCCCCAAACGTCTGCATTTACATTTGGATAATCTGGCGCTCGAGAGCCTCTCGCTGCCTCACTGCTGTGTATTTGAACAGGTTGCCATGACAACTGCGTCTGCCGCCCTCGGCCTGCTCTTCCTCTGACGCTGTGTGATATCTGAATGTCAGGAGCTTTCTGTTCCTCACAGCCAAACGCACGGCGACCTTCATGTCTGTGCCGAGACCTGCTGCTGTCGTGGGCCAGCGATCCCTTGAGACGGCCTTAACAAGACAGAGGTGGAAGGTTTAGGTAAGTTCATGCTCAAGTTAGACTAACCTACAGAGTGCCTTGCTCAGCTGAAATCATTCATGGACACGCTCATAGGGGAGTCACAACATCTGCTCCAAAGTCATCTGAACCCTACACTCTAGTATCCTGTTAACAATATTTACAAATAAAAAGATTTAATGGTGTTAACTGATGAACATGTGAGCATCATCAGTGGGAGGATGTTCACCTCACCTGACACTGCTGTCTACGCTTGTAGTCTGCTGTGTATCTGTTTCTCTTGCTGAGAGAGATGTGCCATTACATCTTGAAGTTGTTCTTTCTAGACAGAAATCACTGTTTTTCAATAAACTTTTGTGCAAATGGTAAAACGGCATAATATTGACATGCTGGCTGACATTGTAATGGTGCTTATTAGAATCTTTATGATCAGGGAAGTGCAAATCGAATGCCATGTTCACTATTTGGACGTTTGGAAACCGCTAAATAAAGTATGAAATCGGAAGCTTACCGATTATACGCTCTGTTACAAGAGATGTACGGCATAGAACGATGAATAAAAAATACTTTTAAAAATAAAAAATTAGGGAATCAGCAGGAGCGGGGAGGGCCGCATCTCATGCAGAGTTTGACATTGAGCTACCATTTTTTTCTAATCACTTTTGTGTTAAAAAGATCAAGTGATCTTTCTTTCTGGCAACTAACATAATCTATTTAATCTCATTCATCTATTTTGATTAAAGAGCTGATAAATGTGCCTGTCGACATGTAATATGTGAGGTGTGCATCACCAGGCCCATCCATAGGACAGTGCAGCCGACGCGTCGCACCAGACCCGCGGCAATGTCGCTCACATTTGAGCTCACGTCAGGCCTCGGCTCCATGCTACAGACAAACGTACATTATGTGGACTGCATGTATTAATGCTAACCTAAAAATTCATAAATATCAGTCTCTAACACACTGGAGAAACAAACAGCAGGAATCCAGACAGCAAGCAGAAAGTCACGACTGCATGTCAATCATCTGCAAATCATCACAACGACGTCAATCGATTGTGCCTTTCCTGACAGAAATCAGTAGGAGCTTTTAGCCGCTGCTGTCAGCTGAGCTCCTGCCTCTAATTAAACACAGCAGAAACGAAGCGGCACGAGATCGCACACGATCGCAGCGTCTGATTCAGCGTTCAGTGTTTGAACACCTCCTGATTCAACAGAAAGACAGAAAATGAACACAGTGTATATCTGAAGAAAACTGACACTTAGGGCAGCACAATTCATCAGAAATATTATCACGATTACCTAATCGTAAAAAGACTCAATCACAGCATGCTAGTTAGAAAAAGAGTACTACTGCTTGAGAGAGTTTGGTTACTGCTTGGATTTCTACTTTCGTCAGTACCTCAGAATCATTTAAAAGAACCAAGAAAACACAACAACACTCCAACAGCCCAAAACTCAGCTCAATATGTTTGAGTTCGACCCGACTGCTTCATTTCTTATCCTCAAATAAACTCAATAGATGCATGCAGTTCAGTGCTGACATTACCAATGAATACAAGTAAAACAGTAGCATTCCTGGGGATTGACCACAACATCGCTTCCGACTACATATAACTAACGATTGTGGTTTGAGTGGGCTTTCCAACCTCTGTGGTTGCTGAAGCACCTTTACAGGAGCTGTGCAGATAGTCAATAAACGACAGCCAAATGGAATCAGTCGCTCCCAGAGCAGAATTCATTTCCTTCCCTGTTCTCTTCGGCACCCATCAAAAGCAAACGGTGCCTGACCAGAATGGATAATGACTACAGCTCTAAAGCTCTAAACTGCATGCAAATGGAGTCGCAGCACCAAATCAATCCGTGAGCAAACGTTAGTGTAAATATTGTAAATGATTTGCCATGATTTTTATACAAGTTCTACAAAACAACGGTCAAAATGACGAATCGTAGAGATTAGTAAATTACTGTCATATCACCATTACAATATAAAACCTTTCTTTCATTTTCTTCGGAGAAGGATTGCCAACATGTACTGTTGAATACTGAATGAGAAGAACCAGCCAGAATGTGGTTTTGATGAGCACGTTTCACATGGTGTCCTTTTCATCTACAGACCCAGTGGGTAGCAAATGACTAAATGGAACCACTACTTCTCCAAGCACCTTCCAACACATGATACACTTAGTGCAGTTAAACAAATGCATTTGGGGTCTCTGTTTAATTAAACAGCCTGAGTGATACAGAATTAACATACAGGTAAGGAACCTGTGTATGATTTTCTACCACGCATCACAATGAGATAACACACTTTAGGGGCAAAAGTAACTCATTAGTCCTGCTAACTCATGAACGTGTACTTTCTTGCGCCTGCTAAAAGATGACCTGCAAGAATGTAGACTCATATTCTACAGTATGTGTAAATGAGTGAATTATTTCTGATGAAGCCCCATATTAACCTGTTCCAACAGAGACCCCTATTGGCAGCTCATCATGCACACACAGACCGAGACAGACAAAGCCTGGTTTAATGTGTCACTGCTCGCACATCGCTACAGTTACCTCATGAATCGAGCAATTGAGAAGCATACTAGACGAGAACTTAGTTACGTCGACATGCAGTTGTACGGATAACCGGAAGAACGGGAGCGGACGCAGAAGCAGAATGCAAAAATTGTGACATGCACCATTCTACACATTCACACAAACGTCACACAACACCATCTAACTAGTGATCTCTACATTCTTTATCATCACAAGAAACACTGTTAGGTTCAGCTGCTTTTACCGCATGTGTTCATGTCCGTAACGGAAACTTCATGGAAAAAAAAAATTCTGGTAATGGCATTGTAAAGCCTTGCTGTGATTTAAATGAGAGATAATTGAGTGTCTGTGGGTTCCAGAGTTACTGTGCATCCTAATGAGCGCCCTCTTTATCCTGAGAGCAAATCAATAGCACTAATGGACATAAGCAGCCACATCAATAACATTAGAAAGAAAAAAGTTATTGCTCTGGCACCATAATACACATAAGCAGCAAACTACACTTTTTTTTTTTTTCTTTTTTTTAAATAATGAGATATCAGAGAGTGCGGGGCCAGCTCCGTTTGTCTGTTCTAAGGCCTCTTGTGTGCAGACACCATCTCAACATCATTCCTCCAGATGAGCCAATGCAAGCTGCTCTAAACGACATGCTGACAGCAGGACCTGTTTGAAGGCTGTTCCGGAGGTTCAAAGGTCCTGCAAGGACACATGCAGGTGTAGTTCTGCATCAGTCTATGAAGCGCGTCCCTCACTGGCCCTCCGACAACAATCACGTGAAAATCCTGTTCTCATCATCTCGACACTAGACACCGTTTCTGATCGTGCCGCTGCATTCAGACCAATGTAGGCTCATATCTATGCACAAAATGATCAGCTAATTCACGTCTGAATCACACTCACTGAACAAACTCCAGCACGGCGGGCAATCCGGAGACAGAAGAAAGTAGAAAGAAGCCGAATAAACTAAGAGGCGTTCGGGAACATGTGATATTAACAGCATGCTATCAGTAATCAGTAATCGAGAATAATCTGTCCTGAAACATCACAGTAAGGCGGACTGAAGTTATTAATGGCACATCCTCTGTTTATACCGCCATGAACACACGCCTCACGAGCGCCTGCAGAAATAAAAGATCATGACAAAAGCACATTAGATGTCTTACCTTCAAATCCGAAGAGTACGAAGAATCCCGGGATGAGGATCGAGTGTATCCAAAAGCAGCTCATTTCGTCTGGTTCCGATGAATACAGATCTGCCCCGTCCCCGCGCGTGTGTGTTCGTGTGTGTGTGTGTATGTGTGTGTTCTGCCTCGGTTCGGTTCGGTAATGACAGCAGCAGCAGCTAGCGCTTGTGCTCGGATGCGGATGCTGCAGAGCTTCTCTGATGTTTCTCTGGTGCTTTGCTGCCATCTAACGAGAACGCGAATGAAGCTCATTAATGATGAAAGACACGTACGGGTCTGCCTGTCCTCTTTCATTCTCACGAACACATCTCTCTCACGATCCACTATTATATGCTACCCAGTGTGTTAAAACACTGAAGACAGACGGCATTCTTGAGGCTAGAAGAACATCGTGTATTTGTGAGGCTGCTTTTGTGTAAGAGTAGCAGTGCGTTAACGCCTTATTTGGAAAGGCACGTAATGACTTCAACATTAATAACTAACAAACGCTGTCGAATAATAGAAGCAACATTATATTTCAAAAGCACAAGGATGGAGCGATGTTTTTTCCAGCTAAATGAAGAATTTGTCTGGGAAATAACATTAAGAGTGAATTTGAGTGAAAAAAAAAATGAGTGAATGACTGTGTGATTTCAAGTTACAAACCGGAAGACCTTGTTGCGTTTCAATAATTTCGGGCTAGTCACTAGGCCTATATCATCCATGAAAAATGTTTACGTTAACTATCGTTTTAACCCCGCTGATCTAAGTAATATGCTTCTTTGTCTCACTATACTCTGATGCATTGAACCTTGGTGGCCTACGCGCCTCTATACGTTTGTTTACGTTCACGGTTCAGCGTTGGCGTTTCTGTCCTGCAATGTTGCCAAGTCCGCGGTTTTCCCGCGGAATTGGCCAACTTTCATACTGTTGCCGTGGGTTGTTTTTCATGTCTGCGGGTTGAAGCTACCCCAATAATGTAATATTTTGCCCCTGGAATGCTATCATTTTACCAGAGGAACGCCACCACAAAACGTGTATTTTACCCCCTGGAACCAATTTTTTATTTTTTATTTTTTTTTATTTTTTTTTTTTTACTGGGGACCACCCTCGAAACGCGATTGGGCTACTTTTTAGTAGCAATTGGGTGGGTTTTGTTGTGAAAACCTGGCAACCTGTCCGGAGCTTCAGATTCGATTCTTGGCTTTAACCGATTGGCGAGATTTGCCGCTTGCAGTCGACGAGGAGTTAAAAACGTCACATTCTGCTTCCCGTAGTGACGACGTCGCGTACTTTGTCGCAGACGAAGTGGATTAGACGTAATATTTCTCAATTACACAAACTTTGAATTTTACTTACATCAACCAGAATTAGTTTATGCAACACGTTTATGTGCTGCTTAATACAGTGCTTAAGAAGATCAGGATTACCCTTTAAAACCCAGTAAAGTGAGGTCCATATTTTAAAAATTGTTTTAAAAACACGACAAAATATTAAGATTACATGAAAATAATGTTTACTTTTATAAAAACGGATTTGTGAGATCTGAAAGGCTGCATGCCAAATGACGTACTATACACTACACACACTATGTGAACTACTTATGCACTATGTACTCAGCTATATAGTATATGAATTATATATCATCAGAGTCTGATAGCCCCACCCCCTCTGCCATGTAACTAAAGCTAGGACAGATGATTGCATGAAATGTACAACATTCCAAACTACTTTTTTTCAGTTAAGTGCATCATTTGGGTATTTAAAGTACACATTTTCTTTGTGTAATTTTCATTGTGAACACACTACTGGCAATATTTATACAACAAAATGGCAAAGAATAGTGCATGAGTACACAATCATGAAAACTTTATTGCACCTCCCAATAAACATGTAACAAATCTCCGACTTCAGAGAAATTTTGCTGATGGATTCTGCCAGCTGCTCTTAAATCATGTCAAGTTGGACGAAATTTCTAACCAGCATGCACTGCTTCAGGTCAGATGCTGATCGGCTTGTGCAACATCATGTGATTGCGAACACACCTATTGTCCTCACTGCAGCATGTAACCAATGACATGTTAGAAAAAAAATTGTTGGTTTACTGATGTTATTTACAGTTAAGGTCAAATTTCATAGGTTAACTCAATCAGGCAGACACCCGTTAATGAGTTAATGAAAAAAATATATATATATAAAAAAAACTTCTTTTAATCATAATGGTTTGACTGACACTGACACTGTTACTCTTCTGATTGTATGATTGCTTCCTAAGGAAATGTAGTCACCCTCCCCCCCCCCCTAAAAAAAGAGAAAAACTTATGGGCTCATTTTAGCTTTTAAAAATAATAAATTATGCTGTGTGCGTTTGTTAAATTTATTTATAAATCAGATATGTACTTCTGAAATTACTGGTCTTACTGATTCAGTTTGATTTGAATTCTTCGGTCCAATTCATAAACAAAACTTTCAGAAATATAGCCAGAGACCCATAGCTTATAGTGAGGGCTAAGATCTAAGATGTTCGTGCATAGGCTTGGATGTTTTTCAGGCTAATAAACTTCATTTGTGGGTCTGCATTTAGAGATGTCATTGTGTGTCTAGAAATGCTACTGTAATTTGTATCATTATTGCATTAAAAATTATAGTTTTCCATTCTGCAATTGATGTAGTGTATTTACACTACAAATAATGACAATCATGAGCAGAACTTTAAAAACAACATAGATAAAAAATAAACAAATAAATCAAATTAAAACCAGCATCACACCATGACAATACAGTACACTGAATCAAAATGCAAATATATGAACTTGTATTAAGAAAAATGAAACGATTTCCACATCGCACTGATAGATTTTTCTTCTTGGATGAAACGTGTGGCTGTTAGACTGAAAAGTGAAAATGTCAGCCAATATTTTAAACGGTAAACACCAGTCGTTCTGTATAACGACTTTCTTGATCAACTACTGCACTAAAATCTTCAATTTTCTCTCTTGCATGGATGTCCAATATAATTCTCTGGATGGTCACGAACGACTGTAACACCAATGTTGATGAAGAGTTTGGAGTATCTTTAGTGTTTGAGGGGTGTGTAAGTTGGAGGCCATTACAGATTCCACATGTTTGACTCTTCAGCAGTCATTGTGCACTATTACAAACACTAAGGCATGAAAGGTTAGGCATAACTGTGACAAAACTGCTCAAATCGTCCCTTGTTGTGGCATTTTCTGTGATGTTATGCAGGTGCTGAATGATATTTGTGACAGCAGGAGAATTTTGCCGGAGAAAGCGTTTGTTCTTTGTGAGCGGCGCTCATCCCTCAAGGCTGTGCATGAGCTTCTCAGAGATCTTTAAAAACTGAAATGACGCACTGTAAATAATTCAAGACTCAAAGAATGGCTTCAAGGACAAACACATTTCTATGTAGACTTACAAATATTTACAGTGTTTGTTTTTTCTGAGAAAGCAGTGGGAGGAAGACTTTTTTTTATTCTGCCTTATAAAGAGTTTGAGTTTATGGCGTCTCACAGCATGAAGCAGCCTGAGTGCGCTCGATCCATATTAATCGCACTGCTCTTTCCATCTCTCTCTTTCTCTTGCTCTGATACTGAAACCGGGTCATTAGCGAGAGAGAGAGAGAGAGTGAGAGAGAAAGAGAAAGTCAAGTGATTTTCTGCAGAGAGCGGCTGTTTTGGACACTGTGTTTTTGATTCCAACTGAGAACAGCAATTATTCTTCGCTGGCATATCCATCCTCTTCAGCGACAATGTCTGTTTTATATCTGAATGATCATTTGCCGACAGTGGAAGCTTGATTGTTTTGTGTACATAATCGGTATCATTTTATTGCCTTAGGAAATGGCCAAGTGAAATTGACCGCTGTGACTCAGATGTTGTGAAGTAGCTCACATGTCTGATGAGTTATTGTGCCATGGTGATTGTTTTCTTAAAAAATATGATCTAGACCATTTTAGATTTTCTCTCTCAATATCTCACTAGTAGGGTTCATTTTTACATTTGTAACAAATGTACCATGTTCTTCTCTAAACCCAAATAATTAATTATTCCAGATGTGTGCTTTTGTTTTTAGTGACGGTCTAAAGATGTGGCTCACAGCCAGCAGGTCTCTGGTTCAAGGCCTTTCTGTGTAGAGTTTGCATGTTCAGTCCGTGTCTGTGGAATTCCTCCATGTTCCCCCACAGTCCAAAAGCATGCAGCATACTGTAGGTGAAAGATGGATGGATGAGTGCGTGGATGGATGGATGGATGGCTGGCCATATCAGGTATGTTTGGGTGCAGTTCAGTCCTGTTCCTCTTGGTGAAATAATGTTACTTTCAAGTGTTTTGCATGTACTGACATTAGTAAATACAAGTAAAATATATAAATTCACATTATGTGTGTTACATATATGCAAGTATGTAAGTAGTAATGAAACATGAATTAAATAATTTACCTAAATATACAAATATAAATGCAAATAGTTATGTGCCTATTATTTGATAACTGCACTTAGGATTTTTTTTACTGAGTCTATGATAAGTTTTCTATTCCGAATTCAAATTCACATCAGATTGTATGTTTGTTCTATAACACATATCTTCCAAATAAACTGTACTTGAAAAAGTCAAAAAGACAGTGTGACTGTTGATGTAAAAAGATAAAAAAAGCATTGATCTGAATCATCTAGATCATCATTACATGGCGAACAAAGGAGGACTGCATTTCTACCAGATGTTTAATGAGGGAAATGGGAAATGTGTCAAAATGACCCTGGTTTAGCCTAGTTTAGTAACTAATTTCCACTGAAAACTTATTCTACCACGTCGTCAGTATGAACCTTGCTAAACATAGTTTGATATTACACTCATACTCATCACTGAAAACAAAATCTCTTTCTTTAATACCAGATTTGGTTGTGGCATTATGGGGCCTTTTACACCAAACATGATATATAGCTTTGAGCACATGAGGGGAATGGGAGAGGAACACAGAGACAGCAGCTCATTTGTCATTGTGTGAAGGAACAGGAAGTTCTGCTGTTCCATGGGGTTTAGAGTCGAGCGGCTGAGCTTAGCAAAGCTCTGTAGATTGCTTTTTTGGTCTATCGTCAAACTTTTTAAGCAGCTCCTGAGTCTCATAGTCCACATAGGTACTGCAGACATGGGTTGTTAATATTATTGTAGGCTTTACACACTAATCTTAAGATGAGTAAATGACCTAATGCCAAACACAGAGATGATGCAGAAATAATATGGAATGCTTACAGTATTTCAGAGAGCATGGAACAACCTATCTTGACAACTACATCTGATTACATGCAGGGGATTTAAAATTTAGCATAGCATAGAATGCTAAAACCCAACGGCAACATTTCTACTTAGTTGTGTAAACTTCACTTCAAATAACAAGTGAATAAAGCAACCAAGTTACTAGCAATATGAATATACAGGAGTGTCGAATAGCTGAGCTGGTACAAATATATCCGCACCTGTACGATCGCTCACGAAAACAAAGAAACTTTAAAATTCGGAGAATGCATTTAATTCCTATAAAGAAATTGCAATGAAGCACGAGTTATGCAAAGCGACATAGACAAAAATCTGAGACAGTTTTTCCAAAGCTATGAAAAGAGTAAAATGAAAGAGTGGAGATAGGCAGCAAGTACCAAATACATGTGTTTGAAATGAATGTTGTTGCATCATACTGCTACTGCTGTTGCTTTTTCAGTAGGCAAATTTAAAAGCTATGCAATAAATGAAATGCCAAATGAACATACAATAATAAACCTTTATTATTATTTTTTTTATCATAATTAAATCATGACACCACATAAAATATCAGAAAAGGTGCAATAATTTACTCAGTGTAATAAAATAAGTGAACAATCACAAAATAAAGTAACAGGTTTGTGTTATTTCAATGGTTCCAATATTTTTTTTCACATCATGCTTAAGTTCTCAGACTATGAGCCATTTACACATCCCATAAAGCAGGGTTTTTTTAAACATGTCCTGGAGGCCTCCCTGCCCTGGAAATTTTGTATGTTTTCTGTTGACTTGTGCAGTATAAATAAACTGGCAAAGAGTTCTGCTTAATAATCTGTGGGTTTATTCACCATGCATACATGTTCTTTCTGCTGGTGGGGCTTGGTGCTGTTGCATGTGGCACAAGATGTGATGTAAGCATCAATGTCTTTTGTCATGGTAGGCCAAAAGAATATTCCACGTGCACGTTGTTTGGTAGATTCGGCTCCAGGGTGAAACCTATGCACAATTTGCATGTATTCCAGCTTAAGTGTTGCTGGGATGATCACTTTGTGGCCTTTCCACACAAGTCCATCATCTGTGATCAGTTCATGTCTGTATGGGTGAAATGGTCGCACTGCTGAGGGAAGACTGTGCAGTTTGGTTGGCCATCCTTGCCTGATTGTGGTCACAAGCATTTGAAGTGTGACATCATCTACTGTGTGGCGTTTAAGTCCATCCATGCGTGATGGTGAGATATTGCAAACATTCATTACCTCAAAGGTGTTTTCTTCCTTGGACTGTTCATGTACAGATGCTTGTGGTGCCTGTGACATAGTGTCTGCTATATACATGTGCTTTTCTTTTTTGTAGACTAGGGTGAAGCAACATTCGTTGGAATTGAGCGGGAGTGCTGTGTATTGGACGTTTAGTGATTGTCACCAAAAGCTGGTGGTCAGTTTCAGTGGTCACTGGTTTGCCCTAGATGTAATCAATGAACTTGGTACAAGCAAAAACTACAGCGAGGAGCTCTTTTACTATCTGTGCATAGCGCATTTCAGTTTGTGTGAGGACCCGAGAGGCATAAGCGATAGGCTTATTGTCCTGCAGGCACGCCGCTCCTAAACCAAACTGTGAGGAGTCACATGTTAAAGTGACAGGTTTGTCGATGTTGTAGTACGACAGGACAGGAGGGCATGTAAGGTGTTTTTTTAAGGCGCTGAATGCATCCTGGTGCTTCTGCAGCCAAAACCATACTGTGTCTTTGTGTGTGAGCTGGCGGAGTGGGGCAGATATGTCACGGAGGTTAGGGATAAACTTGCCCATGTAGCTGACCATACCAAGAAATCTCTGAAGAGAAGTGGCATTGTTAGGTTCTGGCATTTCACTGATGGCTTTAATCTTCGATGGATCAGCATGTAGTCCGTCACTGCTGAAGACATGGCCCACATAGCTCACCTCGTTCAGTCTGAATTTGCATTTCAGTGGATTTAGCCTTAGATTTACTTGTCTCGTCCGCTCAAGCACTCTTTCTAGGTTGTCGCCGTGTTCCTTTACTGTGCGTCCACCAACCAATATATCATATATCACAGCGAAATATATCAGGTATCCAGCGAAAATTTGCTCCATTGAGCGTTGAAAAACTTCACTAGCCGAATTATGTCAAAAGGCATTTTCAGGAATCGATATCGGCCAAAAGGGGTGCTGAATGTTGTGAGTAGTGATGATTTATGGTCGTAGGATATTTGCCAAAATGAATTGTTTGCATCAAGCACAGAAAAGATGGTGGAATTTGACATCTGGGCTGCAAATTCCTCAACTGTTCTCATTGGGTGGTGGGGTCTTTGTATGGCTGTGTTCAGGTCTCTAGGGTCTATACAGATTCGGATGTTGTTAGAGTCTTTCTTATGAGCAGCAACCATAAAAGACACCCACTCGCTTGGTTCAGAAATGGGCGAAATGACACCAAGATCTGTCATTCGTTGAAGCTCCTTTTTAACCTTGTCTTGCATGGCAAATGGAATGCGTCTTGCTGGTCGGACGACAGGAGGTATGGTGGGGTCAGTTTTCATGGAATATGTGACAGGTAATCTTCCCACCTCATCCTTGAAAAGGTCAGCATATTCGGTGAGAATTCTGTCCTTAAATTCATCCTGACTGGCCACCATATGCAGTTAGCTTTGTTGTGTTTGACACATTCAGTTCTTCCCCTTTTTGCAGGTGCTGGAAAGTGTCCAAATCCATTACATTGCACTTGACTCCGGTGTCCACTTTAAGTTCCACCGGCTTGCCATATATGTGTACAGTGCTGTAGAGTTCACTTTTTTGTGTTGGGTTGGACATAGAATCAACTGACTCTGCAGTTACTCCATCAATGAAGAACGATTCACACTCTTCACCGTTTGTCTGGTGTGGTTCAACATTATGGACAGTTTTAGTATAACAATATTTTTGCTTGAGAGGACCTGCAGCATTTCTTACAGTGGTTCCACTTCTTGCAGCCATTGCATTGTTGACCATATGCAGGACACTTATCTCTTTTGGCTGGGTGGTCGCCACCACAGTTGTTACAGTTTTTTTATGGTCGGTGGTACTTTGCTGTCTGGTTTGTGTTTTGATTTGAAATGTCTATTCTTTCCTGCAAACGCCTGGTGCACAGCATTGACCGTAGCAGTTGTTGTGTGGAGTCTTGCAAGGTCTTTAGTGTGCTGTTCAGTTTGTTCATAGATTTGGCATGCCAATATGGCTTTAGTTAATGTGAGTTCTGGATCACGCAGCAGTGATTTTCACAGAATGTCACTGTGTACTCCACAAACTAGTCGATCACGAATAAGCTCGTCTTGTAATGCACCAAATTTGCAGGTTTTTGCTCTTAGTTTTAAGTCGCTAATATAAGATTTAAAAGTCTCACCGGGCTTTTGTGATCTCATGTTGAACTTGTGTCGTTCCAATGTTATGTTAACATGGGGAGCACAAATCTCACGGAACTTTCTCTTTATGCAGTCGGGGTATTCCCTGGACTCAGCCGGTGTAATAATAACACTGTAATTTTCACCGGGAACTCTCACCTCTTGTGCATAAACAAAGGACCGTTCACGTTCAATGGCTTCGGGGTCCGCGAGGTTTAGGAGAATGAAAGCTTGTGTTCGACGTGGTTTGTCTCGATGAGCTGCAGCAATGAAGATGTCAAACTCTTGTTCAAGTATATGCCAGTTCTCTGCAATATTTTCATCGAAAACGAGAGGATCCGGTCTTTGGAATTCCCCTGCCATAGCTGGCGCTTGTGATGCAGCTGTTTACGTAGCTGAGCGGCTAGTTAGTTATTCACGAGTCCTGAAACCTGCATGGAAACTTTTCCAGCGTAGACAAAACTCACTTTCATGTGCAGTTGTATTTCTGACACCATGTTGACTTGTGCAGTATAAATAAACTGCCAAAGAGTTCTGCTTGATAATCTGTGGGTTTATTCACCACACATACACATCACACGGCCGTGATACATACTTGACATACCAGTTACTACCACACAGAGAGAAGGGCGGGGCTAAATAAAGAGACCATGTAATCACATACAATTAGTGATGTCACACATATTAATGTACTCCATTTCCCCTCATCTAACACACAATACCTGAATTGGGTGTGTTTGATAAGGGAGACTTACAAAATGTGCAGGGCAGAGGGGGCCTCCAGGACAGGTTTGAAAATCCCTGCAATAAAGGACTGGTTATGGAAATAGATTGGTTCTGTTGTATTGCAAACATGATACTTGACTCTTAACTGCTGCTGCATTATTCTTTTGTCTATAATAGTCTGACCATTGGTACCTGTCTCACACCTGGATACACCATCATTGCATTGTTGTTGTTTTTAGCGGATACGCACGGGCAGTGCGACACATATTTACATTTATCTATACCCGCCTCCAGCAGCAGGGAGGTATTGTAATGTTCGAAAACAGTATACTGAATATACATGTACATGTATATAAACAGTATATTGACATTTGTTTTGTTTACAACAAATGATCATTGTCATAATTTACTCATGTTATTCCAAATACACATGATTTCTTTCTTTTGTGTAACGCAAAGTGACCCAGAGCTTATATATTAATATTTTGAGAGTTTTTTTTTCTTTTTTTTAACGCATTTATAAAGTCTATCTTTTTTCAGGATCTAAAATTTGATAACTGTTCAATTTAATAATAATACAGTACTTTTAATTAAGAGGTACCTTGGCTAAGCTTAGGGTTAGGGAGCTTTTACCATTGCACTGCCTTAAGGAAAACAGGTCAGTTCTTGCATTATTCCGGTCTTCTTCCTCTGACGACAATGACTGTATAAATTGTGTCACCTTTAGTAGACAGTCTAAGGCACAGCATCTGCAGGGTGAGATTTGCTAATGTCCAGAATCAAACCTTATTTCTGTGGGACCAATTACTGAGCACATATGGACAGTGTGGCACTTCATCCTAAGAGTCCCTCTGCTGAGGACAGCAGTCCTGGTCTCTCAGGTTTGATCCGCACTCATACCTGCTTTGACAAACCAATCCTGTACTACAGCCACCCATGTCTCCCTCTTTTACAGGGTGAAAACGGCTGCACACAAACATTTGGCCAAATTAAGAAGAAGCACATCACACTGAACACACTCCAGCTTGTTCTGGACCTTTGAGGTTTCTTCGAGCAGACATTTTTTAAGTTGGTCTTGACTAATTAGAGCAGCAGAGCATGACAGATACACTACCTCCACACACGCCCTCAGAGGAATAAAGTTAAAGTCACTTATGACTGCCACAACTCTAATGAGCCCACAATACAAGTCCCCTGCATTCACTATAAGCTTCACATATACCACCATCTCACATTAATACAAGAAAACCACAGACAGCAGTATTATAGAGGCTCAAACAATAATAGTTGGGCTATACTACAACAACAAAATAGACCAACATATTTCTGAATTCTCTTCACAAAGTCAAAAATCTATTTACCTCCAATTAATGTGCTTATAAACGACTGCTAATGAGTGCATGGTGTCTCTGCAGTGACTGCATTAACTGGCATTGTCAGGTGTAACAATGTAACGTGTAATGAGGTCATCTGGTTTGACATCTATGCAGGGCAACATCAGTTCACACTAGAGGTAAAGTATTCATGTGTTTTATAAAGATTTAATGGCTAACACGACAGATTGATAATACATACGTTTAGAGAACAGCACCATCTGCAGGACAGAAGCAAAAACATTTCCAGTGAATTTAAGAGCGATATCTGGACCAAACTGAAAAGAGACAAAGATCACTCTCTGACTGGTTGATTGTTCTGGCAGTGTGATGTTTTTTCCACACCAGTCACAATGTCTGAGCGCTTACTGTCAACATCCATGCTGCTGTAGTGAGGAGTTTTAAAAGTTCTTGTTAGAACAGTTAGAGGGATAGTTCATCTAAATCTCAAATGAAAATCTCAATCCATCCTAGGTCTATATGACTTTCTTCTTTCAGACAAATTCAATTGGAGTCATATTAAAATATCCCCTAGCTCCTCCAAGCTTTATAATGCCAGTGAATGGGGTTTAAGATGTTGAAGCCCCAAAAAACTGTCCTTCCATCATAAAAATACTCCACATGGCTCCGGGAGTTTAATAAAAGCATTCTAAAGTGAACTGATGCGTTTGTTAATTTAGTTATTATTACATGATTATTTATGCACTGTCATTGTAAAGTATTACTCTTTTTTTTGCTCTATTACCAGATATATTTTTTCTTCTTTGATCTCATCTTTTTCTGTGTGTTACAGTGTTTTTCTTTTAACCTCTTTGATTTGATTAAAAAAAAAAAAACAACTAGTTAAGTAAACAAACTGGTTGAAGAACCAATTCAAAGAAATTATCCAAACTTCTTACAGTAGTGCACAGTAAACTCTTAAGCTCTTATTTCTTAATTGTGAATTTTTTACATATTGTTTTGAAGCTAACTAATTCTAACGCTGTTTTTCTGTTTTATATATTCCTTGGCAAACATCTATATACATCTATGTATATACATCTATATAACATCTAAGCAACATCTATAATACTGTAAAATCTGGCAGATTCAAGAGTATGAAGGACTGAGTTCATTCATCAAACTTAACTGACATGGTATTAATTTTTGTAAATGGACTGTAACTGTATTTGTCCCTCTGCTGTAATTCTCCACTGCTGCCTCCCATGAAGAGTCTTTGTCCTGATTATATATGAAAAGATTAAAAGTCTCAGCTTATCAATAAACAAGGTCAACAGTGCCATCTGCTGACACATACAATTTACAATGGCCATAAAGCAATACAATGCATATTTTAAAGACATGCAAAGCCAAACTCAGAAAGTGACTGAACAGAAAGTGAGGTTTCATATTTCTGATAACAACATAGGTCTCGACACAGGGCTTCATCAAAAACTGTCTCTGTGTTATACATAACATCACTATCTTATGTTCCCAGTTTCTTGGTGTATTCTAGTATTTTGTTCAGTAAACTGCATTTGGATTCTACTCTGCCTTGTCTCAGAGACTCACTTTAAGGATTACACAACAAATAATATGAGTATATATCAAGTAATATCAAACAAAATATTATTACATTCTATTTTAATGAATGTTGCTTTTGCAATTTGCAATAAATAGAATTCTATTAATTTATTACTAAATCTGTGTGTGTATACACTGCTGCTAAAAGACAAGTATGCTTAAGACAAGTATGCTGCTTTAATCAAAACATTTCAAATAACACAATACCTTAACAGAAGTTATTTTATATATGATCTAATCAAGTCATATTAATTCAGAGCACTTTATACAACATACAACAAAGCTTTACAGTAATACAAATAAAAAACAGTGTCAATGTCACCAAATTCTTTAATTAGCAACCAATTTCAGTAAAAACTTCCATTTCAACTATAAAGCAGCCCAGAGCAAAGGTACCATATATAATAAAGTTGTGAACTGTGTCTCTGACATCTAGAGTACAGTCTGAAATGTTGCCAAAGGCCAAATAAATTTTGTGGCATTTTAAAATTTCATACTTTTTTTTTTTTTATCCATATTAATTTAACACTTGTCTAGTACAAAAATGTTCCTTTGTTTCATAATTAATGTTCAATGTTTTCATTATTTACCTAAAAAAAAAAAGGAAGTGAAATGTGACAATGTGCCCCATCGGTGGGGTACATGACCATATGACAGCTAAAATGTTATCTGATTGAATGAAAAAAAATATATACACGACAAACTAACATATTTTGTCAATAAAATTATTAACTTTTTCAAGTAAAATAATGGTTTTTTTTTTAAGGAATTAAAAATGATGTAATTTTAGAGTTTGACAATGAACACATCGCAACCATGCTTGGGACGGCCCTGATCGCAACACACAACTATACAATATAGTTCAAAACAATGTGGGCAAGTAGATGAAACACATTCAGAGATACACTTCCCTCCCTCCAATAAACACGAGACACATAAAGGAGCCAAAATGCTTTACATTTCTTGAAATAATAATTTCTGAACTAATTAACATCGATTGTCTGTCTTTATTCACCTGTTTCTTGTGGTTTCTCATTAAAAGCCATCAAAGTAAATGGTTAAATTACATGGCTAATGTCAAAGAACAGCATAGTTTAATAATAGCGGGGCACACTTTACCCATTTCCGCAACAAGATTTCTTCTCATCTGTCGTCATCTTGTCATAGCTGCGCGCATACTACACAACAGAACACTAAGGAGGTGCACACACTACAAAACATTCAGTGTATATATATGTATATATATATATATATATATATATATAGCTAGACAGATAGGTGATTTTTCCTACCTTTTTTCTATGCTGAACAGGTTGTGGCTTTTTCCACATTTTAGTAGAGTTTAGTAGAGCATTTCTTATGTTGGAAAGTCAATAAAATTCAGTCTATTTGAGAGCCCAATCTCACAGCTTTCTGAAATCAGTCGAAAAACCAGAGCAAAACCTGAAACTGAGTTTTATATCTTTTGTTGTGGTGCATCATGTGATGTGGGAGAAACCAAATTGGAGGATAGAGGGGATTTTCATTGTTTTAAAACTGAATGACTTGAACTGTTTATACACTGCTGTTGAATAATAATTTGTGGACTAATGCATGTACAAAAGCTTATAAAAGATCTAAAAGATCTAAAACGTATATCTTGAGATTTGGTTGTTTGGTGAATTTAACTCTTGGTTGTTTGCATCCCTGTCAGTGGTTGTTCCCGTGAGTATAAATGTTCACCAGCTGAACTTGAACAAGATTGTCAGACTGAGATGGAAGTTTGAAACTGAATAAATAACCTGTTGAAGATTGAAATGTTTAAAAGTGAGTGTTTTATATTGTTATTTTTTAGTGATTTTTTTTCTCTATATTTGTGTTTGGTGTAATGGTATTGAAGCATTTAACCAGCAGAAAGCTCATGTTGAGTTTGAGTGTCAGGAGTTATTTTAATTAACAAGTACTGTTGGAGGTGGGACTCAGTGCGTGCAGTTTGACTGTGTGACCCGGATGTTAAGAGCTGCGTCAAAAGAAACTGCCTCAGAATAGAGTAACTGTTCAGTTTTAGCATATCTTTTGAATGTGTGTTCTCTATACTTGTGATTCAGTTTATCTAATGTGTGTGCGTGTATGTTGTGTTTTTTTTTTTTTTTTTTTTTTTTTTTTTTTTTTTTTGTATTGCTTTTCTTTAAGTCATTTACAATTTATGTGTGACGCTGGATTAATTGTAGACACTTTGTTGCTGCTGAAAACGTGTTAGTAATATTCAGATAAATATTAACACAACGCCTTTACTGCTTTTATTGCACGGCTCTTCAGAATGCAGGAGTTGCGTGTTCTGAAAGACATCCGACCGTGTCAAAGAAGCTCTTTCTAGGAGAAATGAACACCTGCCCAGGTAAGAGTCCTCCAAGCATTAAGTAAACTGCCTCTCTTATGATACTGACAACATTGTGCTTATTGGTTTTACTTGGGCAGCAGCTTAATGGTTAATGTGTGCAACCAATGGTAAGTGACTCTGAGGAGTGTTTTGTGTGTGTGTGTGTGTGTGTGTGTGTGTGTGTGTGTGTTGTTGTTGTTTTTTTTTAAACAGAGCAGAACAGAGTCAGTCACCTGCAGGTGCAAATACACTCCCTCTTTCTTGAGCTCAGATATCAGATAGATGGGGTGCCCCAAACTTAGTGACTGGAAAAAATTAATCAGCAGAGATCCATTTAGCAATGGGCAGACTGAAGTGTTTTAGGGATGGCTGAGTCATGACTGCACTGATCACTGCTTATTAATTTCTATGTACTACTTGTAATTCTATTTAAGTGTTTACTAGGACAAAATCCATATACACAGCAGACATGTGAAGAGCCTGTTTGATTCTCTTTCTTTTGTATTTTATTTAAGACTCAATGTGAGGTTGAACTATGTTGCTGATCAGGCAATTGAGCAACAAAGGATTTTAAACCCTCTTCTCTACTCTCAATTTTCTACTATTGTATGTCATTTGCACCTCACTTACGTTCTGCTTTTTCTGTTAGTTTCAGAGTCCCAAAGCTGACTTCATTCCAGGACTTAAGAATAGGATTTATAGGGTTTATAATGGTTCCTAAGTGTTAAGACTAGGTCTCCGCTCCTAAATTATTTAAGAGAGCTGGAGAGGTCTCCTAAACCAGTTAGCAGTAACAAGATGGCAGTAAAGTGGACAAGACACACACTTTCCAATGAACATATGATGTATTGGAGTTATATGATGATACAGAATTGATAAAATGATACAAAATTGTTTTTTTTTCTTTTTTTTTTGTTTTGACTGACCAAGTAAGAAACTTAACTTTATTCCACTTTACAAATCAATGCTCTAACTGCAGAAGTAAAAGTAGTAACTCTGTGGGTTTTTTTTTTTTTTTTTTTTTTTTGCTGGAAAATTGGAAAAATGCAACAATGCACCAGTGATGACACAGTAAGCAGGGTCTTTAATATTGTGAAACTAACCCTACCAAACACAACAATGGCCAACAGTGATATGTGGAGTGTATTAATAACCTTAGACCATCATATATATCAGTGGGAGAGTGTTGCAATCTAAATAGTTGGCCAAGATGCATCTATTTTAAAGTCTGCAATCTGAGGGTGCCCCCCCAAAAAAACAAAAACAAGAACAAAAAATAAAAATGAGAATATCAAAGTTGCCTTTAAAGTCGCCCAAGTAAAGTCCTTAGCAATGCATATTACTAATCCAAAATTAAGTTTTGATGTAGTCACAGTAGGAAATGTACAAAATGTCTTCATGAAACATGATGTTTACTTAATATACTACTATTTTTTTTGTTTTTTTGTTGTTGTTTTGTTTAAATCAGATTGCATTGTTTGTTTTAATGTTGTTAAATCTTAAATGTAAATCTGAAACTGGAAGGGGAGATGAACTGCAATCCCTTCTCTTAAAAACATAGAAATATGTTTTTATGCACCTCTTTTGAATTGTTTGTGATTAACATTTAATGCTAATGTCACTTCGTCTTCCAGGTGAGCTGAGCAGTGTCTTAGATGAGTTGTATGTGTTCCTGTCTTGTTATTCGATGGCAACTTGCATGTTTTCATTGAGACTTTTGTAGGTGAGTACTTAATTTGTCTTTTTCCAGAATTACACTCTTGTAGGCTTGTTTGTTCTTTGAACTCAGGGAATGTGGAGAGGTTTATTCGGTAAACCGTCAGCTGAAACAGCTGAATGTTGGTCTCCGTTTGTGCATATTCTCTTTACTGGGTTGAGCCATATTCTTCAAAGCCATTGGGGATCTTGGCCATCCTTTAATGCATCCTGATCAACAAATGTTACGTATAGAACTTGATGATGAGTAGAACTGGGTTGTCAGTCACCTGCAGGTGTAGATTCAAAACCACAAGCACAGATTTCAGATAGATGGGGTGCTTTAAAGTAAGTGAGAAGACAAATTAGGTGGTAGTGTGTGCACTAAATCTCTAAGGATGGTTGATTGTTGGTGTGTTTGTCTTTAATGGAAATGAATCCATTAAACTGAGTTATGATTATTTGCAAAGGCTTTTTGAATTTCTGCAGTTGCGTTTGACTTTTTGTTCTTTAAAGTGATGGATGCTTTGGAAAAAAATGTATTTTATGTTTTCTCATTGGCAGATAGAGACAGAGATAGATAGCATGCAAATAGTCTTTTCTCTTTGTTTTCATTCCTTCTTGTAATTGTCATATTGCATTTGTGCCTTTTGTATTAATAGCTGTAATTTTCTTTAAGCGTGTCTGCTGTCCTATGTTTTGACTTTGTTCAGTTATGAACTGATGGTTTTGTTTTTGTGTGTATGTTATGCCATGGTGTTTAGTTGCATCTTGTTTTGATGATCTTTGTATCATTTTGTATTTTTGCATGATATTTCTCTTAGTGTATTTGAACCCCCCTTTCTCTTAGTGTATTTGAATAAAATATTATTTCACTTATCTTACGTTTTAGTTGTCTTAGTGCTGTTTTAGAGTTGCATAAACTGTGTGGTTGTCTTTCTGCTTGCGCCGTCTTTGCTTCCAGTTCTGCTAGTGCTCCATATGCTCTTTTTCTACTGGCCTGCCAGGGGTCTTATAAACTAGCATGCCAGGCTTATCCAGACCTGCAGGTTCTCCAGACTCTCTTTAGATTTCAGAAGTTACAATTTACATTGCACCCCAACTCTGCCTGCTGTTTGCCTGAAAACCAAGAAAAGTGTTACTTTGGAGGCTCCAGCTTGATCAGCTTTTCAAGTGTACCTTTGTACCTATGAAAATTACAACAGCTCCCCCCAACCTAGCACCCGTCTAGGAAGGTTTGGAGTAGGGAGACTGAGGATGCACGGGCCGACGCATGTCTGACTATACCAAGGAAGCCTTTATCTATCTCCCATTCCAGGAGAATAGCCTTATTAGGCATGGGGCTAAGAATGTGGAAGACCAGGAATTTGGTTTTGGTTAGATTTAGTGCGAAGGTTGGTTCGAAGTTCGATCTGAACATCAATCGGCTCTGGGAACGCAAAGTTTTTGACTAAACTTACTCCGGACCAGCGAATCAGGCAGTAACCCGAAAGTCACCGCCCGATAATCCTGATCAGGCATTGCATTCCGTCAGCGAGTGCTGTTTAAGGTTTCAAAATTGACTTTGTGGTGGGAAAATTAGGGTTCAATTGTGGCCCAGTTAATGTCAGGTTACTCTTAGCTTGTAGTTCCGTTGTGGTGGGAAAACTAGGGTTCAGGTCCATAGGGCTACGAACGGTAGGTTTAGGTTAAGTGTTGGTTCAGGGCTAGATTTAGTTCATTAGGTCTACGAATGGTAGGTTTAGGCTTAGTGTTGGTTCAAGGCTAGATTTAGTCATTAGGTTTACGAATGGTAGGTTTAGGCTTAGTGTTAGGGTTAGGGTTAGGATTAGGGTTAGGGTTAGGGTTAGGGTTAGGGTTAGGGTTAGGGTTAGGGTTAGGGTTAGGGTTAGGGTTAGGGTTAGGGTTAGGGTTAGGGTTAGGGTTAGTTTAGGTTAGGGTTAGGGTTAGGGTTAGGGTTAGGGTTAGGGTTAGGGTTAGGGTTAGGGTTAGGGTTAGGGTTAGGGTTAGGGTTAGGTAGGGTTAGGGTTAGGGTTAGGGTTAGGGTTAGGGTTAGGGTTAGGGTTAGGGTTAGGTTATAGGGATAAATGCGAAGAGTGCCCCCCCCTGAAGTGCCCCCCCCGTCTTATCTTTTGAACCGTAAGTGCTAGAGGTCCCAAATTTGGTGTGTATACTAATTGGGGGGCGGGCTTTCGATCGCACTAGGTGCCGTCTCTCTAGGGTTCGAGGTTAGGTATTGCCCCAGGTTTCCAGGTGCTAGGGGGCTAGGTCTAGGGTTTTCAGTTTCCAGGTTCTAGGGCTAGGGCTCGAGTTTCCAGGTGCTAGGGCTAGGGTTCAACTTCTCTATACAGCTGATTAGGGTTCGAGTTTCCAGGTGCTAGGGCTAGGGTTAGGGTTCGAGTTTCCAGGTGCTAGGGCTAGGGTTCAACTTCTCTATACAGCTGATTAGGGTTCGAGTTTCCAGGTGCTAGGGCTAGGGTTCAACTTCTCTATACAGCTGATTATTCCAGGGGTACAGCTGATTAGGGTTCAGTTTCCAGGTTTCTATACAGCTGATTAGGGTTCGAGTTTCCA